>NW_026967520.1:0-600000 GCF_028390025.1 Pseudophryne corroboree | reverse complement strand
CCCGGAATGAACACTGCTGACAGTGCTATCACATGATTTTCCGCCCAGCGAAGAATCCTTGCAGTTTCTGCCATTGCCCTCCTGCTTCTTGTGCCGCCCTGTCTGTTTACGTGGGCGACTGCCGTGATGTTGTCCCACTGGATCAATACCGGCTGACCTTGAAGCAGAGGTCTTGCTAAGCTTAGAGCATTGTAAATTGCCCTTAGCTCCAGTATATTTATGTGGAGAAAAGGC
Source organism: Pseudophryne corroboree (assembly GCF_028390025.1). Lineage (NCBI taxonomy): Eukaryota > Metazoa > Chordata > Amphibia > Anura > Myobatrachidae > Pseudophryne > Pseudophryne corroboree. The sequence goes on along the minus strand of NW_026967520.1, from coordinate 599,766 downwards.
TCCAGACTTGATCACACTCCCTGGAAATTTTTTCCCTGTGTGACTGCTCCCCAGCCTCTCAGGCTGGTATCCGTGGTCACCAGCATCCAATCCTGAATGCCGAATCTGCGGCCCTCTAGAAGATGAGCACTCTGTAACCACCACAGGAGAGACACCCTTGTCCTTGGAGATAGGGTTATCCGCTGATGCATCTGAAGATGCGATCCGGACCATTTGTCCAGCAGATCCCACTGAAAAGTTCTTGCGTGGAATCTGCCGAATGGAATCGCTTCGTAAGAAGCCACCATTTTTCCCAGGACTCGATGCACTGACACTTTTCCTGGTTTTAGGAGGTTCCTGACTAGCTCGGATAACTCCCTGGTTTTCTCCTCCGGGAGAAACACCTTTTTCTGGACTGTGTCCAGAATCATCCCTAGGAACAGCAGACGTGTCGTCGGAAACGGCTGCGATTTTGGAATATTTAGAATCCACCCGTGCTGTCGTAGAACTACTTGAGATAGTGCTACTCCGACCTCCAACTGTTCTCTGGACCTTGCCCTTATCAGGAGATCGTCCAAGTAAGGGATAATTAAGACGCCTTTTCTTTGAAGAAGAATCATAATTTCGGCCATTACTTTGGTAAAGACCCGGGGTGCCGTGGACAATCCAAACGGCAGCGTCTGAAACTGATAGTGACAGTTCTGTACCACGAACCTGAGGAACCCTTGGTGAGAAGGGCAATTTGGGACATGGAGGTAAGCATCCTTGATGTCCAGGGACACCATATAGTCCCCTTCTTCCTGGTTCGCTATCACTGCTCTGAGTGACTCCATCTTGATTTGAACCTTTGTATGTAAGTGTTCAAAGATTTCAGATTTAGAATAGGTCTCACCGAGTCGTCTGGCTTCAGTACCACAATATAGTGTGGAATAATACCCCTTTCCTTGTTGTAGGAGGGGTACTTTGATTATCACCTGCTGGGAATACAGCTTGTGAATTGTTTCCAATACTGCCTCCCTGTCGGAGGGAGACGTTGGTAAAGCAGACTTCAGGAACCTGCGAGGGGGAGACGTCTCGAATTCCAATTTGTACCCCTGGGATACTACCTGTAGGATCCAGGGGTCCACTTGCGAGTGAGCCCACTACGCGCTGAAACTCTTGAGACGACCACCCACCGCACCTGAGTCCGCTTGTACGGCCCCAGCGTCATGCTGAGGACTTGGCAGAAGCGGTGGAGGGCTTCTGTTCCTGGGAATGTGCTGCCTGCTGCAGTCTTCTTCCCTTTCCTCTATCCCTGGGCAGATATGACTGGCCTTTTGTCCGCTTGCCCTTATGGGGACGAAAGGACAGAGGCTGAAAAGACGGTGTCTTTTTCTGCTGAGATGTGACTTGGGGTAAAAAAGGTGGATTTTCCAGCTGTTGCCGTGGCCACCAGGTCCGATGGATCGACCCCAAATAACTCCTCCCCTTTATACGGCAATACTTCCATGTGCCGTTTGGAATCTGCATCACCTGACCACTGTCGTGTCCATAAACATCTTCTGGCAGATATGGACATCGCACTTACTCTTGATGCCAGAGTGCAAATATCCCTCTGTGCATCTCGCATATATAGAAATGCATCCTTTAAATGCTCTATAGTCAATAAAATACTGTCCCTGTCAAGGGTATCAATATTTTCAGTCAGGGAATCCGACCAAGCCACCCCAGCGCTGCACATCCAGGCTGAGGCGATCGCTGGTCGCAGTATAACACCAGTATGTGTGTATATACTTTTTAGGATATTTTTCAGCCTCCTATCAGCTGGCTCCTTGAGGGCGGCCGTATCTGGAGACGGTAACGCCATTTGTTTTGATAAGCGTGTGAGCGCCTTATCCACCCTAAGGGGTGTTTCTATCGGGGGAAACCCACGCATCATCACACACTTCATTTAATTTATCTGATTCAGGAAAAACTACAGGTAGTTTTTTTCACACCCCACATAATACCCTTTTTTGTGGTACTTGTAGTATCAGAAATATGTAACACCTCCTTCATTGCCCTTAACATGTAACGTGTGGCCCTAATGGAAAATACGTTTGTTTCTTCACCGTCGACACTGGAGTCAGTGTCCGTGTCTGTGTCGACCGACTGAGGTAAATGGGCGTTTTAAAGCCCCTGACGGTGTTTGAGACGCCTGGACAGGTACTAATTGGTTTGCCGGCCGTCTCATGTCGTCAACCGACCTTGCAGCGTGTTGAAATTATCACGTAATTCCCTGAATAAGCCATCCATTCCGGTGTCGACTCCCTAGAGAGTGACATCACCATTACAGGCAATTGCTCCGCCTCCTCACCAACATCGTCCTCATACATGTCGACACACACGTACCGACACACAGCACACACACAGGGAATGCTCTGATAGAGGACAGGACCCCACTAGCCCTTTGGGGAGACAGAGGGAGAGTTTGCCAGCACACACCAAAACGCTATAATTATACAGGGACAACCTTATATAAGTGTTTTCCCTTATAGCATCTTAATATATAATAATATCGCCAAATAAGTGCCCTCCCTCTCTGTTTTAACCCTGTTTCTGTAGTGCAGTGCAGGGGAGAGCCTGGGAGCCTTCCCACCAGCAGTTCTGTGAGGGAAAATGGCGCTGTGTGCTGAGGAGAATAGGCCCCGCCCCCTTTTCGGTGGGCTTCTTCTCCCGTTTTTCTGACAACCTGGCAGGGGTTAAATACATCCATATAGCCCCAGAGGCTATATGTGATGTATTTTTAGCCAGCATAGGTACTTTCATTGCTGCCCAGGGCGCCCCCCCCAGCGCCCTGCACCCTCAGTGACCATTGGTGTGAAGTGTGCTGAGAGCAATGGCGCACAGCTGCAGTGCTGTGCGCTACCTCATGAAGACTGAGAAGTCTTCAGCCGCCGATTTCTGGACCTCTTCTCTCTTCAGCATCTGCAAGGGGGTCGGCGGCGCGGCTCCGGTGACCCATCCAGACTGTACCTGTGATCGTCCCTCTGGAGCTAGTGTCCAGTAGCCTAAGAAGCCAATCCATCCTGCACGCAGGTGAGTTCACTTCTTCTCCCCTAAGTCCCTCGTTGCAGTGAGCCTGTTGCCAGCAGGACTCACTGAAAATTAAAAAAACCTAACAAAAACTTTTACTCTAAGCAGCTCTTTAGGAGAGCCACCTAGATTGCACCCTTCTCGGCCGGGCACAAAAACCTAACTGAGGCTTGGAGGAGGGTCATAGGGGGAGGAGCCAGTGCACACCACCTGATCCTAAAGCTTTTACTTTTGTGCCCTGTCTCCTGCGGAGCCGCTATTCCCCATGGTCCTGACGGAGTCCCCAGCATCCACTTAGGACGTCAGAGAAATCAGATAATGGCTTTTACAGGACAAAGCCGCCAATTCTGACACACGCCTGGCCGAAGCCAGAGCCAACAGCATAACCACTTTCCACGTGAGATATTTCAAATCCATAGTCTTAAGTGGCTCAAACCAATGCGATTTTAGGAACTCCAAAACCACATTGAGATCCCTCACTGGGGGCACAAAAGGAGGCTGAATATGCAGAACTCCCTTGACAAAGGTCTGAACTTCAGGCAGTGAAGCCAGTTCTTTCTGGAAGAAAATCAACAGGGCCGAGATCTGGACTTTAATGGACCCCAATTTGAGGCCCAAAGTCACACCTGCTTGCAGGAAATGTAGGAATCGACCCAGTTGAAATTCCTCCACTGGGGCCTTCTTGGCCTCACACCAAGCAACATATTTCCGCCAAATGCGGTGATAATGTTTTGCGGTGACATCCTTCCTGGCCTTGATCAGGGTAGGGATGACTTCTTCCGGAATGCCTTTTTCCTTTAGGATCCGGCGTTCAACCGCCATGCCGTCAAACGCAGCCGCGGTAAGTCTTGGAACAGACAGGGTCCCTGCTGCAGCAGGTCTTGTCTGAGCGGCAGAGGCCAAGGGTCCTCTGCAAGCATCTCTTGAAGTTCCGGGTACCAAGCTCTTCTTGGCCAATCCGGAGCCACGAGAATAGTTCTCACTCCTCGCCTTCTTATTATTCTCAGTACCTTGGGTATGAGAGGCCGAGGAGGAAACACATAAACCGACTGGTACACCCACGGTGTCACTAGAGCGTCCACAGCGATCGCCTGAGGGTCCCTTGACCTGGCGCAATACCGTTTTAGCTTTTTGTTGAGGTGGGACGCCATCATGTCCACCTGTGGTTTTTCCCAACGGTTTACCAGCATTCAGAAAACTTCTGGATGAAGTCCCCATTCTCCCGGGTGGAGGTCGTGCCTGCTGAGGAAGTCTGCTTCCCAGTTGTCCACTCCCGGAATGAATACTGCTGTCAGTGCTAACACATGATTCTCTGCCCATCGGAGAATCCTTGTGGCTTCTGCCATTGCCCTCCTGCTTCTTGTGCCGCCCTGTCTGTTTACATGGCGACCGCCGTGATGTTGTCTGACTGGATCAGCACCGGCCGGTTCTGAAGCAGGGGTCTTGCCTGACTTAAGGCATTGTAAATGGCCCTTAGCTCCAGAATATTTATGTGAAGCGAAATCTCCTGATTTGACCACAGTCCTTGGAAATTTCTTCCTGTGTGACTGCCCCCCAGCCCTGAAGGCTGACATCCGTGGTCGCCAGGACCCAGTCCTGTATTCCGAATCTGCGGCCCTCTAGTAGATGAGCCCTCTGCAGCCACCACAGCAGCGACACCCTTGTTCTTGCCGACAGGGTTATCCGCTGTTGCATCTGGAGATGGGACCCGGACCATTTGTCCAACAGGTCCCACTGGAAAGTCCTTGCGTGGAACCTTCCGAATGGAATTGCCTCGTACGAAGCTACCATTTTTCCCAGTACTCGTGTGCATTGATGTACCGACACCTGACCCGGTTTTAGGATGTTTCTGACTAGAGATGACAACTCCTCGGCTTTTTCCACTGGAAGAAACAGTCTTTTCTGGTCTGTGTCCAGAATCATTCCCAGGAACAGAAGACGTGTCGTCGGGACCAGCTGTGACTTTGGAATGTTGAGAATCCAGCCGTGCTGTTGTAGTACTTCCCGAGAAAGTGCTACCCCCAGTACCAACTGTTCCCTGGACCTCGCCTTTATCAGGAGATCGTCTAAGTACGGGATAATTGAAACACCTTTCTTGCGAAGGAGAATCATCATTTCGGCCATTACCTTGGTAAAGACCCTCGGTGCCGTGGACAACCCAAACGGCAGCGTCTGGAACGGATAGTGACAGTCCTGTACCACAAATCTGAGGTACTCCTGGTGAGGAGGGTAAATGGGGACATGTAGGTACGCATCCTTGATGTCCAGGGAGACCATGTAATCCCCCTCGTCCAGGCTCGCAATAACCGCCCTGAGCGATTCCATCTTGAACTTGAACCTTTTGATATAAGTGTTCAAGGATTTTAAATTTAAGATGGGTCTCACCGAAACGTCCGGTTTCGGTACCACAAACATTGTGGAATAGTAACCCTTTCCTTGCTGAAGGAGGGGTACCTTGACAATCACTTGCTGTGAATACAGTTTTTGAATAGCCACCAACACTGCCTCCCTGGCAGAGGGAGTTGCCGGTAAGGCAGATTTTAGGAAACGGCGGGGGGAGACGTCTCGAATTCCAGCCTGTACCCCTGAAGTACTACCTGAAGGACCCAGGGATCCACCTGTGAGAGAGCCCACTGTGCGCTGAAATTTCTGAGACGGGCCCCCACCGTACCCGGGTCCGCCTGAGCAGCCCCAGCGTCATGCTGTGGACTTACCGGACGCAGGAGAGGACTTCTGCTCTTGGGAACTAGCTGTGTGTTGCAGCTTTTTTCCTCTACCTCTGCCTCTCGGCAGAAAGGATGAGCCTCTAGCCCTCTTGCTTTTCTGGGGCCGAAAGGACTGTACCTGATAATACGGTGACTGAAAGGACTGTACCCGATACCGGTGCTTTCTTTTGCTGTGGGGCAGCCTGTGGCAAAAAGGTCGATTTCCCAGGAGTAGCTGTGGACACGAGGTCCGAAAGACCATCCCCAAACAGTTCCACCCCCTTATAGGGTAAAACATCCATGTGCCGCTTTGAGTCGGCATCGCCAGACCATTGCCGAGTCCATAACCCTCTTCTGGCGACAATGGACATAGCGCTTATTCTTGATGCCAGCCGGCAAATATCCCTCTGTGCATCACGCATGTATAAGACTGCATCTTTTATATGCTCAATCGTCAGCAAAATATTGTCCCTATCCATGGTATCAATATTATCCGACAGGGAATCTGACCACGCAGCAGCAGCACTGCACATCCAAGCTGATGCAATCGCTGGTCGCAATATAATGCCCGTGTGTGTGTAAATAGCTTTTAGGGTAGCTTCCTGCTTTCTATCAGCAGGTTCATTCAGGGTGGCCGTATCCGGAGACGGTAGTGCCACCTTCTTTGATAAGCGTGTCAGCGCTTTATCTACCCTAGGGGGTGTTTCCCAACGTGACCTATCCTCTAGCGGGAAAGGGTACGCTGCCAATAACCGTTTTGAAATTATCAATTTCTTATCGGGGGAAGTCCACGCTTCCTCACACACCTCATTTAATTCTTCAGATGCAGGAAAAACTACAGGTAGTTTTTTCTCACCAAACATAATACCCTTTTTTGTGGTACCTGGGGTATTATCAGAAATGTGTAAAACATTTTTCATTGCCTCAATCATGTAACGGGTGGACCTATTGGAGGGTACACTAGTCTCATCATCGTCGACACTGGAGTCGGTATCCGTGTCGACGTCTGTATCTGTCACCTGAGGTAGCGGGCGTTTTAAAGCCCCTGATGACATTTGAGACGCTGGAACAGGCACAAGCTGTGTAGCCGGCTGTCCTATGTCATCAAACCTTTTGTGCAAGGAGTTGACACTTTCACGCAATTCCTTCCATAAGTCCAACCACACAGGTGTCGATCCCTCAGGGGGTGACATCACATTCACAGGCATTTGCTCCGCCTCCACATAATTTTCCTCCTCATACATGTCGACACAGCAGTACCGACACCCAGCAGACACACAGGGAATGCTCTTACAGAGGACAGGACCCCACAAAGCCCTTTGGGGAGACAGAGGGAGAGTATGCCAGCACACACCAGAGCGCTATATATCACAGGGATATCACCTATAGAAACGTGTTTTCCCCTTATAGCTGCATAAATATAGTTATACTGCGCCTAATTTGTGTCCCCCCTCTCTTTTTTACCCTTTTCTGTAGTGCAGGACCGCAGGGGAGAGCCAGGGAGCTTCCTTCCAGCGGAGCTGTGAGGGAAAAATGGCGCCAGTGTGCTGAGGGAGATAGCCCCGCCCCTTTTTCAGCTGGCTTTCTCCCGCTATTGTAAAAGTTCTGGCAGGGGTTAATAAGCACCTATATAGCCCCTAGGGCTATATATGGTGCCAGTTTGCCAGCCAAGGTGTTAGTATTGCTGCTCAGGGCGCCCCCCCCCCAGCGCCCTAAACCCATCAGTGACCGCAGTGTGTGGTGTGCATGAGGAGCAATGGCGCACAGCTGCAGTGCTGTGCGCTACCTTGGAGAAGACAGAAGTCTTCAGCCGCCGATTTTCCGGACCACCTTCTTGCTTCTGGCTCTGTAAGAGGCACGGCGGCGCGGCTCCGGGAACAGACGACGAGGTCGGGTCCTGTGTTCGAACCCTCTGGAGCTAATGGCGTCCAGTAGCCTAAGAAGCCCAAGCTACCACCACTTAGGTAGGTTCGCTTTTTCTCCCCTTAGTCCCTCAATGCAGTGAGCCTGTTGCCAGCAGGTCTCACTGAAAATAAAAAACCTAAACTATACTTTCTTTCTAGAAGCTCAGGAGAGCCCCTAGTGTGCATCCAGCTCGGCCGGGCACAGAAATCTAACTGAGGCTTGGAGGAGGGTCATAGGGGGAGGAGCCAGTGCACACCAGGTAGTCCTAAATCTTTCTTAGAGTGCCCAGTCTCCTGCGGAGCCCGTCTATTCCCCATGGTCCTTACGGAGTCCCCAGCATCCACTAGGATGTCAGAGAAACACCCTACTGAGAACAGGGCTGATGGCAGAGGAGGGTGTAGGATAAGAGATTGCTGTAGTGACTGAGCAATGAGAATATGTGACTTCTGCATTAAGTGTTTATTACTCACCTGTGCTGATATCTGTAGGGATCTCTTCCTCCTTACACTGCTGATCACCCCTCACATACGTCTCTTCTTCTCCATCTATATCTTCTGCCTTTATATCAGTCACATACGTCTCTTCTTCTCCCTCTATATCTTCTGCCTTTATATCAGTCACATACGTCTCTTCTTCTCCCTCTGTATCGTCTGCCTTCATATCAGTCACAGACGTCTCTTCTTCTCCCTCTATATCTTCTGCCTTCATATCAGTCACATACGTCTCTTCTTCTCCCTCTATATCTTCTGCCTTTATATCAGTCACATACGTCTCTTCTTCTCCCTCTATATCTTCTGTCTTCATATCAGTCACATACGTCTCTTCTTCTCCCTCTATATCTTCTGTCTTTATATCAGTCACATACGTCTCTTCTTCTCCCTCTATATCTTCTGTCTTCATATCAGTCACATACGTCTCTTCTTCTCCCTCTATATCTTCTGTCTTCATATCAGTCACATATATCTCTTCTTCTCCCTCTATATATTCTGCCTTTATATCAGTCACATACGTTCCTTCTTCTCCCTCTATATCTTCTGCCTTTACATCAGTCACATACGTCTCTTCTTCTCCCTCTATATCTTCTGCCTTTATATCAGTCACATACGTCTCTTCTTCTCCCCCTGTATCTTCTATTTTAATATCAGACAGACGTTCTTCCTAAAAAAACAAAAAATAATACAATGGCATTTGCATATTGTTAGACTAAACTGAGGTGAAACAGTATAATATCAGTGTATAAGACACACACAGCTTCTCTACAGATCATATAGTGACAGTCACTTTGGTATATTGGTGAGACCCTAAATCCCACCTACCTGATCCTCCTGTGGGATCCTGTGATTCTCCTCTGTACAATCCTGGGAATACAGAGGATGGGGACATCTCTCTGGGGTATCTCTGTTACTGGGCCCATCTGTAGGAGACACACAGTGACTGAGTACAGTGTATATATGTGATTATCAGATGATGTGTGTATATAGGGGCCCCCATACCTGCTCTCCCCTGTACAATACATGACAGTCTCCTCTTACCCAGTGATGTGAGGGGCCGGTGATTCTCCATCATCACGTCCTTGTACAGAACCGTGTGTTCCTCTATATACTCCCCCTCCTGCATGGAGACATAGTCAGTGACATCTAGACATATTATGGGAACCAGACACACACAGTGATACAGTCATCACCCAGACACGTCCCCTGGTGTTACTGTATAATGCCCTATTCCCAGCAGTCACCTCTCCAGACATCACCCAGACACGTCCCCTGGTGTTACTGTATAATGCCCCATTCCCAGCAGTCACCTCTCCAGACATCACCCAGACACGTCCCCTGGTGTTACTGTACAATGTCCCATTTCCAGCAGCCACCTCTCCAGTCATCACCCAGACACATCCCCTGGTGTTACTGTATAATGTCCCATTCCCAGCAGTCACCTCTCCAGTCATCACCCAGACACATCCCCTGGTGTTACTGTATAATGTCCCATTCCCAGCAGTCACCTCTCCAGTCATCACCCAGACACATCCCCCGGTGTTACTGTATAATGACCCATTCCCAGCTGTCACCTCTCAAGTCATCACCCAGACACATCCCCTGGTGTTACTGTATAATGCCCCATTCCCGGCAGTCACCTCTCCAGTCATCACAAAGACATGTCCCCTGGTGTTACTGTATAATGTCCAATTCCCAGCAGTCACCTCTCCAGTCATCACCCAGACACATCCCCTGGTGTTACTGTATAATGTCCCATTCCCAGCAGTCACCTCTCCAGTCATCACCCAGACATGTCCCCTGGTGTTACTGTATAATGTCCAATTCCCAGCAGTCACCTCTCCAGTCATCACCCAGACACATCCCCTGGTATTACTGTATAATGCCCCATTCCCAGCAGTCACCTCTCCAGTCATCATCCAGACACATCCCCCGGTGTTACTGTATAATGTCCCATTCCCAGCAGTCACCTCTCCAGTCATCACCCAGACACAACCCCTGGTGTTACTGTATAATGCCCCACTCCCAATTCCCAGCAGTCACCTCTCCAGTCATCACCCAGACACGTCCCCTGGTGTTACTGTATAATGCCCTATTCCCAGCAGTCACCTCTCCTGTCATCACAGGGACACGTCCCCTGGTGTAACTGTATAATGTCCCATTCTCTGCAGTCACCTCTCCAGTCATCACTCAGACACATCCCCTGGTGTTACTGTATAATGTCCCATTCCCAGCAGTCACCTCTCCATTCATCACTCAGACACATCCCCTGGTGTTACTGTATAATGTCAAGGGGTCAGCTTGCTGGGGGTAGCTTGCGTGGAATTCAATAAGTGTGGAATTCAGAAGTGTGTTATCCGAACAGTTTAAAAAAACAGCTGAACATACATTGAGCGCCATCAAGGAAAGGTAACTTACTTAAACAACTTATTCCTACACCAGTTAACCCAAAATTATCTCACAAACGACCACAGCATGTTCATCAAACTACTGTTTCTTATTTCAATTCATGGAATTCTCACCAAATGTAACACATTCTACACTCACCCTAAAACTCACCCCTCTGTGCACATTACAGCTTCTATTCTCCACTCCCCTCTTCTAACCACTCATGAGCTTTGTACTTACTTCTCTGCTAGTACTTTGACAACCACAATTGGCCACCAGAATAAACACTCGCAGACATCCAATATTTATCTCACTCTTCTGCTTTTATTAGCTGGTGCCATATCAAAAATCCAGGCCGCATCCACCTGTCCCTCTCACACTAAGCTATCTCAAAACTACATAGAAATCCATCTAACCTCATAAATATCACGTGTCTCCCATCCCCCTCCAAGTCACTAAAATGTGGCTTATGGAATGCACGCTCTGTTTGTAACAAATTACCATCCATCCATGACCTCTTCATATCTCACAACTTTAATCTGCTGACTATAACAGAAACCTGGCTCACACAATCAGACACGGCCTCCCCTGCAGCACTGTCACACGGTGGTTTCCACTTCACCCCGCCCCCAGGCCTGGTAATAGTAAAGGTGGTGGGGTTGGAATCTTACTGTCCCAATTTTTCACATACACTGTTCTACCTCAGGTTCCATCTCTTGCATTCACATCATTTGAAGTTCACTCTATCAGGATTTTCACCCCCTTCTCTCTGTGTGTTGCAGCTATCTATCACCCTCCTGGGCAACCCAAACAACAATTTCTAGAAGATTTGTCTGCCTGGCTCCCACACATCTTATTCTCTGACATCTCCACCATCATTATGGGTCGATATCAATATAGCTCTTGACAGTCCACAATCTGTTCATGCCTCAAAACTCCTCTCTCTAACCTCCTCTCTTGGCCCCACCCAATGGTCTGACTCCTCTACTCACCAGGAAGGCCACTGCCTTGATCTTGTGTTCACCAGGCTCTGCTCAGTTTCTGAATTCATTAAGACTCCTTTCCCTCTCTCTGATCACAACTTGATCACCTTCACAATCTCTTCTATTACTCTAAATTCTATGACACTAAAACCTAGCAAGCCTCCTCTAACCCACAGAAATACTAACAATATACATTTTCAACAACTTTCCACTTCTCTGCAACAACTGCTCTCACCAATCTCTACATTTACCACACCTGACACTGCTGTATCCCACCTGCACAAAACCCTAGAGAGTGCCCTTGATGAAGTGGCTCCAGCTACCCATCACACCCCACGTAGGCTTAGATGTCAACCATGGCACTCTAAATCAACAAGACACCTACAAAAACTGTCATGTAAAGTAGAACGTCAGTGGCGTAAATCTCAGAATCCAAGTGACTTCCTCACATATAAGACCACCTACCACTCCTATCATCAGACCCTGGACACTGCCAAACAAATATATTTCCAATCTCTCATCTCTTCTCATGTCACCAACCCCAAGCGACTTTTTAAAACAATTAAATCACTTATTTACCCTCCCTCACCTCCCCCACTAGCTACTATCAGTGCACAAGAACTTGCTTCATACTTCAAGGATAACATTGATAAAATCTGAGATGAAATGGTATGCTCTTCCTCAGCCAGTGATCTGCTCAATTCCCTACCTGAACCCTCTGGCACTTTCTCTTCATTTGATCCCACAAGTGAAGATGAAGTATCAACATTCTTCTCTTGATCCTATACCCTCACAGGTCAGTAAAACTTTGTCTCCTGTGCTTAACCCAACCTTAACTAAAATATGTAATCTCTCTCTCTCTACTGGTATCTTTCCTTCTCTGTTTAAGCATGCAGTGATTACACCCAGTCTAAAAAAACACAACTATGACCCAAACACACTCTCTAACTACCGTCCCATTTCTCAGCTACCATGTCCCTTCAAGCTACTTGAGAGACTTGCCTACACTCGCCTCACACACTTTCTTAACTCCCACAATTTATTGGACCCACTTCAGTCAGGCTTTCATGCCCAACACTCCACAGAGACTGCACTGACCAAAGTAGTGAATGATCTAGTCACTGCTAGATCTAAAGGCCATTACACACTACTCATTCTTCTAGATCTCTCTGCTGCTTATGACACTGTTGACCACTCTCTTCTCAAATACTACAAGCTTTAGGTCTTCAGGACACGGCCCTCTCCTGGTTCTCATCCTACCTATCTAATCGCTCTTTCAGTGGTCACTTCTCTGATTCTACCTCTTCTTATCTACCTCTATCAGTTGGAGTACCGCAAGGCTCAGTCTTGGGTCCTCTGTTGTTCTCAGTCTGTACCTCATCTCATTGCTGGGTGATCATATCATACAACCCATTAAGAACCTAGCAATCTAGTGGACCATTATGCAACAGGTAGCATCTATCCTTGTGTATCAATGCCTATTCCCCCATAGATTGTAAGTTTGCGAGCAGGGCCCTCCTACCTCTATGTCTGTCTATTTTTACCCAGTTTCGTTCTATTACTGCTATTCCTTTTGTAAAGCGCAACAGAATATGCTGCGCTATATAAGAAACTGCTAATAAAATAAGAATTTACTTACCGATAATTCTATTTCTCGTAGTCCGTAGTGGATGCTGGGAACTCCGTAAGGACCATGGGGAATAGCGGCTCCGCAGGAGACTGGGCACAAAAGAAAAGCTTTAGGACTACCTGGTGTGCACTGGCTCCTCCCCCTATGAACCTCCTCCAAGCCTCAGTTAGGATTATGTGCCCCGACGAGCGTACACAATAAGGAAGGATTTATGAATCCAGGGTAAGACTCATACCAGCCACACCAATCACACCGTACAACTTGTGATCTGAACCCAGTTAACAGCATGATAACAGAGGAGCCTCTGGATAGATGGCTCACAACAACAATAACCCGATTTGTTAACAATAACTATGTACAAGTATTGCAGATAATCCGCACTTGGGATGGGCGCCCAGCATCCACTACGGACTACGAGAATTAGAATTATCGGTAAGTAAATTCTTATTTTCTCTGACGTCCTAGTGGATGCTGGGAACTCCGTAAGGACCATGGGGATTATACCAAAGCTCCCAAACGGGCGGGAGAGTGCGGATGACTCTGCAGCACCGAGTGAGAAAACTCCAGGTCCTCCTCAGCCAGAGTGTCAAATTTGTAAAATTTCACAAAAGTATTTGACCCTGACCAAGTAGCAGCTCGGCAAAGTTGTAAAGCCGAGACCCCTCGGGCAGCCGCCCAAGATGAGCCCACCTTCCTTGTGGAGTGGGCTTTTACAGATTTTGGCTGTGGCAGGCCTGCCACAGAATGTGCAAGCTGAATTGTACTACAAATCCAGCGAGCAATAGTCTGCTTAGAAGCAGGAGCACCCAGCTTGTTGGGTGCGTACAGGATAAATAGCGAGTCAGATTTTCTGATTCCAGCCGTCCTGGAAACATATATTTTCAGGGCCCTGACAACGTCCAGCAACTTGGTGTCCTCCAAGTCCCTAGTAGCCGCAGGTACCACAATAGGCTGGTTCAGGTGAAACGCTGAAACCACCTTAGGGAGAAATTGAGGACGAGTCCTCAGTTCTGCCCTGTCCGTATGAAAAATCAGGTAAGGGCTTTTACAGGATAAAGCCGCCAATTCTGACACACGCCTGGCTGAAGCCAGGGCCAACAGCATGACCACTTTCCATGTGAGATATTTTAAGTCCACAGTGTTGAGTGGTTCAAACCAATGTGATTTTAGGAAACCCAAAACAACATTCAGATCCCAGGGTGCCACTGGAGGCACAAAAGGAGGCTGTATATGTAGCACTCCCTTAACAAATGTCTGGACTTCAGGCACTGAAGCCAGTTCTCTCTGAAAGAAAATCGACAGGGCCGAAATCTGGACATTAATGGATCCTAATTTTAGGCCCATAGACACTCCTGTTTGCAGGAAATTCAGGAATCGACCCAGTTGAAATTCCTCCGTCGGGGCCTTTTTGGCCTCGCACCACGCAACATATTTTCGCCAGATGCGGTGATAATGCTTTGCGGTTACATCCTTTCTAGCTTTTATCAAGGTAGGGATGACTTCGTCTGGAATGCCTTTTTCTTTAGGATCCGGCGTTCAACCGCCATGCCGTCAAACGCAGCCGCGGTAAGTCTTGGAACCGACAGGGTCCCTGCTGGAGCAGGTCCCTTCTCAGAGGTAGAGGCCACGAGTCCTCTGTGAGCATTTCTTGAAGTTCCGGGTACCAAGTCATTCTTGGCCAATCCGGAGCCACGAGAATAATTCTTACTCCTCCCCGCCGTATAATTCTCAGTACCTTGGGTATGAGAGGCAGAGGAGGGAACACATATACTGACTGGTACACCCACGGTGTTACGGGAGGGGGGGGGGGGGGGGGGGGAGGGGTCGCACAGACCTGTGTAAATATTAATCAATGATTATCAATAAGTCACACAAAGTCCTTTCCCATATATTTAAATCTTGTTGTACGTCTATTAATCAAATTCTATGGGAGGTGCTCCTGGGAATAAGTTATACACATAAAGAAACCAGAAGAAGAAAGTATTCCCTATCATGGGCACACTCGGACCTTGTGACACAAAACTCAAAGTCAAATATCAAATTGACATTTGACCACTGATATTTAAAAAATAACTTTTATTTCGTATCTTAAAACATCTGCGAAAATATTGTGCATGTGAAATTAAGTGCAAAAATAATAAACAAAAATAAGATTTTACTTACCGATAAATCTATTTCTCATAGTCCGTAGTGGATGCTGGGACTCCGTAAGGACCATGGGGAATAGCGGCTCCGCAGGAGACAGGGCACAAAATAAAAGCTTAAGGATCAGGTGGTGTGCACTGGCTCCTCCCCCTATGACCCTCCTCCAAGCCTCAGTTAGGATACTGTGCCCGGACGAGCATACATAATAAGGAAGGATATTGAATCCCGGGTAAGACTCATACCAGCCACACCAATCACACCGTACAACTCGTGATCTGAACCCAGTTAACAGTATGATAAATGTAAAGGAGCCTCTGAAAAGATGGCTCAACAATAATAACCCGAATTTTTTGTAACAATAACTATATACAAGTATTGCAGACAATCCGCACTAGGGATGGGCGCCCAGCATCCACTACGGACTATGAGAAATAGATTTATCGGTAAGTAAAATCTTATTTTCTCTAACGTCCTAAGTGGATGCTGGGACTCCGTAAGGACCATGGGGATTATACCAAAGCTCCCAAACGGGCGGGAGAGTGCGGATGACTCTGCAGCACCGAATGAGAGAACTCCAGGTCCTCCTCAGCCAGGGTGTCAAATTTGTAGAATTTAGCAAACGTGTTTGCCCCTGACCAAGTAGCTGCTCGGCAAAGTTGTAAAGCCGAGACCCCTCGGGCAGCCGCCCAAGATGAGCCCACTTTCCTTGTGGAATGGGCTTTTACAGATTTTGGCTGTGGCAATCCTGCCACGGAATGTGCAAGCTGAATTGTACTACAAATCCAACGAGCAATCGTCTGCTTTGAAGCAGGAGCACCCAGCTTGTTGGGTGCATACAGGATAAACAGCGAGTCAGATTTTCTGACTCCAGCCGTCCTGGAAACATATATTTTCAAGGCCCTGACAACGTCAAGCAACTTAGAGTCCTCTAAGTCCCTAGTAGCCGTAGGTACCACAATAGGTTGGTTCATGTGAAATGCAGAAACCACCTTAGGTAGAAATTGAGGACGAATCCTCAATTCCGCCCTGTCAGAATGAAAAATTAAGTAAGGGCTTTTACATGATAAAGCCGCCAATTCTGACACACGCCTGGCTGAAGCCAAGGCTAACAGCATCGACACCTTCCACGTGAGATATTTTAAGTCTACCGTGGAAAGTGGTTCAAACCAATGTGATTTTAGAAAACTCAACACAACATTGAGATCCCAAGGTGCCACTGGAGGCACAAAAGGAGGCTGTATGTGCAGCACCCCTTTCACAAATGTCTGAACTTCAGGTACTGAAGCCAGTTCTTTCTGGAAGAAAATCGACAAGGCCGAAATTTGAACCTTAATGGAACCTAATTTTAGGCCCATAGACAGTCCTGTTTGCAGGAAATGCAGGAAACGACCCAGTTGAAATTCCTCTGTAGGGGCCTTCTTGGCCTCACACCACGCAACATATTTACGCCAAATACGGCGATAATGTTTTGCGGTTACTTCCTTCCTGGCTTTGACCAGGGTAGGGATGACTTCTTCTGGAATGCCCTTTTCCTTTAGGATCCGGCGTTCAACCGCCATGCCGTCAAACGCAGCCGCGGTAAGTCTTGGAACAGACAAGGCCCCTGTAGTAGCAGGTCCTTTCTTAGAGGTAGAGGCCACGGTTCGTCCGTGAGCATCTCTTGAAGTTCCGGGTACCAAGTCCTTCTTGGCCAATCCGGAACCACGAGTATAGTTCTTACTCCTCTCCTTCTTTTGATTCTCAATACTTTTGGTATGAGAGGCAGAGGAGGGAACACATACACTGACTGGTACACCCACGGCGTTACCAGAGCGTCCACTGCTATTGCCTGAGGGTCCCTTGACCTGGCGCAATATCTGTCCAGTTTTTTGTTTAGACGTGACGCCATCATGTCCACCTTTGGTTTTTCCCAACGGTTTACAATCAGGTGGAAGACTTCTGGGTGAAGTCCCCACTCTCCCGGGTGGAGGTCGTGCCTGCTGAGGAAGTCTGCTTCCCAGTTGTCCACTCCCGGAATGAACACTGCTGACAGTGCTATCACATGATTTTCCGCCCAGCGAAGAATCCTTGCAGCTTCTGCCATTGCCCTCCTGCTTCTCGTGCCGCCCTGTCTGTTTACGTGGGCGACTGACGTGATGTTGTCCGATTGGATCAACACCGCCTGACCCTGAAGCAGAGGTTTTGCTTGACTTAAGGCATTGTAAATGGCCCCTAGTTCCAGAATGTTTATATGAAGAGATGTTTCCATGCTTGACCACAAGCCCTGGAAATTCCTTCCCTGTGTGACTGCTCCCCAGCCTCTCAGGCTGGCATCCGTGGTCACCAGGATCCAATCCTGAATGCCGAATCTGCGGCCCTCTAGTAGATGAGCCACCACAGAAGAGACACCCTTGTCCTTGTCGACAGGGTTATCCGCTGATGCATCTGAAGATGCGATCCGGACCATTTGTCTAGTAGATCCCATTGAAACGTTCTTGCATGGAATCTTCCAAATGGAATCGCTTCGTAAGAAGCCACCATTTTCCCCAGGACCCTCGTGCACTGATGTACTGAGACCTGTCCTGGTTTTAGGAGGTTCCTGACTAGCTCGGATAACTCCCTGGCCTTCTCCTCCGGGAGAAACACCTTTTTCTGGACTGTATCCAGAATCATTCCTAGGAACAGTAGACGTGTCGTTGGAATCAGCTGCGATTTTGGAATATTTAGAATCCATCCGTGCTGACGTAGTACTACCTGAGATAGTGCCACTCCGACTTCTAACTGTTCCCTGGTTCTTGCCCTTATCAGGAGATCGTCCAAGTAAGGGATAATTAAGATGCCTTTTCTTCGTAGAAGAATCATCATTTCGGCCATTACCTTGGTAAAGACCCGAGGCGCCGTGGACAATCCAAACGGCAGCGTCTGAAACTGATAATGACAGTTTTGTACTACAAACCTGAGGTACCCTTGGTGAGAAGGGTATATTGGGACGTGGAGATAAGCATCCTTGATGTCCAGAGACACCATATAGTCCCCTTCTTCCAGGTTCGCTATCACTGCTCTGAGTGACTCCACCTTGAATTTGAACCTTTTTATGTAAGTGTTCAAAGATTTTAGATTTAAGATTGGTCTCACCGAGCCGTCCGGCTTCGGTACCACAAACAGCGTGGAATAATACCCCTTTCCTTGTTGTAAGAGGGGTACCTTGATTATCACCTGCTGGGAATACAGCTTGTGAATGGCTTCCAGAACTGCCTCCCTGTCGGAGGGAGACTTTGGTAAAGCAGACTTCAGGAACCGACAAGGAGGAAACGCCTCGAATTCCAGTTTGTACCCCTGTGATACTACCTGTAGAATCCAGGGATCCACTTGCGAGTGAGCCCACTGCGCGTTGAAATTCTTGAGACGGGCCCCCACCATGTCTGAGTCTGCTTGTAAAGCCCCAGCGTCATGCTGAAGACTTGGCAGAAGCAGGGGAGGGCTTCTGCTCCTGGGAAGCGGCTGCATGGTGCAGTCTTTTCCCTCTTCCTCTGCCCTTGGGCAGAAAAGAGTGGCCTTTTGCTCGCTTGTACTTATGGGAACGAAAGGACTGAGTTTGAAAAGACTGTGTCTTTTTCTGCTGATGTGAAGTAACCTGGGGTAAAAAGGTGGATTTTCCAGCCGTTGCCGTGGCCACCAGGTCCGATAGACCAGCCCCAAATAACTCCTCCCCCTTATACGGCAATACTTCCATGTGCCGTTTGGAATCTGCATCCCCTGACCACTGTCGCGTCCATAATGCTCTTCTGGCAGAAATGGACATTGCGCTTACTCTTGATGCCAGGGTACAAATATCCCTCTGCGCATCACGCATATATAGCAATGCATCCTTTAAATGTTCTATAGTTAACAAAATATTGTCCCTATCCAGGGTATCAATATTCTCCGTCAGGGAATCCGTCCATGCGACTCCAGCACTGCACATCCAGGCTGAGGCGATTGCTGGTCGCAGTATAACACCAGTATGTGTGTATATACTTTTTAGAATATTTTCCAGCCTCCTATCAGCTGGTTCTTTGAGGGTGGCCGTATCAGGAGACGGCAACGCTACCTGTTTAGATAAACGTGTGAGCGCCTTATCTACCCTAGGGGGTGTTTCCCACCGCGCCCTAAGCTCTGGCGGGAAAGGGTATAGTGCTAATAATTTATTAGAAATTAGCTGTTTTTTATCCGGGGAAACCCACGCTTTATCACACACCTCATTTATTTCATCTGACTCAGGAAAAACTATTGGCAGTTTTTTCACACCCCACATAATACCCGTCTTTGTGGTACTTGTAGTGTCAGAAAGGTTCAATGCCTCTTTCATTGCCGTGATCATGTAACGTGTGGCCCTACTGGACATTACGTTTGTCTCGTCACCGTCGACACTAGACTCAGTATCTGTGTCAGGGTCTGTGTCGACCCACTGAGGTAACGGCCGTTTTAAGGCCCCTAACGGTGTCTGAGATGCCTGAACAGGCACTAATTGATTTGCCGGCTTTCTCATGTCGTCAACAGTTTTTTGCAAATTGCTGACATTGCTTAAACACAATCATCCAGTCAGGTGTCGACTCCCTAGGGGGTGACATCACTAACACAGGCAACTGCTCCGCCTCCACCTCATTTTCCTCCTCATACATGTCGACACACGCGTACCGACACACAGCACACACACCGGGAATGCTCTGATAGAGGACAGGACCCCACTTAGCCCTTTGGAGAGACAGAGGGAGAGTCTGCCAGCACACACCCAGCGCTATATATATACAGGGATAACCTTATATAAGTGTTAAACCCTTATAGCTGCTGTTTTATATTTTATCTGCTGCCAAAATGCCCCCCCCTTCTCTTTTTTACCCTGATTCAGAAGCAGGACTGCAGGGGAGAGTCAGGGAGCCGTCCTTCCAGCGGAGCTGTGAGGGAAAATGGCGCCAGTGTGCTGAGGAGATAGGCTCCGCCCCTTCACGACGTCCTTATCTCCCGCTTTTTCTGTGTAAAATGGCAGGGGATAAAATACATCCATATAGCCCAGGAGCTATATGTGATGTATTCCTTTAGCCACCTAAGGTATTTCTGTTATATTGCGTCTCAGGGCGCTCCCCCCCCAGCGCTCTGCACCCTCAGTGACCGGAGTGTGAAGTGTGCTGAGAGCAATGGCGCACAGCTGCGGTGCTGTGCGCCTACCTTAGTCTGAAGACAGGATGTCTTCTGCCGCCGATTTCACCGGACCTCTTCATCTCTTCTGGCTCTGTAAGGGGGACGGCGGCGCGGCTCCGGCGACCCATCCAGGCTGTACCTGTGATCGTCCCTCTGGAGCTAATGTCCAGTAGCCTAAGAAGCCCAATCCACTCTGCACTCAGGTGAGTTCGCTTCTTCTCCCCTTAGTCCCACGATGCAGTGAGCCTGTTGCCAGCAGGACTCACTGAAAATAAAAAAAAAAACCTAAATAAACTTTTATTCTAAGCAGCTCAGGAGAGCCACCTAGATTGCACCCTTCTCGGCCGGGCACAAAAATCTAACTGAGGCTTGGAGGAGGGTCATAGGGGGAGGAGCCAGTGCACACCACCTGATCCTTAAGCTTTTATTTTGTGCCCTGTCTCCTGCGGAGCCGCTATTCCCCATGGTCCTTACGGAGTCCCAGCATCCACTTAGGACGTTAGAGAAATGTGAAATAGAGTTAAAAATTCAGTCACTGCTGCCTTTTCATATTTCACTCTCTCAAGTGTTTAAGATGTATCCATTTTTGTTGCTGGAGGATCTTTTCTTTACT
The DNA here is from genome assembly GCF_028390025.1 of Pseudophryne corroboree. Classification (NCBI taxonomy): domain Eukaryota; kingdom Metazoa; phylum Chordata; class Amphibia; order Anura; family Myobatrachidae; genus Pseudophryne; species Pseudophryne corroboree. Next base: position 578,716 of record NW_026967520.1, on the reverse strand, counting down.
ATCCTATTGGAAACATATTATCCTTTGAAAGTACCTCTGTGAGAGTTGTGAAGGACTAGATTGTCGTTCTAACTGACAGTCTCTCGTTTATGGTAGTGTGCGCACCACTTTAACCATAGATTGATCAAGTACTTATGCCCTATGTAATATTTATTATAATGGGTCCTTTATTGTGACTGTCTGTCTCACTGATTATACCAAATAGCCTCCTATCACCCAAATCCTAATTCCTAATGCAGTACAATATAGTAATTTGATAATTCTCTTCTACTATATTTGACTCAGCTTGAGATCATCTATTATAGATTTGTTAATATAGGTAATATAATTTGTAGTTAGACTAAAAATAGTCACAGCATGTGATACTGCTAAATCAGTGATCTCAAAGTGCTGTTTTTATATGCCTATATTAATGGTCTTAAATTGTGTCACCTGCATTTCTATCTCACCCGCTGGGAAGATATAGCGATGGTCTATTATTAATACGTTATAATGTTTATATATTATCCTTCTCTTACGTACCCCAGCTTATACCTGCTGGTTGTGGTAATGGTATGTTGTTAGTACGTTGTATCATAGATACAAACAATAACCAGCAGGTATAAGCTGGAGTACGTTACAGAAGGTTGAAATATTAGCCTGGCCTAAAAGCATTATATGATACAACGTACTAACAACATACCATTACCACGACCAGCAGGTATAAGCTGGGGTACGTAAGAGAAGGATAATATATAAACATTATAACGTATTAATAATAGACCATCGCTATATCTTCCCAGCGGGTGAGATAGAAATGCAGGTGACACAATTTAAGACCATTAATATAGGCATATAAAAACAGCACTTTGAGATCACTGATTTAGCAGTATCACATGCTGTGACTATTTTTAGTCTAACTACAAATTATATTACCTATATTAACAAATCTATAATAGATGATCTCAAGCTGAGTCAAATATAGTAGAAGAGAATTATCAAATTACTATATTGTACTGCATTAGGAATTAGGATTTGGGTGATAGGAGGCTATTTGGTATAATCAGTGAGACAGACAGTCACAATAAAGGACCCATTATAATAAATATTACATAGGGCATAAGTACTTGATCAATCTATGGTTAAAGTGGTGCGCACACTACCATAAACGAGAGACTGTCAGTTAGAACGACAATCTAGTCCTTCACAACTCTCACAGAGGTACTTTCAAAGGATAATATGTTTCCAATAGGATAGTAAAGAAAAGATCCTCCAGCAACAAAAATGGATACATCTTAAACACTTGAGAGAGTGAAATATGAAAAGGCAGCAGTGACTGAATTTTTAACTCTATTTCACATTTTGTTTATTATTTTTGCACTTAATTTCACATGCACAATATTTTCGCAGATGTTTTAAGATACGAAATAAAAGTTATTTTTTAAATATCAGTGGTCAAATGTCAATTTGATATTTGACTTTGAGTTTTGTGTCACAAGGTCCGAGTGTGCCCATGATAGGGAATACTTTCTTCTTCTGGTTTCTTTACACCCACGGTGTTACCAGAGCGTCCACAGCTATTGCTTGAGGGTCCCTTGACCTGGCGCAATACCTGTCCAGTTTTTTGTTGAGGCGGGACGCCATCATGTCCACCTTTGGTTTTTCCCAACGGTTTACAATCATGTGGAAGACTTCTGGGTGAAGTCCCCACTCTCCCGGGTGGAGGTCGTGCCTGCTGAGGAAGTCTGCTTCCCAGTTGTCCACTCCCGGAATGAACACTGCTGACAGTGCTATCACATGATTTTCCGCCCAGCGAAGAATCCTTGCAGCTTCTGCCATTGTCCTACGGCTTCTTGTGCCGCCCTGTCTGTTTACGTGGGCGACTGCCGTGATGTTGTCCGACTGAATCAGCACCGGCTGACCTTGAAGCAGAGGCCTTGCCTGACTTAGGGCATTGTAAATGGCCCTTAACTCCAGGATATTTATGTGAAGTGATGTCTCCAGGCTTGACCACCAGCCCTGGAAATTTCTTCCCTGTGTGACTGCTCCCCAGCCTCGCAGGCTGGTATCTGTGGTCACCAGGACCCAGTCCTGAATGCCGAATCTGCGGCCCTCTAGAAGATGAGCACTCTGCAACCACCACAGGAGAGACACCCTTGTCCTTGGGGACAGGGTTATCCGCTGATGCATCTGAAGATGCGATCCGGACCATTTGTCCAGCAGGTCCCACTGGAATATTCTTGCGTGGAATCTGCCGAATGGGATTGCTTCGTAGGAAGCCACCATTTTTCCCAGGACCCTTGTGCATTGATGCACGGATACTTGGCCTGGTTTTTAGGAGGTTTCGGACTAGCTCCGATAACTCCCTGGCTTTCTCTTCCGGGAGAAACACCTTTTTCTGGACTGTGTCCAGGATCATCCCTAGAAATAGAAGACGTGTCGTCGGGATCAGCTGCGATTTTGGGATATTGAGAATCCAACCGTGCTGCCGCAGCACTACTGTTCCCTGGATCTTGCCCTTATCAGGAGATCGTCCAAGTAAGGGATAATTAAAACTCCTTTCCTTCGAAGGAGTATCATCATTTCGGCCATTACTTTGGTAAAGACCCGGGGTGCTGTGGACAATCCAAACGGCAGCGTCTGAAACTGATAGTGGCAGTTCTGTACCACAAACCTGAGGTACCCTTGGTGAGAAGGGTAAATTGGGACATGGAGGTAAGCATCCTTGATGTCCAGAGACACCATATAATCCCCTTCTTCCAGGTTCGCGATTACTGCTCTGAGTGACTCCATCTTGAATTTGAACCTCTGTATGTAAGTGTTCAAAGATTTTAGATTTAAAATAGGTCTCACCGAGCCGTCCGGCTTCGGTACCACAAACAGCGTGGAATAATACCCCTTTCCCTGTTGCAGGAGGGGTACCTTGATTATCACCTGCTGAGAGTACAGCTTATGAATGGCTTCCAATACCGCCTCCCTGTCGGAGGGAGACGTCGGTAAGGCAGACTTTAGGAAACGGCGAGGGAGAGACGTCTCAAATTCCAATTTGTACCCCTGAGATACCACCTGAAGGATCCAGGGGTCCACTTGTGAGTGAGCCCACTGCACGCTGAAATTCTTGAGAGGGGCCCCCACCGTGCCTGAGTCCGCTTGTAGAGCCCCAGCGTCATGCTGAGGACTTGGCAGAAGCGGGAGAGGGCTTCTGTTCCTGGGAACTGGCTGTTTGCTGCAGCCTTTTTCCTCTCCCTCTGCCACGGGGCAGAAATAAGGAGCCTTTTGCCCGCTTGCCCTTATGGGGCCGAAAGGACTGCGCCTGATAATACGGCGTCTTCTTATGTTGAGAGGCTACGTGGGGTAAAAATGCGGATTTCCCAGCAGTTGCCGTGGACACCAGGTCTGATAGACCTACCCCAAATAACTCCTCCCCTTTATAAGGCAATACTTCCATATGCCTTTTGGAATCAGCATCACCTGACCACTGCCGCGTCCATAACCCTCTTCTGGCAGATATGGACAGCGCACTTACTCTTGATGCCAGTCGGCAAATATCCCTCTGTGCATCACGCATATATAAAAATGCATCTTTTAAATGCTCTATAGTCAGTAATATACTGTCCCTATCCAGGGTATCAATATTTTCAGTCAGGGAATCCGACCAAGCCACCCCAGCACTGCACATCCAGGCTGAGGCGATTGCTGGTCGCAGTATAACACCCGTGTGAGTGTATATACATTTTAGGATATTCTCCTGCTTTCTGTCAGCAGGTTCCTTAAGGGCGGCCGTATCAGGAGACGGCAGTGCCACCTGTTTAGACAAGCATGTGAGCGCTTTATCCACCCTAGGGGGTGTTTCCCAATGTGCCCTATCCTCTGGCGGGAAGGGGTATGATGCTAATAACCTTTTAGGAATTATTAGTTTTTTATCGGGAGAAACCCACGCTTCATCACACACTTCATTTAATTCCTCAGATGCAGGAAAAACTACAGGTAGTTTTTTCTCACCAAACATAATACCCTTTTTAGTGGTACAGGTACTTGTACTATCAGAAATGTGTAAAACATTTTTCATTGCCTCAATCATGTAACGTGTGGCCCTACTGGAAGTCACATTCGTCTCTTCATCGTCGACACTGGAGTCAGTATCCGTGTTGGCGTCAGTATCTGCCATCTGAGGTAGCGGGCGTTTTAGAGCCCCTGATGGTCTTTGAGACGCCTGGACAGGCACAAGCTGAGTAGCCGGCTGTCTCATGTCATCAACCGTCTTTTGTAAAGAGCTGACACTTTCACGTAATTCCTTCCATAAGCCCATCCACTCAGGTGTCGACTCCCTAGGGGGTGACATCTCCATTACAGGCAATTGCTCCGCCTCCACATAATTTTCCTCCTCATACATGTCGACACAGTCGTACCGACACACAGCACACACACAGGGAATGCTCTGATAGAGGACAGGACCCCACTAGCCCTTTGGGGAGACAGAGGGAGAGTATGCCAGCACACACCAGAGCGCTATATATATATTGGGATAACACTATACAGAGTGTTTTTCCCCTTATAGCTGCTGTTTTTATTATTATACTGCGCCTAATTAGTGCCCCCCCCCCCCTCTTGTTTTACCCTTTTCTGTAGTGCAGGACTGCAGGGAAGAGTCAGGGAGACGTCCTTCCAGCGGAGCTGTGAGGGAAAATGGCGCCAGTGTGCTGAGATAGGCTCCGCCCCCTTCTCGGCTGACTTTTCTCACGCTTTTTTCTGGAATCTGGCAGGGGTTAATATACATCCATATAGCCCTGGGGGTTATATGTGATGTATTTTAGCCAGCCAAGGTGTTTATATTGCTGCTCAGGACGCCCCCCCCCAGCGCCCTGCACCCATCAGTGACCGAAGCGTGTAGTGTGCATGAGGAGCAATGGCGCACAGCTGCAGTGCTGTGCGCTACCTTGGTGAAGACTGATGTCTTCTGCCGCCGATTTTCCGGACCTCTTCTTGCTTCTGGCTCTGTAAGGGGGCCGGCGGCGCGGCTCTGGGACCGGACTCCGAGGCTGGGCCTGTGTTCGATCCCTCTGGAGCTAATGGTGTCCAGTAGCCAAGAAGCCCAAGCTGGCTGCAAGCAGGCAGGTTCGCTTCTTCTCCCCTTAGTCCCTCGATGCAGTGAGCCTGTTGCCAGCAGGTCTCACTGAAAATAAAAAACCTAAAACTAACTTTTCCTAAGAAGCTCAGGAGAGCCCCCTAGATTGCACCCAGCTCGGTCGGGCACAAAAATCTAACTGAGGCTTGGAGGAGGGTCATAGGGGGAGGAGCCAGTGCACACCAGGTAGTCCTAAAGCTTTTCTTTTGTGCCCAGTCTCCTGCGGAGCCGCTATTCCCCATGGTCCTTACGGAGTTCCCAGCATCCACTAGGACGTCAGAGAAATAATAAATACAACACAGGCCGCTCCCCCTGTATACTATGACAGCACAGAAAGCTACCCCTGTATATTATGACAACACATGCCGCTCCCCCTGTATACTATGACAGCACAGGAAGATGCCCCTGTATATTATGACAACACAGGCCGCTCCCCCTGTATACTATGACCGTACAGGATGCTACCCCTGTAATATGACAACACAGGCCACTCCTTCTGTATAGAAAGACAATACATGTCGCTCACCATATATAATAATAGTAACAAGACACCACAGGCCACTTCCCCTGTATAAAAGGGCAACACAGGCTGCTCCCCCTGTGTAGTAGGATGTCATAATCCACTACCCCTGTATAGGAGGATGCCCCAGGTCACTCCCCCTGTACAGTAGGACAACACATGCCACTCCCCTGTATTCTAATACAGCTCCCCTGAATATTAATACAACATATGCCGCTCCACCTGTATAGTACAATGACACAGGACACAACACCTGTAATGTCCCGTTTATAGAATTACAGTAACGGAGGGGTTTGCGCCACCTGTATCACGGTAACGGCGGGGTGTGCGCATCTGTATTACGGTAACAATGGGGACTGCGCCACCTGTATTATGGTAAAGGGGGGGTCTTGCACCACCTGTATTACGGTAATGGTAGGGTCTGCGCTACCTCTACTACGGTGACGGCGGAGTCTACGCCAGGGCCGTAACTACGTGTGTGCCAAGTGGGCTTGGCACACAGCGCAGTTGCCCTGAGGGCGCAATGGCCAGCGGCATGTAATGAGTCAAATTGACTCATTACATGCCGCCTCTGTGTGCGCCGCGCTGGAGGGAGAAGAGACCAGCGCCGGGCAGCGTTCAAGGAGGAGGAGGGAGGGGGAGCAGGGAGCCGCAGCAGCGCTATTTGATTGATAGTAAGCGCCGCTGCAGCATCCCCCTCTCCTTCTGTATTGGCTGCCCGGCGCTGCTATGGATGCTGGGATGCGGTTCCCAGCATCCTCCTCCTTCTCATCTCACTGCCTGCACCGAGAGGGAGATGCCAGCATGAGGAGCCTGTCAGCGGGGAGAAGGTAAGTATATCCCTCTCTCTTTTTCTTTATCTCTCTTTCTCTCTCTCTCAGGGGGACACCGTCTGCCGCAATGTGTAAAAAGGGGGATGGCTGCGCAATGTGTAAAAAGGGGGCCTGGCTGCTGCAATGTGTAAAAAGGAGTCCTGGCTTCTGCAATGTGTAAAAAGGGGGCCTGGCTGCCGCAATGTGTAAAAAGGGGGCCTGGCTGCCGCAATGTATAAAAAGGGGTCCTGGCTGCCGCAATGTGTAAAAAGGGGTCCTGGCTGCCGCAATGTATAAAAAGGGGTCCTGGCTGCCGCAATGTATAAAAAGGGGTCCTGGCTGCCGCAATGTGTAAAATGGGGTCCTGGCTGCCGCAATGTGTAAAATGGGGGCCTGGCTGCCGCAATGTGTAAAAAGGGGGCCTGGCTGCCGCAATGTGTAAAAAGGGGTCCTGGCTGCAGCAATGTGTAAAAAGGGGTCCTGGCTGCCGCAATGTGTAAAAACGGGGACTGGCTGCCGCAATGTGTAAAAACGGGGACTGGCTGCCGCAATGTGTAAAAAGGGGGACTGGCTGCCGCAATGTGTAAAAAGGGGGACTGGCTGCCGCAATGTGTAAAATGGGGTCCTGGCTGCCGCAATGTGTAAAAAGGAGTCCTGGCTGCCGCAATGTGTAAAAAGGGGGACTGGCTGCCGCAATGTGTAAAAAGGGGGCCTGGCTGCCGCAATGTGTAAAAAGGGGGCCTGGCTGCCGCAATGTGTAAAATGGGGTCCTGGCTGCCGCAATGTGTAATATGGGGTCCTGGCTGCCGCAATGTGTAAAAAGGGGTCCTGGCTGCCGCAATGTGTAAAAACGGGGACTGGCTGCCGCAATGTGTAAAAAGGGGGACTGGCTGCCGCAATGTGTAAAAAGGGGGACTGGCTGCCGCAATGTGTAAAAAGGGGGACTGGCTGCCGCAATGTGTAAGAACGGGGACTGGCTGCCGCAATGTGTTAAAAGGGGCTCTACCTGGTGTAGTGGCGCTACTGTGCAGCATCATTTGAATAATGTAGACTACTGTGCACCGTAGTATGAATTGCTATTATTTTGTGGCCACGCCCCTTCCCCGTGAACTGCCCCCATCTTACATGGGGGGGGCACCACTGTCGTTTCTTGCACACAGCGCTAAAATGCCTACTTACGGCACTGGTCTGCACCACCTGTATTACGGTAACGGCGGGGACTGCGCCACATGTATTACGGTAACGGCGGGGTCTGCGCCACCTGTATTACGGTAACGGCGGGGTCTGCGCCCCCTGTATTACGGTAATAGGACACTAGAGTGTCAGTCCCCTTACAGGGATAATGCAGCACCAGAGGCTGCTCCAGCTGCACTATAACAAGGCACCAGAGGCTGCTCCCCCTGTAGTACAGAACCTGACACCAGAGCTGCTCAGCCTATAGAATAATAATAATAATATCATTACCTGCTGCCAGACACAGCAATGGCTGCTCTCTGCTCCTGCTGCCTTGTGGGAATGATAGAAGGAAGGCGGAGCTCAGACCAGGGGAAAATGGCCGCCGCTCCTGACGTCACTACACGGCCAGGGAACCTATTGCTGCTGCCTAACTGGTCTACAAGAAAATGGCCACCGGCCTCCTGCACTGAGGACATGTATGTTAATAGTCCTTACAGAGGGCGGGGGTGTAGGAGGGGAGGAACCAGTCACTAGGAATCAGCTTGTGCCAATCACTCTTTACTTCCGGACTGTGCGTTCCACCTTACTTCCGGACTGTGCGTTCCACATACAGGAAGTGAGTTTTCATAGACTGCTGCAGCCTCGCAGTGTCCGTGGAGATCAGGTAATGGCGTCTTACTATACAGGGGGAGCAGCCTGTGGTGTCCTGTTATTATTACTATACAGGGGGAGCAGCCTGTGGTGTCCTGTTATTATTATTATACAGGGGGAGCAGCCTGTGGTGCCCTGTTAATATTATTATACAGGGGGAGCAGCCTGTGGTGTCCTGTTATTATTATTATTATACAGGAGGAGCAGCCTGTGGTGTCCTGTTATTATTACTATACAGGGGGAGCAGCCTGTGGTGTCCTGTTATTATTACTATACAGGGGGAGCAACCTGTGGTGTCCTGTTATTATTACTATACATATTATTATTATTATAATACAGGAGGAGCAGCCTGTGGTGTCCTGTTATTATTACTATACATATTATTATTATTATAATACAGGGGGAGCAGCCTGTGGTGTCCTGTTATTATTATACAGGGGGAGCAGCCCGTGGTGTCTTGTTGTTGTTGTTGTTGTTGTTGTTGTTGTTGTTGTTGTTGTTGTTGTTGTTGTTGTTGTTTATTATTATTATTATTATTATTATTATTATTATTATTATATCAGCTGCAGAGCATTACTACACCACTGGCAGTGTGACAGCTGCAGAGCATTACTACACCACTGGCAGTGTGACATCTGCAGAGCATTACTACACCACTGGCAGTGTGACAGCTGCAGAGCATTACTACACCACTGGCAGTGTGACAGCTGCAGAGCATTACTACACCACTGGCAGTGTGACAGCTGCAGAGCATTACTACACCACTGGCAGTGTGACAGCTGCAGAGCATTACTACACCACTGGCAGTGTGACAGCTGCAGGCTGAGCCGCCCCCCTCATTGCCGCCCCCCCAGCAGTCACGTCACTATAATGGTGTAACATGTGATATGCCCGCTAGGAGGCTCCACACGTATAACGACGGCCATCTGCTGTAGAGACACCAGGCTGTATTATATAATGCCAGTATCAGAAGAGACTGATACCTTTATTTATACTCATTATCATTTATACCAGAGATATCATACACCTCAGCGTAACACCCATTAGAATATGTTTTGGTCTATATTATGGTTTATATTGTTTTTATTTTCTTGTGTGTAATTAACAGTGTTTTAATTATTTTTTGGCTGCATCATTTGGATAGAGCGCCTCCCTGGTATTCCCCACATTTGTCTCTATGTTTGAGGAGGCCGGCTACACCTCTCCAGGTGGCTGCTAATCCTAAGGTGTATTCCATCACAGACCTGCCCAGCGCCAACAAACCTTGTGTTTTCATGCTGTGTGCGCTGCCAACATCTGCTCCCATGCAGCAAGTAGGGGAGGGCAGCATCTAGAAGCAGGCACAGAGAGAGCGGCACTTACTCCTCCAGGGGGTCCCAGCAGCTCATCCTTCCTAGGCTGCAGAGGGTGTGGGTAGGAGGCAGGGGGCTGCGGGTCTAGCATGGCAGGAGTCTCTGGTATGGGAGGGCCGGGTTATAGCCTGCAGGCAGCTGGCACTGTACCCCGCTCGTGGCTGCTGCTGGTGACCCCGTCTGAGCCCCATCTCATGTTACTCCATGCGGCTGCTCCCCTGCCTGTCTCCTGCCGCCTTTCCCCTGCCTGTCTCCAGCCGCCTTCCCCCTGCCTGTCTCCGGCCGCCTTCTCCCTGCCTGTCTCCAGCCGCCTTCCCCCTGCCTGTCTCCAGCCGCCTTCCCCCTGCCTGTCTCCAGCCGCCTTCCCCCTGCCTGTCTCCAGCCGCCTTCCCCCTGCCTGTCTCCTGCCGCCTTCCCCCTGCCTGTCTCCAGCCGCCTTCTGCCGCCTTCCCCCTGCCTGTCTCCAGCCGCCTTCCCCCTGCCTGTCTCCAGCCGCCTTCCCCCTGCCTGTCTCCAGCCGCCTTCCCCCTGCCTGTCTCCTGCCGCCTTCCCCCTGCCTGTCTCCTGCCGCCTCTCCCTTGTCTGTCTCCTGCTGCCTTTCCCCTGCCTGTCTCCAGCCGCCTTTCCCCTGTCTGTCTCCTGCCACCTTTCCCCTGCCGCCTTCCCCCTGCCTGTCTCCAGCCGCCTTTCCCCTGTCTGTCTCCGGCTGCCTTCCCCTGCCTGTCCCCTGCCACCTTTCCCCTGCCTGTCTCCTGCTACCTTCCCCCTGCCTGTCTCCAGCCGCCTTTCCCCTGTCTGTCTCCGGCTGCCTTCCCCTGCCTGTCCCCTGCCACCTTTCCCCTGCCTGTCTCCTGCTACCTTCCCCCTGCCTGTCTCCAGCCGCCTTTCCCCTGTCTGTCTCCGGCTGCCTTCCCCTGCCACCTTTCCCCTGCCTGTCTCCTGCCACCTTTCCCTGCCTGTCTCCAGCCGCCTTTCCCCTGTCTGTCTCCGGCTGCCTTTCCCTGTCTGTCTCCAGCTGCCTTTCCCTGTCTGTCTCCGGCTGCCTTTCCCCTGCCTGTCTCCAGCTGCCTTTCCCCTATCCTGTCTCCTGCTGCCTTTCACCTGTCCTGTCTCCTGCCGCCTTTCCCCTGCCTGTCTCCTGCCGCCTTTCCCCTGCCTGTCTCCTGCCGCCTTTCCCCTGCCTGTCTCCTGCCGCCTTTCCCCTGTCTGTCTCCAGCTGCCTTTCCCCTATCTGTGTCTTGCTGCCTTTCCCCTGCCTGTCTCCTGCCGCCTTTCCCCTGCCTGTCTCCTGCCGCCTTTCCCCTGCCTGTCTCTTGCCGCCTTTCCCCTGCCTGTCTCTTGCCGCCTTTCCCCTGCCTGTCTCTTGCCGCCTTTCCCCTGCCTGTCTTCTGCCGCCTTTCCTTGTCTGTCTCCTACCGCCTTTCCCATGTCTGTCTCCTGCCGCCTTTCCCCTGCCTGTCTCCTGCCGCTTTCCCCTGCCTGTCTCCTGCCGCCTTCCCCCTGCCTGGCTCCTGCCGCCTTTCCACTGTCTGTCTCTTGCCGCCTTTCCCCTGCCTGTCTCCTGCTGCCTTTCCCCTGCCTGTCTCCTGCCGCCTTTCCTTGTTTGTCTCTTGCCGCCTTCCCCCTGCCTGTCTCCTGCCGCCTTCCCCCTGCCTGTCTCCTGCCGCCTTTCCCTGTCGGTCTCCGGCTGCCTTTCCCCTGCCTGTCTCCGGCTGCCTTTCCCCTGCCTGTCTCCGGCTGCCTTTCCCCTGCCCGTCTCTGGCCGCCTTTTCCCTTCCTGTCTCTTGCCGCCTTTCCCCTGTCTGTCTTCTGCCGCCTTTCCTTGTCTGTCTCCGGCTACCTTTCCCCTTCCTGTCTCCTGCCGCCTTTCCCCTGCCTGTCTCCTGCCGCCTTTCCCCTGCCTGTCTCCTGCAGCCTTTCCCTTGTCTGTCTCTTGCCGCCTTTCCCTTGTCTGTCTCTTGCCGCCTTTCCCCTGCCTGTCTCTGGCCGCCTTTCCCCTGTCTGTCTCCTGCCGCCTTTCCCCTGTCTGTCTCCTGCCGCCTTTCCCCTTTCTGTCTCCTGCTGCCTTTCCCCTGCCTGTCTCCTGCCGTCTTTCCCCTGTCTGTCTCTTGCCGCCTTTCCCCTGTCTGTCTCCTACCGCCCTTCCCCTGTCTCCTGCCGCCTTTCCCCTGCCTGTCTCCTGCCGCTTTGCCTGTCTCCTGCCGCCTTCCCCCTGCCTGGCTCCTGCCACCTTTCCACTGTCTGTCTCTTGCCGCCTTACCCCTGCCTGTCTCCTGCTGCCTTTCCCCTGCCTGTCTCCTGCCGCCTTTCCTTGTTTGTCTCTTGCCGCCTTTCCCCTGCCTGTCTCCTGCCGCCTTTCCCCTGCCTGTCTCCTGCCGCCTTTCCCTGTCGGTCTCCGGCTGCCTTTCCCCTGCCTGTCTCGGGCTGCCTTTCCCCTGCCCGTCTCTGGCCGCGTTTCCCCTGCCTGTCTCTTGCCGCCTTTCCCCTGCCTGTCTCCTGCCGCCTTTCCATGTCGGTCTCCGGCTGCCTTTCCCCTGCCCGTCTCTGGCCGCCTTTCCCCTTCCTGTCTCTTGCCGCCTTTCACCTGTCTGTCTTCTGCCGCCTTTCCTTGTCTGTCTCCGGCTGCCTTTCCCCTTCCTGTCTCCTGCCGCCTTTCCCCTGCCTGTCTCCTGCCGCCTTTCCCCTGTCTGTCTCCTGCCGCCTTTCCCCTGTCTGTCTTCTGCCGCCTTTCCCCTGCCTGTCTCCTGCCGCTCCTACCGCCCTTCCCCTGTCTGTCTCCTGCCGCCTTTCCCCTGCCTGTCTCCTGCCGCCTTCCCCCTGCCTGGCTCCTGCCACCTTTCCACTGTCTGTCTCTTGCCGCCTTACCCCTGCCTGTCTCCTGCTGCCTGTCTCCTGCCGCCTTTCCTTGTTTGTCTCTTGCCGCCTTTCCCCTGCCTGTCTCCTGCCGCCTTTCCCCTGCCTGTCTCCTGCCGCCTTTCCCTGACGGTCTCTGGCCGCCTTTCCCCTGCCCGTCTCTGGCCGCCTTTCCCCTGCCTGTCTCTTGCCGCCTTTCCCCTGCCTGTCTCCTGCCGCCTTTCCATGTCGATCTCCGGCTGCCTTTCCCCTGCCTGTCTCCGGCTGCCTTTCCCCTGCCCGTCTCTGGCCGCCTTTCCCCTTCCTGTCTCTTGCCGCCTTTCACCTTCCTGTCTCTTGCCGCCTTTCACCTGTCTGTCTTCTGCCGCCTTTCCTTGTCTGTCTCCGGCTGCCTTTCCCCTTCCTGTCTCCTGCCGCCTTTCCCCTGCCTGTCTCCTGCCGCCTTTCCCCTGTCTGTCTCTTGCCGCCTTTTCCCTGCCTGTCTCCGGCCGCCTTTTCCCTGCCTGTCTCCGGCCGCCTTTCCCCTGTCTGTCTCCTTCCGCCTTTCCCCTGTCTGTCTCCTTCCGCCTTTCCCCTGCCTGTCTCCTGCCGCCTTTCCCCTGCCTGTCTCCTGCCGCCTTTCCCCTGCCTGTCTCCTGCCGCCTTTCCCCTGTCTGTCTCTTGCCGCCTTTCCCTTGTCTGTCTCCTGCCGCCTTTCCCCTGCCTGTCTCCTGCCGCCTTTCCCCTGCCTGTCTCCTGCCGCCTTCCCCCTGCCTGGCTCCTGCCGCCTTTCCATTGTCTGTCTCTTGCCGCCTTTCCCCTGCCTGTCTCCTGCTGCCTTTCCCCTGCCTGTCTCCTGCCGCCTTTCCTTGTTTGTCTCTTGCCGCCTTTCCCCTGCCTGTCTCCTGCCGCCTTTCCCCTGCCTGTCTCCTGCCGCCTTTCCCTGTCGGTCTCCGACTGCCTTTCCCCTGCCTGTCTCCGGCTGCCTTTCCCCTGCCCGTCTCTGGCCGCCTTTCCCCTGCCTGTCTCCTGCCGCCTTTCCCCTGTCTATCTCCTGCCACCTTTCCCCTGTCTGTCTTCTGTCGCCTTTCCCCTTTCTGTCTCCGGCTGCCTTTCCCCTGCCTGTCTCCGGCTGTCTTTCCCCTGCCTGTCTCCTGCCGCCTTTCCCCTGCCTGTCTCCTGCTGCCTTTCCCCTGCCTGTCTCCTGCCGCCTTTCCCCTGCCTGTCTCCTGTCGCCTTTCCCCTGCATGTCTCCTGCCGCCACCTACCCTACAGCCTCATGCCAGTTTACTGCCACCCCCACCCTGCCGCCCCCCTGCCTGTCTCCAGCCACCTTCCCCCTGCCTGTCTCCAGCCGCCTTCCCCCTGCCTGTCTCCTGCCACCCCTTATACTAACAGAACAAAATGTAAGTTGCTCAAATCAATTAGGAAGTACAATTCAGGTGCATGAAAGGGAAGGGGTAGTCTGGCTAGAAATACATTGGGGATAAACCCCTGGTGTCCCCTAGCACACCGAGCTGTACCTGTACCAAGACATGAAAGACTATATATATACATATAATAGAAATCCAGAGGTCTTAGTTACATACAGTTTGGGTCTGGGGTGCGGTTCCCCCTGGATTGGTGGGGCTGGGCTGCTCTGGGTTAGCACACTGCGAGATCTTATTTAGCACCCCCTTAACACATTTATTAATCCTTCTGGTCTTTTAATTACACTCTCACTAGTATATTAATTTTTGTATATAGATTTTGTTTTCCTTTTATTAACACATACTAACACTTTACCTTCTCGCGTTGTGCTGCCCTGGGGTAGCTGACCTTTGCCGGTTTGTGGGGTCCTGCACCCCGGGCCCAGACCTAGAGTTAGGGACCACCAGCATCAGAGGAGCCTTGTCGGGGCCTGGTGGCTTGTCATACGTTTGCAAACTGTATGTAACTAAGACCTCTGGATTTCTATTATATGTATATATATATATAGTCTTTCATGTCTTGGTACAGGTACAGCTCGGTGTGCTGGGGGACACCAGGGGTTTATCCCCAGTGTATTACTTCCACCCCTTGCCTGTCTCCGGCCGCCATTCCCTTGCCTGTCTCCGGCCGCCATTCCCTTGCCTGTCTCCTGCCACCTTTCACCTGCATTTCTCCTGCAACCTTCCCCTGCCTGGCTCCTGACGCTTTTCCAGGAGACCCTGTCCCTTCTCAGTGTACTGAACATCAGCTCATTGTGACTCCACCCACAATAGCGCTACAATCTAGATCAGGCCCACTATGCAGTACAGCCTTATGGGGCTGGGTCACAGGAACCTCGGAGACACTGACCAGGACTCTATGGCTGTGGGGAAATAGGAGACTTAATGACCACTCTATTCCATATTTACTATGTTACATGTACAATATGTTTTATGTATTATATTTATTCCAAGGAACTCCAGCTGTGGGGAACGGAGTCTTTATTACACATCACACGTTCTGTATTCTCTCTGATTCACCAAGGATGGACAAAGACAGGAGTCACAGGACTGAGAAGATAATAAATATCACCCTGGAGATCATTTACCTGGTGACTGGGGAGGTGAGTGGATCTGGGAGCATCACAGTGAACTCATATCGATAGTTATAATACAGGGACATGACTGGGGAGGTGAGAGGATCTGGGAGCGTCACAGTGACACCACTTATATCTATAGTAATAATACAGGGACATGACTGGGGAGGTGAGGGTATCTGGGAGTGTCACAGTAACCTAACTTATATCTATAATAATAAGGGGACATGACTGGGGAGGTGAGTGGATATGGAAGCGTCACTGTGATGTCACATATATCTAATAATAATTCAGGGACATGACTGGGGAGGTGTGGGGATCTGGGAGCGTCACAGTGATGTCACTTTTATCTATAGTAATAATTCAGGGACATGACTGGGGAGGTGAGGGGATCTGGGAGCATCACAGTGACTTCACTTATATCTATAATAACAGGATTTTAATACCTACCGGTAAATCCTTTTCTATAAGTCCGTAGAGGATGTTGGGGACACCAAAAGAAACGTGGGATATAGACGGATCCGCAGGAGACATGGGCACTTTAAGACTTTTAAAGGGGCGTGACCTGGGTCCTCCCTCTATATCCCTCCCCAGACTCAGTTTGGAACTGTGCCCGGAGAAATGGACATTTTGAGGAAATTACTTAACAAACAAGGTGAGCATCATACCAGCTCACGCCATAAACATGCCGAATAACATGGCATTCAACTGAACACATTTCAATGGACATGAACAAAATTCAGCAACAAGCTGAATAAACTATAACACAGTATGTGTGTAACCAGAACTAAACTGCAGATACAGTACGCACTGGGACGGGCGCCCAACATCCTCTATAGACTTATAGAAAAGGATTTACTGGTAGGTATTAAAATCCCATTTTTTATTACGTCCTTGAGGATGTTGGGGACACCAAAAGAACCATGGGATCATACCAAAGCTCTATAACGGGCGGGAGAGTGCGGACAACTCTGCAGCACCGATTGACCAAACTTTAGGACTTCATCGGCCAAGGTATCAAACTTGTAAAACTTAGCAAACATGTTTGACCCCGACCAAGTAGCTGCTCGGCAAAGTTGTAATGCCGAGACACCCCGGGCAGCCGCCCAGGACGAGCCCACCTTTCTAGTGGAATGGGCTTTTACAGATTTAGGTAACGACAAACTTGCCGTGGAATGAGCCTGCTGAATCGTGTGACATATCCAGCGGGCAATAGTCTGCTTGGAAGCAGGATACCCAAGTTTATTGGGAGCATATAGCACAAACAGAGACTCTGTTTTTCTAACTGGAGCTGTTCTGGCAACGTAAATTTTCAAAGATCTTACGACATCCAGAGACTTTTCCTCAGCCAAAGTGCCAGTTGGTTAATATGAAAAGAGGAAACCACCTTTGGCAGAAATTGTTGCTGAGTTCTCAATTCTGCCAGTTTCGAAGAAGATGCTTCGCTTGTAGAAGGCCGTTGTAAATGGCCCTCAACTCCAGCACGTTTATGTGAAGAAGAGTTTTCTAACTTGACCATCTTCCTTGGAAGGTCACCCCTTGTGTGACTTCTCCCCAACCTCGGACACTTGCATCCGTGGTCACTAGGATCCAGTCTTGGATCCCAAATCTGCGTCCTTCTAAGAGGTGAGAGCTGTGGAGCCACCACAGGAGTGAGATCCTGGTGTTGAGGGATAGAACTCTCCTCCGGTGCATATGGAGGTGGGATCCAGACCATTTGTCTAACAGGTCCCACTGAAATACTCTGGCATGGAACCTCCTGAATTGGAGGGCCTCGTATGCCAGCACCATTTTTCCTAGCAACCGAATGCATTGATGAATGGAGACTGTTGGTAGTTTCAGAATGAGTTTTACCAAACTCTGAATTTCCAGTGCTTTCTCCGGAGGGAGGAACACTCTCACCTGGACCGTGTCCAAAAACATACCCAAAAATGCCAACCGGGTTGTTGGAACTAATTGTGATTTCGGCAGGTTCAAGAGCCAGCCGTGCTGTTGTAGAAGCGACAGAGACAGTGTAATGTCCTGTACCAGTTTTTCCTTGGCCCTCACCTTTATCAGGAGATCGTCCAAGTACGGGATAATTGTAACTCCTCTTTTTCTGAGGAGAACCATCATTTCTACCATGACTTTTGTGAAAATCCTCGGAGCCGTGGCCAGGCCAAACGGCAACGTCTGAAATTGGTAATGAGTATCCTGGATTGCACACCTGAGATAACTCTGATGAGGGGGATAAATGGGAACATGATGGTAGGCATCCTTTATGTCCAAAGACACCATGAATTCCCCCTCCTCCGGGCTGGAGATCACCGCTCGGAGAGACTCCATCTTGAATTTGAATTTCTTCAGGAATTTTTTTAGAGATTTTAGGTTGAGGATTGGTCGTACCGAGCCATCCGGCTTTGGCACTACAAATAGGCTTGAATAAAAACCTTCCCCTTGTTGCTCCCGGGGGACCGGGATCACAACCTGATTTTGACATAATTTTTGTATTGCTCCACAGACTAGAGCTCTGTCTGGAAGCGAAACTGGTAAGGGTGATTTGACAAAACGACGGTTGGGGGGAACGTCTTGAAATTCCAGTTTGTACCCTTGGGTTACAATTTGTAACACCCAAGGGTCCAGGTCCGAGCGAACCCAAACCTGACTGAAAAGCCTTAGACGTGCCCCCACCAGTGCGGTCTCCTGTAGGGGAGACCCGGCGTCATGCGGTAGATTTGGCGGAAGCCGGGGAGGACTTCTGTTCTTGTGAACTCGAGGAAGCGGGAGTTCTCTTGCTCCTTCCTCTACCTCTGGTAGCGAGGAAGAAGTTACCTCGGCCTTTTCTATATTTGTTGGGCCGAAAGGATTGCATTTGATAGTGCGGTTTCTTCTGTTGCCCAGGAGCATTAGGTAAATAAGTAGACTTACCCGCAGTGGCCGCTGATACTAAATCAGTAAGGCCGTCACCAAACAGTTCCCCACCCTTAAAGGGAAGGGACTCCCTATTTTTCTTGGAATCCGCGTCAGCATTCCATTGATGAGTCCATAGTGCACGCCTAGGCGCAATCGACATAGCATTATCCTTAGCACCCAGGAGGCCAGCGTCTCTTGCAGCCTCTTTCAAGTACGCAGCCGCGTCCCTGATATAACCAAGCATCACTAGGATGCTATCTCTATCCAGATTATCCAAATCAGCAGATAAACTTTCAGCCAATTTTTTAATGGCGCAACTAACCCACGCTGACGCAATAAGCGGTCTAAGCTGCGTCCCCGTGGTAGTAAATATAGCTTTTAAAGTAGCCTCCTGCTTACGATCAGCCGGCTCCTTAAGAGTCGTCGACTGAGCCGCAGGGAAGGCTACCTGTTTTGACAAGCGTGCTAGGGATTTGTCTACTGTGGGTGGTGTTTCCCACTTATCCCTAAACGCTGCGGGAAAGGGGTATGCCACCTTGGTCCTATTAGGAATGAGAAATTTCTTATCTGGTGTATTCCAAATGCCATCAAAAAGGTCATTTAGTTCAAAACAAGGAGGAAAAGAAACCGAGCGTCTCTTTTCTTTGTAAATAAGGACCCTCGTTTCTGGTGTAAAGGGGTCCTCGTCAATACGTAATATGTCTTTGACAGCCACAATCATATATTGAATACTCTTAGCCAATTTAGGATCTAATCTAGAATCGGCATAATCGGCACCGGTATCAGAGTCCGTGTCGGTATCTGTGTCATCTAATTGGTCAACACTACGTTTCAGTGACCCTTGTAATAAAGCGTCATCTACTGATCTCTTCCAAATCTGCAGTTGAGAGTCAGATTCAGTAAACTTTTGATTTAACAGTGTAACATTAGCATTTAAAGCAGTTAACCAATCAGCCATCGGCGGTGCCGACAGGACCCCCAAAACATTTGGTGTCCCCAATAAATTATCCCCCTGAGAGGAAAGTTCTGCCTCAGACATGTTGTCTCCCTACCAGCACCCAAAAGAAAGCCTGTGAGGGAACAAAAGGAAAGGAGCCAGCTCACACCCCAGCGTTAAAGTGCAGGTCTGAAAACACCCTCAAGTGTCACAGAGCTGCAGCGCTATATATCTGTATAGAAATAATCTGCCCCCCCCCCCCCTCATTTTTATAGCCCCTGGTTCTTGTCTGCTGTGAGGAAGGACCAGCGCTGCTGTTTGGAGGAGGAAATGGCGACGAGTGAGCCTGGAGGAAGAAGCCCCGCCCCCAACATGGAGCGCTTCTTCCTGCTTATTTTTACATGTTTATCCTGGTGGGGGTTTGCAGGCAGTGCCAGGGCACTGTACATATATGCCAGCCTTATTTTTGAGGTATTTTTTGCTCCCCAGAGTCCCCCCCCCCAGCGCTCTGCACCCAGCGGTGTGTACAGTCCGGGAGCCTGGCGTGCACAGAGCAAATCATGCTGCGCGATACCTCTATATGCCGTCTTTGTTGAAGAGAAGATGTCTTTTCCTCACATACTCACCTGTCTTCTGGCTTGAAGAGGGGGGACGGCAAGCTGTGGGAGGGAGCATCCAGGAGAGCCTGGCGTTCGTCTCCCCTCAGTAGCTGAAGGCATCCTGTCAGCAGCAGCAGAGCCCTGAAACTCATTAGAAGTGGGTCTAGACTGCTCTCCCCTCTTTCCCACAAAGCAGGGAGTCTGTAGCCAGCAGATCTTCCCAAAATAAAAAACCTAACATTAAGTCTTTTCAGAGAAACTCTAAGAGCTCCCCCGAGTGCGTCCATCTCGCAGGGCACATTTTCTAAACTGAGTCTGGGGAGGTATATAGAGGGAGGAGCCAGGTCGCGCCCCTTTGAAAGTCTAAAAGTGCCCATGTCTCCTGTGGATCCGTATATATCCCATGGTTCTTTTGGTGTCCCCAACATCCTCAAGGACGTAATAGAAAATAATAATACTATAGGGACATGACTGGGGAGGTGAGGGGATCTGGAAGTGTCACACTGACATCACTTATATCTGTAGTAATAATACAGGGACATGAATGGGGAGGTGAGGGAATATGGTAGCGTAACTGTGACATCACTTATTTTTAGTAATAATACAGGGACATAACTGGGGAGTTGAGGTGATCTGGGAGCGTCACACTGACATCACTTATATCTATAAAAATAATACATGGACATGACTGGGGAGGTAAGGGGATCTGGGAGTGTCACAGTGATGTCACTTATATCTATAGTAATAATACAGGGACATGACTGGGGAGGTAAGGGGATCTGGGAGTGTCACAGTAACATCATATATATATATATAGTAATAATACAGCGACCTGACTGGGGAGGTAGGGGATCTGGGAGCCTCACTGTGACATCACTTATATCTATAGTAATAATACAGGTATATTACTGGGGAGGTGAGGTAATCTGACAGCATCACAGTGACATCACTTATATCTATAGTAATAATACAGGGACATGACTGGGGAGGTGAGGGGATCTGGGAGCTTCACAGTAACAACTTATATCTATAGTAATAATACAGAAACATGACTAGAGAGGTGAGGGGATATGGAAGCGTCACTGTGATGTCACATATATATCTATAGTGATGATACAGGGACATGACTGGGCAGGTGAGGGGATATGGAAGCGTCACTGTGATGTAACTTATCTCTGTAGTAATAATACAGGGACATGACTGGGGAGGTGAGGGGATCTGGGAGCGTCACTTTGACATAGCATATTTATAGTAATAATTCAGGGATGTGACTAGGGAGGTGAGGGGATCTGGGAGCATCACTGTGACATCACATATCTATCGTACTAATACAGGGACATGACTGGGGAGGTGAAGGGTTCTGGGAGTGTCACAGTGACATCACTAATATCTGTAGTCATAATAGAGGGACGTGACTTGGGAGGTGAGGGAATCTGGGAGCGTCACAGTGACCTAACTTATATCTATAGTAATAATACAGGGACATGAATGGGGAGGTGAGGGGATCTGGGAGCGTCACAGTGACATCACTTATATCTATAGTAATAATACAGGGACATGACTGGGGAGGTGAGGGAATATGGTAGCGTAACTAACATCACTTATTTTTAGTAATAATACAGGGACATGACTGGGAAGCGTGAGGGGATCTGGGAGTGTCACAGTGACTCACATCTATAGTAATAATACAGGGACATGACTGGGGAGGGTGAGGGGATCTGGGAGTGTCACAGTGACTCACATCTATAGTAATAATACAGGGACATGACTGGGGACTTGAGGGTATCTGGGATTGTCACTGTGACATCATTTATATCTATTGTAATAATACGAGAACATGACTGGGGAGGTGAGGGGATCTGGACGCGTCACTGTGATGTAACTTATATCTACAGTAATAATACAGCGACATGACTGGCGAGGTGAGGGGATCTGGGAGCGTCACTTTGACATAGCATATTTATAGTAATAATTCAGGGACGTGACTTGGGAGGTGGGTGGATCTGGGAGCATCACAGTGATGTCACTTTTATCTATAGTAATAATTCAGGGACATGGCTGGGGAAGTGAGGGTATCTGGGAGTGTCACAGTGACATCACGTATATCTAAAGTAATAATACAGGGACATAACTGGGAAGGTGAGGAGATCTGGGAGCGTCACTGTGACATCACATATCTATCGTACTAATACAGGGACATGACTGGGGAGGTGAGGGGTTCTGGGAGCACTACAGTGACATCACTTTTATCTATGGTAATAATACTGGGACATGACTGGGGGGATCTGGGAGCGTCACAGTGACATCACTAATATCTGTAGTCATAATAGAGGGACGTGACTTGGGAGGTGAGGGGATCTGGGAGTGTCACAGTGACCTAACTTATATCTTTAGTAATAATACAGGGACATGACTGGGGAGGGTGAGGGGATCTGGGAGTGTCATAGTGACTCACATCTATAGTAATAATACAGGGACATGACTGGGGAGTTGAGGGGATCTGGGATTGTCACTGTGACATCACATATCTATTGTAATAATACGAGAACATGACTGGGGAGGTGAGGGGATCTGGGAGAGGCGCAATGATGCCACATATCTATAGTATTAATACAAGGACATGACTGGGGAGCTAAGGTGACCTAGGAGTGGCACAGTGATGTCACTTATATCTATTGTAATAATACAGAGATGTGACCTGGGAGGTGAGGGGATCTGGGAGCGTCACAGTGACGTCACTCATATCTATAGTAATAATACAGAGACATGACTGGGGAGGTGAGATCTTGGAGCGTCACAATGACCTCACTTATATCTGTAGCAATAATACAGAGATGTGACTGGGAAGGGCGAGGGGATCTGTGAGTGTCACAGTAATGTCACTTTTATCTATAGTTATAATACAGGAATATGACTGGGGAGGTGAGGGAATCTGTGAGTGTCACAGTGACATCACTTATATCAATAGCAATAATACAGGGCCATGACTGGGGAGGATAGCGGATCTGGGAGCTATACAGTGACATGACTTTTATCTATATTAGTAATACAGGGACATGACTGAGAAGGTGAGGGGATCCGAGAGCATTACAGTGACGTCACTAATATCCATAGTCATAATACAGGGACATGACTGGGGAGGTGAAGGGATTTTGGAGCTTCATAGTGACGTCACTCATATCTATAGAAATAATAAAGGGACATGACTGGGGAGGTGAGATGATTTAGAAGCGTCACTGTGAAGTCACTTATATCTATAGTAATAATACAGGGACATTAATGGGGAGGTGAGGGAGTATAGTAGCATAACTAACATCACTTATTTTTAGTAATACAGGGACATGACTGGGGAGGTGAGGGGATCTGGGAGAGTCACTGTGACATCACTTATATAATAATAATAATAATAATAATTTTATTTATATAGCGCTCTTTCTCCAATAGGACTCAAGGCGCTTAACAGATACACAGCATAATATAGTACAGAAAAATAATGAAGTACATTTTTCATAAAATACAGAAGCATGAAGATACTAAAAGAGACACTATGGAAATGCTTGAGTAAACAGGAAAGTCTTGAGTCTACTTTTGAAGGATTCTATAGTTGGGGCCTCTCGCACTGTGCTGGGAAGTGAGTTCCATAGAGTCGGAGCCGCATGACTAAAAGCTCGACCCCCAGATGAATTACGGTAGATTCTAGGTACTGCTAAAAGTCCTTCATCTACAGATCGCAGTAATCGAGTGGGGCAGTATGGGATCAGAAGCTGTTTCAGGTACCTTGGGCCTTGGTCATGTAATGCTTTGAAACTCAGTAAGCCAATCTTGAAGAGGATTCGCCATCTTACAGGCAGCCAGTGAAGGGAGTAGAGGATGGGTGTTATGTGGCTGGAACGGGGCTGGTTGGTTAACAGCCTGGCAGCTGTGTTTTGCACCAGCTGTAAGCGTTGCAATTCTTTTGCTGGTAGACCAAGGTAGAGGGCATTACAGTAGTCTAATCGAGATGATACAAATGCATGTATGACTTTTGGCATATCATCTGAGGGAATTAGGTGCTTGATTCTGGCTATGTTCCTCAGGTGAAAGAATGAGGATTTGATTGTGGCTGATATCTGATGTTTAAGTGTCAAGCCATCATCCAGGACAACGCCAAGATTCCGCACATGATCACTGGTCTGTAATTCTGAATCCCCGAGTGTAAGTCCAGTTGGTTGGCTATGCTGCAGTCTTGTCCTTTGATGTTGCGGTCGTATTATAAGGACCTCTGTTTTATCCGGGTTCAGTCGCAGCCAACTGGCGCTCATCCACTCCTGTAGTTCAGCTAGACAGCCATTCAGGGTTGCTACTGGGTTATCAGTGCCCGGAGCAAAGGACAAGTACAGTTGTGTATCATCTGCATAGCAGTGGTAGACCAGGCCATGGCGCCTGATTATTTCGCCCAATGGGAGCATGTATACTGCAAAAAGCATGGGGGATAGTATAGAACCTTGTGGGACACCACATGGCAATGGCACTGGTGGTGATGAGTATAATCCAGATGATACTCTCTGTGACCTGCCTGTGAGAAATGATTTGAACCAGTTTAGGACTGTGCCATCCAGACCACAGAAGTGTATCAGTCGCTCAATCAGAAGCCCGTGGTCCACGGTATCAAATGCTGCCGAGAGATCCAGAAGGATTAATATTGAACAGTCACCTCTGTCTTTTGCCATCAGAAGATCATTTAACACACACACCAGGGCTGTTTCAGTGCTATGTCTTCTCCTGAATCCTGATTGAAATGGATCATAAATATCATGGGTTGTCAGGCGAGTTTCCAGTTGATTTGCAACCACTTTCTCAATAACCTTTCCTAGGAAAGGAAGGTTTGATACCGGTCTGTAGTTGGACATGCAGTCGGGATCTAAATTAGGTTTTTTAAGAAGTGGTCTAACAATTGCTTCCTTTAGGGGTCCAGGAAAAATGCCTGTCTGCAAAGAGCATTGAACAATTTTTGCAAAGACAGGACCGATTATATCCGTACAACCTATTAGAAGCTTGGTTGAGGCTGGGTCCAGGCCACAGGTGGTGGGACGCAAAATCCGAGCAATTTCAGCAGTGTCCTTTACATCCACTGGGTCAAAGCTGGTCCATGAAGGCAGGTAGCTTATATTGGCAGGCTTTGTAGTTTGGCTCTCCTTTGATGGCACTGTGGATATTCCAGCCCGGATGGTGGATATTTTATCTGCAAAGAAGTTTGCAAACTCGTTGCATCTTGCTTGGGAAAGGGTCTCATCAGTCTGCAGGCATGCTGGCTTGCAAAGCATCTCCACTGTGCGGAAAAGTTGAGCTGGCCTATTGTTTGCTGCTGTGATCTCATTTGACAGGAACTGTGATTTCTTGCGAGTGATTGTCGATTGATATTCTTCGTTATGCTTTATTAGTTTTATTTTGTCATCCACTAGGTTAGTCTTCCTCCATCGTCTTTCCAGTCTACGCCCCCTTTTCTTGAGCTCACTAACACTGTTGTCGTACCATGGAGCTTGATGATGTGGTTTACGAGGTCTTATACGCACAGGGGCGATAATATCAATTGCAGCCTTAACATCCCTATTATAATAACGGACTAGGGAACAGGGATCTTCACAGGCACCCAGTATAGCAGAGAGATCCATATTTGCTGCAAGAGCCTGGGGAGTCATACCCCTCCTTGGACGGTACCTGGTCAACTCCACGGGCAGAGATCTTATTTGAGGGGTTGCAACTGAGAACCAGAGGGAGTAGTGGTCTGACCAGATGACTGGGTTTATTTTTAGGTCAGTGACTTCTAATCCAATCTGAAAGACAAGATCAAGAGTGTGACCACTTTTATGTGTGGCAGAGGGAATTATCTGTGTGAAGCCCAGACCATTCATTGTGCACAGGAGGTCTTGGCCAAGGCGTGAGAGCTCATCATCCACCCATGCATTGAAATCCCCGAGGATGAGCCATCTTTGATGTTCCAGAACCAGGCCAGCAACAGTGTCTGCAATTTCTTGTAGAAATATCTTTCCATCTCCAGGTGGCCGGTAGATGAGAAGTACTCTGAAACCTAATCCTGTCGAACTCTGGGCAGCAATGCACTCAAATGAGCGAGTAATTTCAATAGGGTGGACCCTAAGTTTAAGTTCTTTTTTGAAGCAGATAGCCACCCCGCCACCCCTGCGGTCCAGTCTTGGGTTGTGGATGACAGAGTAGTTTGTTGGTACCGCAGCCTCCAATATAGGTGCTGCATTTTCGTCTAGCCAGGTCTCTGTAATACAGGCTAGATCTGCAGATTCAATAAGGTCAGCAATTGTTGCAGTCTTGTTTCTTATAGATCTGGCATTACAAAGGACTGACCTGATTGGGCATACCAGAGGGCCTTCAGTTTTCTTTATGTTAAGTGCAGGAGCTCTGGGTATGGGGGTCACAAAGCGAGAGTTGACAGTTCTGTCCTTCCAAACATAGGGCCGTCTTTTGGGTATTACTTCTATTTGATTGTTCTTTGTGTATGGGGGTGAGCAGGTGGGCAAAGGACGTAGATGGTTACCGGGGGAAATAAGTTTCCTGCCTGCTCGCTTCCCACGAATGCGCCTGTGTTTTCTTTTTAAAATGCCAAGGGATTGGAGAATAGAAGCCTGTGATGGTGTGATAGGAACTGCAGAACGTGGTGGGCGGAGTGAAAGAATGAAGCTGGAGCAATATGTATACATTTGGTCATCAATGACAGATTACTATGAGTTTGAGCTGCATATGATGATGAGAGAGGGAGAGAAAGCAGTGTTTTTTTTTTTTTTTTTCTTCCTTTTTGTGTTTTGTTTTCCCCCAATCGGTATTTGATCCAAAATTCTAATGGGTTTATGAACAAAGTTATTGCTATAACCTATTGGGTATATTTGAAGCAAGTGATAAATAAAATAGCTGCTGATTTAATCAATTATCCTAGCATAGGCAGACTTTTGGGAAGGTGTTAGAAGCCAATTCCTACTGTGTAGGTGTGAAAAGTCTCAGTGTGAGAGGCCTTTGAAGTAGGTTTCTTGTGTGTGGGGGGAAGTGATAACATGTCCTGGGAAATGGATCCTGAGTTGAAACAGTGAGCCTTCAGCAATTCAGAGCCTGAATATACTGATATTAGTAGATTAATGCAATAAGTCAGTTATTAGTTGCTCAGAGAACAGAGGTGGATGATGTCTAAGTGAGGGGCTAGATGTAGCCAAAGATAGGTTGTAATCCACAGTACCTTATCTGGGCAATGTCCAATGCAGAGTGCAGCAGCTGCTAAACTGAAGGATTTCTCAGTGGAGGTTTGCAGAGGATTCAGTCCAGGATTCAATCCAGTGTGTATCTCAGCGCAGGAATGCAATCCGTTGGTTTTGATGAGATGCCTGCGTAGAGTAGTACAAGTTAAAGGTAAGTCCTTGGATATTTATGATGATTCATAGGTCAGTTGTGGTGAATTTAAGCTGTTTTATGGAGATGATCAGGAGCATACAAAAGGTGAGGCAGCCATCTTGGGCGCCCCTCCTCCTATAGTAATAATACAGGGACATGACTGTGGAGGTGAGGGGGATCTCACTGTGACTCACATCTATAGTAATAATACAGGGACATGACTGGGGAGTTGAGGGGATCTGGGATTGTCACTGTGACATCAATTATATCTATTGTAATAATACGAGAACATGACTGGGGAGGTGAGGGGATCTGGGAGCGTCACTGTGAAGTCACATATCTTTAGTAATAATACAGGGACATGACTGGGGCGGTAAGGTGATCTGGGTGTGGCACAGTGACATCACTTATATCTATAGTAATAATACAGGGAGATGACTGGGGAGGTGAGGGAATCTGGGAGTTTCACAGTGATTTCACTTATATCTATAGTAATAATACAGAGATGTGACTGGGGAGGTGAGGGAACTAAGAGCGTCACAGTGACGTAACTCATATCTATAGTAATACAGGGTCATGACTGGGGAGGTGAGGGGATCTGGAAGCGTCACTGTGAAGTCACATATCTAGTAATAATACAGTGACATGACTGGGGAGGTGAGGGGATCTGGGAGCGTCACAATGACCTCACTTATATCTGTAGCAATAATACAGAGATGTGACTTGGTGGGGTGAGGTGATCTGGGAGCGTCACAGTAATGTCACTTTTATCTATAGTAATAACACAGGGATATGACTGGGGTGGTGAGGGAATCTGTGAGTGTCACAGTGACATCACATATATCAATAGTAATAATACAGGGACATGACTGGGGAGGTGAGGGGATCTGGGAGCGTCAATGTGACATCACATATCTATAGTAATTATACAGGGCCATGACTGGGGAGGTTAGCGGATCTGGGAGCTATACAGTGACATTGCTTTTATCTATAGTAGTAATACAGGGACATGACTGAGAAGGTGAGGGGATCCGAGAGCATTACAGTGACGTCACTAATATCTATAGTCCTAATACAGGGACATGACTGGGGAGGTGAAGGGATTTTGGAGCTTCATAGTGACGTCACTCATATCTATAGAAATAATACAGGGACATGACTGGGGAGGTGAGATGATTTAGAAGCATCACTGTGAAGTCACTTATATCTATAGTAATAATACAGGGACATGCCTGAGGAGGCGAGGGGGGGTGGTCTGGGAGTGTATATATTGATATGTGATGTCTCCTCCATTACTCAGGATTACACAGTAGTGAAGAAGACATCCAATGAGTGTGAGATACTCAACAGCCATCCCTGTGTGTCAGAAGGGCTGAGTAGAACCCAGAGCCCCATCCCAGTGCCTCCACCTGACTCACTAATACATGAGAGACCCAATGACCAAAAGATCCTGGAACTCACCAACAAGATCATTCAGCTGCTGACTGGAGAGGTGACTTCTGGGAATGGGGCATTATCCAGTAACACCAGGGGATGTGTCTGGGTGATGACTGGAGAGGTGACTGCTGGGAATGGGACATTATATAGTAACACCAGGGGATGTGTCTGGGCGATGACTGGAGACATGACTGATGGGAATGGGACATTATACAGTAACACCAGGGGATGTGTCTGGGTGATGACTGGAGACATGACTGATGGGAATGGGACATTATACAATAACACCAGGGGACTTGTCTGGGTGATGACTGGAGAGGTGACTGCTGGGAATGGGACATTATACAGTAACACCAGGGGATGTGTCTGGGTGATGACTGGAGAGGTGACTGCTGGGAATGGGACATTATACAGTAACACCAGGGGATGTGTCTGGGTGATGACTGGAGAGATGACTGCTGGGAATGGGGCATTTCTCTGACGTCCTAGTGGATGCTGGGGACTCCGTAAGGACCATGGGGATAGACGGGCTCCGCAGGAGACTGGGCACTCTAAGAAAGATTTAGGACTACCTGGTGTGCACTGGCACCTCCCCCTATGACCCTCCTCCAAGCCTCAGTTAGATTTCTGTGCCGGCCGAGCTGGATGCACACTAGGGGCTCTCCTGAGCTCCTAGGAAGAAAGTGTTTGTTAGGTTTTTTATTTTCAGTGAGACCTGCTGGCAACAGGCTCACTGCATCGAGGGACTAAGGGGAGAAGAAGCGAACCTACCTAAGTGGTGGTAGCTTGGGCTTCTTAGGCTACTGGACACCATTAGCTCCAGAGGGATCGAACACAGGACCCGACCTCGTCGTCCGTTCCCGGAGCCGCGCCGCCGTCCCCCTTACAGAGCCAGAAGCAAGAAGGTGGTCCGGAAAATCGTCGGCTGAAGACTTCTGTCTTTTCCAAGGTAGCGCACAGCACTGTGTCACAACTGAGGGCCTGAGCTGACGGGAGGCAGCCTCAGTTGTAGGGGCTGAGATGTACCGGAACCTGGGAGGTTGTATCAGACCCCTGGACATGTAAGTAACATGAATATTAACTGCCCGAAGGCGTGACCACGACAACTTGGATAAAAGACAATGATGTTTATTATGACAACTCCGCAACACAGCAGCAGTAAAAGAAAACGTAAAAGTCAGCAAAGAATAAATACAGTTCCTGAGTACTACAGGATGGCAGGAGCCACAGGGCACTGGTAGTGTGAGATAGTTCTTATGATCTTCTAGATGGAAAGTCCTTACCAGGCCCGACTGTAGCAATGGAGATAACCCAGGATTGTGCCAGCTGGTGTTCCAGGAAAAGCTGGGTTGCTGAAGGTAAAACAGCTGCTGTGGATACTGGCTGGAACCAGACTGTTGTTAGCACGGAGTGGATACTGGCTGGAACCAGTTAAATAATAAATGAACTTGGGAGCGATGAAATATGAACTGAAATGTAGAACTTGAGAGCGGAGAAATAATAATACCGGTGGAGAGTGGTAAAGTGTAGAAAGGACACCGGCCCTTTAAGGGAAGCTGTACTCTGCTGGAAGCTGAGCTGGAAGCAGGTAATGTTGTAGCTGGAAACAGATGAATCCACAATGGATTGGAGAGTCAGGCTACACCGCAGGTGGAATGCTGGTGCGGGTCTCTATGGTGGAAGTCTTGAGACAGGAGCTGGAACCTGGAAGACAATCACAGGAGAGAGACAAACAGGAACTAGGTTTGACAACCAAAGCACTGACGTCTTCCTTGCTCAGGCACAGCTTACTTATACCTGCAGCAAGGAAGGGGTTGGCTAGGCAATTATGCAAATCAACAATACAGACAGCAGATTGGTGGAAATGATCAGATGACAGAATCCAAGATGGCTGCGCCCATGCAGACACTTGGAGGGAAGTTTGGTTTGTAATCCATGTGGTCTGGGAAACAGTAATGGCGGCGCCGGCCACCGGAGACAGGAGACGCCAGGCTGATAGATGCACATTTAACCACGCGGGCACAGCGGAGGCCGCGGCTGATGAAAACACCACTCTGACACTCTGCATGTGGAAACTCAGGAACAGCGGAATCCGGTCCTGGAACGCTGAGCCCGCCTTAGGAGGCATCTGAAGGGTAAGTAATGGCGTCCAGATACCCGGATCGTGACACACTGCAGCTGTGCGCTATTGCTCCTCATGCACACCACACACTGCGGTCACTGATGGGTGCAGGGCGCTGGGGGGGGGGGCGCCCTGAGCAGCAATACTGACACCTTGGCTGGCAAACTGGCACCATATATAGCCCCAGAGGCTATATAGGTGCTTTTTAACCCCTGCCAGAACTTTTAAAATAGCGGGAGAAAGCCCGCCGAAAAAGGGGCGGGGCTATCTCCCTCAGCACACTGGAGCCATTTTTCCCTCACAGCTCCGCTGGAAGGAAGCTCCCTGGCTCTCCCCTGCAGTCCTGCACTATAGAAAGCGTAAAAAAGAGAGGGGGGACACAAATTAGGCGCAGTATAACTATATTTATGCAGCTATAAGGGGAAAACACGTTTCTATAGGTGATATCCCTGTGATATATAGCGCTCTGGTGTGTGCTGGCGTACTCTCCCTCTGTCTCCCCAAAGGGCTTTGTGGGGTTCTGTCCTCTGTAAGAGCATTCCCTGTGTGTCTGCTGGGTGTCGGTACTGCTGTGTCGACATGTATGAAGAGGAAAATGATGTGGAGGCGGAGCAAATGCCTGTGAATGTGATGTCACCCCCTGAGGGATCGACACCTGTGTGGTTGGACTTATGGAAGGAATTGCGTGAAAGTGTCAACTCCTTGCACAAAAGGTTTGACGACATAGGACAGCCGGCTACACAGCTTGTGCCTGTTCCAGCGTCTCAAATGTCATCAGCGGCTTTAAAATGCCCGCTACCTCAGGTGACAGATACAGACGTCGACACGGATACCGACTCCAGTGTCGACGATGATGAGACTAGTGTACCCTCCAATAGGTCCACCCGTTACATGATTGAGGCAATGAAAAATGTTTTACACATTTCTGATAATACCCCAGGTACCACAAAAAAGGGTATTATGTTTGGTGAGAAAAAAACTACCAGTAGTTTTTCCTGCATCTGAGGAATTAAATGAGGTGTGTGAGGAAGCGTGGACTTCCCCCGATAAGAAATTGATAATTTCAAAACGGTTATTGGCAGCGTACCCTTTCCCGCTAGAGGATAGGTCACGTTGGGAAACACCCCCTAGGGTAGATAAAGCACTGACACGCTTATCAAAGAAGGTGGCACTACCGTCTCCGGATACGGCCACCCTGAAGGAACCTGCTGATAGAAAGCAGGAAGCTACCCTAATAGCTATTTACACACACACGGGCATTATATTGCGACCAGCGATTGCATCAGCTTGGATGTGCAGTACTGCTGCTGCGTGGTCAGATTCCCTGTCGGATAATATTGATACCATGGATAGGGACAATATTTTGCTGACGATTGAGCATATAAAAGATGCAGTCTTATACATGCGTGATGCACAGAGGGATATTTGCCGGCTGGCATCAAGAATAAGCGCTATGTCCATTGCCGCCAGAAGGGGGTTATGGACTCGGCAATGGTATGGCGATGCCGAATCAAAGCGGCACATGGAGGTTTTACCCTATAAGGGGGTGGAACTGTTTGGGGATGGTCTTTTGGACCTCGTGTCCACAGCGACGGCTGGGAAATCGACCTTTTTGCTACAGGCTGCCCCACAGCAAAAGAAAGCACCGTATTATCAGGTACAGTCCTTTCGGCCCCAAAAGAGCAAGAGGGCTAGAGGCTCATCCTTTCTGCCGAGAGGCAGAGATAGAGGAAAAAAGCTGCAACACACAGCTAGTTCCCAAGAGCAGAAGTCCTCCCCTGCGTCGGGTAAGTCCACAGCATGACGCTGGGGCTGCTCAGGCGGACCCGGGTACGGTGGGGGCCCGTCTCAGAAATTTCAGCGCACAGTGGGCTCTCTCACAGGTGGATCCCTGGGTCCTTCAGGTAGTACTTTAGGGGTACAGGCTGGAATTCGAGACGTCTCCCCCCCCCCCCCCCGCCGTTTCCTAAAATCTGCCTTACCGGCAACTCCCTCTGCCAGGGAGGCAGTGTTGGTGGCTATTCAAAAACAGTATTCACAACAAGTGATTGTCACGGTACCCCTCCTTCAGCAAGGAAAGGGTTACTATTCCACAATGTTTGTGGTACCGAAACCGGACGGTTCGGTGAGACCCATCTTAAATTTAAAATCCTTGAACACTTATATCAAAAGGTTCAAGTTCAAGAGGGAATCGCTCAGGGCGGTTATTGCGACCCTGGACGAGGGGGATTACATGGTCTCCCTGGACATCAAGGATGCGTACCTGCATGTCCCCATTTACGCTCCTCACCAGGAGTACCTCAGATTTGTGGTACAGGAACGTCACTATCAGTTCCAGACGCTGCCGTTTGGGTTGTCCACGGCACCGAGGGTCTTTACCAAGGTAATGGCCGAAATGATGATTCTCCTTCGCAAGAAAGGAGTTTCAATTATCCCGTAGTTGGACGATCTCCTGATAAAGGCGAGGTCCAGGAAACAGTTGGTAGTGGGGGTAGCACTTTCTCGGTAAGTACTACAACAGCACGGCTGGATTCTCAACATTCCAAAGTCACAGCTGGTCCCGACGACACGTCTTCTGTTCCTGGGAATGATTCTGGGCACAGACCAGAAAAGAGTGTTTCTTCCAGTGAAAAAAGCCGAGGAGTTGTCATCTCTAGTCAGAGACATCCTAAAACCGGGTCAGGTGTCGGTACATCAATGCACACGAGTCCTGGGAAAAATGGTAGCTTCGTACGAGGCAATTCCAGTCGGAAGGTTCCACGCAAGGACGTTCCAGTGGGACCTGTTGGACAAATGGTCCGGGTCCCATCTCCAGATGCAACAGCGGATAACCCTGTCGGCAAGAACAAGGGTGTCGCTGCTGTGGTGGCTGCAGAGGGCTCATCTACTAGAGGGCCACATATTCGGAATACAGGACTGGGTCCTGGTGACCACGGATGCCAGCCTTCGGGGCTGGGGGGCAGTCACACAGGGAAGAAATTTCCAAGGACTGTGGTCAAATCAGGAGATTTCGTTTCACAGAAATATTCTGGAGCTAAGGGCCATTTACAATGCCCTAAGCCAAGCAAGTCCCCTGCTTCAGAACCGGCCGGTGCTGATCCAGTCAGACAACATCACGGTGGTCGCCCATGTAAACAGACAGGGCGGCACAAGAAGCAGGAGGGCAATGGCAGAAGCTACAAGGATTCTCCGATGGGCAGAGAATCATGTGTTAGCACTGACAGCAGTATTCATTCCGGGAGTGGACAACTGGGAAGCAGACTTCCTCAGCAGGCACGACCTCCACCCGGGAGAATGGGGACTTCATCCAGAAGTTTTCCGAATGCTGGTAAACCGTTGGGAAAAACCACAGGTGGACATGATGGCGTCCCGCCTCAACAAAAAGCTAAAACGGTATTGCACCAGGTCAAGGGACCCTCAGGCGATCGCTGTGGACGCTCTAGTGACACCGTGGGTATACCAGTCGGTTTATGTGTTTCCTCCTCTGCCTCTCATACCCAAGGTACTGAGAATAATAAGAAGGCGAGGAGTGAGAACTATTCTCGTGGCTCCGGATTGGCCAAGAAGAGCTTGGTACCCGTAACTTCAAGAGATGCTTGCAGAGGACCCTTGGCCTCTGCCGCTCAGACAAGACCTGCTGCAGCTGGGACCCTGTCTGTTCCAAGACTTACCGCGGCTGCGTTTGACGGCATGGCGGTTGAACGCCGGATCCTAAAGAAAAAAGGCATTCCGGAGGAAGTCATCCCTACCCTGATCAAGGCCAGGAAGGATGTCACTGCAAAACATTATCACCGCATTTGGCGGAAATATGTTGCTTGGTGTGAGGCCAAGAAGAGCCCTACGGAGGAATTTCAACTGGGTCGATTACTACATTTCCTGCAAGCAGGTGTGACTTTGGGCCTCAAATTGGGGTCCATTAAAGTCCAGATCTCGGCCCTGTCGATTTTCTTCCAGAAAGAACTGGCTTCACTGCCTGAAGTTCAGACCTTTGTCAAGGGAGTTCTGCATATTCAGCCTCCTTTTGTGGCACCTTGGGATCTCAATGTGGTTTTGGAGTTTCTAAAATCACATTGGTTTGAGCCACTTAAGACTGTGGATTTAAAATATCTCACGTGGAAAGTGGTTATGTTGTTGGCTCTGGCTTCGGCCAGACGTGTGTCAGAATTGGCGGCTTTGTCCTGTAAAAGCCCCTATCTGATTTTCCATATGGATAGGGCGGAGTTGAGGACTCGTCCTCAGTTTCTCCCGAAGGTGGTATCAGCTTTTCACTTGAACCAACCTATTGTGGTGCCTGCGGCTACTAGGGACTTGGAGGATTCCAAGTTGCTGGACGTAGTCAGGGCCCTGAAAATGTATGTTTCCAGGAGAGCTGGAGTCAGAAAAACTGACTCGCTGTTTATTCTATATGCACCCAACAAGTTAGGTGCACCTGCTTCTAAGCAGACTATCGTGCGCTGGATTTGTAGCACTATTCAGCTGGCGCATTCTGCGGTGGGATTACCGCAGCCTAAATCTGTAAAAGCCCATTCCACAAGGAAGGTGGGCTCATCTTGGGCGGCTGCCCGAGGGGTCTCGGCTTTACAACTTTGCCGAGCTGCTACTTGGTCAGGGGCAAACACGTTTGCAAAATTCTATAAATTTGATACCCTGGCTGAGGAGGACCTGGAGTTCTCTCATTCGGTGCTGCAGAGTCATCCGCACTCTCCCGCCCGTTTGGGAGCTTTGGTATAATCCCCATGGTCCTTACGGAGTCCCCAGCATCCACTAGGATGTCAGAGAAAATAAGAATTTACTCACCGGTAATTCTATTTCTCGTAGTCCGTAGTGGATGCTGGGCGCCCATCCCAAGTGCGGATTGTCTGCAATACTTGTAAATAGTTATTGTTACAAAAATCGGGTTGTTATTGCGAGCCATCTATTCAGAGGCTCAATAGTTATCATACTGTTAACCGGGGTTCCTATCACGAGTTATATGGTGTGATTGGTGTGGCTGGTATGAGTCTTACCTGGGATTCAAAATCCTTCCTTATTGTGTCAGCTCTTCCGGGCACAGTGTCCTAACTGAGGCTTGGAGGAGGGTCATAGTGGGAGGAGCCAGTGCACACCAGGTAGTCCTAAATCTTTCTTAGAGTGCCCAGTCTCCTGCGGAGCCCGTCTATCCCCATGGTCCTTACGGAGTCCCCAGCATCCACTACGGACTACGAGAAATAGAATTACCGGTGAGTAAATTCTTATTTTTTCAGTAACACCAGGGGATGTGTCTCGGTGATGACTGGAGAGGTGACTCCTGGGAATGGTACATTATACAGTAACACCAGGGGATGTGTCTGGGTGATGACTGTATCACTCTGTGTCAGGTTCCTATAAGGTGTCATGATGTCACTGTCTATGTCTCCATGCAGGAGGGGGAGTATATAGAGGAACACATGGGTCTGTACAAGGACGTGATGATGGAGAATCACCGGCCCCTCACATCTCTGGATAAGAGGAGACTGTCATGTATTGTACAGGGGAGAGCAGGTATGAGGGCCCCCTATATACACACATCATCTGATAATCACATATATACACTGTACTCAGTCACTGTGTGTCTCCTACAGAAGGACCCAGTAACAGAGATACCCCAGAGAGATGTCCCCGTCCTCTGTATTCCCAGGATTGTACAGAGGAGAATCACAGGACCCCACAGGAGGATCAGGTAGGTGGGATCAGTGACTGTCACTATATGATCTGTAGAGAAGCTGTGTGTCATTATATTTGTCTTGTTTACATAGGGTGAAGCCCAATTAAATAATATTAAAATCAAAGATACAGAGGGAGAAGAAGAGACGTATGTGACTGATATAAAGGCAAAAGACATAGATGGAGAAGAAGAGACATATGTGACTGATATAAAGGCAGAAGATATAGAGGGAGAAGAAGAGACGTATGTGACTGATATAAAGGCAGAAGATATAGAGGGAAAAGAAGAGACGTATGTGACTCAGGGGCGGAACTGTGGGAGGCAGTGGAGTCGGCTGCCGCCGGGCTCCTGACCACAAGGGGGCGCATCTCCTCCACTGTCTCCCGCAGCCTGAGAACTGCGCTGCTATTGTGGACGGAGGAGCAGTCACTGACACGGAAGCTGCCTCCTGTAGGGAGAGATGGCACTGGCTGCAGCTAGGGGGAGCTCCAGAGCACAGCTCCTCTTCTAGCCAGCCGAGGGAAGCTCTCTGCTCCGTCAGCCTGATGATGAAAGCCAAAGGTAGACACTGTGTGGGGGGTAGGGGAGAGGTGTATTTGGGGGGAAGCACTGTGTTTTGTGTGTGCTTGTTTTTAAGTGAGGTGTGTGTGTGTTTTTAATGAAAGTTGTGCATTCAAGTAAAAGGCATGTGTGTGAGTGATGTGTGTGTGTGTGTAAGTGAGAGACATGTGTATGTAAGTGAGAGGCATGTATGTGTGTAAGTGGGAGGCATGTGTATGTAAGAGAGACTTGTGTGTGTAAGTGAAAGAGACGTGTGTGTGTGTGTTTAAGTGAATGAGGCGTTTGTGTTTTTTTTATATATATATCTAGTGTTCACGCTAGGTGTCTGCACCTTTTTTTAGACAGATGAATCCCACCCTGCCCGTTTTTGTGCGCCCTACCAACCCGCCGTTTTCTGCCTGCCGTACCCCGCCACGCCGCCAGACCCAGCCGTGCGCCGCCGGACCCGGTAAGCACATGAGAGTCCCCCTGGGCTAAATTAACCTTGTAAGTATTTTGCAGCTGTAAACTTCAATCTCAGTGCTCTCTACCTGGTGCAGTGTGCCTCAGTGCTCTCTACCTGGTGCAGTGTGCCTCAGTGCTCTCTACCTGGTGCAGTGTGCCTCAGTGCTCTCTACCTGGTGCAGTGTGCCTCAGTGCTCTCTACCTGGTGCAGTGTGTCTCAGTGCTCTCTACCTGGTGCAGTGTGCCTCAGTGCTCTCTACCTGGTGCAGTGTGTCTCAGTGCTCTCTACCTGGTGCAGTGTGTCTCAGTGCTCTCTACCTGGTGCAGTGTGCCTCAGTGCTCTCTACCTGGTGCAGTGTGCCTCAGTGCTCTCTACCTGGTGCAGTGTGCCTCAGTGCTCTCTACCTGGTGCAGTGTGCCTCAGTGCTCTCTACCTGGTGCAGTGTGCCTCAGTGCTCTCTACCTGGTGCAGTGTGCCTCAGTGCTCTCTACCTGGTGCAATGTGTATAACGTCTCTATCTGTCGCAGTGTGTAGGAGGTTCTATCTGGTGCAATGTGTATTAGGTGCACCACCGTGTTGTAATAAAGTGTTTGGCCCCTATTATGAAACAACGCCGCTAGATTTTTGGAGCGCGCCTTCGGCGCGCACTGTCCATGTTTTGGCCCATAGGTATGGGAGCACCAAGCATTATAGTATGTACCTAAGTTTGCCCATCCCTCCCCGTGATCAGCACCCTGCCGTAAAAAAAATCCTACAGTGAACACTAATTATATCGGCACACCACTGCGCCAAAGCATCTCCATCGAGACCTGCTGGCGGGTGAGGGAGCACTGTAGGTGTACTATAATGGTATGCTGGTGTCTGTTTTATTGTAATAACTGACTTGGTGTGCGTCCACTTTGTATGTGTATCTATATTACTACTGGGAAAGGTACCTGAGCACGCTGCTACTGTTCACCCTTAGTGCCGGATAGCTACATATGGTATGTGTGTGTATGTGTATATGTAGGGGGGCACCAACATTTATCATGCCTCCGGGCGACTGGGACGAACTTACGCCACTGATGTGACTGATATAAAGGCAGAAGATATAGATGGAGAAGAAGAGACGTATGTGACTGATATAAAGGCAGAAGATACAGAGGGAGAAGAAGAGACGTATGTGACTGATATAAAGGCAGAAGATATAGAGGGAGAAGAAGAGACATATGTGACTGATATAAAGGCAGAAGATACAGAGGGAGAAGAAGAGACATACGTGACTGATATAAAGGCAGAAGATACAGAGGGAGAAGAGGAGACGTATGTGACTGATATAGAGACAGAATATACAGAGGGAGAAGAAGAGACGTATGTGACTGATATAAAGGCAGAAGATACAGAGGGAGAAGAAGAGACGTATGTGAGGGGTGATCAGCAGTGTAAGGAGGAGGAGATCCCTACAGATATCAGCACAGGTGAGTAATAAACACTTATTATAGAAAAGAGTCACATATTCTCCTTCCTCAGTCACTACAGCAATCTCTTATCCTACACCCTCCTCTGTCAGTACAAACTAATGAGGAATATATATTTTCCCAGTGTGGAGTCAGGAGCAATCAGCCCCTATTATACTCCTGCTCTCCCCTCACATCATGTCACTGTGTGTTACCAGCCCAGAGATCTGACTAGTCTCCTCCCCACACTCTCTGGTGTATCTCATACATCAGGAGCCATCAGCCCCTATTATACTTCTGCTCTCCCCTCACATCATGTCACTGTGTGTTACCAGCCCAGAGATCTGACCAGTCTCCTCTCCACACTCTCTGGTGTATCTCATACATCAGGAGCCATCAGCCCCTATTATACTCCTGCTCTCCCACTCACATCATGTCACTGTATGTTACCAGCCCAGAGATCTGACCAGTCTCCCCACACTCTCTGGTGTATCTCATACATCAGGAGACATCAGCCCCTATTATACTCCTGCTCTCCCCCTCACATCATGTCACTGTGTGTTACCATCCCAGAGATCTGACCAGTCTCTTCCCCACACTCTCTAGGGTATATTGTACATCAGGAGCCATCAGCAGCTCTCTGCCTCACATCATGTCACTGTGTGTTACCAGCCCAGAGATCTGACCAGTCTCCTCCCCACACTCTCTGGTGTATCATACATCAGGAGCCATCAGCCCCTATTATACTTCTGCTCTCCCCTCACATCATGTCACTGTGTGTAACCAGCCCAGAGATCTGACCAGTCTCCTCCCCACACTCTCTGGTGTATCATACATCAGGAGCCATCAGCCCCTATTATACTCCTGCTCTCCCCCTCACATCATGTGACTGTGTGTTTCCAGCCCAGAGATCTGACCAGTCTCCTCCCCACACTCTCTGGTGTATCTCATACATCAGGAGCCATCAGCCCCTATTATACTCCTGCTCTCCCCCTCACATCATGTCACTGTGTGTTACCAGCCCAGAGATCTGACCAGTCTCCTCCCCACACTCTCTGGTGTATCTCATACATCAGGAGCCTTCAACCCCTATTATACTCCTGCTCTCTCCTTCACATCATGTCACTGTGTTACCAGCCCAGATATCTGACCAGTCTCCTCCCCACACTCTCTGGTGTATCATACATCAGGAGCCATCAGCCCCTATTATACTCCTGCTCTCCCCCTCACATCATGTCACTGTGTGTTTCCAGCCCAGAGATCTGACCAGTCTCCTCCCCACACTCTCTGGTGTATCTCATACATCAGGAGCCATCAGCCCCTATTATACTCCTGCTCTCCCCCTCACATCATGTCACTGTGTGTTACCAGCCCAGAGATCTGACCAGTCTCCTCCCCACACTCTCTGGTGTATCTCATACATCAGGAGCCTTCAACCCCTATTATACTCCTGCTCTCTCCTTCACATCATGTCACTGTGTTACCAGCCCAGATATCTGACCAGTCTCCTCCCCACACTCTCTGGTGTATCTCATACATCAGGAGACATCAGCCCCTATTATACTCCTGCTCTCTCCTTCACATCATGTCACTGTGTTACCAGCCCAGATATCTGACCAGTCTCCTCCCCACACTCTCTGGTGTATCTCATACATCAGGAGACATCAGCCCCTATTATACTCCTGCTCTCCCCTCACATCATGTCACTGTGTGTTACCAGCCCAGAGATCTGACCAGTCTCCTCCCCACACTCTCTGGTGTATCTCATACATCAGGAGCCATCAGTCCCTATTATACTCCTGCTCTCCCCCTCACATCATGTCACTGTGTTACCAGCCCAGATATCTGACCAGTCTCCTCCCCACACTCTCTGGTGTATCTCATACATCAGGAGACATCAGCCCCTATTATACTCCTGCTCTCCCCTCACATCATGTCACTGTGTGTTACCAGCCCAGAGATCTCGCCAGTCTCCTCCCCACACTCTCTGGTCTAACCCTCCCTCCCCCACAGCCTAACCCTCCCTGGGGGATGCCTAACCCCCCCTACACGCTGCCTAACCATTCCTCCCCCACAGCCTGTTCCTATCCCTACCCAGCGGTGCTAACCCTTCTCCCTGAAGCCTAACCCTAACTCCCTCTCCCACAACCGAACCCTCCCTCCCCCATAGCATATCCCTCCCCGGGGGGTGCCTAACCCCCCCTATCCGCAGCCTATCTCCCTCACAGCCTAACCCTCCCCTGGGGAAGCCTAACACCCCCTACCTGCAGCCTAATCCTCCCTCCCCAACAGCCTGTCCCTAACCCTCCCCAGTGGTGCTAAGCCTAACCCTTCTCCCTGCAGCCTAACCCTCCCTCCCCCACAGCCTAGCCCCCCCCACCCTAGCAGCCTAATCCTATCCCTCTCTGGGGATGCCTAACTCTAACCCCCCACCTACCCACAGCTTAACCCTAACCATCCCACCCCTGCAGCCAAAAGCACCTCCAAGTCAGGTGACCAGAATACAGCCTGTGGCTTCAGCAGCATTGCTAGGCTGCGGCAGTGAACGCTGCCCGGAGTAAGTGTAGCCAGTGGCTTTAGGGCAGTAGGAGTGGGGTGACTTAATAGATTGGGTCTTGGTCCCAGCGGCGGCTGAGAGCTCTCAGGTAGGGTAGATAAATAGCCACTTAGTGAGGAGAGCTCCAGAAAGCACGTCTGGATGGACCACGCTCCTCTTATTTATTATTTTATATACTAACAGGGGTGGCGGGTGTGGTACATCCCTGCAAAGGCAGATCCAATCTCTTTCTCATCAGACTCTGCTGTCTTCCCTGCACTCTCACTCAGATGTTCACTGCTGCCAGTAGCACACGTATGAGAAGCAGAAGTATGGCGGCAGCTGTATAGATTCTGATATGTAATTCTCTGTATCATACTTACCGTA
Source organism: Pseudophryne corroboree (assembly GCF_028390025.1). Taxonomy (NCBI): domain Eukaryota; kingdom Metazoa; phylum Chordata; class Amphibia; order Anura; family Myobatrachidae; genus Pseudophryne; species Pseudophryne corroboree. The sequence goes on along the minus strand of NW_026967520.1, from coordinate 537,300 downwards.
CACACATCATCCTTATTACTATTGAGAATATAGAGGTAAAACACATGATGGGGGTGTAAGAGTGGATTATAACCTAGCAGGTGATGATGATGATGATTGCAGGGTATTATATGGTGTATTGCATGTAAGGTACCTTGTTCCATACCTACTCTGCTGTAGCAATATACCTTATATAAGGGTGAGTAACACATGTACAGGCTTACCAGCGTATGAGCACACACATAAAGGAATGCTACCTTACCAATGCTTCCAGGAGTAACGTTAGGAGACATTTCTCTGATCCATCAGCTCATATGACTGATGTTATTGTTCATCTAGAATCTCCAATTCATACGATATGTTCCCCATCCATTGTTTTATATTGGTGCTGACATAGGACTTGGTGAGTGACTACATCTCCATTTATACTTCATGGTTAGTTACCAGTACAAGAGAGAGATATATCTAAGTCTTATTATAATATTACATTTGTTATTGTGAGTGTTCTCAGGAGGGTGGACACAATGATAGTCTGAGACACAATATTATAAAGCCTTCATTAAAAGTTATGTTTTATTATACACACACATTTACAATTAAGTGTCCCAGAGAGTCGTCTTCTCCTATTGTTTACAAGATTAATATTGTTCCAGAAAATGTCACATTTCCATAATGTATTTTATTTCCAGCAGATGGACACACAAGCAGGAATATTTCAGAAGGACATCTAATGTTATCCCTGGATTGTGACATAAAAGATAATGGCAAAAGACCGGATTCTCCAGAAGATAATACCATTACCCCAATTATACATCCAGCTCTATCAGCTGATCCCTCTGATCCTGGGAAATGTTCTCCTGATCACTCTGATATTGGTGCATCTGTTACAGCTCTGACAGTAGATACAGTGTTTCCCTGTTCTATAGATGCCAAATGTTTTACACAGAACACAAAGCGTATTAACCCACACACAGGTAAGGCAGGTGAGAGACCATTTACATGTTCTGAGTGTGAGAAATGTTTTACATACAAATCACATCTTGTTATACATCAGAGAAGTCACACTGGTGAAAGGATACTGACATGTTCTGAGTGTGGGAAATGTTTTGCACGGAAATCACATCTTGTTTTACATCAGAGAAGTCACACAGGTGAGAAGCCGTTTCCATGTTCTGAGTGTGGGAAATGTTTTGCACGGAAATCACATCTTGTTTTACATCAGAGAAGTCACACAGGTGAGAAGCCATTTTCTTGCTCTGAGTGTGGGAAATATTTTAGATGGAAATCACAACTTGTTACACATCACAGAAGTCACACAGGTGAGAAGCCATTTTCTTGCTCTGAATGCGGGAAATGTTTTTCCCAGAAATCACAACTTGTTACACATCAGCGAATTCACACAGGTGAGAAGCCATTTTCTTGCTCTGAGTGTGGGAAATGTTTTTCCCAAAAATCACATCTTGTTATACATCAGGGAAGTCACACAGGTGAGAAGCCATTTTCTTGCTCTGAATGCGGGAAATGTTTTTCCCAGAAATCACCACTTGTTACACATCACAGAAGTCACACAGGGGAGAAGCCATTTTCTTGCTCTGAGTGTGGAAAACATTGGTTAAATAAAGCAAAACTTGTTATACATCAGAGAAGTCACACAGGTGAGAAGCCATTTTCTTGCTCTGAATGCGGGAAATGTTTTTCCCAGAAATCCCCACTTGTTACACATCAGCGAATTCACACAGGTGAGAAGCCATTTTCTTGCTCTGAGTGTGGGAAACGTTTTACACGGAAATTATATCTTGTTAGACATCAGAACTCACACAAGTGGGAATATATTTCCATGTTCTGAGTGTGGGAAATGTTCTGCACACAAATCAGATCTTAGAAACCATGGGGTAAATTTACTAAGGTGGGAGATTTTTAGAACTGGTGATGTTGCCTATGGCAACCAATCATATTCTTCTTACCATTTTTCTAGCTGCTTCTAGCAGATAATAGATATAATCTGATTGGTTGCTATGGGCAACATCACTAGTTTTAAAAATTTCCCACCTTAGTAAATTCCCCCACGAGAGAAGTTGCACAGGTGAGAAGCCATTTTCTTGCTCTCAGTGCGGGAAATGTTTTACACAGAAATCACAACTTGTTACACATCACAGAAGTCACACAGGTGAGAAGCCATTTCCATACTCTGAGAAATAAATCGGCACTTGTTGCACACATTAGACATCACTCAGGTGAGGAACCATTTTAATCTTCTGGAGTATACTCATCATTGCCATGCATTGTTCTTCAAAGTTCTTATCCTATATCCTATGCTTTTTGCAATATACATGCTACCACTGGGTGAAATAATCAGGTGTCATGCCCTCATCTACCACTGCTATACAGATGACCTGTCTTTGCTCTAAGTACTGAGAAGCCAGTACCAATCCTAAATGGTTGTCTAGCTGAGCTCCAGGTGTGGGTGATGCCAGTTGGCTGTGACTCAGTCCTGGTGAAACAGGTCCTTATGATAGAAGCTCACCAATAAACGGCAGGGCTACAACTCCGCTTTACTACCAACCAGACGCCACATAACACCCATTCTCTGTTCCCTCCACCAGCTGCCTGTAAGATGGTGACTGTTACATAATCTGACTGACTCTCCCAGCACTACATGACCAGGGTCCGAGGTACCAGGAGCAGCTTCTGACTCCTTACTGTCCTACTTGCTTCCATCTGCAGATGGACTGTTACCAGCAATACCAAGAAACCCCAAGCAGTGCTGAGATGTCAGAGGGGAGACAGGGTGGGTGGCACTATTGCTGTATCGGTGGCACTGTCTGGGTAATATTATCCCCAAGCAGAGCTGAGGGGGTACTCGGGGTGGCTGGCAGTAGTGGGGACTGCAGGAGGCAGTGTATGTGTGAGAATCTTGTCCTCAAGCAGAGTTAAGGTGTCAGAGGGGGAGACAAGGTGGTGGAAGTAGTGGGGAGGGGACGGGGTGAGTGGCAGTAGTGAGCGGAGACAGGGCGGTGGAAGGAGACAGGGTGGGAGGCAGTAGTGGCCGGAGACAGGGTGGGTGGCAGTAGTGGGGACTGCAGGAGGCAGTGTATGTGTGAGAATCTTGTCCTCAAGCAGAGTTAAGGTGTCAGAGGGGGAGACAAGGTGGTGGAAGTAGTGGGGAGGGGACGGGGTGAGTGGCATTAGTGGAGGGAGGCAGGGCGGTGGAAGGAGACAGGGTGGGAGGCAGTAGTGGAAGGAGACAGGGCGGTGACAGTAGTGGGGGAGACAGGGCGGGTGGCAGTAGTGAGCGGAGACAGCGCGGTGGAAGGAGACAGGGTGGGTGGCAGTAATGGCCGGAGACAGGGTGGGTGGCAGTAGTTGGGGGAGACAGGGTGGTGGCAGTAGTGGGGGGAGACAGGGTGAGTGGCAGTAGTGGAAGGAGACAGGGCGGGTGACAGTAGTTGGGGAGACAGGGCAGTGGCAGTAGTGGGGGGAGAGGGTGGGTAGCAGTAGTGTGGGGGAGGCAGGGCGAATGGCATTAGTGGAGGGAGGCAGGGCGGTGGCAGTAGTGGTTGTAGACAGGGCGGTGGCAGTAGTGTGGGGGAAGATGGTGGGTGGCAGTAGTGGGGAAGACAAGGCAGTGGCAGTAGTGGGGGGAGACAGGGTGGTGGCAGTAGTGGGGAAAGACAGTGTGGGTAGCAGTAGTGGGGGGAGACAGGGCGAGTGGCATTTGTGGAGGAAGGCAGGGTGGTGGTAGTAGTGGGGAAGACAAGGCGGTGGCAGTAGTGGGGGAGACAGGGCGGGTGGCAGTAGTGGGGGGGAGATAGGGCGGGTGGCAGTAGTGGGGGAGATGGCGGGTGGCAGTAGTGGGGGGGAGATAGGGCAGGTGGCAGTAATGGGGGAGACAGGGCAGGTGGCAGTGGTGGGGGAGACACGTGGTGGATGGCAGTAGTGGGGGGGAGACAGGATGGGTGGGAATAGGTGTTTAAACGAGATGGGTAGCAGTAGTGGGGGGAGACAGGGCAGTGGGGGTAGGCGGGGTGGGTGGCACTAGTGGGGGGAGACAGGGCGGGTGGCAGGAGTGGGGGTAGACAGGGCAGGTGACATTAGTGGAAGGAGACAGGGCAGTGGGGGTAGGCGGGGTGGGTGGCAGTAGTGGGGGGAGACAGGACAGTGGCAGTAGTGGGGGGAGACAGGGTGGGTGGCAGTAGTGGGGGGAGACAGGGTGGGTGGTAGTAGTGGGGGGAGACTGGGCAGGTGGTCACAGTGCAGTACCAGGGGCTGCTGGAGACAGTAAAGAGGTGTATGGGTCCTGCACAGAACCAGTTGATAATTAGACTTAATGATTATTATGCTTCCTTATTTCTAATTAATCCCTTGTGTGTGTTACTGTTATTTGCTATGTCAGCCTTTATGTGTGTTCTGTGTAATAATCCTGAAAGTAGTGCTGCTACCGATCTCATATCATTTGTAGTAACTTGGAAAAGATGAGATATGAGGTGCACTCTGGAAGCTTATAGGGGGTTAATCAGAGATGATCGCAGATGTGACATCACGCAGTCCTCCGGAAAATGGTCCCGGCCCGCCCACGTTCACCCCTCAGGGATGCGACCGCAATGTGTGTGTCTGCGTGGCAGCTGCGCATGCATATTTTTCCAACACCAGCAAGCTGCGGTTGCGTCTGAATGACCCCCATAGGCTGTTATGCAGAGTAAAGTATTTTTTAAGTTTAAAATATAGAGAAAAATCTGTGTATTAAAGATATGAAATAAAGTTGTTTAAAAACAAAAGATTTCCGTTGAGTCTTTTTATGTGTCTGTTTATTATATTATTATCAGATAATTGTCGCTATGGTGACAGAAACAATTTCCTGTTAATGTGTCACTTGTATTGTTACTTTTGTGTCCACATAATATCAGTGTTGCTGTGTATAAATACCCGTCTGGTGTATAAAGGTGGGTACACACGCTGCCATTGTGACTATGCGATTTCCCTTGCACTGGCCGGAGCCCAGAACCAGCAATAGTGACTGTATGTACTTGTGATTGTGGCTATGTCTTAGTGTAACAGCTCATGTGAATAGTGGGTGACATTACAGGGGGGGTCTCTGTGTAACTAAATAGTGGCAGACATTTTATATCAGTGTGTATATGTGGAGTGGGGGCAGTGGCCTGGCAGGAAGCTGGAATTACATCATGTGACTTCCTCTCATTTCCATATTCCCTTCTGCTGTGTGTGTGTGTGTATATATGTATGTATATATATATATATGTATATGTGAAAAGGAAGAAGCTGAACAGCGCCAGTTAGCGATAACTAATAGTACTAGTATGTAGACCAAAGTGCTAGTGCAATAAACTGAAATATATCCTCCTTAAAAGACACTCCCTTTACTACGTTAGGGCGTCAGCTACATCTTAAATAAAAAGCATTGGTAAGGTGCTTTAAAAACAATCTAAAAAATGCAGTGGATAAGATGCTTCAAAGCGACCAATGGTGTCATTAAGTTTTAGAAAGGAGGCTCTTATTAAAAATTTTTTTAATCAAATAAGATTTGCCCCATAAAAAGTATAACACAAAACCACATATATAAAGAACCATAGAATATTAAAAAGTATCTTTGGAGATATAAAAGATTGCTCAAGTTCATACATATATACACACACAAGTCAGGTCCATAATTATTGGGACATCGACACAATTCTCATATTTTGGGCTCTATACACCACCACAATGGATTTGAAATGAAACAAACAAGATGTGCTTTAACTGCAGACTTTGCGCTTTCATTTGAGGGTATATACATCAAAATCAGGTGAACAGTGTAGGAATTACAACGGTTTCTATATGTGCCTCCCACTTTTTAAGGGACCAAAAGTAATGGGACAAACTAAACAATCCTAAATCAAACTTTCACTTTTTAATATTTTGTTGCAAATCCTTTTGTCAGTTACAGCCTGAAGTCTGGAAGGCATAGACCTCACCAGACGCTGGGTTTCATCCCTGGTGATGCTATGCCAGACCTCTACTGCAAATGTCTTCAGTTTCTGCTTGTTCTTGGGGCATTTTCCCTTCAGTTTTATCTTCATCAAGTGAAATGCATGTTTAATCGGATTCAGGTCAGGTGATTGACTTGGCCATTGCATAACATTCCACTTATTTGCCTTAAAAAAAACTCTTTGGTTGCTTTCACAGTATGCGTCAGGTCATTGTCCATCTGCACTGTGAAGTGCCGTCCAATGAGTTCTGAAGCATTTGACTGAATGTGAGCAGATAATATTGCCCGAAACACTTAAGCATTCATCCTGCTGCTTTTGTCAGCAGACACATTATCAATAAATACAAGGAAACCAGTTCCATTGGCAGCCATACATGCCCACCCCATGACACTACCACCACCATGCTTATGTTAAGTTCACTTAACTTTCAGGAATTAGCAATACCTTAATACACAAGTGTTCGGGCCGCTGCGACCGCTAAGTGTGTGAGATTAACCTCTGTGAATGCGTACACGTGGCGTAAGCACGCAGACACGCTGTGAGCACAATGTAGCTACACATGGGGCTGAATACCATTTAAACCCCTAACAGGAAAGGAATGCAACACCAATTGTATATGTTATGTTGCGCTCCAACGCAGCAACAAATATTTACTTAAAATGGGATACAACAGAAATGTAACAACAATACAAGTGAACAGCTACAACCAATGGATACATACGTTTGTTCGCCTGCGCCACCCGGATCCGGTCCTCGGTCAGTCTAGCAAGATGACCTTCAGAGAATTAGACTGGGACCGGCCAGGAGGCCCGGCTTTTATACAATAGTCCAAAGCATGAAACAAAGGAAACTATAAGCTCTTCTTTCATAGGGCAGGTCATTTACAGTATGTGAGGGGTCATAGGTCGGTTTGAATAGGTGGGCGATGCCTGGTCCAGGTGTACTTGCAGATGTCCTCCACTTGTTCCCGCCGAATATCAGGAGTACAGGAAATACAGTTAGATATTAATATTGTATTTGCGCAGGAGCATGCTACATTCTGCAAACTGCCATCGGAATATTGCCCTTGAAATACTGTACAGCTGGATACCAAACACTATGTCCTAACCTAATTCTGTCCCCTCACACCCTGTAAAGTTGAATATCTCTATTGTTCTATTTCTGAAGTAAATGTAACTTGCTGGTGTGGTGCATGTAGGCTATGTGTAAATGATGTACTATGTGGATTAAATATCAGATATGTCTTTTTGGCTTTTCCAATGCGAATGCGTATGCTACCGTAATTACTCATACCACGCGCTAATACGCAGGGCTTCACGAGCCAATGTACACAGCGTGCGGACATGCGCACGCACGGCAGAACACGCACATGCCCAGAGGCCACTCTGTGTGGTGTTTGCACGTGTTGGGTGTGGGTATAATATTTTCACTTTCTACAGGAGATACCTGCTGCAGTCCCTTCTACTTACATTTGGGAGGTCCAGTTGTTTTGAGGGAATTAGTAGCAATTAGTAAATGATACATTGGCTCCATAACGTCTCGCTGACCCTCTGATTCTTACAAACATGTTACACAAAATGACATTTGCATTAACAACCATTAATTAAACAAGAAAAACAGAAAAAAAAATTACCCAAAAACTTTATATATAAAAAAATAGAAGAAAATCACCAATTCTGGTCTGGACTCATTGGGGTATATTTACTAAAATTCGTATTTGTACCGATTTTGAGGGAGATTCATCACGAATGACATCGAAAGTGTAAATGTGCAACTTTATGAATTTTTTCCGACTAATTTACTAAGCTGTCGTATTATGCATTTTCGTGTTTTCCGATGTCGATGTCATTCGTATTTTTTGGCAGTGTTTTACGGGAGTGAATAGTAAAACACTGCCGACAATAGCCAAACACTGCCGTGAAAAAATACAGATCGTGAAAAAGTGCTAAAATAAAACAGACCTGCTTTTTTTTACCGTGTTCTGATAGGCATGCACGGATCCATGAGATCCGTGCATGTTTATCAGTGGCAAGGGGTGGGAAAGTGTTAAATTAGTAAAAAAAAAATACGTGGGGTCCCCCCTCCTAAGCAAAACCAGCCCCGGGCTCTTTGAGCCGGTCCTGGTTCACAAAATATGGGGGACAAAAAGCGTAGGGGTCCCCCGTATTTTTGAAACCAGCACCGGGCTCCACTAGCCAGGTACATAATGCCACAGCCGGGGGACACTTTCATCTTGGTCCCTCCGGCCCTGGCATTACATACCTAACTAGTCACCCCTGGCTGGGGTACCCTGGAGGAGTGGGAACCCCTTAAATCAAGTGGTCCCCCCCTCCAGCCACCCAAGGGCCAGTGGTGAAGCCTGAGGCTGTACCCCCCCATCCAAGGGCTGCGGATGGGGGGCTGATAGCCTTGTTGAAAAATTTTGAATATTGTTTTTAGTAGCAGTACTACAAGTCCCAGCAAGCCTCCCCCGCAAGCTGGTACTTAGAGAACCACAAGTACCAGCATGCGGAAGAAAACCGGGCCCGCTGGTACCTGTAGTACTACTACTAAAAAAATACCCCAATATAAACAGGAGACACACACCTTGAAAGTAAAAGTTTAATACATACATGCACACCTCCATACATACATACTTACCTATGTTCACACGAGGGTCGGTCCTCTTCTACATGTAGAATCCATGGTGTACCTGTTGAAAAAGTTATACTCACATAATCCAGTGTACATCGGTCCTCTTCTGTTCTTTGTAAAATCCACGTACTTGGCAAAATAAAAAAACGAACACCCGACCACGCACTGAAAGGGGCCCCATGTTTACACATGGGACCCCTTTCCCCAACTGCCAGGACCCCCCCTGACTCCTGTCTAAGGGGGTCCCTTCAGCCAATCAGGGAGCGCCATGTTGTGGCACCCTCCTGATTGGCTGTGTGCTCCTGTAGTGACTGACAGGCGGCACACGGCAGTGATACAATGTAGCGCCTATGCGCTCCATTGTAACCAATGGTGGGAACTTTGCGGTCAGCGGTTGATCGTTGCAGTGGGCGGAAGTAAGGTATGGGAGTGGACCCTAGCTTCTCAAATCTGCGAGGCAGGTGTAGGGGGGACATCGCCCTTTTCTCACCCCATTAAATCCGCCACTGACATACACACAGACTGTTACCCCCGATTACCACACACACACACACACACACACACACACACACACACACACACACACAGCATGTCTCTACAGTCACCTCACACACAGCATGGTCCCTACAGTCACCACAAACACACACACACACACACACACACACACACACACACACACAGCCTGTTACTCCCCCCCAGTCACCACACACACACAGCATGTCCCTACAGTCACCACACACACACAGCATGTCCCTACAGTCACCACACACACAGCATGTCCCTACAGTCACCACAAACACACACACACACACACACACACACACACACACACACAGCCTGTTACTCCCCCCCAGTCACCACACACACACAGCATGTCCCTACAGTCACCACACACACACAGCATGTCCCTACAGTCACCACACACACAGCATGTCCCTACAGTCACCACACACACAGCATGTCCCTACAGTCACCACAAACACACACACACACACACACACACACACACACACACACACACACACACAGCCTGTTACTCCCCCCCAGTCACCACACACACACAGCATGTCCCTACAGTCACCACACACACACAGCATGTCCCTACAGTCACCACACACACAGCATGTCCCTACAGTCACCACAAACACACACACACACACACACACACACACACACACACACACACACACACACACACAGCCTGTTACTCCTCCCCAGTCACCACACACACACAGCATGTCCCTACAGTCACCTCACACACAGCATGGTCCCTACAGTCACCACAAACACACACACACACACACACACACACAGCCTGTTACCCCCCCCCAGTTACCACACACACACACAGCATGTCCCTACAGTCACCACACACACACACACACACACACACACACACACACACACACACACAGCCTGTTACTCCCCCCCAGTCACCACACACACACACAGCATGTCCCTACAGTCACCACACACACACAGCATGTCCCTACAGTCACCACACACACACACACACACACACACACACACACACACACACACAGCCTGTTACCCCCCCCCAGTTACCACACACACACACAGCATGTCCCTACAGTCACCACACACACACAGCATGTCTCTACAGTCACCACACACAGCATGTCCCTACAGTCACCACACACAGCATGTCTCTACAGTCACCACACACAGCATGTCCCTACAGTCACCTCACACACACCATGTTCCCTACAGTCTCCCACCCCCCAAACACACACACATGCATTCATGTTACCTCCAGGTCCTGCAGAGGTAGCAGGCAGGGCTGAGCCACACAGACACCCACCGAGGCCCAGGCAAAGTCGGAGGCGGGGCCTAACCACGGACCTCCATGACCACGCCCCTTTCATAAAAAAATAAATAATGAAAGCTGTCTTGGGAGGAGAGGAGGAGGGGGCACTAGAGCCGGGATCTGCTTCCCTGCAAAAGCGGCCTCTGCCCCCAAGCTCCGATGCTGTGGTGCTGCTGATACCTGCCTGGTTGGCTGTGAGTACGGGCGGCTCGGGTGCAGAATGAGGAGGGACCAGATAGTTGCTGCAGCCTGGAGGCGGGGACGTTACGGCCGTGTGCCGCCCAGTCCTGCTTAACACTTTGCATCCTGCTTCTGTATCCCTGCCGTTACCGGGATGTACGTGACTGCATGTGTGAGTCAACATAACCGCGCACATCACAAACGCCGCGTGGGAGAATAGTAATTAGAAAGTCATGCACCACCGCGCCTGCACTGCGGAACAGCTCTACATCTGCCAGAGCGGCCAATCGGGAGCACACAACGCAAGATGCGCTCCCACTGCAAGTGCGCTGTGTGCCAGGTACACTCAGCACACACCTAGTTACGGCACTGTGCAGTAGTAATGCTCTGCAGGGAGCACTTAGGTTATATGCAGTAGTAACGCTCTGCAGGGAGCACTTAGGTTGTATGCAGTAGTAATGCTCTGCAGGGAGCACTTAGATTGTATGCAGTAGTAACGCTCTGCAGGGAGCACTTAGATTGTATGCAGTAGTAACGCTCTGCAGGGAGCTCTTAGGTTGTATGCAGTAGTAACGCTCTGCAGGGAGCACTAAGGTTGTATGCAGTAGTAATACTCTGCAGGGAGCGCTTAGGTTATATGCAGTAGTAACGCTCTGCAGGGAGCACTTAGGTTGTATGCAGTAGTAACGCTCTGCAGGGAGCACTTAGGTTGTATGCAGTAGTAACGCTCTACAGGAAGCACTTAGGTTGTATGCAGTAGTAACGCTCTGCAGGGAGCACTTAGGTTGTATGCAGTAGTAACGCTCTGCAGGGAGCACTTAGGTTGTATGCAGTAGTAACGCTCTGCAGGGAGCACTTAGGTTGTATGCAGTAGTAACGCTCTGCAGGGAGCACTTAGGTTGTATGCAGTAGTAATGCTCTACAGGGAGCACTTAGGTTGTATGCAGTAGTAACGCTCTGCAGGGAGCACTTAGGTTGTATGCAGTAGTAACGCTCTGCAGGGAGCACTTAGGTTGTATGCAGTAGTAACGCTCTACAGGGAGCACTTAGGTTGTATGCAGTAGTAACGCTCTGCAGGGAGCACTTAGGTTGTATGCAGTAGTAACGCTCTGCATGGAGCACTTAGGTTGTATGCAGTAGTAACGCTCTTCAGGGAGCACTTAGGTTGTATGCAGTAGTAACGCTCTGCAGGGAGCACTTAGGTTGTATGCAGTAGTAATGCTCTGCAGAGAGTACTTAGGTTGTATGCAGTAGTAACGCTCTGCAGGGAGCACTTAGGTTGTATGCAGTAGTAACGCTCTGCAGGGCGCAGCTGTAAAAGAGTTTTTTTTCTGAGATCACAATCCCGCTGTGAAAGGATCTCATACATTTGATAAATAAAACCTGTGTTTAAATCCCTTTTATATTTCACTTGCTTATATCAATTATTGCTCTACCCATATACCCATACATAGGTAGTGCTGGTATATAAATTATTTTATATCTTTCACTCATTTTTTGTCTGTCCAGGCTGACAATCAATTGCCTTATGTCATGCCTATTGAAAAAATAAGATTTTAAACCTACCGGTAAATCTTTTTCTCCTAGTCCGTAGAGGATGCTGGGGACTCCGTAAGGACCGTGTGCACTGGCTCCTCCCTCTATGCCCCTCCTCCAGACCTCAGTTAGAGAAACTGAGCCCAGAGGAGACTGCACAGTACGAGGAAAGGATTTGTTAATCTAAGGGCAAGATTCATACCAGCCCACACCATTCACACCGTATAACTAGGGATATACGAACCAGAAAACAGTATGAAACAACACAGCATCAGACCAAGACTGATGAAAACTGTAACATAACCCTTATGTAAGCAAAAACTATATACAAGTCTTGCAGAAGTAGTCCGCACTTGGGACGGGCGCCCAGCATCCTCTACCGACTAGGAGAAAAATATTTACCGGTAGGTTTAAAATCTTATTTTCTCTTACGTCCTAGAGGATGCTGGGGACTCCGTAAGGACCATGGGGATTATACCAAAGCTCCCAAACGGGCGGGAGAGTGCTGATGACTCTGCAGCACCGACTGAGCAAATAGGAGGTCCTCCTCAGCCAGGGTATCAAACTTGTAGAACTTTGCAAAGGTGTTTGAACCCGACCAAGTAGCAGCTCGGCACAATTGCAATGCCGAGACCCCTCGGGCAGCCGTCCAAGAAGAGCCCACCTTCCTAGTGGAATGGGCCTTAACTGATTTTGGTAATGGCAATCCAGCCGTTGAATGAGCCTGCTGAATCGTGTTACAGATCCAGCGAGCAATAGTCTGCTTTGAAGCAGGGCCGCCAAGCTTGTTGGCAGCATACAGGACAAACAGTGCTTCTGTTTTTCTGACCCTAGCCGTTCTGGCTACGGAAATTTTCAAAGCCCTGACCACATCAAGGGACTCGGAATCCTCCAAGTCTCGCGTGGCCACAGGCACCACAATAGGTTGGTTCATATGAAAAGATGAAACAACCTTAGGCAAGAATTGAGGACGGGTCCGCAATTCCGCTCTATCCATATGGAAAACTAGATAGGGGCTTTTATGAGACAAAGCCGCCAATTCCGACACTCGCCTAGCCGAAGCCAAGGCTAACAACATGACCAATTTCCAAGTGAGATATGTTAATTCCACCGTTTTAAGTGGTTTAAACCAGTGCAACTTAAGGAAACTCAACACCACGTTAAGGTCCCAAGGCGCCACCGGAGGTACAAAAGGAGGCTGAATATGCAGCACTCCCTTCACAAAAGTCTGTACTGGGAGAGAAGCCAATTCCTTCTGAAAGAAAATGGATAGGAACGAAATCTGAACCTTAATGGAGCCTAATTTTAGGCCCAAATTCACTCCAGTTTGTAGGAAGTGAAGGAAACGGCCCAGATGGAATTCTTCCGTAGGAGCATTCCTGGCCTCACACCAAGAAACATACTTTCGCCATATACGGTGATAATGTTTAGCTGTCACATCCTTCCTAGCCTTTATCAGAGTAGGAATGACCTCATCCAGAATGCCCTGTTCCGCTAGGATCCGGCGTTCAACCGCCATGACGTCAAACGCAGCCGCGGTAAGTCTTGGAACACACAGGGCCCCTGTTGTAACAGGTCCTGTCATAGAGGAAGAGGCCACGGATCTTCTGTGAGCATTTCCTGCAGATCCGGATACCAGGCCCTTCGCGGCCAATCTGGAACAATGAGAATTGTCTGTACTCCTCTTTTTCTTATTCTTCTCAACACCTTGGGGATGAGAGGAAGAGGAGGAAACACATAGACCGACCTGAACACCCACGGTGTCACTAGGGCGTCCACTGCCACCGCCTGTGGGTCTCTTGACCTGGCGCAATACCTCTGTAGTTTTTTGTTTAGGCGGGATGCCATCATGTCTATCTGGGGCAGGCCCCACTGACTTGCAATCTGTGCGAAGACTTCCTGATGAAGTCCCCACTCTCCTGGATGTAGATCGTGTCTGCTGAGGAAGTCCGCTTCCCAGTTGTCCACTCCCGGAATGAACACTGCTGACAGTGCGCCTACATGATTTTCCGCCCAGCGCAGAATCCTGGTGGCTTCCGCCATTGCCACTCTGCTCCTTGTGCCGCCTTGGCGGTTTACATGAGCTACTGCGGTGATGTCTGACTGGATCAGAACCGGTAGGTCGCGAAGCAAAGTCTCCGCTTGACGAAGGGCATTGTATATGGCCCTCAGCTCCAGGACATTGATGCGAAGACAAGTTTCTTGACTTGACCAAAGACCTTGAAAGTTTCTTCCCTGTGTGACTGCTCCCCAACCTCGGAGGCTTGCGTCCGTGGTCACCAGAACCCAGTCCCGAATGTCGAATCTGTGACCCTCTAGAAGGTAAGCACTCTGCAGCCACCACAGGAAAGATACCCTGGCCCTGGGGGACAGGGTGATCAACTGATGCATCTGTAGATGAGACCCGGACCACTTGTCCAATAGGTCCCATTGGAAAGTCCTCGCATGGAACCTGCCGAAGGGAATGGCCTTGTAAGACGCCACCATCTTTCCCAGGACTCGAGTTCAGTGATGCACTGACACCTGTTTTGGCTTCAATAGGTCCCTCTGTCGGAAGATAAACCCTTTTCTGGTCCGTATCCAGAATCATGCCTAAGAAGGTCAAACGAGTCGTAGGAACCAACTGTGACTTCGGGATATTGAGAATCCAGCCGTGTTGCTGTAACACCTTCAGAGAAAGTGACACGCTGTTTAACAACTGCTCTCGTGATCTCGCCCTTATGAGGAGATCATCCAAGTACGGGATAATTGTGACACCCTGCTTGCGCAGGAGCACCATCATTTCCGCCATTACCTTGGTGAAAATCCTCGGGGCCGTGGAAAGCCCAAACGGCAAAGTCTGAAATTGGTAATGACACTCTTGTACCGCAAATCTAAGGTACGCCTGATGAGATGGATATATGGGAACATGAAGGTATGCATCCTTTATGTCCAGGGATACCATAAAATCCCCCCTTCTAGGCTGGCGATGACCGCTATGAGCGATTCCATCTTTAACTTGAACCTTTTCAAGTATAGGTTCAGGGATTTTAAATTTAAAATGGGTCTGACCGAACCGTCCGGTTTCGGGACTACAAATAGGGTTGAGTAATATCCCCTCCCTTGTTGAAGCAGGGGAACCTTGACCACCACCTGCTGAAGACACAATTTCTGAATTGCATTTAAAACTATCTCCCTTTCTGGGGGAGAAGTCGGTAGGGGCGATTTGAAAAACCGGCGAGGGGGCACCTCTTCGAACTCCAGCTTGTAACCCTGGGAAACAATTTCTATTGCCCAGGGATCCACCTGTGAGTGAACCCAGATGTGGCTTAAAAGTCGAAGACGTGCCCCCACTGGGGCGGACTCCCTCAGCGGAGCCCCAGCGTCATGCGGTAGATTTTCTACAGGCCGGGGAGGACTTCTGCTCCTGGGAACTAGCTGTGGTTTGCAGCTTTTCCCCTCTGCCCTTACCTCTGGCAAGAAAGGACGATCCTCGTACTCTCTTATTTCTATTTGATTGAAAGGACTGCATTTGATAATGTGGCGCTGTCTTAGGCTGTGAGGGAATATAAGGCAAAAAATTAGATTTACCTGCCGTAGCAGTGGAGACCAGGTCCGGGAGACCTTCCCCAAACAATTCCTCACCCCTGTAAGGTAAAACCTCCATATGCCTTTTTGAGTCGGCATCACCTGTCCACTGTCGGCTCCAAGGACTCGTCTAGCCGAGATCGACATAGCGTTGACTCTAGAACCCAGTAGGACAATGTCTCTTTGAGCATCTCTCATATATAAGAGGCATCTTTAATATGACCGAGGGTTAATAAAATGGTATCCTTATCCAGGGTAACAATTTACGTCGATAAGGTATCTGTCCACGCTGCTATAGCGCTACAAACCTAAGCCGACGCTATCGCCGGTCTGAGTAAAGTACCAGAATGTGTGTATATGGACTTTCCAGGTAGCCTCCTGCTTGCGATCCGCAGGATCCCTGAGGGTAGCCGCATCTTGGGATGGCAGCGCTACCTTTTTGGATAAGCGTGTCAATGCTTTGTCCACCCTAGGGGAGGATTCCCACCGTATCCTGTCCTTAGCCGGGAAAGGATGCAACATAAGTATCCTTTTGGGAATCTGCAGTTTCTTGTCTGGAGATTCCCAAGCTTTTTCACATAACTCGTTAAGCTCATGAGAGGGGGGAAAGGTTACCTCAGCTTTCTTTCCCTTATACATGTGTACCCTTGTGTCAAGGACAGGGGGGGGTCTTCTGTGATATGCAGTACATATTTTATTGCAGTAATCATATATTGAATACTTTTAGCTAATTTTGGCTGTAACTTTGCATCATCGTAGTCAACACTGGAGTCAGAATCCGTGTCGGTATTAGTGTCTACTATTTGGGATAGTGGGCGCTTCTGAGACCCCGAAGGTCCCTGCGACATAGGGGCAGGCAGGGGTTGACTCCCTGCATGTTCCCTGGCTTCAGCTTTGTCTAACCTTTTGTGCAATAAATTAACATTTGCACTTAAAACATTCCACATATCCATCCAGTCAGGTGTTGGCGATGTCGACGGAGACACCACACTCATTTGCTCCACCTCCTCCCTAGGAGAGCCTTCTACCTCAGACATGTCGACACACGCGTACCGACACACCACACACTCAGGGAATCCTCTTATCTGAAGACAGTTCCCCCACAAGGCCCTTTGGAGAGACAGAGAGAGTATGCCAGCACACACCCAGCGCCAATGACCCAGGAAAAAACACACTATATGTTTACCCAGATAGCGCTTGTATATCTTATTTGCGCCAAATTATGTGCCCCCCTTCTTTCAAACCCTCTTTCACCATGGATAAGCAGGGGAGAGTCCAGGGAGCTTCCTCTTAGTGCTGTGGAGAAAATGGCGCTGGTGAGTGCTGAGGAACAAGCTCCGCCCCCTCAGCGGCGGGCTTCGGTCCCGCTTAAAATTTCAAAATATGGCGGGGGGATCTCTCTTATATACAGTGCCGAGCCTGTATATAAGTTATTGCCACCATTAGAGTTCCTTATTGCTGCCCAGGGCGTCCCCCCTGCACCCTTACAGTGACTGCCGTTTGTGTGTGCTGTGTGGGAGCAATGGCGTACAGCTGTACCGCTGTGCGTTACCTCAGTGAAGATCTGAAGTCTTCTGCCGCCTTTGAAGTCTTCTTTCTTCCCATACTCACCCGGCTTCTATCTTCTGGCTCTGTAAGGAGGACGGCGGCGCGGCTCTGGGACGAACTGCGGGGTGAGACCTGCGTTCTGTTCCCTCTGGAGCTAATGGTGTCCAGTAGCCTAAGAAACAGAGCCTGACGTTAAAGTAGGTCTGTTTCTCTCCCCCTCAGTCCCTCGCTTCAGGGAGTCTGTTGCCAGCAGGCTCCCAGAAAATAAAAAATCTAACAAATACTTTCTTTTTCGGGAAAACTCAGGAGAGCTCCCTGTAATGCACCCA
Source organism: Pseudophryne corroboree (assembly GCF_028390025.1). Taxonomy (NCBI): domain Eukaryota; kingdom Metazoa; phylum Chordata; class Amphibia; order Anura; family Myobatrachidae; genus Pseudophryne; species Pseudophryne corroboree. The sequence goes on along the minus strand of NW_026967520.1, from coordinate 519,715 downwards.
GTCTCCTCTGGGCACAGTAATAAACTGAGGTCTGGAGGAGGGGCATAGAGGGAGGAGCCAGTGCACACCCATACCTAAAGTTCTTTCTTAGTGCCCATGTCTCCTGCGGAGCCCGTCTATCCCCATGGTCCTTACGGAGTCCCCAGCATCCTCTAGGACATAAGAGAAATCTATCTTAAATAAGCATAATTAAAGTTATGTTTTAATTTATTCATGAAACATAAAGAAAAAAGAGTGCGCTACACATTAAGGCTTCTTTAGATATAAGCCCACTAGCGTTTTTCTAAACCCCCTAACCAGTCATTGCAATTTGCTTAATGGCGCACCTCCAACCAGATTAGCTAATCTTTGGTATTAACACTATCGGATTATTCCCTCTATCGGTTGGTTCATACATAGAAGGATCATAAAACAATTATCATTTGGGCCTGTGCATAGTCCCTCGGACTTATCGTCTTCCCTGGAAATACTTGTGGATGGAGCCCTTCATTCGCTTTGTCAGGATTCAAGGGTGGTCAATCTGTTGAAATCAGAGCACTACATTTTGGCCACCGTGCTCGATCCTAGGTTTAAAGCCTACGTTGTAGCTCTCTTTCCGGACACAAGTCTGCAGAGGTGGAAAGACCTGCTGGTGAGAAAATTGTTAACTCAAGCGGAACGTGACCCGTCAACAGCTCCTCCTTCATTTTCTCCAGCAACTGGGGCTGCGAGGAAAAGGATAACATTTCCGAGCCCACCCACTGGACACAAAAGTAACAATACAAGTGACACATTAACAGGAAATTGTTTCTGTCACCATAGCGACAATTATCTGGCAATAAGATAATACACAGACACATAAAAAGACTCAACGGAAATCTTTTGGTTTTAAACGACTTTATTTCATATCTTTAATACACAGATCAGATTTTTCTCTATATTTTAAACTTAAAAAATACTTTACTCTGCACAACATGGATAAAATATCCTTTAAATCACAGAAACAATTCAAGTTACATTATAGTATTGCAGGCAAGTAAAACAGATACATAGCAGGAGAGCCAAAACACTATGGGGGTCATTCAGACCGAGCCGCAACAGCGGCCCGCAGCAGTTTGCTGGTGGTGGCAATATGCACATGCGCAGCGGCCGCGCAGACACACACATTGCGGCCGCATCCCTGAGGGGTGAACGCGGGTGGGCCGGGACCATTTTCCAAGGGCTGCATGATGTCACATCTGCGTTCATCTCTGATTAACCCCCTATAAGCTTCCAGAGTGCACCTCATATCTCATCTTTTCCAAGTTACTACAAATGATATGAGATCGGTAGCAGCACTACTTTCAGGATTATTACACAGAACACACATAAAGACTATCACAGCAAATAACAGTAACACATACAAGGGATTATTTAGAAATAAGGAAGCATAATCATCATTAAGTCTAATTATCAACTGGTTCTGTGCGGAACCCATACACCTCTTTACTGCCTCCAGCAGCCCCTGGTACTGCACTGTGACCATCTGCCCTGTCTCCCCCCACTACTGCCACCTGCCCTGTCTCCTCCCACTACTGCCACTCGCCCTGTCTCCTCCCAGTACTGACACCACCCTGTCTCCCCCAACTACTGCCACTGTCGTCTCCCCCACTACTGTCGCCTGCCCTGTCTCCCCCCACTACTGCCACCCACCCTGCCTCCCCCTACTGCCACCCTCCTTGTCCTCCCCCACAGCTGCCACCCTCCCTGTCTCCCCCCACTACTGCCACCGCCCCAATTCCCCCCACTACTGCCACTGCCCTGTCTCCCCCTCTGACACCTTAGCACTGCTTGTGGACAATATTGCCCAAGGCAGGCAGCCGGTGGAGGGAGCAGAGAATGGGTGTTATGTGGCAGGAACGGGCAGGTTAGGTAACAGCCTGGCTGCTGCATTCTGTACAAGCTACAAGCGGTGCAATTCTTTTGCTGGAAGACCCAGGTAGAGGACATTGCAGTAGTCTATGTGTGACGATACAAGTGCATGTATGACTGTAGGTAGATCTTCTGAGGGAAATAAGTGCTGGAGTCTGGCTATGTTCCTCAGATGAGGATCTGATTGTGGCTGTACCTGATGTGTAAGTGTCACTCCACCATCCATGACACCAAGATTCCGCACATGATCAGCATATTGTAACTCTGAACCCCCAAGCGTTAAGTCTGGTTTGCAAAGCTGAGCTGTAACCCTGCCCTTTGTTGGTGAGCTTTTACCACATAGACCTGTTTCACCAGGACTGAGTCAAAGCCAACTGGCATCACCCATACCTGGAGCTCAGCTAGACAACCATTTAGGATCGGTACTGGGTTCTCAATACCCGGAGCAAAAAACAGGTCATTTGCATAGCAGTAGTAGATGAGGGCATGACATCTGATTATTTCACCCTGTGGTAGCATGTATATTGCAAAAAGCATAGAAGAGAAGATAAGAACATTGAAGAACAACGTATGGCAATGATAAGTATACTCCAGAAGATTAAAATGGTTCCTCACCTGAGTGATGTCTAATGTGTGCAACAATAGCTGATTTAGTTCTCAGAGTATAGAAATGGTTTCTCACCTGTGTGACTTTGCTGATGTCTAACAAGATGTGATTTATGGGCAAAACCTTTCCCACACTCAGAACATGGAAATGGCTTCTCACCTGTGTGAATTCTGTGATGTTTAACAAGATCTGATTTGTTTGCAAAACATTTCCTACACTCAGAGCATAGAAATGGCTTCTCACCTGTGTGACTTCTGTGATGTATAACAAGATATGATTTCCGTGTAAAACATTTCCCACACTCAGAACATGGAAATAGCTTCTCACCTGTGTGACTTCTCTGATGTTTAACAAGATCTGGTTTGTTGGCAAAACATTTCCCACACTCAGAGCATATATCACCTGTGTGAGTTCGCTGATGTGTAACAAGATGTGATTTCCGTGTAAAACATTTCCCACACTCAGAACATGGAAATGGTTTCTCACCTGTGTGACTTCTCTGATGTTTAACAAGATCTGATTTGTTTGCAAAACATTTCCTACACTCAGAGCATAGAAATGGCTTCTCACCTGTGTGACTTCTGTGATGTATAATAAGATATGATTTCCGTGTAAAACATTTCCCACACTCAGAACATGGAAATGGCTTCTCACCTGTGTGACTTCTGTGATGTATAACAAGATCTGATTTGTTTGCAAAACATTTCCTACACTCAGAGCATAGAAATGGCTTCTCACCTGTGTGACTTCTCTGATGTATAACAAGATCTGATTTATATGTAAAACATTTCCCACACTCAGAACATATCAGTGGCCTTTCACCTGTAAAACATTTGGCATCTATAGAACACGGAAACACTGTATCTACTGTCAGAGCTGGAACAGATGCACCAATATCAGAGTGATCAGGAGAACATTTCCCAGAATCACAGGGCTCAGCTGATAGAGCTGGATGTATAATTGGGGTAATGGGGTTATCTCCTGGAGAATCCTGTCTACTGTCATTATCTCTTATGTCACAATCCGGGGATAACATTAGATGTCCTTCTGAGATATTCCTGCTTGTGTGTCCATCTGCTGGAAATAAAATACATTACGGAAACGTGACATTTTCTGTAACAATATTAATCTTGTAAACAATAGGAGAAGATGACTCTCTGGGACACTTAATTGTAAATGTGTGTGTATAATAAAACATAACTTTTATTAAAGGCTTTATAATATTGTGTCTCATACTATCATTGTGTCCACCCTCCTGAGAACACTCACAATAACAAATGTATTATAATAAGACTTAGATATATCTCTCTCTTGTACTGGTAACTAACCATGAAGTATAAATGGAGATGTAGTCACTCGCCAAGTCCTATGTCAGCACCAATGTAAAACAATGGATGGGGAACATATCGTATGAATTGGAGATTCTAGATGAACCATAATATCAATCATATGAGCTGATGGATCAGAGAAATGTCTCCTAACGTTACTCCTGGAAGCATTGGTAAGGTAGCATTCCTTTATGTGTGTGCTCATACGCTGGTAAGCCTGTACAAGTGTTACTCACCCTTATATAAGGTATATTGCTACAGCAGAGTACGTGTGGAACAAGGTACTTTACATGCAATACACCATTTGATACCCTGTAATTATTATTATCATCTGCTAGGTTATAATCTACATTCTCTAACGTCCTAGAGGATGCTGGGGTCCGTTTAGTACCATGGGGTATAGACTGGTCCTTTGGGAGCCACTAGCACTTTAAGAGTTTAATAGTGTGGGCTGGCTCCTCCCTCTATGCCCCTCCTACCAGACTCAGTTTAGAAAATGTGCCCGGAGGAGCCGGTCACAGCTAGGGGAGCTCCTAGGAGTTTTCTTAGTTTTTTATTTTCTAGAGATAGTTAGGTTACAGGAAGGCTGCTGGCAACAGTCTCCCTGATTCGTGGGACTTAGGGAGGGGGAAGGAACCAACGTCTTGAAGAGTTAATGGTTCTCTACTCCACTGACAGGGCACTGAGCTCCAGAGGGTGCTGATCGCAAGCCCATGAGGTGACTGTTCACTTCCGCAGCACGTCCGCCACTACCTAGCAAAGGCAGAAGAAAGAAAAGTGGATAGTATAGCGCCGGCGGCCTGGTTAGCGGGTCACCAGCGGGTATGGCGGCACAAGGGTGGGAGCGCAGCTCTCACAGGCTGCGCTCCAGGAAGGCTCAGCAACACACAGTGTAGGCGCTTTCAGGGGTGTCCTGAGCCAGCGCGGATAAACCCTACACTGGTCACACAGATAACAGGGGCTAATACCCTGTTATCACTAAAATCCTCAGGCCGGTATAAACAATTAGTGCTGGAAGCCGCGCGCCATTACAAGGGGCGGGGCTTCCTCTCACAGTGGATCCAGCACTCACCAGCGCCATTTTCTCCCTGCAGATCTTAGGAACTAGGACATTGACAGGGAGCGCTGCCCTCCCTATTAAGGTTAGTCAGCGCCGGGCTTTTATCATAATAACTGCCTACAGGGGCGCTGTGTGGCTGCTCCTTATACTCTGTGACTCTCTGAAGGTACTCTGGAGGAAACTGTATCTGACATTTTCCTGTGTGTGTGTGTGTGTGTGTGTGTGTGTGTATATCCACATTACCATGTCTAAGGACTCTGAGTCCTGTGCTGCAGAGTGTGTATCTTCTCCTGAGGAGTCTATTCCATGTACTCAGGACTGCAATGTGCTGTCAGCCTTCTGAATCCGAACCCCCATGGGTGGATTCTTTAAGGGGAATGATATCCCAGATTTCAACAAGGATGTCACATACTGAGAAAGAGACGCAGGTTTTGAGACAATCTGTAGTGGGTTTGAAGTATTCAGCTCCCACTACTTCATCTAAAACCCCACCTACATACCCCAAAAACGTACACTTGCCCAGATAATGCAAGCTGACACTGATACCGACTCTGATACGCTTCTGTATCTAGGCTGTCTAAAAAGATGGTTTTACCTGTTCCTGGTTCAACCGCCATAAAGGAGCCGGCTGACTGCAAGATTGAGACTACGCTCAAATCACTATACACTGCTACAGGCATGGCTTTAAGGCCCACTATTGGTTGTGCGTGGATCTCTAAAGCCATAGTAAAGTGGTCAGGCACCTTACTAGAGGACTTATATACTATGGATAGGAGTGACATTGACTTGTTTTTACGTCACATACAGGATTCTGCAGGTTTCATGGTGGAGGCCATGAAGGACATTGGCCAGCTACTTCCATGGCTGTCTCAGCACGCAGAGGACTCTGGATACGCCAATGGATTGCGGATTCAGAATCCAAGAAAAGTGTGGAGAACCTGCCATTCACAGGTCAGCCACTATTTGGGGACGCATTGGATGTGTGGATTTCCACGGCGACTGCGAGTAAGTCGACATTTTTTCCCTCTGCAGCAGCCCCAGCTAGGAATCTTATCCTTAATCTACACTGCAGTCCTTTTGGACCGCAAAATAAAAAAAAATCCAAACCCCCTCCCACCTTCTTTAGAGAAGGTCGGGGAAGATCCAAAAAACGTGCACCAACAGGTTCCCAGGAACAGAAACTAGGTTCTGCTTCCTCTAAATATTCAGCATGATGGTGGACCTCTCAGCCTGGAGATCAGGCAGGTGGGAGCGAGACTAAAAGATTTCAGTCACGTCTGGGCGTCATCATGCCTAATCCCTGGGTGACGGATACTGATACCCAGGGGTACAGACTGGAGTTTCAGGAACTCCCACCTCACAGATTCTTCAAATCAGGCTTACCAGCTTCGCTGACAGAAAGTGCTATCCTACAGGAAGCCATTCAAAAATTGGTACAAACAAATGTCATTGTTCCAGTTCCACCTCACCCAAAAACCAAGGGTTATTACTCAATCCTGTTTGTGGTATGAAAACCGGACAGTTTGGTAAGGCCTATATTGAACTTGAATTCGTTGAACCCCTACTTGAGGGTTTTCCAATTCAAGATGGAGTCTCTGGGGTAAATTTACTAAGGTGGGAGATTTTTAGAACTGGTGATGTTGCCCATGGCAACCAATCAGATTCTACTTACCATTTATTTAGCTGCTTCTAGCAGATAATAGATATAATCTGATTGGTTGCTATGGGCAACATCACCAGTTCTAAAAATCTCCCACCTTAGTAAATTTACCCCTCTGAGAGCAGTGATCTCAGGTCTGGAGGAGGGGGATTTCCTAGTATCCCTGGATATCAAGGATGCGTACCTTCACATTCCGATCTGGCCACCTCACCAGGCCTATCTACGGTTTGCACTACAAGACTGTCACTATCAGTTCCAGACGTTGCCATTTGGCTTCTCCACAGCACCGAGGGTGTTCACCAAGGTCATGGCGGAGATAATGCTCCTCCTACGCAAACAGGGAGTGAACATAATTCCATATCTGGATGATCTGCTGATAGAGGCATCTTCCAAGGAGAAGCTGTTGCAGAGTATTGCGCTCTCAACTCAATTACTCTGGGATCATGGGTGGATCCTGAACCTTCCAAAGTCACATTTGGAACAGACAAGGAGACTGGCCTTCCTGGGGATGATACTCGACACTGAAGTGCAGAGGGTGTTTCTACCAGTGGAGAAAGCGTTGGTGATGCAATCAATTGTCAGGGATGTCTTGAAACCTCCCCGGGTATCGGTTCATCAGTGCATTCGCCTTCTGGGGAAGATGGTAGCCTCCTACGAGGCTCTACAATACGGAAGATTCCATGCACGGTTCTTCCAGCTGGATCTCCTGGACAAGTGGTCAGGATCGCATCTTCACATGCACCAGCAGATACGCCTGTCACCGAAAGCCAGAATTTCACTCATCTGGTGGCTGCAAACTTCTCACTTGCTTGAGGGACACAGGTTCAGGATTCAGAATTGGATTCTTCTAACCACGGATGCAAGCCTCAAAGGTTGGGGAGCAGTCACCAAGGGGCAAAACTTCCAAGGAAACTGGTCAAGCCAGGAATCTGTCCTTCCAATAAACATTCTGGAACTAAGGGCCATATACAACGGCCTTCTACAGGCGGCACATCTTCTGCAAGATCGAGCCATTCAAGTTCAGTCGGACAACGTCACAGCGGTGTCCTACATCAACAGGAGTGGACTTCCTCAGCAGACACTATCTCCATCCAGGGTGGGTGGGGTTTCAGAGATTGTGGGTGCTGTTGGCAACCAAGCCTGTATCAATGTATGCATTTATATTTAATCAGTACATATTTGGCTGCAAAGCATCCTAGCTGCATAGTATGTTAGTGTTAAGTATGAATATATGACCTTTGAAGATACTCGGAGATAAACAGGAGAGGAACAGAAGGACAGCAGACTATCTTCCCCAACTGCAATCAACATCCTACAGAGTAACCTAATCCAGTACCACCAACACCTGCAGCCCAGACACTGACCTCCCTGTCTGATTACATACCTGCCATACTGCTCTCACACATTGCTTTCTACTCCTCATTTATACTCTCTACAACCACTGTGTAACAATCTCAGCCTTTCCGTTCCGTCCATTATTTACAAAAAAAAAAAAGTTTTTCACTGTCTCTGCTTTTACTACATCCCCCTTCTCATTGTCCATTCTATATTACACCCACCTCATTCTATATTATTCCTCTGAACAACACTACTGTACTGGAATTATGGCGCCTCGATCGTGTCCCATACCAATCCTCACTGCTAGGTAATCCCCCCCCCCCAATTTCCAGACCACCCACACACACATTCAGAACCCAGCCAACCTGATCTTCATCTCCCTTGTCCCCTCCCTTCCCTTCTCCTGTGCACTCTGTAATGCTAGATCAATCTGCAACAAGCTGCCAACTATCCACGACCTCTTCATCTCCCACTCTTTTAACCTTCTCGCCATCACTGAATCCTGGCTCTCCTCCTCTGACACCACCTCCCCTGCTGCCCTCTCCTACGGGGGCCTCTCCTTCACCCACACGGTCAGACCTGATGGCCGCTAGGGTGGAGGCGTGGGCATCCTTCTCTCCACAAACTGCACCTTTTTTGTCATCCCACCTGAGCCCTCCCTCACCTTCTCCACCTTTGAAGTCCACACTATCTGCCTCTTCTACCCCATTCACCTCCATGTGGCAGTGATCTACCGCCCCCCTGGCTGCTTTCTCTCCTCCGACCTCCCCTCTATCATCCTTGTTGACTTTAACATCCCTATCAACATCACTAATGCAGCTTCCACTAATCTTCTTGCACTTTCCACCACCTATGGATTTTCTCAATGGTCCTCCACCCCTACTCACAATCTCAGCAACTCCCTCGACCATGTCTTCACCCACCGATCTGATCTCTGATTTCCCTAACTCTTCCTTCATTCTCTCTGACCACTATCTACTTTCACCCTCTCATCTTCCCATCTCCTCTCCACGCCCAGACCCAACATCACCAGACGCAATCTCGGGTCTTTCAACCCCGCTACCCTGTCCTCCCTCGAGACTTTCCTCTCTCCTCTTTCCACCATGACCTGTCCCACCCAGGTAGCCACCTTCTGTCCCAACCCTGGCACACCAAACTAACATGATTCCTACAAAAATGTTCACACTCCGCAGAACGCTCCTGGAGATCTCACTCTCTGGCGGACTTCCTCCATTTCAAGTTTATTCTCTCCTCCTACAGCTCTGCTCTTTCTCTCGCCAAACACTCATCGCTTCTCAGTCCTCCAGTTCACGCCGACTCTTTAAAACTTTAAAAAATTTCCACCGACCCCCTCCTCCTGCCTCACTGTCACTGACTTTGCCTCCATCTTCATCTCCAAAATTGTGGCTATCCAAAATGACATCTACTCCCGTCAACCCTCTGCTGCCCCCATCATCCCTCCCCTCCATCTATCCCACCCTGTCCTGCTTCCGTCCCACCTCAGACAAGGAAGTCCACTCCCTCATCTTATCCCCCCTCAACCTGCCCCTTGGAACCCCTCCTCTTCCGTCTTCTCCGCTCCCTCTCCCCACTGCCTGTTCCCACCTTGCTCACCTCTATAACCTATCGCTCTCTACCGACATCTTTCCCTCACCATTCAAATATGCTCTGGTGTCCTCTAGTCTCGAAAAAAACAACCTCAACCCTTCATCACTCACTAGCTACCGACCCATCTCTCTTCTCCCAATCGCCTCCAAACTAATTGAATGACTGGTCTACAGCCATCTCACAAGCTACCTCTCTGACAACTCCATCCTTGATCCACTACAATCTGGCTTTTGCCCACTCCACCGAGACTTTTTATTTTTATCTTTATATCCTGTGCTATGTATGCGATACACCAGAGATTGTGGGGAGGTGCTGGTAAGATATCTGGGCTGGTAACACAGTGACATGATGTGAGGGGGAGAGCAGGAGTATAATAGGGGCTAATGGCTCCTGATGTATGAGATACACCAGAGAGTGTGGGGAGGAGACTGGTCAGATCTCTGGGCTGGTAACACACAGTGACATGATGTCAGGGGGGAGCAGGAGTATAATAGGGTCTGATGTCTCTTGATGTATGAGATACACCAGAGAGTGTAGGGAGGAGACTGGTCAGATCTCTAGGCTGGTAACACACAGTGACATGATGTGAGCAGGAGAGCGGGACTATAATAGGGGCTGATGGCTCCTGATGTATGAGATACACCAGAGAGTGTGGGGAGGAGACTGGTCATATCTCTGGGCTGGTAACACTCAGTGACATGATGTGAGGGGAGAGGAGGAGTATAATAGGGGCTGATGGCTCCTGATGTATGAGATACACCAGAGAGTGTGGGGAGGAGACTGGTCAGATCTCTGGGCTGGTAACACACAGTGACATGATGTGAGGGGAGAGCAGGAGTATAATAGGGGCTGATGGCTCTTGATGTATGAAATATACCAGAGAGTGTGGGGAGGAGACTGGTTAGATCTCTGGGCTGGTAACACAGTGACATGATGTGAGGGGGAGAGCAGGAGTATAATAGGGGCTGATGGCTCCTGACTCCCTTACTGGGAAAATACAGTTCCCTAATGTGTACTGATAGAGGAAGGTGTAGGATAAGAGATTGCTGTAGTGACTAAGCAAGGAGAATATGTGACTCTTTTCTGTAATAAGTGTTTATTACTCACCTGTGCTGATATCTGTAGAGATTTCCTCCTCCTTACACTGCTGATCACCCCTCACATACGTCTCTTCTTCTCCCCCTATATCTTCTGCCTTTATATCAGTCACATACATCTCTTCTTCTCCCTCTATATCTTCTGCCTTTATATCAGTCACATACGTCTCTTTTTCGCCCTTTATATCTTCTGCCTTTATATCAGTCACATACGTCTCTTCTTCTCCCTCTATATCTTCTGCCTCCATACCAGTGACATACGTCTCTTCTTCTCCCTCTAGATCTTCTGCCTTCATATCAGTCACATACGTCTCTTCTTCTCCCTCTATATCTTCTGCCTTTATATCAGTCACATACGTCTCTTCTTCTCCCTCTAGATCTTCTGCCTTTATATCAGTCACATATGTCTCTTCTTCTCCCTCTATATCTTCTGCCTTTATATCAGTCACATACGTCTCTTCTTCTCCCTCTGTATCTTCTGCCTTCATATCAGTTACATACGTCTCTTCTTCTCCCTCTATATCTTCTGCGTTCATATCAGTCACATACGTATCTTCTTCTCCCTCTGTATCTTTGACTTTAATATTATTTAATTGGGCTTCACCCTATATAAACCACCAATAAAAGAAGACTGTAATAATTGTTGATTTCAGTAATAGATTAAACAATACAAATATAATGACACACACAGCTGCAGACACGTTCCCTGGTGTTACTGTATAATGCCCCATTCCCAGCAGTCATCTCTCCAGTCATCACCCAGACACGTCCCCCGGTGTTACTGTATAATGTCCCATTCCCAGCAGTCACCTCTCCAGTCATCACCCAGACACGTCCCCTGGTGTTACTGTATAATGCCCCATTCCCAGCAGTCACCTCTCCAGTCATCACCCAGACACGTCCCCTGGTGTTACTGTATAATGTCCCATTCCCAGCAGTCACCTCTCCAGTCATCACCCAGACACATCCCCTGGTGTTACTGTATAATGACCCATTCCCAGCAGTCACCTCTCCAGTCATCACCCAGACACGTCCCCCGGTGTTAATGTATAATGTCCCATTCCCAGCAGTCACCTATCCAGTCATCACCCAGACACATCCCCTGGTGTTACTGTATAATGTCCCATTCCCAGCAGTCACCTCTCCAGTCATCACCCAGACACATCCCCTGGTGTTACTGTATAATGTCCCATTCCCAGCAGTCATCTCTCCAGTCATCACCCAGACACGTCCCCCGGTGTTACTGTATAATGTCCCATTCCCAGCAGTCACCTCTCCAGTCATCACCCAGACACATCCCCTGGTGTTACTGTATAATGACCCATTCCCAGCAGTCACCTCTCCAGTCATCACCCAGACACGTCCCCCGGTGTTAATGTATAATGTCCCATTCCCAGCAGTCACCTATCCAGTCATCACCCAGACACATCCCCTGGTGTTACTGTATAATGTCCCATTCCCAGCAGTCACCTCTCCAGTCATCACCCAGACACATCCCCTGGTGTTACTGTATAATGTCCCATTCCCAGCAGTCACCTCTCCAGTCATCACCCAGACACGTTCCCTGGTGTTACTGTATAATGTCCCATTCCCAGCAGTCACCTATCCAGTCATCACCCAGACACATTCCGGGTGTTACTGTATAATGCCCAATTCCCAGCAGTCACCTCTCCAGTCATTACCCAGACACATCCCCTGGTGTTACTGTATAATGCCCCATTCCCAGCAGTCACCTCTCCAGTCATCACCCAGACACGTCCCCTGGTGTTACTGTATAAAGCCCCATTCCCAGCAGTCACCTCTCCAGTCATCACCCAGACACATCCCCTGGTGTTACTGTATAATGGCCCTCATTCCGAGTCGTTCGCTCGGTATTTTTCATCGCATCGCAGTGAAAATCCGCTTAGTACGCATGCGCAATATTCGCACTGCGACTGCGCCAAGTAATTTTACAATGAAGATAGTATTTTTACTCACGGCTTTTTCATCGCTCCGGCGATCGTAGTGTGATTGACAGGAAATGGGTGTTACTGGGTGGAAACACGGCGTTTTAGGGGCGTGTGGATGAAAACGCTACCGTTTCCGGAAAAAACGCAGGAGTGGCCGGAGAAACGGGGGAGTGTCTGGGCGAACGCTGGGTGTGTTTGTGACGTCAAACCAGGAACGACAAGCACTGAACTGATCGCAGATGCCGAGTAAGTGTGGAGCTACTCTGAAACTGCTAAGTAGTTTGTAATCGCAATATTGCGAATACATCGTTCGCAATTTTAAGATGCTAAGATACACTCCCAGTAGGCGGCGGCTTAGCGTGTGTAACTCTGCTAAAATTGCCTTGCGACCGATCAACTCGGAATGAGGGCCAATGTCCCATTCCCAGCAGTCACCTCTCCAGTCATCACCAAGACACATCCCCTGGTGTTAATGTATAATGTCACATTCCCAGCAATCACCTCTCCAGTCATCACCCAGACACATCCCCTGGTGTTACTGCATAATGCCCCATTCCCAGCAGTCACCTCTCCAGTCATCACCCAGACACATCCCCTGGTGTTACTGTATAATGCCCCATTCCCAGCAGTCACCTCTCCAGTCATCACCCAGACACATCCCCAAGTGTTACTGTATAAGGCCCCATTCCCAGCAGTCACCTCTCCAGTCATCACCCAGACACTTCCTCTGGTGTTACTGTATAATGCCCCATTCCCAGCAGTCACCTCTCCAGTCATTACCCAGACACATCCCCTGGTGTTACTGTATAATGTCCCATTCCCAGCAGTCACCTCTCCAGTCATCACCCAGACACATCCCCTGGTGTTACTGTATAATGTCCCATTCCCAGCAGTCATGTCTCCAGTCATCACCCAGACACATCCCCTGGTGTTACTGTATAATGTCCCATTCCCAGCAGTCACCTCTCCAGTCATCACCCGGACACGTCCCCTGGTGTTACTGTATAATGCCCCATTCCCAGAAGTCACCTATCCAGTCATCACCCAGACACCCCCCCCCGGTGTTACTGTATAATGTCCCATTCCCAGCAGTCACCTCTCCAGTCATCACCCAGACACATCCCCTGGTGTTACTGTATAATGCCCCATTCCCAGAAGTCACCTCTCCAGTCAGCAGCTGAATGATCTTGTTGGTGAGTTCCAGTATCTTTTGGTCATTGGGTCTCTCATGTATTAGTGGGTCAGGTGGAGGCACTGAGATGGGGCTCTGGGTTCTACTCAGAACTCCTGACACACAGGGATGGCTGTTGAGTATCTCACACTCATTGGATGTCTTCTTCACTACTGTGTAATCCTGAGTAATGGAGAAGACATCAAATATCAATATATACACTCCCAGACCCCCCCCCCCCCTCGCCTCCCCAGGCATGTCATTCTATTATTACTATAGATATAAGTGAATTCACAGTGATGCTTCTAAATCATCTCACCTCCCCAGTCATGTCCCTGTATTATTTCTATAGATATGAGTGACGTCACTATGAAGCTCCAAAATCCCTTCACCTCCCCAGTCATGTCCCTGTATTATGACTATGGATATTAGTGACGTCACTGTAATGCTCTCGGATCCCCACACCTTATCAGTCATGTCCCTGTATTACTAATATAGATAAAAGTCATGTCACTGTATAGCTCCCAGATCCGCTAACCTCCCCAGTCATGACCCTGTATTATTGCTATTGATATAAGTGATGTCACTGTGACACTCACAGATTCCCTCACCTCCCCAGTCATATCCCTGTATTATAACTATAGATAAAAGTGACATTACTGTGACACTCACAGATCCCCTCGCCCCTCCCAGTCACATCTCTGTATTATTGCTACAGATATAAGTGAGGTCATTGTGACGCTCCAAGATCTCACCTCCCCAGTCATGTCCCTGTATAATTACTATAGATATGAGTGACGTCACTGTGACGCTCCTAGATCCCCTCACCTCCCCAGTCACATCTCTGTATTATTACAATAGATATGTGACATCACTGTGCCACTCCCAGGTCACCTTACCTCCCATGTCATGTCCTTGTATTAATACTATAGATATGTGACATCATTGCGCCTCTCCCAGATCCCCTCACCTCCCCTGTCATGTCCCTGTATTATTACTATAGATATGTGACTTCACAGTGACGCTCCCAGATCCCCTCACCTCCCCAGTCATGTTCTCGTATTATTACAATAGATATAAGTGATGTCACAGTGACAATCCCAGATCCCCTCAACTCCCCAGTCATGTCCCTGTATTATTACTATAGATGTGAGTCACTATGACACTCCCAGATCCCCTCACCCTCCCAAGTCACGTCCCTCTATTATGACTACAGATATTAGTGATGTCACTGTGATGCTCCCAGATCCCCTCACCTCCCCAGTCATGTCCCAGTATTATTACCATAGATAAAAGTGATGTCACTGTAGTGCTCCCAGAACCCCTCACCTCCCCAGTCATGTCCCTGTATTAGTACGATAGATATGTGATGTCACAGTGACGCTCCCAGATCTCCTCACCTTCCCAGTCATGTCCCTGTATTATTACTTTAGATATACGTGATGTCACTGTGACACTCCCAGATACCCTCACTTCCCCAGCCATGTCCCTGAATTATTACTATAGATTAAAGTGACATCACTGTGATGCTCCCAGATCCACCCACCTCCCTAGTCACGTCCCTGAATTATTACTATAAATATGCTATGTCAAAGTGACGCTTCCAGATCCCCTCACCTCCCCAGTCATGTTCTCGTATTATTACGATATAAATGATGTCACAGTGACAATCCCAGATACCCTCAACTCCCCAGTCATGTCCCTGTATTATTACTATAGATGTGAGTCACTGTGACACTCCCAGATCCCCTCACCCTCGCCAGTCATGTCCCTGTATTATTACTAAAAATAAGTGATGTTAGTTACGCTACCATATTCCCTCACCTCCCCTTTAATGTCCCTGTATTATTACTATAGATATAAGTTAGGTCACTGTGACGCTCCCAGATTCCTTCACCTCCCAAGTCACGTCCCTCTATTATGACTACAGATATTAGTGATGTCACTGTGACACTCCCAGAACCCTTCACCTCCCCAGTCATGTCCCTGTATTAGTACGATAGATATGTGATGTCACAGTGACGCTCCCAGATCTCCTCACCTTCCCAGTCATGTCCCTGTATTATTACTTTAGATATAAGTGATGTCACAGTGACACTCCCGGATACCCTCACCTCCCCAGTCATGTCCCTGAATTATTACTATAGATAAAAGGGACATCACTGTGATGCTCCCAGATCCCCTCACCTCCCCAGTCATGTCCCTGATTTATTACTATAAATATGCTATGTCAAAGTGACGCTCCCAGATCCCCTCACCTCCCCAGTCATGTCCTTGTATTATTACTATAGAGATAAGTTACATAACAGTGACACTCCCAGATCCCCTCACCTCCCCAGTCATGTCCCTGTATTATTTTTATAGATATAAGTGATGTCACTGACGCTCCCAGATCACATCAACTCCCCAGTTATGTCCCTGTGTATTTCTATAGCTATATGTGACATCATTGTGACATTCCCAGATTCCCTCACCTCCCCAGTCATGTCCCTGTATTATTACTAAAAATAAGTGATGTCACAGTTACG
Source organism: Pseudophryne corroboree (assembly GCF_028390025.1). Classification (NCBI taxonomy): domain Eukaryota; kingdom Metazoa; phylum Chordata; class Amphibia; order Anura; family Myobatrachidae; genus Pseudophryne; species Pseudophryne corroboree. The sequence continues at coordinate 503,479 of NW_026967520.1, read as the reverse complement.
CTACCATATTCCCTCACCTCCCCATTCATGTCCCTGTATTATTACTATAGATATAAGTGATGTCACTGTAACACTCCCAGATTCCCTCAACTCCCCAGTTATGTCCCTGTATTATTACTAGAAATAAGTGATGTCACAGTTACGCTACCATATTCCCTCACCTCCCCATTCATGTCCCTGTATTATTACTACAGATATAAGTGATGTCAGTGTGACACTCCCAGATCCACTCACCTCCCCAGTCATGTCCCCATAGTATTATTATTATTTTCTATTACGTCCTTGAGGATGTTGGGGACACCAAAAGAACTATGGGATATAGACGGATCCGCAGGAGACATGGGCACTTTAAGACTTTCAAAGGGGCGCGACCTGGCTCCTCCCTCTATATCCCTCCCCAGACTCAGTTTAGAAAATGTGCCCTGCGAGATGGACGCACTCTGGGCAGCTCTTAGAGTTTCTCTGAAAAGACTTAATGTTAGATTTTTATTTTGGGGAGATCTGCTGGCTACAGACTCCCTGCTTCGTGGGAAAGAGGGGAGAGCAGTCTAGACCCACTTCTAATGAGTTTCAGGGCTCTGCTGCTGCTGACAGGATGCCTTCAGCTACTGAGGGGAGACAAACGCCAGGCTCTCCTGGATGCTCCCTCCCACAGCTTGCCGTCCCCCCTCTTTAAGCCAGAAGTCAGAAGACAGGTGAGTATGTGAGGAAAATACGTCTTCTCTTCAACAAAGACGGCATATAGAGGTATCGTGAAGCATGATTTGCTCAGTACATGCAAGGCTCCCGGACTGTACACACCGCTGGGTGCAGAGCACTGGGGGGGAGGGGCACCCTGGGGAGCAAAAAAATACCTCAAAAATAAGGCTGGCACATCTGTACAGTGCCCTGGCACTGCCCGCAAACCCCCGCCAGGATAAACATGTAAAAATAAGCAGGAAGAAGCGATCCATGTTGGGGGCGGGGCTTCTTCCTCCAGGCTCACTCGGCACCATTTCCTCCTCCAAGCAGCAGCGCTGGTTCTTCCTCACAGCAGACAAGTACCAGGGGCTATAAAAATGAGGGGGGCAGATTATTTCTATACAGATATATAGCGTTGCAGCTCTGTGACACCTGAGGGTGTTTTCAGACCTGCACTTTGGCGCTGTGGTGTGAGCTGGCTCCTTTCCTTTTGTTCCCTCACAGGCTTTTCTTTGGGTGCTGTTAGGGAGACAACATGTCTGAGGCAGAACTTTCCTCTCAGGAGGATAATTTATTGGGGACACCAAATGTTTTGGGGGTCCTGTCAGCACCGCCGATGGCTGATTGGTTAACTGCTTAAAATGCTAATGTTACACTGTTAAATCAAATGTTTACTGAATCTGACTCTCAACTGCAGATTTGGAAGAGATCAGTAGATGATGCTTTAATACAAGGATCACTGAAATGTAGTGTTGACCAATTAGATGACACAGATACCGACACGGACTCTGATACCGGTGCCGATTATGCCGATTCTAGATTAGATCCTAAATTGGCTAAGATTATTCAATATATGATTGTGGCTGTCAAAGACATATTACGTATTGACGAGGACCCCTTTACACCAGAAACGAGGGTCCTTATTTACAAAGAAAAGAGACGCTCGGTTTCTTTTCCTCCTTGTTTTGAACTAAATGACCTTTTTGATGGCATTTGGAATACACCAGATAAGAAATTTCTCATTCCAAATAGGACCAAGGTGGCGTACCCCTTTCCCGCAGCTGATAGGGATAAGTGGGAAACACCACCCACAGTAGACAAAGCCCTAGCACGCTTGTGAAAACAGGTAGCCCTCCCTGCGGCTCAGTCGACGGCTCTTAAGGAGCCGGCTGATCGTAAGCAGGAGGCTACTTTAAAAGCTATTTTTACTACCACAGGGACGCAGCTTAGACCGCTTATTGCGTCAGCGTGGGTTAGTAGCGCCATTAAAAAATGGGCTGAAAGTTTATCTGCTGATTTGGATAATCTGGATAGAGATAGCATCCTAGTGACGCTTGGTTATATCAGGGACACGGCTGCGTACTTGAAAGAGGCTGCAAGAGATGCTGGCCTCCTGGGTGCTAAGGATAATGCTATGTCTATTGCGGCTAGGCGTGCGCTATGGACTCATCAATTGAATGCTGACGCGGATTCCAAGAAAAATAGGGAGTCCCTTCCCTTTAAGGGTGGGGAACTGTTTGGTGACGGCCTTACTAATTTAGTATCAGCGGCCACTGCGGGTAAGTTTACTTATTTACCTAATGCTCCTGCGCAACAGAAGAAACCGCACTATCAAATGCAGTCCTTTCGGCCCAACAAATATAGAAAAGGCCGAGGTAACTTTTTCCTCGCTACCAGAGGTAGAGGAAGGGGCAAGAGAACTCCCGCTTCCTCAAGTTCACAGAAGTCCTCCCCGGCTTTCGCCAAATCCACCGCATGACGCCGGGTCTCCCCTACAGGAGACCGCACCGGTGGGGGCACGTCTAAGGCTTTTAAGTCAGGTTTGGGTTCGCTTGGACCTGGACCCTTGGGTGTTACAAATTGTGACCCAAGGGTACAAACTGGAATTTCAAGACGTTCCCCTCCCCCATCGTTTTTTCAAATCACCCTTACCAGTTTCACTTCCAGACAGAGCTCTAGTCTTTGGAGCAATACAAAAATGATGTCAAAATCAGGTTGTGATCCCGGTCCCCGGGGAGCAACAAGGGGAAGGTTTTTATTCAAGCCTATTTGTAGTGCCATAGCTGGATGGCTCGGTACGACCAATTCTCAACCTAAAATCTCTACATTTTTTCCTGAAGAAGTTCAAATTCAAAATGGAGTCTCTCCGAGTGGTGATCTCCAGCCCGGAGGAGGGGGAATTCATGGTGTCTTTGGAAATAAAGGATGCCTACCTTCATGTTCCCACTTATCCCCCTCATCAGAATTATCTCAGGTGTGCAATCCAGGATACTCATTACCAATTTCAGACGTTGCCGTTTGGCCTGTCCACGGCTCCGAGGATTTTCACAAAAGTCATGGTAGAAATGATGGTTCTCCTCAGAAAAAGATTACAATTATCCCGTACTTGGACGATCTCCTGATAAAGGTGAGGGCCAAGGAAAAACTGGTACAGGACATTACACTGTCTCTGTCGCTTCTACAACAGCACGGCTGGCTCTTGAACCTGCCGAAATCACAATTAGTTCCAACAACCCGGTTGGCATTTTTGGGTATGTTTCTGGACAAGGTCCAGCAGAGAGTGTTCCTCCCTCCGGAGAAAGCACTGGAAATTCAAAGTTTGGTAAAACTCATTCTGAAACCACCAACAGTCTCCATTCATCAATGCATTCGGTTGCTAGGGAAAATGGTGGTGGCATACAAGGCCCTCAATTCAGGAGGTTCCATGCCAGAGTATTTCAGTGGGACCTGTTATACAAATGGTCTGGATCCCACCTCCATATGTACCGGAGGATAGTTCTATCCCCCAACACCAGGATCTCACTCCTGTGGTGGCTCCATAGCTCTCACCTCTTAGAAGGACACAGATTTGGGATCCAAGACTGGATCCTAGTGACCACGGATGCAAGTCTCTGAGGTTGGGGAGAAGTCACACAAGGGGTGACCTTCCAAGGAAGATGGTCAAGTCAGGAAACTCTTCTTCACATAAACGTGCTGGAGTTGAGGGCCATTTACAACGGCCTTCTACAAGTGATGCATCTTCTTCGAAACCGGCCTGTCCTGATCCAATCGGACAATGTGACAGCAGCAGCGTACATAAACCGCCAAGGCGGCACAAAGAGCAGAACAGCAATGGCAGAAGCCACAAGGATTCTTCGCTGGGCAGAGACTCAGGTAAGTGCTCTGTCAGCAATATTCCTTCCGGGAGTGGACAACTGGGAAGCAGACTTCCTCAGCAGACACGATCTACATCCAGGAGAGTGGGGCCTCCATCAGGAGGTCTTCACTCTAATCACCAATCTTTGGGGGATTCCCCACATAGACATGATGGCGTCCCGCCACAACAAAAAACTACTAATGTATTGTTCCCGGTCCAGGGACCCTCAGGCGGCGGCAGTGAATGCACTGATGTCACCTTGGGTGTATCCGTCTGTGTACGTTTTCCCTCGGCTTCCTCTGATTCCAAAGGTTCTGAGAATCCTAAGAAAATCACAGATTCCAGCGCTCCTGTAGCTCCAGACTAGCCAAGGAGAATTTGGTATCCGAATCTTCAGGAGTTGTTAGTCAAAGATCCATGGCCTCTTCCTCTTTGCGAGGATCTACTGCGGCAGGGGCCGTTCGTCTATCAAGACTTACAGCGGCTACATTTGACGGCATGGCGTTTGAACGCCAGATTTTAGCCGTAAGGGTATTCCCGATTAAGTAATTCCCACTCTTATACTTGCTAGGAAGGGTGTGACGTCGAAACACTATCACCGTATTTGGAGGAAATATATTTCCTGGTGCGAGTCCAAGAAAGCTCCAGTGGAGAAGTTTGACCTTGAACGTTTTCTCCATTTTCTACAAAATGGAGTGGATGCGGGCCTTAAATTAGGCTCCATAAAAGTGCAGATTTCTGCTTTGTCAATTATCTTTCAGAAACAATTGGCCTCACTTCCTGAGGTGCAGACCTTTGTAAAAGGGGTCCTGCACATCCAACCTCCTTTTGTGCCACCTGTGGCACCTTGGGATCTTAATGTGGTTTTAACATTCCTAAAATCACATTGGTTTGAACCCTTAAGTAAAGTGGAGTTGAAATTCCTCACTTGGAAGGTTGTCATTTTGTTAGCATTGGCATCCGCAAGGCGGGTGTCTGAATTGACGGCCTTGTCTCACAAGAGCCCTTATTTGATCTTCCATGAGGATAGGGCAGAATTAAGAACTCAGCAACAATTTCTGCCAAAGGTGGTTTCCTCTTTTCATATTAACCAACCTATTGTGGTGCCAGTGGCTACTGGCACTTTGGCTGAGGAAAAGTCCCTGGATGTCGTCAGAGCTTTGAAAATGTACGTTGCCAGAACAGCTCCAGTTAGAAAAACAGAGTCTCTGTTTGTGCTATATGCTCCCAATAAACGTGGGTATCCTGCTTCCAAGCAGACTATTGCCCGCAGGATATGTCACACGATTCAGCAGGCTCATTCCATGGCAAGTTTGTCGTTACCTCAATCGGTAAAAGCACATTCCACTAGAAAGGTGGGCTCATCCTGGGTGGCTGCACGGGGTGTCTCGGCATTAGAACTTTGCCGAGCAGCTACTTGGTCGGGGTCAGACATGTTTGCTAAGTTTTACAAGTTTTATACCTTGGCCGATGAAGACCTAAAGTTTGGTCAATCTGTAATGCTTCCAGATCCCCTCACCTCCCCAGTCATGTCCCTGTATCATTACTATAGATATATGTGACATCACAGTGACGCTTCCATATCCCCTCACCTCCCCAGTCATGTCCACTTATTATTATAGATATAAGTTAGGTTACTGTGACGCACCCAGATTCCATCACCTCCCATGTCATGTCCCTCTATTATTACTATAGATATAAGTTAGGTCACTGTGATGCTCCCAGATTCCCTCACCTCCCATGTCATGTCCCTCTATTATGACTATAGATATTAGTGATGTCACTGTGATGCTCCCAGATCCCCTCACCTCCCCAGTCATGTCCCTGTATTATTGCTATAGATATAAGTGATGTCACTGTGATGCTCCCAGATTCCCTCACCTCCCCAGTAATATACCTGTATTATTACTATAGATAAGTGATGTCTCTGTGACACTCCCAGATCCCCTCACCTCCCCAGTCATGTCCATGTATTAATACTATATATAAGTCACGTCACTGTGCCTCTCCTAGATCCCCTCACCTCCCCAGTCATGTCCCTGTATTGCTATAGATATTAGTGATGTCACTGTGACACTCCCAGATCCACTCCAGTCATATACGTATTATTAATATAGATATAAGGTCACAGTGGTGCTCCCAGATTCACTCACCTCCACAGTCATGTCCCTTTATTATTACTATAGATATAAGTGATGTCAATGTGACATTCCCAGATCCCCTCACCTCTCCAGTCATATACCTGTATTATTACTATAGATATAAGTGATGTCACAGTGATGCTTCCAGATCCCCTCACCTCCCCAGTCATGTCCCTGTATTATTACTATAGCAATAAGATCACAATGATGCTCCCAGATCCTCTCACCTACCCAGTCATGTCCCGGTATTATTACTAGAAATATAAGGTCACAGTGATGCTCCCAGATCCTCTCACCTCCCTAGTCATGTCCCTGTATTATTACTATAGATATAAGTGATGTCACTGTGACACTCCCAGATCCTCTCACCTCCCCAGGCATGTCCCTGTATTATTACTATAGATATGAGTTCACTGTGATGCTCCCAGATACACTCACCTCCCCAGTCATGTCCCTGTATTATTGCTATGGATAAAAGGTCACAGTGATGTTCCCAGATCCTGTCACCTCCCCAGTCATGTCCCTGTATTATTACTGTAGATGTAAGTGATGTCACTGTGACACTCCCAGATACCCTCACCTCCCCAGTCATGTCCCTGTATTATTACTATAGATATAAGTGATGTCACTGTGACGCTCCCAGATCCTCTCACGTCCCCAGGCATGTCCCTGTATTATTACTATAGATATAAGTGATGTCACTGTGACACTGCCAGATCCTCTCACCTCCCCAGTCATGTTCCGGTATTATTACTATAGATATAAGTGATGTCACTGTGACAAACCCAATTACCCTCACCTACCCAGTCATGTCCTTTATTATTACTATAGATATAAGTGATGTCACTGTGACACTCCCAGATCCTCTCACCTCCCCAGTCATGTCCCTGTATTATTACTATAGATATAAGTGATTTCACTGTGACACTCCCAGATCCTCTCACCTCCCCAGTCATGTCCCTGTATTATTACTATAGATTTGAGTTCACTGTGACGCTCCCAGACCCACTCACCTCCCCAGCCAGCAGGTAAATGATCTTCAGGGTGATATTTATTATCCTCTCAGTCCTGTGACTCCTGTCTTTGTCCATCCTTGGTGAATCAGAGAGAATACAGAAGGTGTGATGTGTAATAAAGACTCCGTTCCTCACAGCTGGAGTTCTTTGGAATAAATAAGAATTTACTCAACGGTAATTCTATTTCTCGTAGTCCGTAGTGGATGCTGGGAACTCCGAAAGGACCATGGGGAATAGCGGGCTCCGAAGGAGGCTGGGCACTCTAGAAAGATTTATGACTACCTGGTGTGCACTGGCTCCTCCCACTATGACCCTCCTCCAAGCCTCAGTTAGGACACTGTGCCCGGACGAGCGTACACAATAAGGAAGGATTTTGAATCCCGGGTAAGACTCATACCAGCCACACCAATCACACCGTATAACTCGTGATATTATACCCAGTTAACAGTATGAAACAACTGAGCCTCTCAACAGATGGCTCAACAATAAACCGATTTAGTTAACAATAACTATGTACAAGTATTGCAGATAAACCGCACTTGGGATGGGCGCCCAGCATCCACTACGGACTACGAGAAATAGAATTACCGGTGAGTAAATTGTTATTTTCTCTGACGTCCTAGTGGATGCTGGGAACTCCGAAAGGACCATGGGGATTATACCAAAGCTCCCAAACGGGCGGGAGAGTGCGGATGACTCTGCAGCACCGAATGAGAGAACTCCAGGTCCTCCTTGGCCAGGGTATCAAATTTGTAGAATTTTGCAAACGTGTTTGCCCCTGACCAAGTAGCTGCTCGGCAAAGTTGTAAAGCCGAGACCCCTCGGGCAGCCGCCCAAGATGAGCCCACCTTCCTTGTGGAATGGGCATTGACAGATTTTGGCTGTGGCAGGCCTGCCACAGAATGTGCAAGCTGAATTGTATTACAAATCCAACGAGCAATAGTCTGCTTAGAAGCAGGAGCACCCAGCTTGTTGGGTGCATATAGGATAAACAGCGAGTCAGATTTTCTGACTCTAGCGGTCCTGGAAACATATATTCTCAGGGCCCTGACAACGTCTAACAACTTGGAGTCCTCCAAGTCCCTAGTAGCCGCAGGCACCACAATAGGCTGGTTCAGGTGAAACGCTGACACCACCTTAGGGAGAAATTGGGGACGAGTCCTCAATTCTGCCCTATCCACATGGAAAATCAGATAAGGGCTTTTACAAGACAAAGCCGCCAATTCTGATACTCGCCTGGCAGAAGCCAAGGCCAATAACATGACCACCTTCCACGTGAGATATTTCAGATCCACGGTTTTTAGTGGCTCAAACCAATGTGATTTTAAGAAACTCAACACCACGTTGAGATCCCAAGGTGCCACAGGGGGCACAAACGGGGGCTGAATATGCAGCACTCCTTTTACAAATGTCTGAACTTCAGGTACTGAAGCTAGTTCTTTTTGAAAGAAAATCGACAGAGACGAGATCTGTACCTTAATGGAGCCCAGTTTTAGGCCCATATTCACTCCTGCTTGCAGGAAATGCAGAAATCGACCTAGTTGAAATTCCTCTGTTGGGGCCTTTTCGGCCTCACACCATGCAACATAATTTCCGCCATATGCGGTGATAATGATTTGCTGTAACCTCTTTCCTGGCTTTAATAAGCGTAGGAATGACTTCCTCCGGAATGCCCTTTTCCTTCAGGATCCGGCGTTCAACCGCCATGCCGTCAAACGCAGCCGCGGTAAGTCTTGGAACAGACAGGGCCCCTGCTGTAGCAGGTCTTGTCTGAGCGGCAGAGGCCACGGGTCCACTGAGATCATCTCTTGAAGTTCCGGGTACCACGCTCTTCTTGGCCAATCCGGAACCACGAGAATTGTGTTTACTCCTCGCTTTCTTATTATTCTCAATACCTTTGGTATGAGAGGCAGAGGAGGGAACACATAAACTGACTGGTACACCCACGGTGTCACTAGAGCGTCCACAGCTATCGCCTAAGGGTCTCTTGACCTGGCGCAATACCTCTCTAGTTTTTTGTTTAGGCGGGACGCCATCATGTCCACCTGTGGACGATCCCACTGATTTACAATCATTTGGAAGACTTCTGGATGAAGTCCCCACTCTTCCGGGTGGAGGTCGTGCCTGCTGAGAAAGTCTGCTTCCCAGTTGTCCACTCCCGGAATGAACACTGCTGACCGTGCTAGTACATGATTTTCCGCCCATCGGAGAATTCTTGTGGCTTCTGCCATTGCCATGCTGCTTCTTGTGCCGCCCTGTCGATTCACATGGGCGACTGCTGTGATGTTGTCTAACTGGATCAGCACCGGCTGGTGTAGGAGTAGAGATTTTGCTTGACTTAGGGCAGTAGTAAAGGGAACCACTTTCCGTCAAACTCATTTTTGACAGGTGGGAACGCCCCTAATTATGCAAACCACGCCTACTTTCCACCCTAACCCCGCCCAGATACACCCTTAACCACGCCCCTAACCAAGCCTCCTGATACGCCCACTTTTCATTCCATTCTGCTGGTATTTTATATGAAATAAGCCTACAAAATCAGTTATAAGCGCTTTTTATACATTGTGTATTATCACTGATGATGCAACGATGTATATTATTTCAAAATGATTTATAAAATAAGTATTAACTCTTAATATTAATAATATTATATGAAGAAATCATTGTGTGTTTAAAGTATTTTTTTCTTCATACATTCTCTGTGGTTCTGGGATCCTCTTACACGGTGAAAGTCCGGAGGGGGGATGATGAGTGGCCTGTTGTTTAAGATAAATGCTAATAATGAGGGCTACCAGCACCCAACATGACTTGTGTAATTAGATAAGAAATTGCTAACTTTAAAAAAAAAAAATGCATATTACAAATACTCAGCAAAACACAGTACACATTTTTTTTTGATCAGAGTGCTGATGCTAATAATAATAATACAATGTTTTACACGTCTATTTGTAATATGCTGGTGCTTCATCTTTTCGACTTCGCCCTTGATATTTTAGGAACAATAGTATATATTGTATATGAATCAATGTTTTGGCTCATAGGACCGTTATCATGAGGTATACTGCAAATATGGCTTGTTTATAATCATTCTGATGTATAAGTGTATACTATTCCCAATTGATTTATCACTGATGATGGAGCGTTGTATATTATTACCAATTGATTTATAAAATAAACGTGCTGATTCGATCATGATATAATTTTGCATTTTAAAATGATTTTTAAAATGAGTCATTGCTGGAGGACGTATTTTTTTTTCTTCATACAGTCACTGATCTAAATATCTCACAGAAAATGGGGTGTATGATCTAACCATCATTTCAAAAAATATATACTTTATTCATGCTGGACATGCTCAGACATGTATATACATGTATTATTTAAAAAAAATATTTGCGTTATTTTTGCAAACATATGTAGAAACAGCATATTTGTGCTTAAGTCGTAGAATTTTTTTTAAATATGTGCATTTTTGTTACATCAATAATGTAAGTTTATTAAATGTTAATGATATATTAAAGAAGCCCTGTTATCCATCACAAGAAGCAAATCAAAAGAAAATTCACTGATTCCGTAATTTTAACAAATTTAAATAAAGGTTGTATTTTATTTTAACTCAGTGTTTAAAATACCTTTTTTCCCACCAAGTAATTGCTGGTGGGTTGCTCTAATGAAAGACCCTTACAAGACATGTACTGTGCCAGATAAGACTTTACTTACAATTCTGTCACAGGACATCTCTATCCTACAAAGTGATAACAACTGTTTAATATCACATTCATGTCTTTCCTTGAAATGTAAGTGTACATTGTACTTATTGTATCCTCTTTTCGTTTTCTGAACATGCTCTGCAAAATGATCTTTCACAGATTGCTGCAAGTGCTGTTCACTAATTGTATACTGCAACTCTAGTAGTAGTATAACATCTTGTTCACTGCTGGTTAATACAGTATGTGTATTTTCGTAATAAAAAAAGTATATTTGCATTTTTGTTACATCAACAATACACGTTTATTAAAGGTTTATGATATATTATATAAGCCTCCTTGTTATTCATCACAAGAAGCAAATCAAATAAGTTATTTACACATATATTATATTACATTTTTCCTATGCCAGCACTGCTATTATATATTTGGTGCCACAGTAACTAAACAGGAAGGGAGAACAGTGTTATTGTGAGGCTGGACATGACAGGACAAAAAGCAGGCAGTGGTGATACAGTATGAAGTAGAGATGGTTCAATCTGCTGAAAAGCTCTTTGAGGTATGAATTTCAGAAGGCTGTGTATTTGGAATGGATGCATGTTTTTATGTAAAATGTGTGGTGTTATTGAGTGTAGATTGTGTTAGAAAGTGTTCAGTGAATGTACATGAACATTAATGTATCCACAGCAAGAAATCCACAGTTCCTAACATGTTGCTGCTTTGATGTAGCATATAGATAATCATTGATATATTTTTGTTACAGTACATATGATATAAAAAAAAAAAATCTAAAGTAAAAAATGAGGCTCCATTCAGAAATAGTAAAATGTAAAAATAAACAGTATGTAGGTTTGGTGCTTCCATTTTTGTAGTTGTTGGATTGCCAGAAATAGGTGAACTTTTCTCAGTTGTCTGTTCATTGTAACATGTTTAACTTTTTTGTGTGGAGTCTATTTTATAAATATAGTACAATATTCTTGTATTAGAAAATAGCAGAACAGTGAACAAGGCGCAGCCAAGTTGTAAAAACAAAAGATTTCACATTTGCATCTTTAAATGCTGCAAAAACAATTAGTATAATTCCACTTAATTCAGGAACAAATCATATTATGCAGTTCTCTTTAAGGATACGTAAAAAAGACCAAAGCACATGCAACAAGACAACACCGTGTGACCAAGTATACGGAAACCTACTCACATGTATTAAAGCCATTTAAAACATAATATAATAAACCACCATACAGCAAGTTACCCCCCTTTTTGTGTAAGATTTCTACTTGATGTAAAGATGGCAATGAGCACTTCAAACCTACAATGCCCCAATCAAATTAGGTGCAGCTGGAAAATCCTACAGTCAGCAAAAATGACAAATACTTCTGATCCAAGGGAGCTGATGCCGGTAGTAAACGTGATGTGTAAACAACTCTGCTAATTATCTAAAATATATGTGGAGTTTTCAGAAAACCAGAAGTAACATGGCCGCCAAACTAGAACTGCAAGTATTCCAGTAAGCATTCCAAGTGCTCCAAACAGAAAGTAATGTGCCCATTCTTACACTGCATTCTAAAGACTTAAACAGGAAGTATATGCGTCCATTCATGCGGTCCACACCATCACTAGTGCAGGAGTTGCAGAGCACACGATATGATAATCATTAGGAATCTTCATTTTAAAGCTTGAGTTCCATTGGCACCATAAGTTTTTCAAAGGATATTTGTTGCATTCAAAAAAAGATTTAAAAATATACAGTACATTAAAATAAACATAATACATAAATAGGTTTTTTTTCTCCAAGTCATAGGGCGATCACAAAAGTCTTACACGACATGTGTTGTTTTAGATAAGAGCTTAGATACACCACCACACCTTTGTGCAAAATTAACCCTTAGATGGTGCAACTTAGAGGAAGATTGATAAAGTCCCCATTTACATTATCCCAATATGGTATATTACTACTCTATACCAATATTCTTTACAAGCCAGCATACAACTAATATGGAATGGATCATGTTGTGCAGTAACTTAGAGGAAGAATATGTATTTTATACCCAGAGAGGCACTGGTTACAGATACTCAATGCAGAGGAATGGCACATTAGGTGTAAAATGTAATATTTGTTTCTACACAGGGCAGTGGTATCTGCAGCTCCCACACACCGCTGTGATTTAGCCTCTGGGATATTACATGATGATAGACCCATTTGAATTTGCTACCAGTATTACCATTGGAAGACCTGAAAAAATACCAATTGTCGCAGTAGCAGGCTTATCTATAAATCTGGTATTGGAAAGGTATAGCGGATGAAATGTAGTTCATAGGGGTTGTATTCTAATTCTACCTTTTCAGATTTTATACAGCATTAGTGGTTTATCTGAATGGGCATAAACATTTTTCTCCATGTTATACAAGGCATTGGGACTGTATAAGTGTTAAAATGACTCCAAGAAAAAAGGGTTTGATACTGCGTCCCACTGAGTGCCATCAGAAACAGCATTGCTGTAACAATTCCTGTCATTTGTAATAGTGGTTAAATAGACTTTAATCTGTGTTACCCATGGATATTTACATATGTATACATATGTATGGTTAATATTATTTATAGCACATTAATTGCCAGTTATTTGTATCTCTACATCTACTGTAATTTATATATGATAAATCCATGTTATCCATCTGGAAATAGTAAACTTTTCTTACAGTTGTTATCAAAGGATATATAATGTAAAGTTCCTATCAAATTTTCCCTTAATATTTGCTTTTAGTAATAATACTGGACTTTGCTGTGGCAGTTTGCTAATATATCACCCCTAGACTATGAAAGCAGTGTTGAAACGTTTATAAAATTAGATTACTTACATTTAAGAAGAAATTATTTGTGAATTAATCCTCTCAATCATGGACATATTGTGTTTAATTTTTGCATAATGTTATTTTACAGATTTTTCCAGTAAAACTTAATGTTAGCATTGTAAACGTGTGCTGTCCAATAGGCACACAGACATTTGCCCTCAAGGTTTACAGTCCCTGAGGCCCTCCACAGAGGGTTGTATGACTTTTTTTTCATTATACTGTGTATATTTAGTACCTTTTTTGACTGTGCTTGTATAGACTGTTATTTTATTAATGTGTGTGTTAACGTCAGGTTTTACTTAATCACAGTCGCAGCATGGACAAAGTTGATGACGGCTTCCCTCCTGTTTTTTAAAATGGTACTGAAGAGCCTGGTGCAGACAGACACTTTTTGTAGCTGTTTATGGTCGAGAGAGAAGAAAACCCACCACCACACTACCACCTAGAAAATAATTTTACTATGGGGCCTCTACCTTAACCAGAGGTTTTTGTTTACATTGCAAGTACCAGATACACAACATCAGATGCTCTAAGGGTTTTGAAGGGACTGTGCAGACCCAGATTGGTATATAAAAACATTATTTACAGAATATAGTACTACCAATCACATTAAAGGTAAACATCTTACTACGTATGTTGTTAATTGCTTCATTAAAGCAATCATATCAAATGTAATTTTATTGCATAGTGCAAAAGTCCCCAACAAGGCAGAAAACTGTAATGTTTATTTCACATAGCTCAACATAGTGCTCAGTGCACCGCTGTAACCAAACCATGATAGCACAATAGGTGAGAAAGCAGCTGTAAGCATGACACACTTAGTTTGCAAGTATACAAACCTGGCAACAGAAACTGTTCACACAGAAACTCCTATCAGACATTTATACTATTACCTGTGAATCACATGGCTTCCAACAGGGGCGTAGCCAGAACTTTGTGGGCCCCATAACAACATTTTGAAGAGGCCACTGTCCCAATGGTTCTAGAGAGACACCTCACCACAGAAGTTGTTCATTTTATGCCCCATAATAGTGCCCTACAGTAGTTGATTATCTAATCCATAGTAGTGCCTTAGTTAATGTATTCCCTATGCAAAAGTTTGTAAAGCCCCTATGTATCATCCAATGGCGAAAAATGGTTATAACACATGTAACTGTGACAGGGAAGTTGAGCCCCTCTCAGCTCTGGTCCCCATAGCAGCTGCACTCCCTGCACCTATGGTAGCTACGCCCTTGGCTTCCAGCTTCCGTTAGAATGAGCATGACTGTCACATGTGACTCTGTATTAAAAACTGGCAGATCCCTGGAAATTATGATTGCATGCACTATTTCATTGCTCTGTAGTTGGTTTTGTCTGAATTGTACTCACTAGTAAAGTGGTACCAAAACGCGGGCCTCAAGGCACCCTACAGTCCAGGTTTTAGGGATTTCCATATGTGGATTTCATTTATTTATTTATTTATTTATTTTGACATATATTGTGCCTGAGGAGGAGGGTAGCTATATGTTTCTGCAGGCAACGGCATAGTTTAACTTGTGGAATAGGCAGGCCTCCCAGCTCGTATAGAACTACAAGGCACAGCAAGCCCTTCTAGTCATAGGGCTTGCAGTTCCATAAAAGTTGTAGAGCCACAAGTCTACACTGTATTGACGGGGCCTTAGTATTAATATTGTTATCATTTATATGGTGCCACATGGGTTCCGCAGCGCCTAATAAAGTACATAAACAAGTGAGCACAAGAAAACAAGACTAACAGTACAAGAGACTGTAGGACAAATACACGGTATATAATAATTGCGGCATCAGGGGACAGGACGCTGAAATAATTTATTTGTATCTCAGATGTTATAAATAGCTTTTGTGACTTATGTTATTACATTGTCAGATTTACGCGTAGCTAGTATTTTACATAGTTGTCAACAATGTGTGGTGGTAGCCCGCTGTATGTCAGCCATTTGTAGAGTTGGTCAAGGACTGTAGACCTGTGTGGTGGTGTTTTGTTTATTTTGTTTTTTGTAATGGCCAAACCAGGTGGTTGTTGTTTTTTTTAAATATATTTTATTATTTGTTAGATTTTTTATTTATTTTTTAAATGCAAAAAATACATTGTAACTTCTGCAATCATATGATGGGGGCCGCTGTGTGTCTCATGTAACATCTTGTCTTGCATATACTGTACAGCAGTAAATTTAAAATGTTGTTCAATAGTTAACAGTTGTGTACTATTAGTATATCGTGGCAGCTGTTTACACTGAAAAAGCTAGAAGTTTCTCATTGCATGTTGCCATATCAGTGTGAAAGCTGGTCCCGCAGTCCTAGTTTATGGTCTTCTGTTCTTTGGGATTTGTAAATTAATATTTTAACAAAAAATTAAAAATGTCAAATGAAACTTAAACCGAAATGATGTCATTTGTTTTTTCCTATTACAGTCATGGTTACCGATGGGAACGTGTGTATTTTTTCCTGGCAATCTCCATCATTTCGGTTTAAGTTTCATTTGACATTTTTAATTTTTTGTTAAAATATTAATTTACAAATCCCAAAGAACAGAAGACCATAAACTAGGACTGCGGGACCAGCTTTCACACTGATATGGCAACATGCAATGAGAAACTTCTAGCTTTTTCAGTGTAAACAGCTGCCACGATATACTAATAGTACACAACTGTTAACTATTGAACAACATTTTAAATTTACTGCTGTACAGTATATGCAAGACAAGATGTTACATGAGACACACAGCGGCCCCCATCATATGATTGCAGAAGTTACAATGTATTTTTTGCATTTAAAAAATAAATAAAAAATCTAACAAATAATAAAATATATTTAAAAAAAACAACAACCACCTGGTTTGGCCATTACAAAAAACAAAATAAACAAAACACCACCACACAGGTCTACAGTCCTTGACCAACTCTACAAATGGCTGACATACAGCGGGCTACCACCACACATTGTTGACAACTATGTAAAATACTAGCTACGCGTAAATCTGACAATGTAATAACATAAGTCACAAAAGCTATTTATAACATCTGAGATACAAATAAATTATTTCAGCGTCCTGTCCCCTGATGCCGCAATTATTATATACCGTGTATTTGTCCTACAGTCTCTTGTACTGTTAGTCTTGTTTTCTTGTGCTCACTTGTTTATGTACTTTATTAGGCGCTGCGGAACCCATGTGGCACCATATAAATGATAACAATATTAATACTAAGGCCCCGTCAATACAGTGTAGACTTGTGGCTCTACAACTTTTATGGAACTGCAAGCCCTATGACTAGAAGGGCTTGCTGTGCCTTGTAGTTCTATACGAGCTGGGAGGCCTGCCTATTCCACAAGTTAAACTATGCCGTTGCCTGCAGAAACATATAGCTACCCTCCTCCTCAGGCACAATATATGTCAAAATAAATAAATAAATAAATAAATGAAATCCACATATGGAAATCCCTAAAACCTGGACTGTAGGGTGCCTTGAGGCCCGCGTTTTGGTACCACTTTACTAGTGAGTACAATTCAGACAAAACCAACTACAGAGCAATGAAATAGTGCATGCAATCATAATTTCCAGGGATCTGCCAGTTTTTAATACAGAGTCACATGTGACAGTCATGCTCATTCTAACGGAAGCTGGAAGCCAAGGGCGTAGCTACCATAGGTGCAGGGAGTGCAGCTGCTATGGGGACCAGAGCTGAGAGGGGCTCAACTTCCCTGTCACAGTTACATGTGTTATAACCATTTTTCGCCATTGGATGATACATAGGGGCTTTACAAACTTTTGCATAGGGAATACATTAACTAAGGCACTACTATGGATTAGATAATCAACTACTGTAGGGCACTATTATGGGGCATAAAATGAACAACTTCTGTGGTGAGGTGTCTCTCTAGAACCATTGGGACAGTGGCCTCTTCAAAATGTTGTTATGGGGCCCACAAAGTTCTGGCTACGCCCCTGCTGGAAGCCATGTGATTCACAGGTAATAGTATAAATGTCTGATAGGAGTTTCTGTGTGAACAGTTTCTGTTGCCAGGTTTGTATACTTGCAAACTAAGTGTGTCATGCTTACAGCTGCTTTCTCACCTATTGTGCTATCATGGTTTGGTTACAGCGGTGCACTGAGCACTATGTTGAGCTATGTGAAATAAACATTACAGTTTTCTGCCTTGTTGGGGACTTTTGCACTATGCAATAAAATTACATTTGATATGATTGCTTTAATGAAGCAATTAACAACATACGTAGTAAGATGTTTACCTTTAATGTGATTGGTAGTACTATATTCTGTAAATAATGTTTTTATATACCAATCTGGGTCTGCACAGTCCCTTCAAAACCCTTAGAGCATCTGATGTTGTGTATCTGGTACTTGCAATGTAAACAAAAACCTCTGGTTAAGGTAGAGGCCCCATAGTAAAATTATTTTCTAGGTGGTAGTGTGGTGGTGGGTTTTCTTCTCTCTCGACCATAAACAGCTACAAAAAGTGTCTGTCTGCACCAGGCTCTTCAGTACCATTTTAAAAAACAGGAGGGAAGCCGTCATCAACTTTGTCCATGCTGCGACTGTGATTAAGTAAAACCTGACGTTAACACACACATTAATAAAATAACAGTCTATACAAGCACAGTCAAAAAAGGTACTAAATATACACAGTATAATGAAAAAAAAGTCATACAACCCTCTGTGGAGGGCCTCAGGGACTGTAAACCTTGAGGGCAAATGTCTGTGTGCCTATTGGACAGCACACGTTTACAATGCTAACATTAAGTTTTACTGGAAAAATCTGTAAAATAACATTATGCAAAAATTAAACACAATATGTCCATGATTGAGAGGATTAATTCACAAATAATTTCTTCTTAAATGTAAGTAATCTAATTTTATAAACGTTTCAACACTGCTTTCATAGTCTAGGGGTGATATATTAGCAAACTGCCACAGCAAAGTCCAGTATTATTACTAAAAGCAAATATTAAGGGAAAATTTGATAGGAACTTTACATTATATATCCTTTGATAACAACTGTAAGAAAAGTTTACTATTTCCAGATGGATAACATGGATTTATCATATATAAATTACAGTAGATGTAGAGATACAAATAACTGGCAATTAATGTGCTATAAATAATATTAACCATACATATGTATACATATGTAAATATCCATGGGTAACACAGATTAAAGTCTATTTAACCACTATTACAAATGACAGGAATTGTTACAGCAATGCTGTTTCTGATGGCACTCAGTGGGACGCAGTATCAAACCCTTTTTTCTTGGAGTCATTTTAACACTTATACAGTCCCAATGCCTTGTATAACATGGAGAAAAATGTTTATGCCCATTCAGATAAACCACTAATGCTGTATAAAATCTGAAAAGGTAGAATTAGAATACAACCCCTATGAACTACATTTCATCCGCTATACCTTTCCAATACCAGATTTATAGATAAGCCTGCTACTGCGACAATTGGTATTTTTTCAGGTCTTCCAATGGTAATACTGGTAGCAAATTCAAATGGGTCTATCATCATGTAATATCCCAGAGGCTAAATCACAGCGGTGTGTGGGAGCTGCAGATACCACTGCCCTGTGTAGAAACAAATATTACATTTTACACCTAATGTGCCATTCCTCTGCATTGAGTATCTGTAACCAGTGCCTCTCTGGGTATAAAATACATATTCTTCCTCTAAGTTACTGCACAACATGATCCATTCCATATTAGTTGTATGCTGGCTTGTAAAGAATATTGGTATAGAGTAGTAATATACCATATTGGGATAATGTAAATGGGGACTTTATCAATCTTCCTCTAAGTTGCACCATCTAAGGGTTAATTTTGCACAAAGGTGTGGTGGTGTATCTAAGCTCTTATCTAAAACAACACATGTCGTGTAAGACTTTTGTGATCGCCCTATGACTTGGAGAAAAAAAACCTATTTATGTATTATGTTTATTTTAATGTACTGTATATTTTTAAATCTTTTTTTGAATGCAACAAATATCCTTTGAAAAACTTATGGTGCCAATGGAACTCAAGCTTTAAAATGAAGATTCCTAATGATTATCATATCGTGTGCTCTGCAACTCCTGCACTAGTGATGGTGTGGACCGCATGAATGGACGCATATACTTCCTGTTTAAGTCTTTAGAATGCAGTGTAAGAATGGGCACATTACTTTCTGTTTGGAGCACTTGGAATGCTTACTGGAATACTTGCAGTTCTAGTTTGGCGGCCATGTTACTTCTGGTTTTCTGAAAACTCCACATATATTTTAGATAATTAGCAGAGTTGTTTACACATCACGTTTACTACCGGCATCAGCTCCCTTGGATCAGAAGTATTTGTCATTTTTGCTGACTGTAGGATTTTCCAGCTGCACCTAATTTGATTGGGGCATTGTAGGTTTGAAGTGCTCATTGCCATCTTTACATCAAGTAGAAATCTTACACAAAAAGGGGGGTAACTTGCTGTATGGTGGTTTATTATATTATGTTTTAAATGGCTTTAATACATGTGAGTAGGTTTCCGTATACTTGGTCACACGGTGTTGTCTTGTTGCATGTGCTTTGGTCTTTTTTAAGTATCCTTAAAGAGAACTGCATAATATGATTTGTTCCTGAATTAAGTGGAATTATACTAATTGTTTTTGCAGCATTTAAAGATGCAAATGTGAAATCTTTTGTTTTTACAACTTGGCTGCGCCTTGTTCACTGTTCTGCTATTTTCTAATACAAGAATATTGTACTATATTTATAAAATAGACTCCACACAAAAAAGTTAAACATGTTACAATGAACAGACAACTGAGAAAAGTTCACCTATTTCTGGCAATCCAACAACTACAAAAATGGAAGCACCAAACCTACATACTGTTTATTTTTACATTTTACTATTTCTGAATGGAGCCTCATTTTTTACTTTAGATTTTTTTTTTTTATATCATATGTACTGTAACAAAAATATATCAATGATTATCTATATGCTACATCAAAGCAGCAACATGTTAGGAACTGTGGATTTCTTGCTGTGGATACATTAATGTTCATGTACATTCACTGAACACTTTCTAACACAATCTACACTCAATAACACCACACATTTTACATAAAAACATGCATCCATTCCAAATACACAGCCTTCTGAAATTCATACCTCAAAGAGCTTTTCAGCAGATTGAACCATCTCTACTTCATACTGTATCACCACTGCCTGCTTTTTGTCCTGTCATGTCCAGCCTCACAATAACACTGTTCTCCCTTCCTGTTTAGTTACTGTGGCACCAAATATATAATAGCAGTGCTGGCATAGGAAAAATGTAATATAATATATGTGTAAATAACTTATTTGATTTGCTTCTTGTGATGAATAACAAGGAGGCTTATATAATATATCATAAACCTTTAATAAACGTGTATTGTTGATGTAACAAAAATGCAAATATACTTTTTTTATTACGAAAATACACATACTGTATTAACCAGCAGTGAACAAGATGTTATACTACTACTAGAGTTGCAGTATACAATTAGTGAACAGCACTTGCAGCAATCTGTGAAAGATCATTTTGCAGAGCATGTTCAGAAAACGAAAAGAGGATACAATAAGTACAATGTACACTTACATTTCAAGGAAAGACATGAATGTGATATTAAACAGTTGTTATCACTTTGTAGGATAGAGATGTCCTGTGACAGAATTGTAAGTAAAGTCTTATCTGGCACAGTACATGTCTTGTAAGGGTCTTTCATTAGAGCAACCCACCAGCAATTACTTGGTGGGAAAAAAGGTATTTTAAACACTGAGTTAAAATAAAATACAACCTTTATTTAAATTTGTTAAAATTACGGAATCAGTGAATTTTCTTTTGATTTGCTTCTTGTGATGGATAACAGGGCTTCTTTAATATATCATTAACATTTAATAAACTTACATTATTGATGTAACAAAAATGCACATATTTAAAAAAAATTCTACGACTTAAGCACAAATATGCTGTTTCTACATATGTTTGCAAAAATAACGCAAATATTTTTTTTAAATAATACATGTATATACATGTCTGAGCATGTCCAGCATGAATAAAGTATATATTTTTTGAAATGATGGTTAGATCATACACCCCATTTTCTGTGAGATATTTAGATCAGTGACTGTATGAAGAAAAAAAAATACGTCCTCCAGCAATGACTCATTTTAAAAATCATTTTAAAATGCAAAATTATATCATGATCGAATCAGCACGTTTATTTTATAAATCAATTGGTAATAATATACAACGCTCCATCATCAGTGATAAATCAATTGGGAATAGTATACACTTATACATCAGAATGATTATAAACAAGCCATATTTGCAGTATACCTCATGATAACGGTCCTATGAGCCAAAACATTGATTCATATACAATATATACTATTGTTCCTAAAATATCAAGGGCGAAGTCGAAAAGATGAAGCACCAGCATATTACAAATAGACGTGTAAAACATTGTATTATTATTATTAGCATCAGCACTCTGATCAAAAAAAAATGTGTACTGTGTTTTGCTGAGTATTTGTAATATGCATTTTTTTTTTTTAAAGTTAGCAATTTCTTATCTAATTACACAAGTCATGTTGGGTGCTGGTAGCCCTCATTATTAGCATTTATCTTAAACAACAGGCCACTCATCATCCCCCCTCCGGACTTTCACCGTGTAAGAGGATCCCAGAACCACAGAGAATGTATGAAGAAAAAAATACTTTAAACACACAATGATTTCTTCATATAATATTATTAATATTAAGAGTTAATACTTATTTTATAAATCATTTTGAAATAATATACATCGTTGCATCATCAGTGATAATACACAATGTATAAAAAGCGCTTATAACTGATTTTGTAGGCTTATTTCATATAAAATACCAGCAGAATGGAATGAAAAGTGGGCGTATCAGGAGGCTTGGTTAGGGGCGTGGTTAAGGGTGTATCTGGGCGGGGTTAGGGTGGAAAGTAGGCGTGGTTTGCATAATTAGGGGCGTTCCCACCTGTCAAAAATGAGTTTGACGGAAAGTGGTTCCCTTTACTACTTAGGGCATTGTAAATGGCCCTTAGTTCCAGAATATTTATGTGAAGGGAAGTCTCCTGACTTGACCATAGTCCTTGGAAGTTTCTTCCCTGTGTGACTGCCCCCCAGCCTCGCAGGCTGGCATCCGTGGTCACCAGGACCCAGTCCTGTATGCCGAATCTGCGGCCCTCCAGAAGATGAGCACTCGCCAGCCACCACAGAAGAGACACCCTGGTTCTTGGAGACAGGGTTATCAAGCGATGCATCTGAAGATGCGATCCGGACCACTTGTCTAACAGGTCCCACTGAAAGATTCTGGCATGGAACCTGCCGAATGGAATTGCTTCGTAAGAAGCCACCATTTTTCCCAGGACCCGCGTGCAGTGATGCACCGATACCTGTTTTGTTTTCAGGAGGTCTCTGACTAGCGAAGACAACTCCCTGGCTTTCTCCTCCGGGAGAAACACTTTTTTCTGGACTGTGTCCAGAATCATCCCCAGGAACAGTAGACTTGTCGTCGGAACCAGCTGTGACTTTGGGATATTCAGAATCCAGCCGTGCTGGCGCAGCACTTCCTGAGATAGTGCTACTCCCACCAACAACTGTTCCTTGGATCGTGCCTTTATTAGGAGATCGTCCAAGTACGGGATAATTAAAACTCCCTTTTTCGAAGGAGTATCATCATTTCCGCCATAACCTTGGTAAATACCCTCGGTGCCGTGGACAGTCCAAACGGCAGCGTCTGGAATTGGTAATGGCAATCCTGTACCACAAATCTGAGGTACTCCTGGTGAGGATGGTAAATGGGGACATGCAGGTAAGCATCCTTGATGTCCAGGGATACCATGTAATCCCCCTCGTCCAGGCTTGCAATAACCGCCCTGAACGATTCCATCTTGAACTTGAATTTTTTTATGTATGTGTTCAAGGATTTCAAATTTAAAATGGGTCTCACCGAACTGTCCGGTTTCGGCACCACAAATAGTGTGGAATAGTAACCCCGGCCTTGTTGAAGTAGGGGTACCTTGATTATCACCTGCTGGGAATACAGCTTGTGAATTGCCGCTAGCACTGCCTCCCTGTCTGAGGGAGCAATCGGCTAGGCAGATTTTAGGAACCGGTGGGGTGGAGCCGCCTCGAATTCCAGCTTGTACCCCTGAGATACTATTTGAAGGATCCAGGGATCAACCTGTGAGCGAGCCCACTGATCGCTGAAATTCTTGAGGCGGGCCCCCACCGTACCTGGCTCCGCCTGTGGAGCCCCACCGTCATGCGGCGGACTTGGAAAAGGAAGCGGGGGAGGACTTTTGCTCCTGGGAACCTGCTGTTTGTTGCAGCCTTTTTCCCCTACCTCTGCCTCTAGACAGAAAAGACCCTCCTTTTCCACGCTTGTTTTTCTGGGTCCGAAAGGACTGAACCTGATAAAATGGCGCCTTCTTAGGCTGTGAGGGGACATGGGGTAAAAATGCTGACTTCCCAGACGTTGCTGTGGAAACTAGGTCGGAGAGACCATCCCCAAATAATTCCTCCCCCTTATAAGGCAGAACTTCCATGTGCCTTTTGGAATCTGCATCTCCTGTCCACTGGCGAGTCCATAAGCATCTCCTAGCAGAAATGGACAATGCACTTACTTTAGATGCCAGCCGGCAGATTTCCCTCTGTGCATCTCTCATATATAAGACTGAGTCTTTGATATGGTCAATTGTTAGCAGAACCGTGTCTCTGTCTAGTGTGTCAATATTTTCTGACAGTTTATCCGACCACGCAGCGGCAGCTCTGCACATCCATGCTGACGCAATAGCTGGTCTAAGTATAATGCCTGAGTGTGTATATACAGACTTCAGGATCGCCTCCTGCTTTCTATCAGCAGGCTCCTTAAGGGCGGCCGTATCCTGAGACGGTAGTGCCACCTTTTTAGACAAACGTGTGAGCGCTTTATCCACCCTAGGAGGTGTTTCCCAACGTAACCTATCCTCTGGCGGGAAAGGGAACGCCATTAGTACCTTCTTAGGAATTACCAATTTTTTATCAGGGGAAGCCCACGCTTCTTCACACACTTCATTTAATTCATCTGACGGGGGAAAAACTACGGGTAGTTTTTTTCTCCCCAAACATAATACCCTTTTTTGTGGTACCTGGATGTAAATCAGAAATGTTTAACACCTCTTTCATTGCCTCAATCATGCAGTGAATGGCCTTAATGGGCATTAGATTCGACTCATCGTCGTCGACACTGGTGTCAGTATCAGTGTCGACATCTGCGTTTGCCATCTGAGATAGCGGGCGCTTTAGAGCCCCTGATGACCTTTGAGATACCTGGACAGGTAGTGTTCACTCTAGGAGTGAACTGGGGCAGGGCGCCGGACTCAGGGGGGCACATGCGCGCGGCCACGCAAATTAGGGGGCGTGGCCACGCATCCGTCATTTTAGGGGGCGGTGCGGCCCACAGACGCTACTATAGAGAGCGTCTGTGGCCGGCGACGTCACTGTTGGGGGCGTGCCCAGCACCTCCGTCGGTGCTGGGCTTCCCCCCCAGCCCTCTCCCAATGCGTGAATGGATGCCGCGCGCATGCGCACGGCATCTATACACACCGGGAGGGCAGGGAGCGGGCGGCTGTTTTAGCAGGGTGCCGCAAAAGGGGCAGGGCGGGTTTTGCCTAGAGTGAACACTAGACAGGCACGAGCTGAGAACTCGGCTGTCCCACAGTTGGCATGTCGTCAAATTTCTTATGTAAGGAGTCTATACGTGCACTCATTTCTTTCCATAAGCTCATCCACTCAGGTGTCTGCCCCCCAGGGGGTGACATCCCTTCTAAAGGCATCTGCTCCGCCTCCACATCATTATCCTCATCAAACATGTCGACACAGCCGTACCGACACACCCCACACACACAGGGAATGCTCTAATAGAGGACAGGACCCACAAAAGCCCTTTGGGGGGACAGAGTGAGAGTATGCCAGCACACACCAGAGCGCTATATAATGCAGGGACTAACTGAGTTATGTCCCCTATAGCTGCTTTTTCTATATAAATATATACTGCACTTAAATTTAATGCCCCCTCTCTCTTTTTTACCCTTTTCTGTAGTGTAGTCTGCAGGGGAGAGCCAGGGAGCTTCCTTCCAGCGGAGCTGTGAGGGAAAAATGGCGCTAGTGTGCTGAAGGAGATAGCCCCGCCCCTTTTCCGCGGCCTATTCTCCCGCTTTTTTATGGAATCTGGCAGGGGTATTTACCACATATATAGCCTCTGGGGCTATATATTGTGGTATTTTTGCCAGCCAAGGTGTTTTTATTGCTGCCTCAGGGCGCCCCCCCCCAGCGCCCTGCACCCTCAGTGACCGGAGTGTGAAGTGTGTGAGAGGAGCAATGGTGCACAGCTGCAGTGCTGTGCGCTACCTTGGTGAAGACAGAGCCTTCATGCCGCCGATTTTCCGGACCTCTTCTTGCTTCTGGCTCTGTAAGGGGGACGGCGGCGCGGCTCCGGGACCGAACATCAAGGCTGGGCCTGCGGTCGATCCCTCTGGAGCTAATGGTGTCCAGTAGCCTAAGAAGCCCAATCCGGCTGCAAGCAGGCGAGTTCGCTTCTTCTCCCCTTAGTCCCTCGCTGCAGTGAGCCTGTTGCCAGCAGGTCTCACTGAAAATAAAAAACCTAAGTCTATCTTTCTTTCTAAGAGCTCAGGAGAGCCCCTAGTGTGCATCCAACCGCGGCCGGGCACAAAATCTAACTGAGGCTTGGAGGAGGGTCATAGTGGGAGGAGCCAGTGCACACCAGGTAGTCATAAATCTTTCTAGAGTGCCCAGCCTCCTTCGGAGCCCGCTATTCCCCATGGTCCTTTCGGAGTTCCCAGCATCCACTAGGACGTCAGAGAAAATATAGTACATAAAACATATTGCACATGTAACATAGTAAACATGGAATAGGGTGGTCATTAAGTCTCCTATTTCCCCACAGCAATAGAGTCCTGGTCAGTGTCTCCGAGGTTCCTGTGACCCAGCCCCATAAGGCTGTACTGCATAGTGGGCCTGATCTAGAGTGTAGCGCTATTGTGGGTGGAGTCACAATTAGCTGATGTTCAGTACACTGTGAAGGGACAGGGTCTCCTGGAAAAGCGGCAGGAGCTAGGCAGGGGAAAGGTTGCAGGAGAAAGGCGGCAGAAGACAGGCAAGGGAATGTCGGCTGGAGACAGGCAAGGGGTGGCAGGAGAAAGGCAGGGGGAAGGCGGCTGGAGACAGGCAGGGGGAAGGCGGCTGGAGACAGGCAGGGGGGCGGCAGGGTGGGGGTGGCAGTAAACTGGCATGAGGCTGTAGGGTGGGTGGTGGCAGGAGACATGCACGGGAAAGGAGGCAGGAGACAGGCAGGGGAAAGGCAGCCGGAGACAGACAGGGGAAAGGCGGCAGGAGACAGACAGGGGAAAGGCGGCAGGAGACAGACAGGGGAAAGGCGGCAAGAGACAGACAGGGGAAAGGCGGCGGCAGACAGACAGGGGAAAGGCGGCAGGAGACAGACAGGGGAAAGGCGGCAGGAGACAGACAGGGGAAAGGCGGCAGGAGACAGACAGGGAAAGGCAGCCGGAGACAGACAGGGAAAGGCAGCTGGAGACAGACAGGGAAAGGCAGCCGGAGACAGACAGGGAAACGCAGCCGGAGACAGACAGGGAAAGGCAGCTGGAGACAGACAGGGAAAGGCAGCCGGAGACAGACAGGGAAAGGCAGCTGGAGACAGACAGGGGAAAGGCGGCTGGAGACAGGCAGGAGAGCACCCGCATGGAGTAACACGAGATGGGGCTCGGACGGGGTCACCAGCAGCAGCCACGAGCGGGGTACAGTGCCAGCTGCCTGCAGGCTATAACCCGGCCCTCCCATACCAGAGGCTCTAGCCATGCTAGACCCGCAGCCCCCTGCCTCCTACCCACACCCTCTGCAGCCTAGGAAGGATGAGCTGCTGGGAGCCCCCTGAGGCGGATGAGCGAGGAAGCCCCCTGGAGGAGTAAGTGCCGCTCTCTGTGCCTGCTTCTAGATGCTGCCCTCTCCTACTTGCTGCATGGGTGCAGATGTTGGCAGCGCACACAGCATGAAAAATCAAGGTTTGTTGGCGCTGGGCAGGTCTGTGATGGAATACACCTTAGGATTAGCAGCCACCTGGGGAGGGGTAGCCGGCCTCCTCAAACAAAGAGACAAATGTGGGGAATACCAGGTAGGCGCTCTATCCAAATGATGCAGCCAAATAATAATTAAAAACACTGTTTATTACACACAAGAAAATAAAAACAATATAAACAGTAATATAGACCAAAACATATACTAATGGGTGTTACCCTGAGGTATATGATATCTCTGGTATAAATGATATAAACGTTATGGTAAAAACTTACCGTTGATAACGTGATTTCTCTTATGTCCACAGGTATCCACAGGATAACATTGGGATATTGTCGAGCGACAGCGAAAATGGCACCAACACGGTCACGAGCTTTCTGGCCTCCCAGGATGCATTGGGGCCTCCACTATATAGTCCCGCCCACTGACTCAGTCAGATCAGTTCTTTCCACAGCGATTATAGGCAGGAACATTAGGTAGAAACCTGTACAGGCGATAAGAACACACATGCACACCCTTCCATACAAGAAGGAAGAGGTTTTTAGTGTTTGTCTAGATCCTCAAATCAGATGCGTCCGGGTGGGATCCCTGTGGATACCTGTGGACATAAGAGAAATCACGTTATCAACGGTAAGTTCTTACCATAACGTTTATTTCTCTGGCTGGGTCCACAGGATTATCCACAGGATAACATTGGGATTCCCAAAGCCATTTTAGTGGTGGGGACGCTCCTGATTGCACAGTAGGACCTTTCGCCCGAAGTCTGCATCATGAGAGGCAAAAGTATCCAAGGCATAATGTCTGATGAATGTGTTTATGGAAGACCATGTGGCTGCCTTACATATCTGTTCTGCTGATGCACCCTGTTGTGCTGCCCAAGAAGGACCTACCTTACGTGTAGAGTGTGCAGAGACATTAGCCGGAATAGGGAGATCTGCATGAGAATAAGCTTCAGATATTACCACTTGGAGCCATCTCGCCAGCGTCTGTTTACTAGCAGGCCAACCTCTCCTATGGAATCCGTAGAGGATGAAGAGGGAATCTGTTTTCCTGATGGCACTAGTACGATCTATATAGATTTTTAAAGACCGGACCACGTCCAGTGACGCTTCTCCCGCAGATAGTCCCGATACCTGAAAAGCTGGGACTACAATCTCTTCATTCAGGTGAAACTTTGACACCACCTTTGGAAGATAACTAGATCTCGTTCTTAGAACTGCTCTGTCTGGAAAAAAACTTAGGAAAGGAGACTTACATGATAATGCTCTTAAATCTGACACTCTTCTGGCTGACGCCATTGCCAGTAAAAAAAGAACTTTAATCGTTAACCACTTAAGATCCGCTCTCTCAAGTGGTTCAAACAAAGGACCCTAGAGAAATTTAAGAACTAAATTCAAATCCCAGGGAGCTGCAGGAGGAACAAATGGAGGTTGAATATGTACTACTCCTTGGAAAAAAGTACGTACATCCTGTAGGTCAGCAATCTTCTGCTGAAACCATACAGTCAACGCTGAGACTTGCACCCTCAAGGAAGCAACCTTCAACCCCTTATCCAATCCTGCCTGCAGAAAATCCAAAATCCTAGCTACTTTAAAGGCTCTTGGATTGTAATTTTTTCCAGAACACCAATGAATATAGGCTTGCCATATTCTATGATATACACGGGCCGAAGAAGGCTTTCTTGCTCTAAGCATGGTTTGGATTACTTGCTTTGAAAATCCTTTAGCCTCTAAGATAGAGGTTTCAACAGCCACGCCGTCAAAGACAGGCGATCCAGATGACTGTGACAACAAGGACCCTGCATTAACAGATCTGGACGTTGAGGAAGCAGTATCGGTGCTTCCATGGACATTCTCAACAGATCTGTGTACCAATGCCTTCTTGGCCAAGCTGGAGCTATTAGAATGATTGCTCCTTTTGCCTGTTTTATCTTTCTCACTACTCTGGGTAACAGAGATATTGGAGGGAACAGATATGCCAGCTGAAACCTCCATTCTACTGACAGTGCGTCTACCAGGACTGCTCCTGGGTCCCTTGTTCTTGATCCGTACCTCGGAACTTTGTTGTTTAGACGAGACGCCATAAGGTCTATCTCCGGTAGACCCCATCTGTTCACCAGTGTCTGAAACACTTCTGGGTGTAGTGCCCATTCGGTTTCCTAAATGGTGTGCCGACTGAGAAAATCCGCTTCCCAATTTAGTACACCCGGGACAAATACTGCTGACAATGCTGGGAGATGGAGTTCTGCCCACTTTAGAATGGGAGTTACTTCCTCCATCAGACTCTTGCTGTGAGTCCCTCCTTGATCATTTAGGTATGCTACTGCCGTCGCATTGTCTGAGCGGATCTGGACTGGTCTTCCTTGTAGATTGTCCTTTGCCTGAACTAGGGCCAAGTAAATGGCTCTTATTTCTAACAGATTTATCGGCAGGCGACTTTCCCTTGCGGTCCATTTTCCCTGGAACCATAGGCTTCCGAGTACCGCCCCCCAACCTTGCAGGCTGGCATCTGTCGTCAGGACTTGCCACTCTTTTATCCAAAAGGGTCTCCCCTTGTTTAAATGGTCTGTCTGTAGCCACCATGCTAGAGACCTTTTTACATTTACTGGAATCTTTATCATCTGCTTCTTTATTGTTTGTAGATTTCCGTTCCATTTTGTCAAAATGAGATGCTGCAATGGTCTGGAGTGGAATTGCGCATATTCCACCATGTCGAACGTTGATACCATCAGACCCAACAGTCGCATTGCTGCATGGACTGACATTGTCTGGGCTTGCAACGCTTCCTGAGCCATGACCTGCACCTTGACTATTTTCTTCTCTGGTAAGAGAACTCTCTGTAGGTCTGAATCCAATATGGCTCCCAAATGAACCATCCGCTGTGATGGATTCAGGGACGACTTCTCCCAATTTATGAGCCACCCGTGTCTCTGTAAACAAACTATCGTCTGTTGGAGATGGCTCAACAGTAAATCTTGCGACTGTGCTAAGATTAATAGGTCGTCTAGGAATGGGAATATCCTTATCCCTTGTTTGCGCAGACAAGCTGCCATAACCACCATGATCTTGGTAAACACCCTGGGTGCTGTAGCTAGCCCGAAGGGCAGAGCTTGGAACTGGAAGTGTTCCTTGAGGATGGCAAACCTGAGGTAACACTGATGTGATAGTGCTATAGGCACATGTAGGTAAGCATCCCGCACATCCAGAGATACCATATAGTCTCCCGGTTCCATAGCCAACATTATGGAGCGTAACGTCTCCATGTGGAACTTCGGGATCCATATGTAATTGTTCAACATCTTCAGATTTAGAATTGGTCGATATGACCTATTTGGTTTCTGGATTAGAAACAGATTGGAGTAATACCCCTGTCCCTTTTGTGATGGAGGTACTGGGACAATCACACCTGACTGCAGTAATTTTTGGACTGCTTCTTGCAGGGCATTGGCCTTCGACTCTATACGAGACGGGCTGGTGCAAAAAAATCTTTGAGGAGGCTGCCTCCTGAATGGGAACCCATACCCCTGAGATACTACCTTCTGCACCCAGGCATCTGTTGTTGACTGTTGCCATGTGTGTGCAAATTGCAGGAGTCGGCCCCCAACCCTGGAATCCTCCAGGCGGAGGCCCGTCTCTTCAGGCTGAGGGCTTTTGTTCAGGTTTGGAAGCTGGCTTTTTGCTAGCCCACTGCTTCCTACCCCTGGATTTAAACTGGGGTTGTTTAGGCTCCTCTTTACCTTTCGCTTTGCTTTGCCAGCGAAATGAGCGAAATTTTAAACCCTTGGACTTAGGGTTGTAGGTAGCCGGAAATCTGACCTTCTTCGATTCAGCCTCTGACTCTAGGATATCCAATAAAGGTTTTCCAAATAATATATTACCCACGAAAGGCAATGCTTCCAATTCCTTCTTGGACTCCGCATCTGCCTTCCAGGTCCGTAGCCAGACTGCTCTGCGAGCGACTACTGCCAGGGCTGAAGCTTTAGAAGCAACAGTGCCTACATCAATGGCTGCTTCTTCTAAATACTGGGCAGATTGTCTTAAACGGCAAAGACGATCCTCTTGCTCCCTAGTAGGAGAGGGGATGTCATTCTCTAGTTCCTCTATCCATTCGCCCATTGCCTTTGCTACCCAGGCCGAAGCCATAGCAGGTCTTACCACTGCACCCACAAGAGAAAAAATATTTTTCAATAGGCTCTCTACCCTCCTGTCTGTGACATCATTCAAAAAGGTAGATGACAGTGGCAAAGCAGATTTGTGCACTAGTCGCAGAACATGTGCATCTACTTTTGGAGGAACTTCTCTCTTCGAACAATCTCCAGCAGGAAATGGATAATAAGAATCCCATCTCCTAGGAATCTTATACTTCTTACCGGGCGCTGCCCAAGACTCATCCATCATTTCCGTCAACTCCTCTGACGCTGGAAATTCAGCTTTCACTGACTTTGTTCGTTTGAATACAGGTGCTTTTGCTTTTAACGCTGTCTTGGCTGGTTCTTCCAGAGAAAGCACAGCCTTTACTGCATTAATGAGTTCAGCTACATCATCTGAACTAAAGCTCTGCGACTGATCATCATACGGAGTTGAATCTATTGTTTCCGCATCATCATCCGATGTATCATCTTGTGTAGTCTGCCATACAGACGTATCTGTCTTAGTATTACCTACCCCTTGGTTGCTTGTAGAGGCTACTGGAACCAAACCATAGGAAGGGAGCTGCATGTATGGGTTCATAGTGTAACCTAACCCTTGAGGTGGTGCTACTGGAGCTAACCTGTCCGCTATTGAAGACAGAGTCTTTGCGAACATATTCCATGGTGGCTCTACTGGAGGTTGAACTAACTCCTGTTTTTTACTTCGCTGAAAAGCGAAACAGTTTGCACACAAACCCTCATAAGTGACCAATTGAATCATATCAATTACCCCTGACTTACAAGATAAGCATGTTAGGGCTGTAGGAGTGCTTGACAAATTCTCCTCATCACTTTTGCCGCTCACAGACATTTTTTCTGATATTGACTACACAATTTTGTGACTGAACCACACCCTATAATCAGTATATAGAGGTGAGATCAATCTGACCACAGTCCACCTGATTTGAGGGTCAGAACAGGACTGACATTACACAGAAAAGTCAGCACACATACTAGCAGTCAGTCACATGTTAAAGCATTAGACATTGTCATATGAGAATACAACCTCCATAATAACTTATACATAAGTAGGAAAATTGTACTTCTGTTTAACTGGTTCTTTTTCAACATAACATGCAGAAAACACAGTAATATACAGGTCTCATATGCAATAGGTACTAAAACTTAAAAGTGCATACTAAGAAGTAGAGAGAATTTTTAGTACTGTATACCCTGCCTCCAGGGAGCGGGATACAGGGAGACTCACCACACTTCCATATCCAAGCAAAGACGCTCGAAAGACGCTGAGTGGATTCAGACGCTACTGGTGTACACTGCCGCTCTTGGTAACTGATAACGGACACGGATGCTGAGCGACTCCACGTGCATGCAGACACTAAAGGCCTGCGACTCGGTCTGGGCGGGTTTATATCCAGTGTACACAACCGCAGCATCTAAGCTGCGACCGAGTACCCTCGTGGTAGCGTCTGAGCCGGAAGTGAGGTCATTCAGTTCATGAAACGAGAGACCCGCGGGAACTGGCCATGAACTCGGAGGAGGGACGGCCAGGAGAGCGTCTGAAACCCCCTGTTGACTTAAACTCCCAGGATCGCGGCCTCACCTAGTCCTGGCGCCTATGATCCCCGGAGCGTAGCGCTGTCACACTCGAGATGTTCGGCGCATCAACACGCTGTTTGTAGTCTCCACCAAATCAGCGTAGCTGCGTCCTGACCCCTCTAGTAAGAGGAAGTCCATATACTCACTGTCTCCCCATGCTCCGGCCACAGCCTGGTAACGTCTGCTGGACCTGCTAGAACATCCGACACAGACGCCCGTCGAGACAGCACTGTACCGCGAAGGTAAGCGTTGTTGCGACCCGGTGGGGAGTTGTTGGAGCGACTCTTTCTAATACACGTTTAAGACGCTGTTAAGAGAAGTCGCTCAAACCAAAACAGTAAGTCTATAAAAATAAAGTAATGAAAACTTGAGGCTGCTTTCACAGCAGCCCTGTGACCATGCGGCTTCCTGCCGCACCAAGCAAAAAACTGATCTGACTGAGTCAGTGGGCGTGTTGGTGCCATTTTCGCTGTCGCTCGACAATATCCCAATGTTATCCTGTGGATAATCCTGTGGACCCAGCCAGAGAAATACACAATGAGTATAAACAAAGGTATCACTGATAAAATCAATGTAAAAGGAAAACGCTGATCCTTCTACATAGGAGACTCTCAGAGGATTTGTCAGTCTCTTATAGTAAATGAGCAGCGCACAGTGTGAGTGAGAAGAAATCCTCCAGCTGATATGGTTCATACAGGAATGTGTCCTGAACCAGAGTGACCTTTATATGGTAATTGTCCATACGCTTAGTTCCGGTGTAACAACAAAGTGAGTTACATGTGTATAGATGTGATGGTGGTCAGTAGTCACTGCACCAGTGTTGGTAGTCCTTGCGGCACAAAGTTGATACTGCAGACCCGCTCCGTATCACCCTTTGCCCGGGTGAAGAAGCTGCGGGCGGCGCGGTCTGCTATAAGCTGTTCCCTGACGTGCGGTGCAATGTGGATACGCAGAGCCGCTGTCTCATACTCCCAGCACGGGTAAGGTTTGTATCAGCAGCACAGTGTCTGGACTTACCCGGAATAGGGAGGAACACATGGTGCAGTCTCTCCACGATGTTCATTTCACATTTGCCGGCAATTGGTGAACCATCAGCTATTGGAGGTCGTATCTTCTTCTGTGGGCACTACAGGTATCAGCGATCCCTCTCTCTATGCCCTCAACGCGTTTCTCCGCACACCGGGCAGCTTTCCAAGAGCTGGAGGATTTCTTCTCACTCACACTGTGCGCTGCTCATTTACTATAAGAGACTGACAAATCCTCTGAGAGTCTCCTATGTAGAAGGATCAGCGTTTTCCTTTTACATTGATTTTATCAGTGATACCTTTGTGTATACTCATTGTGTATATTATATATACCAGAGATATCATATACCTCAGGGTAACACCCATTAGTATATGTTTTGGTCTATATTACGGTTTATATTGTTTTTATGTTTTTGTTGCATCATTTGGATAGAGCGCCTCCCTGGTATTCCCCACACTTGCACACAGCACGGGGCACAGTAACAGCCCGGCTGCCGGCACGCATACAAAATAATAGGTTGCCTATAGAATAATAGCAAACGCCAGGCACAGCTGCTGCAGAAACTCTTGTTACATACGTGACGTCAGTCTCTTCTGATACCGGCATTATATAATACAACCCGGTGTCTCTACAGCAGATGGCCGTCGTTATACGTGTGGCGCCTCCTAGCGGGCATGTCACATGTTACACCATTATAGTGACGTGACTGCTGAGGGGGGGACGGCAATGAGGGGCTCAGTGGTGTAGTAATGCTCTGCAGCTGTCACACTGCCAGTGGTGTAGTAATGCTCTGCAGCTGACATAATAATAATAATAATAATAACAGGACACCACAGGCTGCTCCCCCTGTATAATAATAACAGGACACCACAGGCTGCTCCCTCAGTATAATAATAATAAGAAGAAGAAGACACCACAGGCTGCTCCCTCAGTATAATAATAACAAGACACCACAGGCTGCTCCGCCTGTATAGTAATAATAACAGGACACCACAGGCTGCTCCCCCTGTATAATAATAATAATAACAGGACACCACAGGCTGCTCCCCCTGTATAGTAAGACGCCATTACCTGATCTCCACGGACACTGGGAGGCTGCAGCAGTCGGTTTAAACTCACTTCCTGTATGTGAAACGCACGGTCCGGAAGTAAGGTGGAACGCACAGGCCGGAAGTAGGGTTTGATTGGCAACGACTGCTACCTGGTTACTGGCCCCTCCCCTCCTACACCCCCACCCACAGCCCTGCCCTCTGTAAAGATTAATACCATACATGTCCTCAGTACAGGTGCCCGGCGGCCATTTTCCTGTAGACCAGTCCGGCAGCAGCAATAGGTTCCCTGGCCGTGTAGTGACGTCAGGAGCGGCGGCCATTTTCCCCTGGTCTGAGCTCCGCCTTCCTTCTATCATTCCCACAAGGCAGCAGGAGCAGAGAGCAGCCATTGCTGTGTCTGGCAGCAGGTAATGATATTATTATTATTATTCTATAGGCTGAGCAGCTCTGGTGTCAGGTTCTGTACTACAGGGGGAGCAGCCTCTGGTGCCTTGTTATAGTGCAGCTGGAGCAGCCTCTGGTGCTGCATTATCCCTGTACAGGTGGCTGACACTCTAGTGTCCTATTACTGTAGTACAGGTGGCTCAGACCCCACCGTTACCGTAATACAGGTGGCGCAGACTCCGCCGTTACCGTAATACAGGTGGTGCAGACCCCGCCGTTACCGTAATGCAGGTGGCACAGACCCCGGTGTTACCGTAATACAGGTGGCGCGGACCCCGCCGTTACCGTAATACAGGTGGCGCAGACCCCGCCGTTACCGTAATACAGGTGGCGCAGACTCCGCTGTTACCGTAATACAGGTGGCGCAGACCCCGCCGTTACCGTAATACAGGAGGCGCAGAGCCCGTCGTTACCGTAATGCATGTGGCGCAGACCCCGCCGTTACCGTAATGCAGGTGGCGCAGACCCCGCCGTTACCGTAATGCAGGTGGCGCAGACCCCGCCGTTACCGTAATACAGATGGTGCAGATCCCGCCGTTACCGTAATACAGGTGGCGCAGACCCTGCCGTTACCGTAATACAGGGGGAGCAGTCCCTCCGTTACCGTAATACAGGGGGCGCAGACCCTGCCGTTACCGTATTACAGGTGGCGCAGGACTTGCTGTTACCGTAATACAGGTGGCGCAGAACCCGCCGTTACCGTAATACAGGTGGCGCAGACCCTGCCGTTACCGTAATACAGGGGGCGCAGTCCCCTCCATTACCGTAATACAGAAGGTGCAGACCCCGCCGTTACCGTATTACAGGTGGCGCATACCCCGCCGATACCGTATTACAGGTGGCGTAGACAGCGCCGTTACCGTAATACAGTTGGCGCAGGACCCGCCGTTACCATAATACAGGGGGTGCAGACCCCGCCGTTACCGTGATACAGGTGGCACAGACCCCGCAGTTACCGTAATACAGGTGGTGCAGACCCCGCCGTTACCGTAATGCAGGTGGCACAGACCCCGCCGTTACCGTAATACAGGTGGCGCAGACTCCGCTGTTACCGTAATACAGGTGGCGCAGACCCCGCCGTTACCGTAATACAGGTGGCGCAGACCCCGCCGTTACCGTAATGCAGGTGGCGCAGACCCCGCCGATACCGTATTACAGGTGGCGTAGACAGCGCCTTTACCGTAATACAGGTGGCGCAGGACCCGCCGTTACCGTAATACAGGGGGTGCAGACCCCGCCGTTACCGTGATACAGGTGGCGCAGACCCCGCAGTTACCGTAATACATGTGGCGCAGGCCTCGCCGTTACTGTAATACAGGTGGCGCAGACCCCGCCGTTACTGTGATACAGGTGGCGCAGACCCTGCCGTTACCGTAATACAGGGGGCGCAGACCCCGCCGTTACCGTATTACAGGTGGCGTAGACCCCGCAGTTACCGTAATACAGGTGGCGCAGGCCTCGCCGTTACTGTAATACAGGTGGCGCAGGCCCCGCCATTACCGTAATACAGGTGGCGCAGACCCCGTCGTTACTGTGATACAGGTGGCGCAGATCCCGTCGTTACCGTGATACAGGTTGCGCAGATCTCGCCGTTACAGTAATATAGGTGGCGCAGACTCCGACGTTACCGTAATACAGGGGGCGCAGACCCCGCCGTTAGCGTATTACAGGTGGTGTAGACCCCGCCGTTACCGTAATACAGGTGGCGCAGTCCCCGCCGTTACCGTAATACAGGTGGCGCAGGCCCCGCCGTTACCGTAATACAGGTGGCGCAGTCCCCGCCGTTACCGTAATACAGGTGGCGCAGACCCCGCCGTTACAGTGATACAGGTGGCGCAGACCCCGCTGTTACCGTAATACAGGAGGCGCAGACCCCGCCGTTACCGTAATACAGGTGGCGCAGACCCCGCTGTTACCGTAATACAGGTGGCGCAGACCCCGCTGTTACAGTGATACAGGTGGCGCAGACCCCGCTGTTACCGTAATACAGGAGGCGCAGACCCCGCTGTTACCGTAATACAGGTGGCGCAGACCCCGCTGTTACCGTAATACAGGAGGCGCAGACCCCGCTGTTACAGTGATACAGGTGGCGCAGACCCCGCTGTTACTGTGATACAGGTGGCGCAGACCCTGCCGTTACCGTAATACAGGGGGCGCAGACCCCGCCGTTACCGTATTACAGGTGGCGTAGACCCCGCAGTTACCGTAATACAGGTGGCGCAGGCCTCGCCGTTACTGTAATACAGGTGGCGCAGGCCCCACCATTACCGTAATACAGGTGGCGCAGACCCCGTCGTTACTGTGATACAGGTGGCGCAGATCCCGTCGTTACCGTAATACAGGTGGCGCAGGCCCCGCCGTTACCGTAATACAGGTGGCGCAGACCCCGCTGTTACCGTAATACAGGTGGCGCAGACCCCGCTGTTACCGTAATACAGGTGGCGCAGACCCCGCTGTTACCGTAATACAGGAGGCGCAGACCCCGCTGTTACCGTAATACAGGTGGCGCAGATCCCGCTGTTACCGTAATACAGGTGGCGCAGACCCCGCCGTTACCGTAATACAGGTGGCGCAGACCCCGCTGTTACCGTAATACAGGTGGCGCAGACCCCGCTGTTACCGTAATACAGGTGGCGCAGACCCCGCTGTTACCGTAATACAGGGGGCGCAGACCCCGCCGTTAGCGTATTACAGGTGGTGTAGACCCCGCCGTTACCGTAATACAGGTGGCGCAGTCCCCGCCGTTACCGTAATACAGGTGGCGCAGGCCCCGCCGTTACCGTAATACAGGTGGCGCAGTCCCCGCCGTTACCGTAATACAGGTGGCGCAGACCCCGCCGTTACAGTGATACAGGTGGCGCAGACCCCGCTGTTACCGTAATACAGGTGGCGCAGACCCCGCTGTTACCGTAATACAGGTGGCGCAGACCCCGCTGTTACCGTAATACAGGAGGCGCAGACCCCGCCGTTACCGTAATACAGGTGGCGCAGACCCCGCTGTTACCGTAATACAGGTGGCGCAGACCCCGCTGTTACCGTAATACAGGTGGCGCAGACCCGGTTGTTACCGTAATACAGGGGGGAACACCCCTCTTTTTCTTTTGCATTACGTAATACAGGGGGCGCAGAACCCGTCGTTACCGTAATACAGATGGTGCGAACCCCGCCGTTACCATAATACAGGTGGCGCAGACCCCGCCGTTACAGTAATACAGGTGGCGCAGACCCCGCTGTTACCGTAATACAGGTGGCGCAGACCCCGCCGTTACCATAATTCAGGTGCCGCAGACCCCGCCATTACCGTAATACAGGGGGCGCAGACCCCGCCGTTAGCGTATTACAGGTGGTGTAGACCCCGCCGTTACCGTAATACAGGTGGCGCAGTCCCCGCCGTTACCGTAATACAGGTGGCGCAGGCCCCGCCGTTACCGTAATACAGGTGGCGCAGTCCCCGCCGTTACCGTAATACAGGTGGCGCAGGCCCCGCCGTTACCGTAATACAGGTGGCGCAGACCCCGCTGTTACCGTAATACAGGTGGCGCAGACCCCGCTGTTACAGTGATACAGGTGGCGCAGACCCCGCTGTTACCGTAATACAGGTGGCGCAGACCCGGTTGTTACCGTAATACAGGTGGCGCAGACCCCGCTGTTACCGTAATACAGGTGGCGCAGACCCCGCTGTTACCGTAATACAGGTGGCGCAGACCCGGTTTTTACCGTAATACAGATGGTGCGAACCCCGCCGTTACCATAATACAGGTGGCGCAGACCCCGCCGTTACAGTAATACAGGTGGCGCAGACCCCGCTGTTACCGTAATACAGGTGGCGCAGACCCCGCCGTTACAGTGATACAGGTGGCGCAGACCCCGCTGTTACCGTAATACAGGTGGCGCAGACCCCGCCGTTACCGTAATACAGGAGGCGCAGACCCCGCTGTTACCGTAATACAGGTGGCGCAGACCCCGCCGTTACCGTAATACAGGAGGCGCAGACCCCGCTGTTACCGTAATACAGGTGGCGCAGACCCCGCCGTTACCATAATACAGGTGCCGCAGACCCCGCCATTACCGTAATACAGGTGGCGCAGACCCCGCCGTTACCGTAATACAGGAGGCTCAGACCCCGCTGTTACCGTAATACAGGTGGCGCAGACCCCGCCGTTACCATAATACAGGTGCCGCAGACCCCGCCATTACCGTAATACAGGGGGCGCAGACCCCGCCGTTACCGTAATACAGGTGGCGCAGTCCCCGCCGTTACCGTAATACAGGTGGCGCAGGCCCCGCCGTTACCGTAATACAGGTGGCGCAGTCCCCGCCGTTACCGTAATACAGGTGGCGCAGACCCCGCCGTTACAGTGATACAGGTGGCGCAGACCCCGCTGTTACCGTAATACAGGTGGCGCAGACCCCGCTGTTACCGTAATACAGGTGGCGCAGACCCGGTTGTTACCGTAATACAGGTGCCGCAGACCCCGCCATTACCGTAATACAGGGGGCGCAGACCCCGCCGTTAGCGTATTACAGGTGGTGTAGACCCCGCCGTTACCGTAATACAGGTGGCGCAGTCCCCGCCGTTACCGTAATACAGGTGGCGCAGGCCCCGCCGTTACCGTAATACAGGTGGCGCAGTCCCCGCCGTTACCGTAATACAGGTGGCGCAGACCCCGCCGTTACAGTGATACAGGTGGCGCAGACCCCGCTGTTACCGTAATACAGGTGGCGCAGACCCCGCTGTTACCGTAATACAGGTGGCGCAGACCCCGCTGTTACAGTGATACAGGGGGGAACACCCCTCTTTTTCTTTTGCATTACGTAATACAGGGGGCGCAGAACCCGTCGTTACCGTAATACAGATGGTGCGAACCCCGCCGTTACCATAATACAGGTGGCGCAGACCCCGCCGTTACAGTAATACAGGTGGCGCAGACCCCGCTGTTACAGTGATACAGGTGGCGCAGACCCCGCTGTTACCGTAATACAGGTGGCGCAGACCCGGTTGTTACCGTAATACAGGTGGCGCAGACCCCGCTGTTACCGTAATACAGGTGGCGCAGACCCGGTTGTTACCGTAATACAGATGGTGCGAACCCCGCCGTTACCATAATACAGGTGGCGCAGACCCCGCTGTTACCGTAATACAGGAGGCGCAGACCCCGCTGTTACCGTAATACAGGTGGCGCAGACCCCGCTGTTACCGTAATACAGGAGGCGCAGACCCCGCTGTTACAGTGATACAGGTGGCGCAGACCCCGCTGTTACTGTGATACAGGTGGCGCAGACCCTGCCGTTACCGTAATACAGGGGGCGCAGACCCCGCCGTTACCGTATTACAGGTGGCGTAGACCCCGCAGTTACCGTAATACAGGTGGCGCAGGCCTCGCCGTTACTGTAATACAGGTGGCGCAGGCCCCGCCATTACCGTAATACAGGTGGCGCAGACCCCGTCGTTACTGTGATACAGGTGGCGCAGATCCCGTCGTTACCGTAATACAGGTGGCGCAGGCCCCGCCGTTACCGTAATACAGGTGGCGCAGACCCCGCTGTTACCGTAATACAGGTGGCGCAGACCCCGCTGTTACCGTAATACAGGTGGCGCAGACCCCGCTGTTACCGTAATACAGGAGGCGCAGACCCCGCTGTTACCGTAATACAGGTGGCGCAGACCCCGCTGTTACCGTAATACAGGTGGCGCAGACCCCGCCGTTACCGTAATACAGGTGGCGCAGACCCCGCTGTTACCGTAATACAGGTGGCGCAGACCCCGCTGTTACCGTAATACAGGTGGCGCAGACCCCGCTGTTACCGTAATACAGGGGGCGCAGACCCCGCCGTTAGCGTATTACAGGTGGTGTAGACCCCGCCGTTACCGTAATACAGGTGGCGCAGTCCCCGCCGTTACCGTAATACAGGTGGCGCAGGCCCCGCCGTTACCGTAATACAGGTGGCGCAGTCCCCGCCGTTACCGTAATACAGGTGGCGCAGACCCCGCCGTTACAGTGATACAGGTGGCGCAGACCCCGCTGTTACCGTAATACAGGTGGCGCAGACCCCGCTGTTACCGTAATACAGGTGGCGCAGACCCCGCTGTTACCGTAATACAGGAGGCGCAGACCCCGCCGTTACCGTAATACAGGTGGCGCAGACCCCGCTGTTACCGTAATACAGGTGGCGCAGACCCCGCTGTTACCGTAATACAGGTGGCGCAGACCCGGTTGTTACCGTAATACAGGGGGGAACACCCCTCTTTTTCTTTTGCATTACGTAATACAGGGGGCGCAGAACCCGTCGTTACCGTAATACAGATGGTGCGAACCCCGCCGTTACCATAATACAGGTGGCGCAGACCCCGCCGTTACAGTAATACAGGTGGCGCAGACCCCGCTGTTACCGTAATACAGGTGGCGCAGACCCCGCCGTTACCCTAATTCAGGTGCCGCAGACCCCGCCATTACCGTAATACAGGGGGCGCAGACCCCGCCGTTAGCGTATTACAGGTGGTGTAGACCCCGCCGTTACCGTAATACAGGTGGCGCAGTCCCCGCCGTTACCGTAATACAGGTGGCGCAGGCCCCGCCGTTACCGTAATACAGGTGGCGCAGTCCCCGCCGTTACCGTAATACAGGTGGCGCAGGCCCCGCCGTTACCGTAATACAGGTGGCGCAGACCCCGCTGTTACCGTAATACAGGTGGCGCAGACCCCGCTGTTACAGTGATACAGGTGGCGCAGACCCCGCTGTTACCGTAATACAGGTGGCGCAGACC
Source organism: Pseudophryne corroboree (assembly GCF_028390025.1). NCBI lineage: Eukaryota > Metazoa > Chordata > Amphibia > Anura > Myobatrachidae > Pseudophryne > Pseudophryne corroboree. Next base: position 460,749 of record NW_026967520.1, on the reverse strand, counting down.
CGGTTGTTACCGTAATACAGGTGGCGCAGACCCCGCTGTTACCGTAATACAGGTGGCGCAGACCCCGCTGTTACCGTAATACAGGTGGCGCAGACCCGGTTTTTACCGTAATACAGATGGTGCGAACCCCGCCGTTACCATAATACAGGTGGCGCAGACCCCGCCGTTACAGTAATACAGGTGGCGCAGACCCCGCTGTTACCGTAACACAGGTGGCGCAGACCCCGCCGTTACAGTGATACAGGTGGCGCAGACCCCGCTGTTACCGTAATACAGGTGGCGCAGACCCCGCCGTTACCGTAATACAGGAGGCGCAGACCCCGCTGTTACCGTAATACAGGTGGCGCAGACCCCGCCGTTACCGTAATACAGGAGGCGCAGACCCCGCTGTTACCGTAATACAGGTGGCGCAGACCCCGCCGTTACCATAATACAGGTGCCGCAGACCCCGCCATTACCGTAATACAGGTGGCGCAGACCCCGCCGTTACCGTAATACAGGAGGCGCAGACCCCGCTGTTACCGTAATACAGGTGGCGCAGACCCCGCCGTTACCGTAATACAGGTGGCGCAGACCCCGCCGTTACCATAATACAGGTGCCGCAGACCCCGCCATTACCGTAATACAGGGGGCGCAGACCCCGCCGTTACCGTAATACAGGTGGCGCAGTCCCCGCCGTTACCGTAATACAGGTGGCGCAGGCCCCGCCGTTACCGTAATACAGGTGGCGCAGTCCCCGCCGTTACCGTAATACAGGTGGCGCAGACCCCGCCGTTACAGTGATACAGGTGGCGCAGACCCCGCTGTTACCGTAATACAGGTGGCGCAGACCCCGCTGTTACCGTAATACAGGTGGCGCAGACCCGGTTGTTACCGTAATACAGGTGCCGCAGACCCCGCCATTACCGTAATACAGGGGGCGCAGACCCCGCCGTTAGCGTATTACAGGTGGTGTAGACCCCGCCGTTACCGTAATACAGGTGGCGCAGTCCCCGCCGTTACCGTAATACAGGTGGCGCAGGCCCCGCCGTTACCGTAATACAGGTGGCGCAGTCCCCGCCGTTACCGTAATACAGGTGGCGCAGACCCCGCCGTTACAGTGATACAGGTGGCGCAGACCCCGCTGTTACCGTAATACAGGTGGCGCAGACCCCGCTGTTACCGTAATACAGGTGGCGCAGACCCCGCTGTTACAGTGATACAGGGGGGAACACCCCTCTTTTTCTTTTGCATTACGTAATACAGGGGGCGCAGAACCCGTCGTTACCGTAATACAGATGGTGCGAACCCCGCCGTTACCATAATACAGGTGGCGCAGACCCCGCCGTTACAGTAATACAGGTGGCGCAGACCCCGCTGTTACAGTGATACAGGTGGCGCAGACCCCGCTGTTACCGTAATACAGGTAGCGCAGACCCGGTTGTTACCGTAATACAGGTGGCGCAGACCCCGCTGTTACCGTAATACAGGTGGCGCAGACCCGTTTGTTACCGTAATACAGATGGTGCGAACCCCGCCGTTACCATAATACAGGTGGCGCAGACCCCGCCGTTACAGTAATACAGGTGGCGCAGACCCCGCTGTTACAGTGATACAGGTGGCGCAGACCCCGCTGTTACCGTAATACAGGTGGCGCAGACCCCGCCGTTACCGTAATACAGGAGGCGCAGACCCCGCTGTTACCGTAATACAGGTGGCGCAGACCCCGCCGTTACCGTAATACAGGAGGCGCAGACCCCGCTGTTACCGTAATACAGGTGGCGCAGACCCCGCCGTTACCATAATACAGGTGCCGCAGACCCCGCCATTACCGTAATACAGGGGGCGCAGACCCCGCCGTTAGCGTATTACAGGTGGTGTAGACCCCGCCGTTACCGTAATACAGGTGGCGCAGTCCCCGCCGTTACCGTAATACAGGTGGCGCAGGCCCCGCCGTTACCGTAATACAGGTGGCGCAGTCCCCGCCGTTACCGTAATACAGGTGGCGCAGACCCCGCCGTTACAGTGATACAGGTGGCGCAGACCCCGCTGTTACCGTAATACAGGTGGCGCAGACCCCGCTGTTACCGTAATACAGGTGGCGCAGACCCCGCTGTTACCGTAATACAGGAGGCGCAGACCCCGCCGTTACCGTAATACAGGTGGCGCAGACCCCGCTGTTACCGTAATACAGGTGGAGCAGACCCCGCTGTTACCGTAATACAGGTGGCGCAGACCCCGCTGTTACAGTGATACAGGTGGCGCAGACCCCGCTGTTACCGTAATACAGGTGGCGCAGACCCGGTTGTTACCGTAATACAGGGGGGAACACCCCTCTTTTTCTTTTGCATTACGTAATACAGGTGGCGCAGAACCCGCCGTTACCGTAATACAGGAGGCGCAGACCCCGCTGTTACCGTAATACAGGTGGCGCAGACCCCGCCGTTACCATAATACAGGTGCCGCAGACCCCGCCATTACCGTAATACAGGGGGCGCAAGACCCCGACGTTTTCCGTAATACAAGTGGCGCAAGACCCCGCCGTTACCATAATACAGGTGGCACATACCCCGCCCTTACCGTAATACAGGTGGCGCAGACCCCGCCGTTACAGTAATTCAATGCAGACCCCGCCATTACAGGTGTTGTGTCCTGTGGCATTGTGCTGTACAGGGGGAGCGGCCTGTGTTGTCGTAGTTTACAGGAGGAGCAACCTGTGCTGTGTATAATATACAGGGGAAGTGGCCTGTGTTGCAATAATATACAGGGGTAGCATCCTGTGTTGTCATAATAGACAGGAAGAGCAGCCTGTGGCATCGTACTCTACAGGGGGAGCAGCCTCTGGTGTCCTGTTGTTATTATTATTATACAGGAGGATCAGCCCCCGCCGTTACCGTAATACATGTGGCGCAGACCCCGCTGTTACCGTGATACAGATGGCGCAGCACCCGGCATTACAGTGATACAGGGGGCGCAGACCCCACCGTTACCGTGATACAGGTGGCGCAGACCCTGTTACCGTAATACAGGGGGGAACACCCCTCTTTTTCTTTTGCATTACGTAATACAGGGGGCGTAGAACCCGTCGTTACCGTAATACAGGTGGCGCACACTCCGCCGTTACCGTAATACAGATGGTGCACACACTGCCGTTACCGTAATGCAGGTGGTGCGAACCCCGCCGTTACCATAATACAGGTGCCGCAGACCCCGCCGTTACAGTAATACAGGGGGCGCAAGACCCCGACGTTTTCCGTAATACAAGTGGCGCAAGACCCCGCCGTTACCATAATACAGGTGGCACATACCCCGCCCTTACCGTAATACAGGTGGCGCAGACCCCGCCCTTACCGTAATACAGGTGGCGCAGGCCCCGCCGTTACAGTAATTCAATACACGGGACATTACAGCTGTTGTGTCCTGTGGCATTGTGCTGTACAGGGGGAGCGGCCTGTGTTGTCGTAGTTTACAGGAGGAGCAACCTGTGCTGTCATAATATACAGGGGAAGTGGCCTGTGTTGCAATAATATACAGGGGTAGCATCCTGTGTTGTCATAATAGACAGGAAGAGCAGCCTGTGGCATCGTACTCTACAGGGGGAGCAGCCTCTGGTGTCCTGTTGTTATTATTATTATACAGGAGGATCAGCCTGTGGTGTCCTGTTGTTGTTATTATACAGGAGGATCAGCCTGTGGTGTCCCGTTGTTATTATTATTATACAGGTGAGCAGCCTGTGGTATCCTATTATTATTATACAGGGGGAGCAGCCTGTGGTGTCCTGTTATTATTATACAGGGGAGTGGCCTGTGGTGTCCTGTTATTATTATTGTACAGGTGGAGCAGCCTATGTTGTACTGTTGTTGTTATTATTATTATTATACAGTAGGAGCAGCCTGTGGTGTCCTTTAATTATACAGGAGGAGCAGCCTGTGGCATCCACTTATTATTATTATACAGGTTGAGAAGCCTGTGGTGTCCTGTTGTTGTTGTTATTATTATTATTATTATACAGGAGGAGCAGCCTTTGTTGTCTTAATATTAATATTATAAAGAAGGAGTAGCTAGTGGTGTCCGCTTATTATTAATATACAGGGGGAGCAGACTGTGGCGTCCTGTCATTATTATTATTCAGGGGAAGCAGCCTGTGGTGTCCTGTTGTTGTTATTATTATTATTATTATTATACATTGGGAACAGCTTGTTGTATCCTATTATTATTTTTTTGTAGAGGGGGCAGCCTGTGGTGTAATTTTATTATTACTATAAAGTGAGAGCTGAATGGGGTGTCCTGTTGTTATTAGTATAATACAGGGGTAGCAGATTTTTGTGTATGGTTATTATTATACATGGACAGCAGCTTGTGGAGTCCTGGTGTTGTTATTGTTATTATTATTATTATTATTATTATTATTATTACTACTATAATACATTGGGAACAACTTGTTGTGTCCTATTATTATTATTTTTTTGCAGAGGGAGCAGCTTGTGGTGTCATTTTATTATTACTATAAAGGGAGAGCAGAATGGGGTGTCCTGTTGTTATTAGTATAATACTGGGGTAGCAGGTTTTTGTGCATGGTTATTATACATGGACAGCAGCTTGTGGTGTCCTGGTGTTGTTATTATTATTATTTTTATTACTATAATACATTGGGAGTGGTGGTGTAGTCACAGTGACATCACTTTTATCTATAGTAATAATACAGAGACATGACTGGTGAGGGGATGTTGGCATAACAGTTATTTTACTTATATCTACAGTAATAATACAGGGACATGACTGGGGAGGTGAAGGGATGTGGGAATGTCACAGTGTTATCACTTATATCTCTAGAAATAATACAGGGACATGACTAGGGGGAGTGAGGGGGATGGGGGAGCGTCACATTTACATTACTTATATTTATAGTAATAATACAGGGACATGACTGGGGAGGTAAGGGTATCTGGGGTGTCACAGGGGTGTCACAGTGACGTCACTTATATCTATAGTAATAATACAGGGACGTGAGTAGGAGGTGAGAGGATCTGGGAGCGTCACAGTGACATCACTTATATCTATAGTAATAATACAGGGACATGACTGGGGAGGTTAGGGGATCTGGGAGCATCACTGTCACATCACTTATATCTATAGTAATAATACAGGGACATGACTGGGGAGGTGAGGGGATCTGGGAGTGTCACAGTGACATCACTTATTTATTTTTCATCCACTAGTGGGCACTGGAGTACTCTTGGGATATGGGCGGTGCAATAGCAGGGATAGGCACATTTAAATATTTTAATGAGTAACCCTCCTCCCCCCTCCATACTCCCAAGATGCCTCAGTGTTTTATGTGCCTTCACCCGGGAAGGTCACATCATGGAGTTATTCCAGGGTTTACTTTTAATTTTTCAAAAGATTTTTTCTTTTATCAGTCACACTCCCTTCCCAGCTTATTAAGAAGTGTGGGTCCGGGAGTGTGTGCTGCTGTTGTGCAGCATAAGCTTGTTTGTGCTTAGACAGAGATGCCCCCCCATAGACCTTCATCAGCGTTAGCTGATTCAGCCATGGCTGCAGGAGCTGGACGGAGCTAAGAGACATCCCGGCACTTGGCAGCGCAGCTCCAAACAGTGCTGCCGCTGACCTCTACAATCTGCCCCTCTAGACAACTGGGAAGCGGCTCCCGGCAGCGCTGCTCACAGCAGCGGACAGATCACACTGCCGCTGCTGGGCGCCCGTCACATCACACATCTCCCTGCTCTTCAGCTTCCACTAGTGCATAGACCACGTGGGTAGCTGCTGCTAGGCGCCGTCACTCAGAGCCGGCGCTTGGTATACATTGCAAGCTAGCCGCAACTCACTGCTTTATGCGGTGTGGGAGATCATGGAGGTCCGTACTTCAGCCGTTCCCCTAAATATAAGGGATGGTGGCCAGGGCTATAAGGGACATAACATGCTATTAAGCCTAGGTTATGAGTGCTTTTGGGGGTACATAGGTTATAGTCAGATGCACATGCTGGGACGCCGGTTTCACACAAAGGTTATACACCTACTTCCCGCTTCTTCTTACAGCAATATGTCAGTCCTACAACACACGGCCACTGGAGGGGGCAGGGGTGTTTAGTAGGTGGCACAGTGACCATCATAGATTCCCTCTATAACACAGTGCGGTGCACGCAGTATTATAGGCACTACAGTTATTTTCACTGAGTTGTGCTGACGTTGTCTCACTGTATTATTGTCTGTCTGTCTGCATGACAAAATCAGAAACAGCAGCTTGTCTGTGATAACTGTGAGAATGCCTGATTTGCAGTCAGAGTTGTCCGCTGTACAAAAAGACCGTGAGGCGGCTAAGTCTGATTCATGATTAATACCGTGTGAGCAGCCAGTGTGGGCTCAGGATGTTTCTAGAACTTTGCTGGCTTACAAAATCCATGTATAGTTCAATTTCTAAGAATGGTCATCGTTTGTCTCATAATTACATTCTGGCGATTCAATGCCAAATCTGATATCTCAGCATTGGGTCAGGAGTCAAATAGTGAGGTCACTAATAGCCCGAGCTATGATGATCTCATTAGAGCGGTACGCCAGCTGCTAGGTTGTACTGAAACATATGAGGTTTTATTGCTAGCAGACTATGGGCGACTGTGTGTTTTTCTTATTCATATCTCTTAATAGGCATTTAATAGAAGCATGGCTAAATCCAGTTAAACACTTTTCTGGGACAACACGATTTCTGTCTAAATATCTTTTCCCACAGGCTATGACAACTAAATCGCCATCGGTGGAGTCTTCAGTTTCTAAACTTTCACTAAAATTAACTATTCCAGTCCCAGGTGCAGCTACGCTTAAAGACCCCTCGGAGAGTAAGCTGGAGGCCATGCTAAAGTCCATGTATACAGCAACAGGGGTGATGCTTACACCTGTTTAAGTTGGAGTTTGGGTTAACAAGGCTGTAGTTGCATGGGTGTAACAGCTCAGGGTAGGCCTACAACAGGGTTTTCCCTCAGACCAGCTTATATTTCTTACCGATCACATTTGTGAATTGGTTGAGTATTTAGGTACGGCTTCATTGGATGTCGGACAAGTTTGTTCTCGGCTTGCAGCCCAACAGCCGCTGTGGTTGCGTTCTTGACAGGCCGAGGCAGAATCAAAACGAGGAATAGAGGCGTTGCCTTCTACTAATGTTATCTGGTCCTGAATTGGAGAAATGGAATTCTCAGTAAATGAGGGGGGGGGATCTGTTTACCTGCCAACCATGCAGAGGGACGTGGTTTTCAACAAACCACTGACCGTCGTCAGGACTCAATCCAGTGGCATGACGGGCTTCCAGCCATCTCGCTCTTCAGTTGTGGGAGCACACCTTCAGAAGTTTCCCTTCGCGTAGTTTCAGACATCACAGATAGGTGGATCCGCAGTTTTGTTTTAAGAGGTTTCAATGAGTTTGACTTTCTACCACCGATGTGGTTTTTCAAGACAGGTCTGACTGTGTCAGCAGACAAGTGGGCAGGTCTGCAGACCGCTGTTCAGTCTCTCGTACATTCAGCAGTTTTGGTTCAGGTTCCAGTACACCAACAAGGTCAAGGGTTTTATTCCAATCTTTTTGTAGTACCAAAGCCGGATGGCTCAGTCAAACCGATATGGAACCTAAAGGGGTTCAATCGGTACGTCACTTACTACACTTTCAAGATGGAATCCCTACGGTCAGTGATTGCAGGTTTAGAACCACAGCAATTCATGATTTTGCGGGATCTCAAGGATACGTACTTACACATTCCAATTTGCCCACCGCATCCGCATCTGGCGTACTTAAGTTTGCAGTACGACAAGCGCCTCGGGTATTCACAAAGGTGATGTCTGTGTTGATAGTTCATATCAGATCCCTGGGAGTGATAATCGTTCCATACTTAGATGACCTTCTCATCAAGGCTTCGTCTCAACAAATTCTTTAACATGCCTTACTGTTGTACAGTGTACTAGTTCAGTATGGTTGGATTGTCAAAGAATTCAGTTTTAGGAATGATTCTGATTACGGTGGATCAATGCATTTACCTGCCACAACAGAAAGTACATGCTATTCGTCATCTAGTACTGCTAGTGCTCAAACCACGGACAGTCTCGGTGCATTTGTGCATTCGACTGTTAAGACAGATGGGGGCATCTTTCAAAACACTCCAGTTCGGAAGATTTTCACTCAGGTCCTTTTCAACTGGATCTTCTCGCATAGTGATCCGGCTCTCATCTACAAATTCATTAGATGGTTCGCTTGTCTCCAGGACAATATCATGTGGTGATGTTCGGCCCAATTGAGGATTCAAGCAACCTCTCGCATGGCCATGTGACTTTGAGTCCATCCCCTTTTTGTTGATGTATGCAACTTCTGTTGCGTTGTCCGACTGAACCTGAACAGTCTGAAACAGGAGCAAGTGAACTGCCTGACGCAGAGTGTTGTAAATTGCCCTGAGTTCCAGGACACTGATTGACAGTAATCCTGTGATAATGAGCTGCTGAAACTGGCTTCCTAACACGTAACATGGTTGGTATAACCAACTGTGGAATGCCCTCTCGTCTTGAAAGTGGTCTCAACAGCCACCCCGTAAACCGCAGTCGCGCTAAATCAGGGTAAAGGAACGACGCCTGCTGTAGTATAACTTGGAAAACAGTATTTCTCTTAGCCTTAGCTTCGGCAAGGCGTGTTGCACAATTGGGTGCCTTGTCATACAAGCCACTGTATCTGGTATTTCATACTGACAGAGCGGAACTTTGGACAAATCACGCTTTTCTAAAACAGGTAGTATCTTCTTTCATATCAACCAATCGTAATTCCTGTTTTCCCGAAGATTCAGGTACTCCAGCTACTTTGGATGTGGTACGCGCACTCCGCGTTTATGTAGCCCGAACATCAACTGTACGTATAACGGATACTTTGTTTGTTCTCTATGATGCAGTCAATATAAGTTGGCCAGCTTCCAAACAGACCTTGGCCAGATAGATTAACCTGACCATTCGTCAGGTACACTTTCAAGCTAGTCGATGGGAACGTCATGGGCAGCAGGCCTTAGCGCTTCTACGACGCAACCTTGCCGTGCAGTTACATGGCCATCACTGCACACATTTGTGTGCTTTTACAAGGTTGATAAGTCTGCGGCATCAGCTTCTAGCTTTGGCCGTCTAGTGTTACTGGTGCCAAACAGCTCTTCCGCCCAAGGGGGAAACTTTGGTAGGTCCCAAGAGTACTCCAGTGACCCCTAGTGGATTAGAAAGAAAACAGGATTTTGATGCTTACCAGATAAATCCTTTTCGTTGCACCCACAGGGGCACTGGACACCCACCCAGAGCAGTTTCACCTGGCTGGTGGTAAGTTCAGTAGTTCTTATGGTAACACATTTTCACCGACCTGTTCAAATGTGAAGGTGATTGTTATCTATTGTCGTGTCAACTTTCTAATTGTCCGTTATGTATCACTACTCTTGTGGCTCCACATACAAAATCTCAGTGCAGGAAAAAGGTTCGGAGTCTGGAATTGGATAATTCTGATGATGGACACAAGTCTCAAAGGTTGGGGAGCAGTGGTCCAACATTGTCAGTTTCAGTGTCTATGTTCAGACCGAGAAAGATCACTGTTAATCAATGTCCTGGAACTCACGGCAATTTACAACGCTCTGCGTCAGGCAGTTCACTTGCTCCTGTTTCAGACTGTTCAGGTTCAGTCAGACAACGCGACAGAAGTCGCATACATCAACAAAAAGGGGATGGTCTCAAAGTCACAAGGCCATGCGAGAGGTTGCTCGAATCCTCAATTGGGCCGAACATCACCACGTGATATTGTTGGCGGTCTTCATTCCAGGAGTGCACAACTGGGAAGCAGATTATCTCAGTTGGCAGGATTTTCCTCCAGGAGAATGGGCCTTACATCCAGAAGTGTTCCAGATGTTAGTCCAACGGTGGAGTTACCCAAAGGTGGATCTAATGGCTTCTCGCCATAATCATCAGACAGTTATGTGTCCAGAACAAGAGATCCAAAGACAGTGGCAGTGGATGCTCTCACCTTAGCGTGGCCGTACAGCTTCGTGTATCTATTTCCGTTTCTCCTGCTTCCTCGGTTGCTAAAGTGGATCAAACGAGAGTCCAAGACCGTCATACTAGTGGCGACTCGTTGCCTCGGAGAGTGTGGTTCTTGGATCTCCATGGTCTACTCGCAGATGATCCCTGGCTGATCCCGCTATGTCCAGACCTACTACAGCAGGGGTCCTTCCTTTACCCCGATTTTATCGTGGCTGTGTATTACGGGGTGACTGTTGAGACCACTCTCAAGACGAGAGGACATTCCACAGTTGGTTATACCAACCATGTTACGTGCTAGGAAGCCAGTTTCAGCAGCTCATTATCACAGGATTTGGCGAGCGGTTGGTGTGAAGCTAGGATGTTTCCGACATATTCTTTCAAGTTGTCCCATCTTTTGCTCTTTTTACAGATGGGGTTAGATGGAGGACTACGTTTAACAACAGTAACGGTGCAGGTCTCTGCCTTGTCAGTTTTTTATCAAAGGCGTTTCGCTCTTTTGCCAACAGTTCACAATTTCCTGCAAGGTGTCCTTAGAGTTCAACCTCTATTCATTCCACCTACAGCTCCATGGGTCTTAAATGTAGTTTTGCATGTTTTTGCAGTCAAGTTTTGAACCCTTGCAACACGTGGATGTTAAGTTTATAACTTGGAAAACAGTATTTCTCTTAGCCTTAGCATCGGCAAGGCGTGTTGCACAATTGGGTGCCTTGTCATGCAAGCCACCGCATCTGGTATTTCATACTGACAGAGCGGAACTTTGGACAAATCCCGCTTTTCTTCCACAGGTAGTATCTTCTTTCACATCAGACAGCTCTTCCGCCCAAGGGGGAAACTTTGGTACATCCCAAGAGTACTCCAGTGACCCCTAGTGGATTAGAAAGAAAACAGGATTTTGATACCAGATAAATCCTTTTCTTTGCATCCACAAGGGGCACTGGACACCCACCCAGAGCAGTTTCACCTGGCTGGTGGTAAGTTCAATAGTTCTTATGGTAACACATATTCACCGACTTGTTCAAATGTTAAGGTGATTGTTATCTATTGTTGTGTCAACTTTCTAATTGTCCGTTATGTTATAATGTTATATGTAATTGTCCGCTGTTCATCCTCTTTGTCGCTCCTATTTGGCTCAGCAAAAAAACACTAAGGCATCTTGGGAGTATAGAGGGTGAAGGATGGTTACACATTTACATTTTTAAATGTGCCTATCCCTGCTATCGCACCAACCATATCCCAAGAGTACTCCAGTGCCCCATGTGGATTCAAAGAAAAAGATTTATTTGGTAAGTACCAAAATCCTATTATCTATAGTAATAGTACAGGGACATGACTGTGGAGGTGATATTTATGTCTCCCCCATTTCACAGAGGTGTGAAGAAGACATCTGGTGAGCGTGAGACACCTAGCAGCCATGCTCATGTGTCAGGAGGACTGAGCAGGTCCCAGAGCCCCATCACGGTGCCTCCACCTCACTCACTGATACATGAGAGACACAGTGACCAGAAGATCCAGAAACTCACCAACAAGATCATTCCACTGCTAACTAGAGAGGTGACTGCTGGGAATGGAACATTGTACAGTGACACCAGGAGATGTGTCTGGGTGATGACTGGAGAGGTGACTGCCAGGAATGGTACATTATACAGTAACACCAGGGGATGTGTCTGGGTGATGACTGGAGAGGTGACTGCTGGGAATGGGACATTATACAGTAACACCAGGGGATGTGTCTGGGTGATGACTGGAGAGGTGACTGCTGGGAATGGGACATTATACAGTAACACCAGGGGACGTGTCTGGGTGATGACTGGAGAGGTGGCTGCTGGGAATGGGACATTATACAGTAACACCAGGGGATGTGTCTGGGGGATGACTGAGAGGTGACTGCTGGGAATGGAGCATTATACAGTAACACCAGAGGACGTGTCTGGGTGATGACTGGAGAGGTGACTGCTGGGAATGGGGCATTATACAGTAATACCGGGGGGACGTGCCTGGATGATGACTGGAGAGGTGACTGCTGGGAATGGGGCATTATACAGTAACACCGGGGGAAGTGCCTGGATGATGACTGGAGAGGTGACTGCTGGGAATGGGACATTATACAGTAATACCGGGGGATGTGTCTGGGTGATGACTGGAGAGGTGACTGCTGGGAATGGGGCATTATACAGTAATACCGGGGATGTGTCTGGGTGATGACTGGAGAGGTAACTGCTGGGAATGGGACATTATACAGTAACACCGGGGGATGTGTCTGGTGATGACTGGAGAGGTGACTGCTGGGAATGGGGCATTATACAATAACACCAGGGGATGTGTCTGGGTGATGACTGGAGAGGTGACTGCCGGAATGAGGCATTATACAGTAACACTGTGGGACGTGTCTGGGTGATGATTGGAGAGGTGACTGCTGGGAATGGGACATTATACAGTAACACCAGGGATGTGTCTGGGTGATGACTGAGAGGTGACTGCTGGGAATGGGGCATTATACAGTAACACCGGGGGATGTGTCTGGGTGATGACTGGAGAGGTGACTGCTGGGAATGGGGGCATTATACAGTAATACCGGGGGATGTGTCTGGGTGATGACTGGAGAGGTGACTGCCGGGAATGAGGCATTATACAGTAACACTGTGGGACGTGTCTGGGTGATGATTGGAGAGGTGACTGCTGGGAATGGGACATTATACAGTAACACCAGGGGATGTGTCTGGGTGATGACTGTACAAGTGGCTGCTGGGAATGGGGCATTATACAGTAACACCAGGGGATGTGTCTGGGTGATTGACTGGAGAGGTGACTGCTGGAATGGGGCATTATACAGTAACACCGGGGGATGTGTCTGGGTGATGACTGGAGAGGTGACTGCTGGGAATGGGGCATTATACAGTAATACCGGGGGATGTGTCTGGGTGATGACTGGAGAGGTGACTGCCGGGAATGAGGCATTATACAGTAACACTGTGGGACGTGTCTGGGTGATGATTGGAGAGGTGACTGCTGGGAATGGGACATTATACAGTAACACCAGGGGATGTGTCTGGTGATGACTGGAGAGGTGACTGCTGGGATTGGGACATTATACAGTAACACCAATGTATGTGTCTGGGTGATGACTGGAGAGGTGACTGCTGGGAATGGGACATTATACAGTAACACCAGGGGACGTGTCTAGGTCATGACTGGAGAGGTGACTGCTGGGAATGGAACATTATACAGTAACACCAGGGGATGTGTCTGGGTGATGACTGGAGAGGTGACTGCTGGAATGGGGCATTGTACAGTAACACCAGGTGACGTGTCTGGGTGATGACTGGAGAGGTGACTGCTGGGAATGGGACATTATACAGTAACACCAGGGGACGTGTCTGGGTGATGACTGGAGAGGTGACTGCTGGGAATGGGGCATTATACAGTAACACCGGGGGATGTGTCTGGGTGATGACTGGAGAGGTGACTGCTGGGAATGGGACATTATACAGTAACACCAGGGGATGTGTCTGGGAGATGACTGGAGAGGTGACTGCTGGCAATGGGGCATTATACAGTAAAACCAGAGGATGTGTCTGGGGGATGACTGGAGAGGTGACTGCTGGGAATGGGACATTATACAGTAACACCAGGGGACGTGTCTGGGTGATGACTGGAGAGGTGACTGCTGGGAATGGGGCATTATACAGTAAACACCAGGGGATGTGTCTGGATGGTGACTGGAGAGGTGACTGCTGGGAATGGGACATTATACAGTAATACCGGGGGATGTGTCTGGGTGATGACTGGAGAGGTGACTGCTGGGAATGGGGCATTATACAGTAATACCGGGGGATGTGTCTGGGTGATGACTGGAGAGGTAACTGCTGGGAATGGGACATTATACAGTAACACCGGGGGATGTGTCTGGGTGATGACTGGAGAGGTGACTGCTGGGAATGGGGCGTTATACAATAACACCAGGGGATGTGTCTGGGTGATGACTGGAGAGGTGACTGCCGGGAATGAGGCATTATACAGTAACACTGTGGGACGTGTCTGGGTGATGATTGGAGAGGTGACTGCTGGGAATGGGACATTATACAGTAACACCAGGGGATGTGTCTGGGTGATGACTGTACAAGTGGCTGCTGGGAATGGGGCATTATACAGTAACACCAGGGGATGTGTCTGGTGATGACTGAGAGGTGACTGCTGGGAATGGGGCATTATACAGTAACACCGGGGGATGTGTCTGGGTGATGACTGGAGAGGTGACTGCTGGGAATGGGGCATTATACAGTAATACCGGGGGATGTGTCTGGGTGATGACTGGAGAGGTGACTGCCGGGAATGAGGCATTATACAGTAACACTGTGGGACGTGTCTGGGTGATGATTGGAGAGGTGACTGCTGGGAATGGGACATTATACAGTAACACCAATGTATGTGTCTGGGTGATGACTGGAGAGGTGACTGCTGGGAATGGGACATTATACAGTAACACCAGGGGATGTGTCTGGGTGATGACTGGAGAGGTGACTGCTGGGAATGGGACATTATACAGTAACACCGGGGGACGTGTCTGGGTGATGACTGGAGAGGTGACTGCTGGGAATGGGGCATTATACAGTAACACCAGGGGATGTGTCTGGGTGATGACTGGAGAGGTGACTGCTGGGAATGGGACATTATACAGTAACACAGAGGGACGTGTCTGGGTGATGACTGGAGAGGTGACTGCTGGGAATGGGGCATTATACAGTAACACCAGGGGAAGTGTCTGGGTGATGACTGGAGAGGTGACTGCTGGGAATGGGGCATTATACAGTAACACTAGCGGACGTGTCTGGGTGATGACTGGAGAGGTGACTGCTGGGAATGGGACATTATACAGTAACACCAGGGGATGTGTCTGGGTGATGACTGGAGAGGTGACTGCTGGGAATGGGACATTATACAGTAACACCAGGGGATGTGTCTGGGTGATGACTGGAGAGGTGACTGCTGGGAATGGGGCATTATACAGTAACACCAGGGGATGTGTCTGGAGGATGACTGGAGAGGTGAGTGTTCGGAATGGGACGTTATCAGTGATCGTGCCGAGTCCAAAAAAAAGTGGGTCCCAGGGACCCCTCACTTTTAAAAATTGGGGTCCTACCTGTCCTTTTCTGGGTCCCATCGGAGTGAAGGTTTTAATTAGTCTTATTAATGATTCAAATATAAAAAGACAAACTTGATTTGGACACTACAAAAGTGGTGCAAGGGGGAGGATGGGGTGACGATGCTGCTGGGCTGTGTAACATACAGCACACCCCACACTATAGATGTAACTAGACATTTTGGTGACCTTGTGGCAGAAAGAGAACTGGTTCTCCCTCACCTATACAGAAGACTGACAGTGCGCGCCGAAGGTGTGCTAGAATTTTTAGGGGCGTGGCTTCGTGGTGAATGGGCGTGGTCACATAATAGTACCAATTCACATTACTCAACACAGTAGTGCCACTTATACACATTGCACCAGGTAGAACCTCCTATACACACTGAGCAAAGGAGAGCACGTTATACACATTGCGCCACACATTGCACCAGGTAGAGCACGTTATACACATTGCGCCACACATTGCACCAGGTAGAGCACGTTATACACATTGCAGCAGGTAGAGTACGTTATACACATTGCACCAGGTAGAGCACGTTATACACATTGCAGCAGGTAGAGCACGTTATACACATTGCAGCAGGTAGAGCACGTTATACACATTGCAGCAGGTAGAGCACGTTATACACATTGCACCAGGTAGAGCACGTTATACACATTGCAGCAGGTAGAGCACGTTATACACATTGCAGCAGGTAGAGCACGTTATACACATTGCAGCAGGTAGAACACGTTATACACATTGCAGCAGGTAGAGCACGTTATACACATTGCGGCAGGTAGAGCACGTTATACACATTGCAGCAGGTAGAGCACGTTCTACACATTGCACCAGGTAGAGCACGTTATACACATTGCAGCAGGTAGAGCACGTTATACACATTGCAGCAGGTAGAGCACGTTATACACATTGCACCAGGTAGAGCACGTTATACACATTGCAGCAGGTAGAGCACATTATACACATTGCACCAGGTAGAGCACGTTATACACATTGCAGCAGGTAGAGCACGTTATACACATTGCAGCAGGTAGAGCACGTTATACACATTGCAGCAGGTAGAGCACGTTATACACATTGCAGCAGGAAGAGCACGTTATACACATTGCAGCAGGAAGAGCACGTTATACACATTGCAGCAGGTAGAGCACGTTATACACATTGCACCAGGTAGAGTACGTTATACACATTGCAGCAGGTAGAGCACGTTATACACATTGCAGCAGGAAGAGCACGTTATACACATTGCACCAGGTAGAGCACGTTATACACATTGCACCAGGTAGAGTACGTTATACACATTGCAGCAGGTAGAGCACGTTATACACATTGCAGCAGGAAGAGCGCGTTATACACATTGCAGCAGGCAGAGCACGTTATACACATTGCACCAGGTAGAGCACGTTATACACATTGCAGCAGGTAGAGCACGTTCTACACATTGCACCAGGTAGAGCACGTTATACACATTGCAGCAGGTAGAGCACGTTATACACATTGCACCAGGTAGAGCACGTTATACACATTGCAGCAGTCAGAGCACGTTATACACATTGCACCAGGTAGAGCACGTTATACACATTGCAGCAGGCAGAGCACGTTATACACATTGCACCAGGTAGAGCACGTTATACACATTGCAGCAGGTAGAGCACGTTATACACATTGCAGCAGGTAGAGCACGTTATACACATTGCAGCAGGTAGAGCACGTTATACACATTGCAGCAGGTAGAGCACATTATACACATTGCAGCAGGTAGAGCACGCTATACACATTGCAGCAGGTAGAGCACGTTACACACATTGCAGCAGGTAGAGCACGTTCTACACATTGCACCAGGTAGAGCACGTTCTACACATTGCACCAGGTAGAGCACGTTATACACATTGCACCAGGTAGAGCACGTTATACACATTGCACCAGGTAGAGCACGTTATACACATTGCACCAGGTAGAGCGCGTTATACACATTGCAGCAGGTAGAGCATGTTATACACATTGCAGCAGGAAGAGCACGTTATACACATTGCACCAGGTAGAGCACGTTATACACATTGCAGCAGGCAGAGCACGTTATACACATTGCACCAGGTAGAGCACGTTATACACATTGCAGCAGGTAGAGCACGTTCTACACATTGCACCAGGTAGAGCACGTTATACACATTGCACCAGGTAGAGCACGTTATACACATTGCACCAGGTAGAGCACGTTATACACATTGCACCAGGTAGAGCACGTTATACACATTGCACCAGGTAGAGCGCGTTATACACATTGCAGCAGGTAGAGCATGTTATACACATTGCAGCAGGAAGAGCACGTTATACACATTGCAGCAGGAAGAGCACGTTATACACATTGCACCAGGTAGAGCACGTTATACACATTGCAGCAGGCAGAGCACGTTATACACATTGCACCAGGTAGAGCACGTTATACACATTGCAGCAGGTAGAGCACGTTATACACATTGCAGCAGGTAGAGCACGTTATACACATTGCACCAGGTAGAGCACGTTATACACATTGCAGCAGGTAGAGCACGTTATACACATTGCAGCAGGTAGAGCACGTTATACACATTGCACCAGGTAGAGCACGTTATACACATTGCAGCAGGTAGAGCACGTTATACACATTGCAGCAGGTAGAGCGCGTTATACACATTGCACCAGGTAGAGCACGTTATACACATTGCAGCAGGTAGAGCTTGTTATACACATTGCAGCAGGTAGAGCACGTTATACACATTGCACCAGGTAGAGCACGTTATACACATTGCAGCAGGTAGAGCACGTTCTACACATTGCACCAGGTAGAGCACGTTATACACATTGCAGCAGGTAGAGCACGTTATACACATTGCACCAGGTAGAGCACGTTATACACATTGCAGCAGGTAGAACACGTTCTACACATTGCACCAGGTAGAGCACGTTATACACATTGCAGCAGGTAGAGCACGTTATACACATTGCAGCAGGTAGAGCGCGTTATACACATTGCACCAGGTAGAGCACGTTATACACATTGCAGCAGGTAGAGCACGTTCTACACATTGCACCAGGTAGAGCACGTTATACACATTGCACCAGGTAGAGCCCGTTATACACATTGCAGCAGGTAGAGCACGTTATACACATTGCAGCAGGTAGAGCACGTTATACACATTGCAGCAGGTAGAGCACGTTATACACATTGCAGCAGGTAGAGCTTGTTATACACATTGCACCAGGTAGAGCACGTTATACACATGGCAGCAGGTAGAGCACGTTATACACATGGCAGCAGGTAGAGCACGTTATACACATTGCACCAGGTAGAGCACGTTATACACATTGCACCAGGTAGAGCACGTTATACACATTGCACCAGGTAGAGCACGTTATACACATTGCAGCAGGTAGAGCACGTTATACACATTGCAGCAGGTAGAGCACGTTATACACATTGCACCAGGTAGAGCACGTTATACACATTGCAGCAGGTAGAGCACGTTATACACATTGCAGCAGGTAGAGCACGTTATACACATTGCAGCAGGTAGAGCACGTTATACACATTGCAGCAGGTAGAGCACGTTATACACATTGCAGCAGGTAGAGCACGTTATACACATTGCAGCAGGTAGAGCACGTTATACACATTGCAGCAGGTAGAGCACGTTATACACATTGCAGCAGGTAGAGCACGTTATACACATTGCAGCAGGTAGAACACGTTATACACATTGCAGCAGGTAGAGCACGTTATACACATTGCAGCAGGTAGAGCACGTTATACACATTGCAGCAGGTAGAGCATGTTATACACATTGCAGCAGGTAGAGCACGTTATACACATTGCAGCAGGTAGAGCATGTTATACACATTGCAGCAGGTAGAGCACGTTATACACATTGCAGCAGGTAGAGCACGTTATACACATTGCAGCAGGTAGAGCATGTTATACACATTGCAGCAGGTAGAGCACGTTATACACATTGCAGCAGGTAGAGCACGTTATACACATTGCAGCAGGTAGAACACGTTATACACATTGCAGCAGGTAGAGCACGTTATACACATTGCAGCAGGTAGAGCACGTTATACACATTGCAGCAGGTAGAGCACGTTATACACATTGCAGCAGGTAGAGCACGTTATACACATTGCAGCAGGTAGAGCACGTTATACACATTGCAGCAGGTAGAGCACGTTATACACATTGCAGCAGGTAGAGCACGTTATACACATTGCAGCAGGTAGAGCACGTTATACACATTGCAGCAGGTAGAGCACGTTATACACATTGCAGCAGGTAGAGTATGTTATACACATTGCAGCAGGTAGAGCACGTTATACACATTGCAGCAGGTAGAGCACGTTATACACATTGCAGCAGGTAGAGCACGTTATACACATTGCAGCAGGTAGAGCACGTTATACACATTGCAGCAGGTAGAGCACGTTATACACATTGCAGCAGGTAGAGCACGTTACACACATTGCACCAGGTAGAGCACGTTATACACATTGCACCAGATAGAGCACGTTATACATATTGCAGCAGGTAGAGCACGTTATACACATTGCAGCAGGTAGAACACGTTATACACATTGCACCAGGTAGAGCGCGTTATACACATTGCACCAGGTAGAGCACGTTATACACATTGCAGCAGGTAGAGCACGTTATACACATTGCAGCAGGTAGAGCACGTTATACACATTGCAGCAGGTAGAGTACATTATACACATTGCACCAGGTAGAGCACGTTATACACATTGCACCAGGTAGAGCACGTTATACACATTGCAGCAGGTAGAGCACGTTATACACATTGCAGCAGGTAGAGCACGTTCTACACATTGCACCAGGTAGAGCACGTTATACACATTGCACCAGGTAGAGCTCGTTATACACATTGCAGCAGGTAGAGCACGTTATACACATTGCAGCAGGTAGAGCACGTTATACACATTGCAGCAGGTAGAGCACGTTATACACATTGCAGCTGGTAGAGCACGTTATACACATTGCAGCAGGTAGAGCACGTTATACACATTGCAGCAGGTAGAGCACGTTATACACATTGCAGCTGGTAGAGCACGTTATACACATTGCAGCAGGTAGAGCACGTTATACACATTGCAGCAGGTAGAGCACGTTCTACACATTGCACCAGGTAGAGCACGTTATACACATTGCACCAGGTAGAGCTCGTTATACACATTGCAGCAGGTAGAGCACGTTATACACATTGCAGCAGGTAGAGCACGTTATACACATTGCAGCAGGTAGAGCACGTTATACACATTGCAGCAGGTAGAGCACGTTATACACATTGCAGCAGGTAGAGCACGTTATACACATTGCAGCAGGTAGAGTACATTATACACATTGCGCCAGGTAGAGCACGTTATACACATTGCACCAGGTAGAGCGCGTTATACACATTGCAGCAGGTAGAGCACGTTATACACATTGCAGCAGGTAGAGCACGTTATACACATTGCAGCAGGTAGAGCACGTTATACACATTGCAGCAGGTAGAGCACGTTATACACATTGCACCAGGTAGAGCACGTTATACACATTGCAGCAGGTAGAGCACAGTATACACATTGCACCAGGTAGAGCACATTATACACATTGCAGCAGGTAGAGTACGTTATACACATTGCACCAGGTAGAGCACGTTATACACATTGCAGCAGGTAGAGCACGTTATACACATTGCACCAGGTAGAGCACGTTATACACATTGCAGCAGGTAGAGCACATTATACACATTGCAGCAGGTAGAGCGCGTTATGCACATTGCAGCAGGTAGAGCACGTTATACACATTGCAGCAGGTAGAGCACATTATACACATTGCACCAGGTAGAGCACGTTATACACATTGCACCAGGCAGAGCACGTTATACACATTGCAGCAGGTAGAGCACATTATACACATTGCAGCAGGTAGAGCACGTTATACACATTGCACCAGGTAGAGCACGTTATACACATTGCAGCAGGTAGAGCACATTATACACATTGCAGCAGGTAGAGCACGTTATACACATTGCAGCAGGTAGAGCACGTTATACACATTGCAGCAGGTAGAGCACGTTATACACATCGCAGCAGGTAGAGCACGTTATACACATTGCAGCAGGTAGAGCACGTTATACACATTGCAGCAGGTAGAGCACGTTATACACATTGCAGCAGGTAGAGCACGTTATACACATTGCAGCAGGTAGAGCACGTTATACACATTGCAGCAGGTAGAGCACGTTATACACATTGCAGCAGGTAGAGCACGTTATACACATTGCAGCAGGTAGAGCACGTTATACACATTGCACCAGGCAGAGCACGTTATACACATTGCAGCAGGTAGAGTACATTATACACATTGCGCCAGGTAGAGCACGTTATAGACATTGCAGCAGGTAGAGCACGTTATACACATTGCAGCAGGTAGAGTACGTTATACACATTGCAGCAGGTAGAGCACGTTATACACATTGCACCAGGTAGAGCACGTTATACACATTGCAGCAGGTAGAGCACGTTATACACATTGCACCAGGTAGAGCACGTTATACACATTGCAGCAGGTAGAGCACATTATACACATTGCACCAGGTAGAGCACATTATACACATTGCAGCAGGTAGAGCACGTTATACACATTGCAGCAGGTAGAGCACATTATACACATTGCACCAGGTAGAGCACATTATACACATTGCACCAGGTAGAGCACATTATACACATTGCAGCAGGTAGAGCACGTTATACACATTGCACCAGGTAGAGCACGTTATACACATTGCAGCAGGTAGAGCGCGTTATACACATTGCAGCAGGTAGAGCACATTACACACATTGCAGCAGGTAGAGCACGTTATACATATTGCACCAGGTAGAGCACGTTATACACATTGCACCAGGCAGAGCACGTTATACACATTGCAGCAGGTAGAGCACATTATACACATTGCAGCAGGTAGAGCACGTTATACACATTGCAGCAGGTAGAGCACGTTATACACATTGCACCAGGTAGAGCACGTTATACACATTGCAGCAGGTAGAGCACATTATACACATTGCAGCAGGTAGAGCACGTTATACACATTGCAGCAGGTAGAGCACGTTATACACATTGCAGCAGGTAGAGCACGTTATACACATTGCAGCAGGTAGAACACGTTATACACATTGCAGCAGGTACAGCACGTTATACACATTGCAGCAGGTAGAGCACGTTATACACATTG
The DNA here is from genome assembly GCF_028390025.1 of Pseudophryne corroboree. NCBI lineage: Eukaryota > Metazoa > Chordata > Amphibia > Anura > Myobatrachidae > Pseudophryne > Pseudophryne corroboree. The sequence continues at coordinate 438,314 of NW_026967520.1, read as the reverse complement.
CACCAGGTAGAGCACGTTATACACATTGCACCAGGTAGGGCACGTTATACACATTGCAGCAGGTAGAGCACATTATACACATTGCACCAGGTAGAGCACGTTATACACATTGCAGCAGGTAGAGCACGTTATACACATTGCAGCAGGTAGAGCACGTTATACACATTGCAGCAGGTAGAGCATGTTATACACATTGCAGCAGGTAGAGCACGTTATACACATTGCACCAGGTAGAGCACGTTATACACATTGCAGCAGGTAGAGCACGTTATACACATTGCACCAGGTAGAGCACGTTATACACATTGCAGCAGGTAGAGCACGTTATACACATTGCAGCAGGTAGAGCACGTTATACACATTGCACCAGGTAGAGCATGTTATACACATTGCAGCAGGTAGAGCACGTTATACACTTTGCGCCAGGTAGAGAGCGTTATACACATTGCAGCAGGTAGAGCACATTATACACATTGCACCAGGTAGAGCACGTTATACACATTGCAGCAGGTAGAGCACGTTATACACATTGCAGCAGGTAGAGCACGTTATACACATTGCAGCAGGTAGAGCACGTTATACACATTGCAGCAGGTAGAGCACGTTATACACATTGCACCAGGTAGAGCACGTTATACACATTGCAGCAGGTAGAGCACGTTATACACATTGCACCAGGTAGAGCACGTTATACACATTGCAGCAGGTAGAGCACGTTATACACATTGCGCCATGTAGAGCACGTTATACACATTGCAGCAGGTAGAGCACGTTATACACATTGCACCAGGTAGAGCATGTTATACACATTGCAGCAGGTAGAGCACGTTATACACATTGCAGCAGGTAGAGCACGTTATACACATTGCACCAGGTAGAGCACGTTATACACATTGTGGCAGGTAGAGCATGTTATACACATTGCAGCAGGTAGAGCACGTTATACACATTGCAGCAGGTAGAGCACGTTATACACATTGCACCAGGTAGAACACGTTATACACATTGCAGCAGGTAGAGCACGTTATACACATTGCAGCAGGTAGAGCATGTTATACACATTGCACCAGGTAGAGCACGTTATACACATTGCAGCAGGTAGAGCACGTTATACACATTGCACCAGGTAGAGCACGTTATACACATTGCAGCAGGTAGAGCACGTTATACACATTGCACCAGGTAGAGCACGTTATACACATTGCACCAGGTAGAGCACGTTATACACATTGCAGCAGGTAGAGTACGTTATACACATTGCACCAGGTAGAGCACGTTATACACATTGCAGCAGGTAGAGCACGTTATACACATTGCAGCAGGTAGAGCACGTTATACACATTGCAGCAGGTAGAGCACGTTATACACATTGCACCAGGTAGAGCATGTTATACACATTGCACCAGGTAGAGCATGTTATACACATTGCACCAGGTAGAGCACGTTATACATATTGCGCAGGTAGAGCACGTTATACATATTGCGCAGGTAGAGCACGTTATACACATTGCGCCAGGCAGAGCACTTAACAATTATATGATTAAAAAACAGGACAACATTATAAAATAATACATTTTCTATATGTTATGGCTTTATGGTGCCGCTATAATAGGAGCCTCAGTCTGGATTTAGACACTACAGAAGTGTTGTGGGGGAGGGAGGGTGACAATGCTGCGGGGCTGTTATCATATCGGAAGTATGCGTTCAGAATCCTGGCTGTCGGGATCCCAGGAGCCGTAATACCGATGCCGGAATCCTGCCAGCCGCCAGAATACCAACGCTGACATCCCGAGAAGATTAGGATCCCACCAACGATATCCCGACAGTCAGGATCCTGAAGGTAAGTATGCACTGCCGCCACTGCGGGTCGGGGGGGGGTTAGGATATGGTGTTGGGGAGGTTAGGGTTAGGCTGCAGAGAGGGGGTATAAGTGTTAGGAACTAAGGGGGTGGGTTAGGTTTAGGCTGTGGGAAACTGAGGGTTAGGGGTGGGAGGTTAAGGTACCCTCTGCACTCGTCACTCTTGTCTGCTTTGCTGCGATCGGGATGCTGGTGTCGGTATACTAAATGCCAACATCCTGACCGCCGACTTCGGACATTTGGTACAACCACTGGATTCGAGTCATGCTGCCTGTAATTTCTCTGACGTCCTAGTGGATGCTGGGAACTCCGTAAGGACCATGGGGAATAGCGGCTCCGCAGGAGACTGGGCACATCTAAAGAAAGCTTTAGGATCACCTGGTGTGCACTGGCTCCTCCCCCTATGACCCTCCTCCAAGCCTCAGTTAGGTTTTTGTGCCCGGCCGAGAAGGGTGCAATATAGGTGGCTCTCCTGAGCTGCTTAGAGTAAATAGACTTAGGTTTTTTATTTTCAGTGAGACCTGCTGGCAACAGGCTCACTGCATCGAGGGACTAAGGGGAGAAGAAGCGAACTCACCTGCGTGCAGAGTGGATTGGGCTTCTTAGGCTACTGGACATTAGCTCCAGAGGGACGATCACAGGCCCAGCCATGGATGGGTCCCGGAGCCGCGCCGCCGGCCCCCTTACAGAGCCAGAAGAGCGAAGAGGTCCGGAAAAATCGGCGGCAGAAGACGTCCTGTCTTCAATAAGGTAGCGCACAGCACCGCAGCTGTGCGCCATTGCTCTCAGCACACTTCACACTCCGGTCACTGAGGGTGCAGGGCGCTGGGGGGGGCAGCGCCCTGAGACGCAATAAATCGATAAAAACCTTATATGGCTAAAATAAATGCATCACATATAACTCCTGGGCTATATGGATGCATTTAACCCCTGCCAAAACATACAGAAAAACGGATGATAAGGACGCCGAGAAAGGGGCGGAGCCTATCTCCTCAGCACACTGGCGCCATTTTCCCTCACAGCTCAGTTGGAGGGAAGCTCCCTGGCTCTCCCCTGCAGTCACTACACTACAGAAATGGGTTAAAAAAGAGAGGGGGGCACAAATTAGGCGCAGTATAAACAATACAGCAGCTATAGGGAAAAACACTTATATAAGGTTATCCCTGTATATATATAGCGCTCTGGTGTGTGCTGGCAAACTCTCCCTCTGTCTCCCCAAAGGGCTAGTGGGGTCCTGTCCTATCAGAGCATTCCCTGTGTGTGTGCTGTGTGTCGGTACGTTTGTGTCGACATGTATGAGGAGAAAAATGATGAGGAGACGGAGTAGAGTGTCTGTAATAGGGTTGTCACCCCCTAGGGGGTCGACACCTGAGTGGATGTACTGTTGAAATTGCGTGACAGTGTCTGCTTTGTATAAAAGACAGTGGTTGACATGAGACAGCCGGCTACTCAGCTTGTGCCTGTCCAGACGTCTCATACAGGGGCTCTAAAGCGCCCGTTACCTCAGATACAGACGCCGACACGGGTACTGACTCCTGTGTCGACGGTGAAGAGACAACCGTGATTTCCAATAGGGCCACACATTGCATGATTGAGGCAATGGAAAAAGTTTACACTTTTCTGATAATATGAATACCACCAAAAAAGGGGTATTATGTTTGGTGAGGAAAAACTTCCTGTAGTTTTCCTGAATCTGAGAAATAAAATGAGGCGTGTGATGATGCGTAAGTTTCCCCCCGATAACAATTGATAATTTCTAAAAAGTTATTGGCAGTATACCTTTTCCCGCCAGAGGTTAGGGTGCGTTGGGAAACACCCCCTAGGGGGGATAAGGCGCTCACACGCTTGTAAGAACAAGGGCTCTACCCTCTCTTGAGATGGCCGCCCTTAAGGATCCTGCTGATAGAAAGCAGGAGGGTATCCTAAAATGTATTTACACACATAATGGTGTTATACTGCGACCAGCAATCGCCTCAGCCTGGATGTGCAGTGCTGGGTTGGCGTGGTCGGATTCCCTGACTGGAAATATGATATCCTAGATAAGGACAGTATATTATTGCCTATAGAGCAATTAAAAGATGCATTTCTATATATGCGTGATGCACAGCGGAATATTTGCCGACTGGCATCAAGTATAAGTGCGTTGTCCAATTATACCAGTAAAGTGGTCAGGTGATGCGGATTCCAAACGGCATTTGGAAGTATTGCCTTAAAAAAGGGGATGTACCCCAGGTCGCCTCTCAAAATAAGACGCCGTATTATCAGGCGCAGTCCTGGTTGGCAAGCGGACAAAAGGGTTCCTCTTTTCTGCTCGTGACAGAGGGAGAGGAAAATGGCTGCAGAGATCAGCCAGTTCCAAGGAACAGAAACCCTTTTCCGCCTCTGCCAAGCCCTCAGTATGACGCTAGGGCTTTACAAGTTCAGGCACGGTGGGGTCCCGTTCTCAATGAATTTCAGTGCGCAGTGGGCTCACTCGCAAGTAGACCCCTGGATCCTTCAGGTAATATTTCAGGGGTACAAATTGGAATTCGAGACGTATCCCCCTCGCCGTTTCCAAAAGTCTGTTTTACCGACGTCTCCCGCTGACAGGGAGGCAGTTTTGGAAGCCATTCACAAGCTGTATTCCCAGCAGGTGATAATTAAGGTACCCCTCCTGCAACAGGGAACGGGGTATTATTCCACACTATTGTGGTACCGAAGCCAGACGGCTCGGTGAGACCGATTTTAAAATCTAAAATCTTTGAACACTTGCATACAGAGGTTCAAATTCAAAATTGAGTCACTCAGAGCAGTGATTGCAAACCTGGAAGAAGGGGACTACATGATGTCTCGGGACATCAAGGATGCTTACTTTCATGTCAAAATTTACCCTTCTCACCAAGGGTATTTCAGGTTATGGTACAGAACTGTCACTATCCGTTCGGACGCTGCCGTAGGGATGGTCCACGGCACCCCGGGTCTTTACTGAAGTAATGACCGTAATGATGATATTCCTTCGAAGGAAGGGAATTTTAGTTATCCTTTACTTGGACGATTCCCTGATAAGGGTAAGATCCAGGGAACAGTTGGAGATCGGTGTAGCACTATCTCAGATAGTGTTGCGGCAGCACGATTGGATTCTCAATATTCCAAAATCGCAGCTGGTTCCGACGACTTGTCTTCTGTTCCTAGGGATGATCCTGGACACAGTCCAGAAAGAAGGTGTTTCTCCCGGAGGAGAAAGCCAGGGAGTTATCCGAGCTAGTCTGGAACCTCCTAAAACCGAACCAAGTATCAGTGCATCAATGCACAGGGGTTCTGGGTAAAAATGGTGGCTTCCTATGAAGCAATCCCATTCGGCAGATCCCACGCAAGACTTTCCAGTGGAACCTACTGGACAAATGGTCCGGGTCGCATCTTCAGATGCTTCAGCGGAGAACCCTGTCACCAGGGACAAGGGTATCCCTCCTGTGGTGGTTGCAGAGTGCTCATCTTCTAGAGGGCCGCAGATTCGGGACTGGGTCCTGGTGGCCACGGATGCCAGCCTGCGAGGCTGGGGAGCAGTCACACAGGGAAGGAATATCCAGGGCTTATGGTCAAGCCTGGAGACATCACTTCACATAAATGTCCTGAATGCTCTAAGCTTAGCAAGACCTCTGCTTCAAGGTCAGCCGGTGTTGATCCAGTCGGACAACATTACGGCAGTCACCCACGTAAACAGACAGGGTGCCACAAGAAGCAGGAGGGCAATGGCAGAAGCTGCAAGGATTCTTCGCGGGGCGAAAAACCATGTGATAGCTCTGTCAGCAGTTTTCATTCCGGGAGTGGACAACTGGGAAGCAGTTTTCCTCAGCACGACCTCCACCCGGGAGAGTAAGGACTTCACCCAGAAGTCTTCCACATGATTATAAACCGTTGGGAAAAACTCGACAGGTATTGCGCCACGTCAAGGGACCCTCAGGCAATAGCTGTGGATGCTCTGGTAACACCGTGGGTGTACCAATCAGTGTATGGGTTCCCTCCTCTGCCTCTCATACCCAAGGTACTGAGATTGATAAGATGGAGAGGAGTAAGCACTATATTAGTGGCTCCGGATTGACCAAGAAGGAATTAACCGGAACTTCAAGAGATGCTCACGGAGGATCCGTAGCCTCTACCTCTAAGAAGGGACCTGCTCCAGCAAGGACCTTGTCTGTTCCAAGACTTACCGCGGCTGCGTTGACGGCATGGCGGTTGAACGCCGGATCCTGAAGGAAAAAGGCATTCCGGATGAAGTCATCCCTATCCTGATCAAAGCCAGGAAGGATGTAACCGCAAAACATTATCACCGCATTTGGCGAAAATATGTTGCGTGGTGCGAGGCCAGTAAGGCTCGACGGAGGAATTTCAACTGGGTCGATTCCTACATTTCCTGAAAACAGGAGTATCTATGGGCCTGAAATTGGGGTCCATTCAGGTTCAAATTTCGGCTCTGTCAATTTTCTTCCAAAAAAGAACTAGCTTCAGTCCCTGAAGTTCAGACATTTGTTAAGGGGGTACTGCATATACAGCCTTCTTTTGTGCCTTCAGTGGCACTTTTGGGATCTCCAGGTGGTTTTTGGGTTCCAAAAAAGTCACATTGGTTTGACCCACTTAAATCTGTGGAGTTAAAATATCTCACAGAAAAAGTGGTCATGCTGTTGGCTCTGGCCTGGGCCAGGCGCGTGTCAGAATTGGTGGCGTTATCCTGTAAAAGCCATTATCTGATTTTCCATTCGGACAGGGCGGAATTGAGGACTCGTCCTCAGTTTCTCCCTAAGGTGGTTTCAGCGTTCACCTGAACCAAACCTATTGTGGTGCCTGCGGCTACTAGGGACTTGGAGGACTCCAAGTTGCTAGACGTTGTCAGGACCCGGCAAATATATGTTTCCAGGACGGCTGGAGTCAGGAAATCTGACTCGCTGTTTATCCTGTATGCACCCAACTAGCTGGGTGCTCCTGCTTCTAAGCAGACTATTGCTCGTTGGATTTGTAGTACAATTCAGCTTGCACATTCTGTGGCAGGCCTGCCACAGCCAAAAATCTTAAATGCCCACTCCACAAGGAAGGTGGGCTCATCTTGGGCAGCTGCCCGAGGGGTCTCGGCTTTGCAACTTTGCCGAGCAGTTACTTGGTCAGGAGAAAATACGTTTGTAAAATTCTACAAATTTGATACCCTGGCTGAGGAGGACCGGGAGTTCTCTCATTGGGTGCTGCAGAGTCATCTGCACTCTCCCGCCCGTTTGGGAGCTTTGGTATAATCCCCATGGTCCTACGGAGTTCCCAGCATCCACTAGGACGTCAGAGAAAATAAGAATTTACTTACCGATAATTCTATTTCTCGTAGTCCGTAGTGGATGCTGGGCGCCCATCCCAAGTGTGGATTGTCTGCAATACTGGTACATAATTATTGTTACCAAAAAATTCAGGTTATTGTTGTAGTGAGCCATCTTTTCTAGAGGCTCCTCTATTATCATGCTGTTAACTGGGTTCAGATCACAAGTTGTACAGTGTGATTGGTGTGGCTGGTATGAGTCTTACCCGGGATTCAAAATCCTTCCTTATTGTGTACGCTCGTCCGGGCACAGTATCCTAACTGAGGCTTGGAGGAAGGTCATAGGGGGAGGAGCCAGTGCACACCAGGTGATCCTAAAGCTTTCTTTAGATGTGCCCAGTCTCCTGCGAAGCCGCTATTCCCCATGGTCCTTACGGAGTTCCCAGCATCCACTACGGACTACGAGAAATAGAATTATCGGTAAGTAAATTCTTATTTTATGTGCTGACTGATCAACTTCAGTGACACTTACTGTGCTGGCTGTCTTTACAGTAACCAGTGGCAACCAACAAAGACAGCCAGCACAGTGAGTGTCACTGAGGTTGATCAGTCAGCACATAAATTACAGGCAGCACTCACCCCCACCCCATGCAACATTTTTTGTGGTGTTTAACACCTGCTTGCCGGCGCCATGCAGCCCCCATCTCTGCCTTCCCACCGATATGAGCAGCCCCCCAGCCGCCACCCCAAGTCCAGCTCACCCTTCCGCACAGGACGCGGTCACCGGCGTTCAACTCCACCCGCAACAACACAGTGTGTAGCGCGCCGCAGAGCCATCCCTGCTCTCTGTCCAGCCCCCGTGAAGCTGCAGCAGGTGATCGGCGGGAGGGGGGGATAAGCCGTCCTCACTCTCTCGCTGTCCGTCCCCCATGATGCTGCAGCAGGTGATCGAGGGGGAAGGGGGGGGGGGCGCCGCTAGAGGACTGGTAAGGCTCCGCTTCTGTCGTCTGTTACAGGAAGCTGATACAAAACAACCAGCTTCAGCGGAGCGCGTCCCCGGGGACCCACACAGTTTAGAAAAGTGAGTCCCCGGACCACAGATCAGGGTAAAATACGCGCTATAGCGCGTATTTGCGAACACTGATTATACAGTAACACCAGGGGATGTGTCTGGGTGATGACTGGAGAGGTGACTGCTGGGAATGGGACATTATACAGTAACACCAGGGGATGTGTCTGAGTGATGACTGGAGAGGTGACTGCCGGAAATGGGACATTATACAGTAACACCAGGGGACATGTCTGGGTGATGATTGGAGAGGTGACTGGGAATGGGATATTATACAGTAACACCAGGGATGTGTCTGGGTGATGATTGGAGAGGTGACTGGGAATGGGATATTATACAGTAACACCAGTGGATGTGTTTGGGTGATGACTTGAGAGGTGACTGCTGGAAATGGGACATTATACAGTAACTCCGGGGGACGTGTCTGGGTGATGACTGGAGAGGTGACTGCTGGGAATGGGGCATTATACAGTAACACCTGGGGATGTGTCTGGGTGATGACTGGAGAGGTGACTGCTGGGAATGGGGCATTATACAGTAACACCAGGGGATGAGTCTGGGTGATGACTGGAGAGGTGACTACTGGGAATAAGACATTATACAGTAACACCAGGGAATGTGTTTGGGTGATGACTTGAGAGGTGACTGCTGGAAATGGGACATTATACAGTAACTCCGGGGGACGTGTCTGGGTGATGACTGGAGAGGTGACTGCTGGGAATGGGACATTATACAGTAACACCAGGGGATGTGTCTGGGTGATGACTGGAGAGGTGACTGCTGGGAATGGGGCATTATACAGTAACACCAGGGGATGAGTCTGGGTGATGACTTGAGAGGTGACTGCTGGAAATGGGAAATTATACAGTAACTCCGGGGGACGTGTCTGGGTGATGACTGGAGAGGTGACTGCTGGGAATGGGACATTATACAGTAACACCGGGGGATGTGTCTGGGTGATGACTGGAGAGGTGACTGCTGGGAATGGGGCATTATACAGTAACACCGGGGGATGTGTCTGGGTGATGACTGGAGAGGTGACTGCTGGGAATGGGGCATTATACAGTAACACCAGGGGATGAGTCTGGGTGATGACTGGAGAGGTGACTGCTGGGAATGGGACATTATACAGTGACACCAGGGGACGTGTCTGGATGATGACTGGAGAGGTGACTGCTGGGAATGGGGCATTATACAGTAACACAGGGGGATGTGTCTGGGTGATGACTGTATCACTGTGTGTCAGGTACCTATAAGGTGTCAGGATGTCACTGTCTATGTCTCCATGCAGGAGGGGGAGTATGTAGAGGAACACAGGGGTCTGTACAATGACGTGATGATGGAGAATCACCGGCCCCTCACATCACTGGGTAAGAGGAGACTGTCATGTATTGTACAGGGGAGAGCAGGTATGGGGCCCCCTATATACGCACATCACCTGATAATCACATATATACACTGTACTCAGTCACTGTGTGTCTCCTACAGATGGGCCCAGTAACAGAGATACCCCAGAGAGATGTCCCCGTCCTCTGTATTCCCAGGATTGTACAGAGGAGAATCACAGGATCCCACAGGAGGATCAGGTAGGTGGGATTTAGGGTCTCCCCAATATTCCAAAGTGACTGTCACTATATGATCTGTAGAGGAGCTGTGTGTGTCTTATACACTGATATTATACTGTTTCACCTTAGTTTCATCTGACTGTATGCAAATGTCATTATAGTGTTTTTTGTTTTTTTAGGTAGAACGTCTGTCTGATATTAAAACAGAAAATATAAAGGGAGAGGAAGAGACGTATGTGACTGATATAAAGGCAGAAGATACAGAGGGAGAAGAAGAGACGTATGTGACTGATATAAAGGCAGAAGATACAGAGGGAGAAGAAGAGACGTATGTGACTGATATAAAGGCAGAAGATATAGAGGGAGAAGAAGAGACGTATGTGACTGATATAAAGGCAGAAGATATAGAGGGAGAAGAAGAGACGTATGTGACTGATATAAAGGCAGAAGATATAGAGGGAGAAGAAGAGACATATGTGACTGATATGATGGCAGAAGATATAGAGGAAGAAGAAGAGACGTATGTGACTGATATACAGGCAGAAGATATAGAGGGAAAAGAAGAGACGTATGTGACTGATATGAAGGCAGAAGATACAGAGGGAGAAGAAGAGACGTATGTGACTGATATAAAGGCAGAAGATACAGAGGGAGAAGAAGAGACGTATGTGACTGATATAAAGGCAGAAGATATAGAGGGAGAAGAAGAGACGTATGTGACTGATATAAAGGCAGAAGATACAGAGGGAGAAGAAGAGACGTATGTGACTGATATAAAGGCAGAATATCCAGAGGGAGAAGAAGAGACGTATGTGACTGATATAAAGGCAGAAGATACAGAGGGAGAAGAAGAGACGTATGTGACTGATATAAAGGCAGAATATCCAGAGGGAGAAGAAGAGACGTATGTGACTGATATAAAGGCAGAAGATACAGAGGGAGAAGAAGAGACGTATGTGACTGATATAAAGTCAGAAGATACATTGGGAGAAGAAGAGACGTATGTGACTGATATAAAGGCAGAAGATATAGAGGGAGAAGAAGAGACGTATGTGACGGATATAAAGGCAGAAGATACAGAGGGAGAAGAAGAGACGTATGTGACTGATATAAAGGCAGAAGATACAGAGGGAGAAGAAGAGACGTATGTGACTGATATAAAGGCAGAAGATATAGAGGGAGAAGAAGAGACGTATGTGAGGGGTGATCAGCAATGTAAGGAGGAGGAGATCCCTACAGATATCAGCACAGGTGAGTAATAAACACTTATTACAGAAGTCACATATTCTCCTTGCTCAGTCACTACAGCAATCTCTTATCCTACACCCTCCTCCGCCATCAGCCCTGTTCTCAGTTGGGAGACTCTAACACAAGGCTATCCATGACAAACATCACATGTAGAGAGTTATTACACACAACACTATAATGTTATTAAAAGTAACAAGCAGAAGTTTATTATTAGTGATTATATATAAATGTGTATATATGTATGTATATAATATAATTAGTATTGTTTTTTGTGGAGTGCCTAATTTATATGCATTTTGTTAGATGATGCAGGTATGAAATATTTCCTGCTATACTGTAGACCTGAGCTCACCAAATACAATTCGTATAAGATTCAGAAATAAAATGAAATTTGAATCTAGAACTTCAAGTTAAACAGATTAAAAGCTTATCACAAGTACATATCTGTATAATCATAAGGCAAGCGTTTTGCACTTGTCACCCTTGCATGGGCTGGCTTGTTCTTATCCACTCCAATTCACTCTAAATCCAAATTGCGTGTCACCCAACGTGTTTCGTCAATAGTGACTTCTTCAGGGGAGTTTTCTGTTAAAGGCTTTATTCTCAAATATCAGTTGTGCAGACTTGAAATAATTGTATAACCTTCATGATGAACACATTCCTAATTACTTGTGAATAATAGTTCCTGCTCTGTGCAGTTCTGAAGTTATGACTTTAGGGAATGTAATGGCCAGATCCAATATTGCTCAATCTAAGGTCTCCCAGTAGCCTTACTACATACATAAATGTGTCTTGCACTCACTATTTTAACTAACAATAATAAACAGTGGAGTTTTAGTTCATGTATTGCTCAGTGCATTTAAGCCTACAGCCCCCGACAAGGGACCCCGCTATACTGCAGGTCCTACTCTATTGTCCAAAATAATTACCATAAAAACAGCTATCGCATTAGTGTTAGACTTTAGGTTTGCTCTCAGCGGCGGAACAGTGGCCGAAAGGCTTGGATTGGTTTTCAGAGCACCAGTCTGACGTGCCACCACATCTCACGTGGCCCTCCAATTCACCAGATCTGGGACTGTGGGACTGCTTGGCTGGGTCCGGCATTGTACTGTTGGTGCAGTTCCTGGTGCATTTGGAACAATTGGTGGTTGCTAGGCGCCCTAAATGCCTGTGGTCCTGATTTGTCATGATCTACTTCGCCCACTATTCCCCCGCTGAGATTCTTGGTGTCCATGCTTCTTCCACTGTAGATGGATACTACTCACTGTCTACAAGGGATCACCAACAAACAAATGCCGGTCTCGGCCAAAACCAATGGCTCCCTTTTCCGAGTTGCATCACGTGCACGACCCATGGTTCCATCTGAAAAAGAAACCTGAAGAAAATATTAAAGAATCAATAGCCGGTGCCCTCCAAACCAGGCTGCATCAGTTGGTGCAACGTAATGTAGAATCCATACAAGGCGGCACTCAGAATAAATAGACCATGCAGGTTTAGTGTACCAACGTTTCAATGCTCTATTCGCGGCATTTTCATCAGGGTGTAGAACAAAAGAGACATACAACCACTCTCCTAATATACCCGGTGGAATGTCCATGTCGCCATCCGTTGCGCACTCCAGCGCATCAAAGTGACGTCATCCAACACGCTACGTCCAGGGACACGGAGAGAACCTCGTCCACGTGACCTATAGTAACCAATGAGGACAAAAGTATCAATTAACCTGCCAACAAAACAGTGTAACAACACCGATCAAATTCTATCCTCTTAAATATATATATCTTTCTCTGGCAGGGTCCACAGATTATCCACAGGATAACATTGGGATATGATGACGTGACAGCAGATTTGCAAAAAACGGTCAAAGCATTCGGCCTCCCAGCATGCAACGGGCCTGTCCATATATCCCCGCCTCCTGGCTCAGGCAAATCAGTTTTTTGTTTGGTGCAGCAGGAGCCGGACCATGGTCAGAGGGCTGCTGTTTTTTTTAGCAGCCATAAGTTTTCTTATTTTATTTTATAGTATTACTATTTTTTTATTTAGTGATCTTTCTATAAAGCATCTTATACGCACCTTAGAGTCGCTCCAACAACTCCCGACCGCGTCGCGACAACTCTTACCAACGTGTATAGTGAGGCAGGCACAGGTTCTGGTGAACCTTCATGGGCTACTTTGCACAGACATTATCCAATGTAGCTGAGCAGTTTATACCAGCTCCTATACCAGTGATAGGTTTCCCTATTAACCCTTACATGCAACATTCATTCTGAGGTTTATACACCTAGGGAATTGTCAGCCTCTCAAAAAAGCAGCCTTAAAGGCTGGTGGTAAGTAAATCACATAGACATGATACAACATCTTCACAGTCTACACATGTTTTAGATGAGGATTGGTTGGAGGATGAGGACTCATTGCACTTCGGAAGGTCTCAGCTCAGTGTACATATCATCTGAGCTAATTAGTGCTATGTAAGCCATTCTATACTTAGAAGAGGCAGCAGAGCCTGTGTGAAAAACTATAAAAGCTAAGGCAACTGTGTTTAAACATCCCAAAACAGCTGATGGAAATTTTGGGTTTACGCCCAGTAGGAAGTTAAAATTCCAAGAAATGGAATTCCAATTATCCTCGTCCAGCTGTGGTCTGTTTAAAAAAAAGGGAGGTGGCTCCCAAAGTAGATTCGCAAGTCTTAGATTGGTGTGAAAATCTACATTACTTTTGTTTTCAACATCAATAAATGATGTCACGGGGGGTGTGGCCTGACTGGAAAGGCAGCAGGAAGCAGGATAAAGGAGCTCCTGCTTATATAGGTCCTTTCTGCCTTTTACAGCTGCCCTACGGCTCTTTCGGGCCCTTTCTTGTCCCTCTTTGTGTTTTGACACCCTGGTGTGAAGGTTGCATAGCCGGGGAGCCATTCATTTGGCTTTTGCAGGTTGCGGCCTACACCCGGATCTGCAGCTGCGGACTGAAGTTGTGCAGTGATCCCACCGCGGACCGGACCTCAGCGAGGTAGCGCTGCTACTCACTGAGGGCTGTGCGCCCTGTCCACTCTTGTGCCTAGCTGTGCTGTTGGAGTCGTGTGGAGAGGCTGACTGGGGATCATCTGTAACCGCTGCTGGAGACATGGAGTGGAGCTGCTCTCCCGGCATCTGATGTGGCGCATACTATGGGGATTGGTGGTCTCAGCAGGGACGCGTCAGGTTAGTCAGCTCACCCGCCCGCAGCCTGCCTTCTACTTTCCGGCCGTTGAAGCCTAGACTCGTGGCAACGGGTAATACACAGAGTGCTTGCCTGTCATCACTCAAGCAGTGTTCCAGCATCTCCACCTCTCCTCCTAACCCATGGTGCTATGGGGGAATCTAGCGGAGCTGTGAATTATAGAGGACATACACGTGGAATTCCTATGCAGCCAGATACGCTACCCTGTGTCACTGCATCCTAGTACCCTCTCCTCTCCTGCCTTATTACTGACCTGGTTCACCCGCCATAGCCGGCCAGATTTTTTCTAATTTGGGCTTCCCTGCCAGAAGTGGCCATCTTGAAAACTGACAATATAGCCACATGCCCTCCTGAAACCAGCCGCTTCTCTGGGAGCTACAGACACTGCCAGCCCATGGTCAGTGCCCTTCACTACAGCCTCAGTGATTTCCTGCAAGGACTTCTGCCACTGCGGCCCTACCTGGGCAGTAATTGGTCTGAACTGCTTTTATTATTATTATTGCCTGGCTCCCACTCCTGCTATGTCAACTCCTTCTAATGGCAGACTGTGCTGACTACATCCTCCATACTGTATGACTGCTGCTGTTTTTTTTTTCTTCCTGCTCCCCTCAATCCCATCAAGATCCAATTAGAGCTCTTGGGGCATCAGTAAAGCTATGGCGTAACAGTCCATATGTCCAGGACAGTAGCAGGCTCCAGTTTCTGACTCCTATAAATTACTTTACCGCCCAAGGATGGCATCTTCTGGCTATTACCCATAAACAACTGACCTCACAATGTTTCTGTAACCGATGGCCACTGGGGATCTACGCTCACTGATGTCTCCCTATTTCCACACTTCAATACTTCTGCTATGTCGCTACTGGCCTCCTGACCTTGTTCTCTAATCTCCGTAATGTTATGCTGAAGAATGGGCAGAACTGGAAAATCATCTCATAAGAAAGCTAAACCTCGTCCTCAACAGGAAACCTCTCAAACTGACTTGAGACCTTTTCTTCTTCCTAATCAACTAACATTGAGCCCCAGTCCTGATCAATCAGAATCTTCTCCCATTCCGTCTTCTCCTCCAAGTCCTTCCATGATGGCTTAAACCCATTGCTTAAACTCTTTGTTTAAACCCATGGCAAGCCAGGTGGGCTCTCTTCTTCTCTCGGTTCTCCTTCAAACTCTTTAACCGCCCAGGAACCTTAAATCGAAGAGCAGATGCACTTTCTCATTCTTTTCAAATGGATGATTCACTCAACTCCTCTGAGAAACAATTTATTCTGAATCTGGCTTCATTTGCTTCAACTCGTACTGTTCCTCTACCTCCTCCGGGAAGAACTTTTGTAGCACCAAAAATTGTGCAGGAAATTGCTTACGTGGGCTCATTCTTCATCTTTCATGGGTCATGCCGGTAGTCTTAAGACTCTCAAGTTCATTCAGCAATTCTTCTGGTGGCCTCATCTTAAAACGGATGTCTTTGAATTTGTAGCAGCCTGTTCCAAGTGTGTTCAACATAAAAGTTCACGAACATCTCCCTCGGGTCTTATTCATCCACTTCCAACACCTCAAAAGCCTTGGACTCACATCTCTATGGATTTCATAACCGATTTGCCAGTCTCCAGAGGGCACAACACCATTTGGGTCATTGTGGAATGATTTTCAAAGATGGCTTACTTCATACCCCTCACCGGTCTTCCCTTTGCTCCTCAGCTATCCAAATTGTTTTTCTCATAGAATTTTCATTTGCATGGCCTTCCACAGGAACTAGTTTCTGATCAGGGTCCTCAATTCGTCGCCAAGTTCTGGAAAGCTCTAAGCTCTGTCCTAGAAATCAAGTTGAACTTCTCTTCAGCCTACCATCCCCAGACTGACGGACAGACTGAAAGAGTCGACCAAGATCTGGAAACTTTCTTACGGATGTTCATGTCCCCTGCTCAAGAAGACTGGATGGATTACCTCCCATTTGCTGAGTTTGCATACAATAAACTATATCATTCTTCTACCAATTCCACTCCTTTCTTAATTAACTATAGTTTTCATCCACGAGTTCCTTCCTCTCCCACCTCTTGAGGTTCCTGCTGCTGAATCCGCTTTTCGTCAGTTCACTAAGATTTGGAGACAAATTCATAAGGCGCTACTTAAGGCTTCCCAGAAATAAAAGACCTATGCTGATCAGAAACGTAGGGCTGTTCCTAGTCTCAAAGTGGAAGATTGTGTTTGGATATCCACCAGAAACCTCAGACTCAAAGTTCCTACCAAAAGTTTGCTCCAAGATTCATTGTCCGTATCCTATTAAAAGAGTGTTGAATCCTGTTTCTTACAAGGTGAAACTGCCTCCCTATTTGAAAATTCCCAATGCCTTTCACATTTCTCTGCTAAAGCCTCTTGTACTAAATCATTTTTGGGCAGCTTTCCCTTAACCTCTCAAGGTTCAAGCTGCTCAAAATGAGGAATTCGCGGTTCAAAAGTTTCTTGACTTCCACAAGAGGTATGGTCGTATCCAGTATCTCATAGATTGGAGAGGATATGGTCCGGAGGAAAGATCTTGGGTGGCTGCAGAGGATGTTCATGCTCCAAGACTGAGTTGTGACTTTCATGCCAAGAATCCCACTAAGCAGCGTGGGTGTTCGGAGACCTCCCTAAAAAGGGGAGTACTGTCAGCATCCAGAGTCTTACCACCGATTCTGGTCCCTGCGGCCTTCCTCTTAGCTTCCTCTTAGCTGACTGGTGTCGCTGCGATGGATAGGAGCTACAGCAGCGAGGTCCTCCGGTGCGGCTGCCAGGTGTCTGGAGGCCGGGGTCCGGGTCCTGGGGAGCGGAGCATGGCAGCCAGAGGTGTCTGTTTCCAAATGTCCTGTTGCTGGAGTGCAGCGTCTGGGAGGCTGAGGCCAGAGGTTGTGGCTGTGTGCTGGTTCCATATGTGTCCTCTGTGCAGGGATCCACCATGTTGCAGACCAATCTAAGACAAGAGGTATCCCAGTTCGCGTCCAGCCAATCCGGTACATGCATACCTTATAAAAAGGGGCTGATGCTTAGCTATGTTGCCAGTTCTTCAAGTTACTTGCTGCTGTAAGGTGCCCTGCGCTCCCAGGTTATCCCCTGGTAGCCTGGTTCTGTTGTGTCCGCCTGGTGGTCAGTTCTGTTATTGCAGTCCTTTGCTCCCAGTCCACCTGCTCTTGTGGTTTAACCACTGGGCCCTCTATCTGGTAGAGGGTCTCCATTTGCTGATGGTGCTCACAGCGATCCTCTCTTCAGCATTGTTTAAAAATCACAAGTCATCTCTTCACTCAGTGTCCTTCAGCATCGTTTACAAATCACTAACCTTTCGTCTTTCAAAATTCACTCAGACTTCTCTCCTAGTCGTTGTGTATGATTGTGGTCTCATTAAAACTGAATTCCTCTGTCTTCAGTGTATCATTCTTGGTCATTGTCCTCATTGCCTACCGCTCTACATCTTCGGGCCTAAGTGTTCAATCCATGAATAAGAACTGCATTCAGCCACCTTGTTTCCTTCCTTTGTCGATAGCTGCTCCCTCAGTCAATTATCAGTCGTCAGATCCCCAACTCAAGCCAAGTGTGACATGGAAGAAGGGGAATTCCTGGTTTCTCTGGATATTAAGGATGCGTATCTTCACATCCCAATATGGCCGTTTCTTCAGGCTTACCTCAAGTTTGCACTGCATGACAGTCACTACCAGGTTCAGGCCTTGCCTTTTGGTCTCTCATCGGCACTGATGGTGTTATCAGGGGTGATGCCAGAGATGTTGCTACAACTCCGCAAGCAGGAAGTGAACATCGTTCCATTCTTGGACGATCTCCTCATAATGGCTCTGGGGGTAATTCCAAGTTGATCGCAGCAGGAAATTTTTTAGCAGTTGGGCAAAACCATGTGCACTGCAGTGGGGGCAGATATAACATGTGCAGAGAGAGTTAGATTTGGGTGGGTTATTTTATTTCTGTGCAGGGTAAATACTGGCTGCTTTATTTTTACACTGCAAATTAGATTGCAGATTGAACACACCACACCCAAATCTAACTCTCTCTGCACATGTTATATCTGCCTCCCCTGCAGTGCACATGGTTTTGCCCAGTTGCTAACAGAATTCCTGCTGCGATCAACTTGGAATTACCCCCTATATTCAGAGCACAGTTGATGGAAAAGATCAGCCTTCCAACACAACTACTCACGGATCATGGGTGGGTTTTCAATCTGCAGAAATCCCACCTAGAACCTACGCAGAGGCTTCAGTTCCTGGTAATGATACTGAACACGGTGTCTCAGAAGGTGTTCCTTCCTATGGACAAGGCAAAGATAATTCAGACAATGGTACGTTCCATTTTGAAGCTGAACAAAATCTCGGTACATCTTTGCATACGCTTACTGGGAAAGATGATGGTCTCCTACAAAGCAATTCGGTACAGAAAATTTCATGCATGACCATTCCAGCTGGATCTGCTGGACAGATGGTCTGGGTCACATCTGCACATGCGCCAGAAGATATGCCTTTCACCAAACTCCAGGATTTCCCTTTTATGGTGGTTGCTGATCTCCCTCCCGGAGTGTTGACACTTCGGAATTCAACATTGGATTCTGTTGACAACGGATGCAAGCCTCCATGGTTAGGGTGAAGTGAACCTAGGGGCTCGGTTCCAGTGAAGGTGGTCTGATCAAGAGGCTTCCCTTCCGATAAATGTTTTGGAACTCAGGGCGATTTACAATGACCTTCTGCTGACCTCATTATATCCTTCAGTATCAGGCCATACAGGTATGGTCGGAAAACCCCCAACTATGGCGTACATAAACCAACAAGGAGGTCCAAACAGCAGAGCTGCAATAAGGGAGGTGTCACAGATACTCCTCTGGGTGGAGCGGAATCCCAAGGCCATTTCCGCCATATTAATTCCGGGAGTAGACAATTGGGGAGCAGACTTCCTCAGTAGACATGATCTGCACCTGGGGGAATGGGGTCTCTACCCGCAGGTGTTTCAGCAGATATTTAATCGATGGGGCTAACCGCAAATCGACTTGATGGTTTCTCAGCTCACCAAGAAGCTTCTGCGTTACTTTTCTGGGAGGAGGGATCCACAGGCCACAGCAGTGGACGCTCTGGCGACACCGTGGATTTACCGGTTGGTGTACTTGTTCCCTCCAGTTACTCTAATTCCAAAAGTTCTCAAAGGACTTAAAGGGACAGGGTTCAGGCAATTCTGATTGCCCCAGACTGGCCCAGCAGGGCCTGGTATGTAGACATTCTAGCCTTATTACTCATTGGCCCCTGGCCTCTGCCAATTCAGGATGATCCTCTTGCACAAGGGCCGTTCGTCTATCCAGACTTACCATGGAAGTATATTGGGAAGATTTTTGCCAGTAAAGAGATTCCGGACAAGGTTATCTCGACTATGCTGAAAGCCGGCCAGATGGACGCATCGAAACATTACCATCACATATGGAAGAAATGTGTCTCTTGGTGTGAGGGTCAACAGTATTCTGCTGTGGATTTTCATCTGGGACATTTCTTGCACTTCCTGCAGGCTGTTGTGGATGTGGGCCTACGTTTAGGCTCCATAAAAGTTCAAATCTCAGCCATGTCTTTTTCTTCCAGGGAACAATTGGCTGTTTTCCCAGTGGTCCAGATGTTCTTGACAGGTGTCCTTCATATTCGACCACCCCTTGTGCCTCCCACAGCGCCATGAGTTTTCAATTTGGTTCTGGCCTTTCTCCAATCGGTTTCATTGAACCTTTCCACAAGGTGGACATGGAGTATTTGACATGGCAGGCTATCATGTTGTTGGCCTTGGCCTCAGTGAAGCGTGTTTTGGAATTAGGGGCCTTATCCTGTAAGAGTCCTTCTCTGGTGTTTCATGAGGATAGAGCGGTGCTTAAAACTCGCTAGACATTCTTGCCTAAGGTGGTGTCAGCATTTCATATCAATTGGCCGATGGTGGTTCTGGTTGTCACTGGCACGTCTGTTACACCAATGTCCTTGGACGTGGTTCGAGCTTTGGAGATTTATGTCAAGAGGCCAGCTCGTCTCAGAAAATCAGACTCACTTTTTGTTCTCTATAATGCTTCAAAGATTGGTTGTCCTGCTTTGAAGCAGTCTATTGCGTGTTGGAGCAGGCTTACAATACAACAGGCTCACTCTTTGGCGGCTTTGCCGCGGCCAAGGTCTGTTCAGGCCCACTCCACACGGTCAGTGGGTTCTTCCTAGGTTGCTGCCCAGGGTGTCTCAGCTTTGCAGTTATGCTGGGCAGCTACTTGGTTGGGTTTGAACATGCTGTAAAGTTTTAAAGGTTTAACACCTTGGAAACTGAGGGCCTTCAGTTTGGTCAATCAGTTTTGATGGGGTCTCCGCACTCTCCCACCCGGTTTGGAGTTTTGGAACATCCCCATGGTACTAAGATCATCACAGTATCCCCTTGGACATTAGAGAAAATAGGATTTTAATACCTACCGGTAAATCCTTTTCTCGTAGTCCATAGGGGATACTGGGCGCCCGCCTCTGTGCTTTCATATTTTCCAGCAAGCGTTGTTCTTATGTGTTGTAGTTTGGGTCTGCTTTTGCTGTCCCTATTTTCAAGTTGTGGTTTGTGTTGCTATCCTCTTTTTATGTTGTGTGCTGGTTTGTTCTCTCACCACTTTTTTTTTCAATCATGTAAAAAAAAATTGAAAGGGAGAAGCATACGGAACAGCGAATGGTGAAATAACGGTGACACAATCAGTATACCTGTGGCTAGGAAGCCAATATTAGTACATACATAACAAATTTCTCCAAAAAAAAGTGAAAAAGACAGTAGAGGGATAAGACTAAATATCACAATAATGTTACATCTGGATATTGTGAGTGAGAATATTAGGACAGTTTTAGAGAAAAGAGAGACATAGCTTCGGGAAGAAGCTCGAGCTTGCGAAGTTACGAGCTGAGGTAGAAGCGATAGACATGTGGAAATGTAGGAAGGTCAAGCTGATTGGAAGAGGAGAACTAGAGAGAGAAATCAAGAGGTGGAGAAAGAGGAAGAAGATAAAGAAGAAGAGGTCCTCCCCTGGATCGGGGGTCCGTTAAGTGTGGAGGAAATGAGAGATGGAAAGAAGAAGAGAGGAAGGGAAGGGGAAAAAAAGAGGGGGAGGGAAAAAAGTTGTAGATTGGAATTCGTTTTTAGTACAATCCAGGAAGGGGGTGGTCATGATATCGGTACCAAGGGAGCCAGGTGAAGTGGAATTTTTGTATTGTGTTGCGTTGGAGGCTAGTAATATATTCCATGTTTGCGACGAACCAAATTCTGTTAATTAGTGCCTGACAATTGGGCGCTCCGGGGCTCTTCCAATTACGCGCTATTTGATATTTAGCTGCGCAAGAGATGAAGAGAATCACTCTTTTCGAATCCTTAGAAATAGCGTCGGGCGGAGCGCAGAGAATAAGGTTAGCGGGTGAGAGAGGTGTGGGCAAATCAATTAGTTAAGACGATAGCATGCGGACCATCGCCCAATACTTAGCGATTACCGGGCAGGTCCACCAGATGTGGTAAAAGGTGCCCACATGGCCACAGTTCCTCCAGCAAATGTCGGAGGTATCCGGATAAATTCTGTGTAGCCGATCAGGTACCAAGTACCATCTCGTATATATTTTGTATGAGTTTTTGCGAATTGCTACACTGATTGAGCATTGTGAGATTGCGGAACGAATTGCGCTACACCCCTCCTCATCAAAGTTTTGCCCAAGATCCGCTTCCCATGCTAGCTCGTGCAGTTCAAGAGGGAGATAGTCAGGGATGAGGTTGGATTTGTAGAGAAGAGAAATAGCGCCCCTATCAGTTGACTTATATATGCAGAATCTCTCAAGAGGGGAGGGAACCGGCAATGGAAAATAAGAATTTACTCACCGGTAATTCTATTTCTCGTAGTCCGTAGTGGATGCTGGGAACTCCGTAAGGACCATGGGGAATAGCGGGCTCCGAAGGAGGCTGGGCACTCTAGAAAGATCTTAGACTACCTGGTGTGCACTGGCTCCTCCCACTATGACCCTCCTCCAAACCTCAGTTAGGTACTGTGCCCGGACGAGCGTACACAATAAGGAAGGATTTTGAATCCCGGGTAAGACTCATACCAGTCACACCAATCACACCGTACAACTCGTGATATTATACCCAGTTAACAGTATGAAACAACTGAGCCTCTCAACAGATGGCTTAACAATAACCCGATTTAGTTAACAATAACTATGTACAAGTATTGCAGATAAACCGCACTTGGGATGGGCGCCCAGCATCCACTACGGACTACGAGAAATAGAATTACCGGTGAGTAAATTCTTATTTTCTCTGACGTCCTAGTGGATGCTGGGAACTCCGTAAGGACCATGGGGATTATACCAAAGCTCCCAAACGGGCGGGAGAGTGCGGATGACTCTGCAGCACCGAATGAGAGAACTCCAGGTCCTCCTCAGCCAGGGTATCAAATTTATAGAATTTTGCAAATGTGTTTGCCCCTGACCAAGTAGCAGCTCTGCAAAGTTGTAAAGCCGAGACCCCTCGGGCAGCCGCCCAAGATGAGCCCACCTTCCTTGTGGAATGGGCATTGACAGATTTTGGCTGTGGCAGGCCTGCCACAGAATGCGCAAGTTGAATTGTACTGGAAATCCAACGAGCAATAGTCTGCTTAGAAGCAGGAGCACCCAACTTGTTAGGTGCATATAGGATAAACAGCGAGTCAGATTTTCTGACTCTAGCCGTCCTGGAAACATATATTTTCAGGGCCCTGACCAAGTCTAACAACTTGGAGTCCTCCAACTCTCTAGTAGCCGCAGGCACCACAATCGGCTGGTTCAGGTGAAACGCTGACACCACCTTAGGAAGAAACTGGGGACGAGTCCTCAATTCTGCCCTATCCATATGGAAAATCAGATAAGGGCTTTTACAAGACAAAGCCGCCAATTCTGATACACGCCTGGCCGAAGCCAAGGCCAATAACGTGACCACCTTCCACGTGAGATATTTCAGATCCACGGTTTTTAGTGGTTCAAACCAATGTGATTTTAAGAAGCTCAACACCACGTTGAGATCCCAAGGTGCCACCGGGGGCACAAACGGGGGCTGAATATGCAGCACTCCCTTTACAAATGTCTGAACTTCAGGTACTGAAGCTAGTTCTTTTTGAAAGAAAATCGACAGCCGAGATCTGTACCTTAATGGAGCCCAGTTTTAGGCCCATATTCACTCCTGCTTGCAGGAAATGCAGAAATCGACCTAGTTGAAATTCCTCTGTTGGCGCCTTTTCGGCCTCACACCATGCAACATACTTCCGCCATATGCGGTGATAATGAGTTGCTGTAACCTCTTTCCTGGCTTTAATAAGCGTAGGAATGACTGCCTCCGGAATGCCCTTTTCCTTCAGGATCCGGCGTTCAACCGCCATGCCGTCAAACGCAGCCGCGGTAAGTCTTGGAACAGACAGGGCCCCTGCTGGAGCAGGTCTTGTCTTAGTGGTAGAGGCCACGGGTCCTCTGAGATCATCTCTTGAAGTTCCGGGTACCATGTTCTTCTTGGCCAATCCGGAACCACGAGAATTGTGTTTACCCTTCGCCTTCTTATTATTCTCAATACCTTTGGTATTAGAGGTAGAGGAGGGAACTCATAAACTGACCGGTACACCCACGGCGTCACTAGAGCGTCCACAGCTATCGCCTGAGGGTCTCTTGACCTGGCGCAATACCTCTCTAGTTTTTTGTTTAGGCGGGACGCCATCATGTCCACCTGTGGACGACCCCATTGATTTACAATCATTTGGAAGACTTCTGGATGAAGTCCCCACTCTCCCGGGTGGAGGTCATGCCTGCTGAGAAAGTCTGCTTCCCAGTTGTCCACTCCCGGGATGAACACTGCTGACAGTGCTAGTACATGATTCTCCGCCCATCGGAGAAATTTTGTGGCTTCTGCCATCGCCATCCTGCTTCTTGTGCCGCCCTGTCGATTCACATGGGCGACTGCCGTGATGTTGTCTGACTGGATCAGCACCGGCTGGTGTAGGAGCAGGGATTTTGCTTGACTTAGGGCATTGTAAACGGCCCTTAGTTCCAGAATATTTATGTGAAGGGCAGTCTCCTGACTTGACCATAGTCCTTGGAAGTTTCTTCCCTTTGTGACTGCTCCCCAGCCTCGTAGGCTGGCATCCGTGGTCACCAGGACCCAGTCCTGTATGCCGAATCTGCGGCCCTCCAAAAGATGAGCACTCTGCAGCCACCACAGAAGAGACAGGGTTATCAAGCGATGCATCTGAAGATGCGATCCGGACCACTTGTCCAACAGGTCCTACTGAAAAATCCTGGCATGGAACCTGCCGAATGGAATTGCTTCGTAAGAAGCTACCATCTTTCCCAGGACCCGCGTGCAGTGATGCACCGATACCTGTTTTGGTTTTAGGAGGTCTCTGACTAGAGAAGACAACTCCCTGGCTTTCTCCTCCGGGAGAAACACTTTTTTCTGGACTGTGTCCAGAATCATTCCCAGGAACATTAGACGTGTCGCGGGGACCAGCTGTGACTTTGGGATATTCAGAATCCAGCCGTGCTGGCGCAGCACTTCCTGAGATAGTGCTACTCCCACTAACAACTGTTCCTTGGATCATGCCTTTATTAGGAGATCGTCCAAGTATGGGATAATTAAAACTCCTTTTTTTCGAAGGAGTATCATCATTTCTTCCATAACCTTGGTAAATACCCTCGGTGCCGTGGAGAGTCCAAACGGCAGCGTCTGGAATTGGTAATGGCAATCCTGTACCACAAATCTGAGGTACTCCTGGTGAGGATTGTAAATGGGGACATGCAGGTAAGCATCCTCGATGTCCAGGGATACCATGTAATCCCCCTTGTCCAGGCTTGCAATAACCGCCCTGAGCGATTCCATCTTGAACTTGAATTTTTTTATGTACGTGTTCAAGGATTTCAAATTTAAAATGGGTCTCACCGAACCGTCCGGTTTCGGCACCACAAATAGTGTGGAATAGTAACCCCGGCCTTGTTGAAGTAGGGGTACCTTGATTATCACCTGCTGGGAATACAGCTTGTGAATCGCTGCTAGCACCGCCTCCCTGTCTGAGGGAGCAATCGGCAAGGCGGATTTTAGGAAACGGTGGGGTGGCGCCGCCTCGAATTCCAGCTTGTATCCCTGAGATACTATTTGAAGGATCCAGGGATCCACCTGTGAGCGAGCCCACTGATCGCTGAAATTCATGAGGCGGGCCCCCACAGTACCTGGCTCCGCCTGTGGAGCCCCACCGTCATGCGGCGGACTTGGAAGAGGAAGCGGGGGAGGACTTTTGTTCCTGGGAACCTGCTGTTTGCTGCAGCCTTTTTCCCCTACCTCTGCCTCTAGACAGAAAAGACCCTCCTTTTCCTCGCTTGTTTTTCTGGGTCCGAAAGGACTGAACCTGATAAAATGGCGCCTTCTTGGGCTGTGAGGGGACATGGGGTAAAAATGCTGATTTCCCAGACGTTGCTGTGGAAACTAGGTCGGAGAGACCATCCCCAAATAATTCCTCCCCCTTATAAGGCAAAACTTCCATATGCCTTTTGGAATCTACATCTCCAGTCCACTGGCGAGTCCATAAACATCTCCTAGCAGAGATGGACAATGCACTTACTTTAGATGCCAGCCGGCAGATTTCCCTCTGTGCATCTCTCATATATAAGACTGAGTCTTTGATATGGTAAATTGTTAGCAGAATCGTGTCTCTGTCTAGTGTGTCAATATTTTCTGACAGTTTATCTGACCACGCAGCGGCAGCACTGCACATCCATGCTGACGCAATTGCTGGTCTAAGTATAATGCCTGAGTGTGTGTAAACAGACTTCAGGATCGCCTCCTGCTTTCTATCAGCAGGCTCCTTTAGGGCGGCCGTATCCTGAGACGGTAGTGCCACCTTTTTAGACAAACGTGTGAGCGCTTTATCCACCCTAGGAGGTGTTTCCCAACGTAACCTATCCTCTGGCGGGAAAGGGAACGCCATTAGTAGCTTCTTAGGAATTACCAATTTCTCATCAGGGGAAAGCCACGCTTCTTCACACACTTCATTTAATTCATCTGACGGGGGAAAAACTACGGGTAGTTTTTTCTCCCCAAACATAATACCCTTCTTTGTGGTACCGGGATGTAAATCAGAAATATTTAACACCTCTTTCATTGCCTCAATCATGCAGTGAATGGCCTTAACGGGCATTAAATTTGACTCATCGTCGTCGACACTGGTGTCAGTATCCGTGTCGACATCTACTTGTGCCATCTGAGATAGCGGGCGTTTCAGAGCCCCTGATGACTTTTGAGACAACTGGACAGGCACGAGCTGAAGACTCGGCTGTCCCACAGTCGGCATGTCGTCAAATTTTTTATGCAAGGAGTCTATACGTGCACTCATTTCCTGCCATAAAACCATCCAGGGGGTGACATCCCTGCTAAAGGCATCTGCTCCGCCTCCACATCATTATCCTCCTCAAACATGTCGACACAGCCGTACCGACACACTCCACACACACAGGGAATGCTCAAACAGAGGACAGGACCCACAAAGCCCTTTTGGGGGGACAGAGTAAGAGTATGCCAGCACACACCAGAGCGCTATATATATACAGGGACTAACTGAGTTATGTCCCTAATAGCTGCTTTTTAATACACTATAATGTATATACTGCCAAATTTGATGCCCCGCCCTCTCTTTTTCCCTCTTACTGTGCTGTAGATTGCAGGGAAGAGCCAGGGAGCTTCCTTCCAGCGGAGCTGTGAGGGAAAAATGGCGCCAGTGTGCTGAGGAGATAGGCTCCGCCCCTTTTTCGCGGCCTATTCTCCCGCTTTTTATGGAATTCTGGCAGGGGTAGTTACCTCATATATAGCCCCAGGGGCTATATATTGAGGTATTTTAGCCAGCCAAGGTGTTTGTATTGCTGCCTCAGGGCGCCCCCCCAGCGCCCTGCACCCTCAGTGACCGCAGTGTGAAGTGTGAGAGGAGTAATGGCGCACAGCTGCAGTGCTGTGCGCTACCTTGGTGAAGACTGAGTCTTCATGCCGCCGATTTTCCGGACCATCTTCTTGCTTCTGGCTCTGTAAGGGGGACGGCGGCGCGGCTCCGGGACCGAACATCAAGGCTGGGCCTGCGGTCGGTCCCTCTGGAGCTAATGGTGCCCAGTAGCCTAAGAAGCCCAATCCGGCTGCAAGCAGGCGAGTTCGCTTCTTCTCCCCTTAGTCCCTCGCTGCTGTGAGCCTGTTGCCAGCAGGTCTCACTGAAAATAACAAAATCTAAGACTATTACTTTCTAAGAGGAGAGCCCCTAGTGTGCATCCAACCTTGGCCGGGCACGAAATCTAACTGAGGCTTGGAGGAGGGTCATAGTGGGAGGAGCCAGTGCACACCAGGTAGTCTAAGATCTTTCTAGAGTGCCCAGCCTCCTTCGGAGCCCGCTATTCCCCATGGTCCTTACGGAGTTCCCAGCATCCACTAGGACGTCAGAGAAATGGTAGACGAAGAGAAGAAAAAAAGTGACGGATTTGAAGATATTGGTAAAACAGAGAGTTGGGAAGATTATGTGTTTTGTAAATCAGAAAATGATCTAATGGCGTGTGTCCCTGTGAAGTGGTGAATTCTGGTGATGCCTGCAGAAAGCCAAGGACGGGCCATTTGGTGGGAGAGCCCCGGGGGAAATGCTGAGTTATACCAGATGGGGGTCAAAGGGGAGGGATGGGTGGATAGTTTTACTTTTTTGTTCAAATTCTGCCAATGGCTAAGTGTCAAATCTATTGTGGGTGAAGGGTGGTGAGGTGGTGGGCGTTGCTTGCTTGAAAGCCAAGGTAAATATGAGACCGACGGGATTCCCAGGAGATCACTTTCCAAATCAACCCACCGTTTAGTGTGTTGTGGAGCATGCCAGGTGATCATTTGGCTCAACCTAGTTGCATCGTAATATCGCCGGAGGATGGGGAGTCTTAGACCGCCATTCCGAGAATGTTTAGCTAGAATATCTCACCGTATTCTGGGTTTTTTATGATTCCAAATAAATTTACATAGTGAAGATTGGAGGGTAGCAAGAGTCTGGTGAGGGATCGAGATTGGAATCCATGGTGTACCTGTTGAAAACATGGGACCCCTTTCCCCGAATGCCAGGAACCCCCTCTGACTTATGTCTAAGAAGGTTCCATCAGCCAATCAGGGAGCGCCACGTTGTGGCACCCTCCTGATTGGCTGTGTGCTCCTGTAGTGTATGACAGGCAGCACCCGGCAGTGTTACAATGTAGCGCCTATGCGCTCCATTGTAACCAATGGTGGGAACTTTGCGGTCAGCGGTGAGGTTACTCTTGGTCAACCGCTGACCACAAAGTTCCCTTTCAGTGCGAGGTCGGGTGTTCGGTTTGTTATTTTGCCAAGTACCAGGATTACAAATGGATTAAACGAGGAGCCCTCTACACTGGATTATGTGAGTATAATTTTTTCAACAGGTACACCATGGATTCTACATGGAGAAGAGGACCGACCTGCGTGGGTACATAGGTAAGTATGTGTATATGGTGGTGTGGATGTATGTATTAAAGTTCTAATGTCAAGGTGTGTGTCTTATGTCTTTATTGGGGTATTTTTTTAGTAGTAGTACTACAGGTACCAGCGGGCCCGGTTTTCCGTCGCATGCTGGTACTTGTGGTTCTCCAAGTACCAGCTTGCGGGGAGGCTTGCTGGGCCTTGTAGTACTGCTACTAAAAACAATATTCAACACATTTAACAAAGGCTATCAGCCCCCCATCCGCAGCTCTTGGATGGGGGGGGCAGCCTCGGGCTTCACCCCTGGCCCTTGGGTGGCTTGAGGGGGGGGGGGGGACCTTGATTGAAAGGGTTCCCACTCCTCCAGGGTACCCCGGCCAGGGGTGACTAGTTGGGCATTTAATTCCACAGCCGCAGGTGAAAAGGTAAAAGTGACCCCCGCTGTGGCATTATCTGTCCAGCTAGTGGACCCCTACGCTTTTTGTCCCCCGTATTTTTGGAACCAGGACCAGGCGCAGAGCCCGGTGCTGGTTGATTAAATATGGGGGAACCCCTGTCACTTTTCCCCCCATATTTTTTCAACCAGGACCGGCTCAAAGAGCCCGAGGCTGGTTTGGCTTAGGAGGGGGGACCCCACGCATTTTTTTTCCAGAAAATTAACACTTTCCCACCCCTTCCCACTGATAAACATGCACGGATCTCATGGATCCGTGCATGCCTATCCAATCACGGTAAAAAAAAGCAGGTCTGTTTTATTTTAGCACTTTATTGCGATTTGTATTTTTTCACGGCAGTGTTTGGTTATTTTGTGATTTGCACTTTTTAGTAAATTACAGAGTTCTACCAATTTGCAGGTGTATTTGACCAATGGTGTATTCATTCATATTTTTAAAATTGGACTTCCAAAAAAATACGAATGCCCTCATCACTGCCGAGATTTTTGCTTAGTAAATTCCCGAGATGACACTTTGAAGAAAAAACGGCATCTCGGTCAAAATCGGGACCTAAGTAAATATACCCCCATGTCTTCCTGAAGGGTGTCATGTGCTGAAATCAGATCTTTGTGAGATGCAACAATTTCTTTCATCTTAGTCTGTACGAGTGCCAATCTCATGGATACTGGACCTCAAAGCTTGAATATTAGAGTTAAATTCTGAGATTATTTCAGTCCTTTAATGTAGATAACATAGAATGTATAGAGCATAGAGTAAGATGACCATCTAGAGTGTCTTAAGATGTCTTCAGCCATTACAGCTGGGCTGTGCATCTGACAAGAAGAAGCAGATATTATTGTAGCGGTCTCATAAGGACCACCTGAATTCATGGTACCAAAGAGATGGACAGGTGGGGCCTATTTGGTACCTTTTAACCTTTTTTGGAGGCATGATAAGCAGTCTACAAAGAGACTGACCTCTCAGAGATAGGAAAATACAAACGATCTATAAATAAAAGGAGCAATAGTACGCTGTCAGGAGGTTACATCACGATGACTCCGTTCAAAATGACATTCTTAGTCGGGGTGACGGGGGTATCCGAGCCAAAATTTCAAGTAAACCTGATGTGATGCAACTCAAATAACACAGTAATGACCGAGATATTCCACTAGAAGTCAGCGTGACCACAGACGTGAAGTACTCAGCACAGAGAGACACAAATGGCAAAATATATTATATTCAGTGGATAAATCCACAAAATAATATACTGTGAGGTTGTAATCAGAGTGTAATGAGCTGTACTCAGACTATACTTGATACTGGGCTCTGCATGTAGACTGAGAGGAAGTAGATTATAGTGGTACCATATAAATAGAAGGTAGTTCTCCAGGCAAATGCTTCAATTTAGTGTAGTGACCCCGGTCCGGCCATCAGGACACATATTTATATTAAACCTTATTGAAGGCAGAAGGCAAAGCATGCGTTGGCCGGGCACCAGGATCCAAAATGGCAGTCATCTCACTTCCCAGTATCACCGCTGGGCTCCGGTGACTGAGGGCAGCCCGTTCTGTCCCCAGCAGTAGCGGGAGCTGAGCACCCATGTTATCTGAAGAGCAAGTACTCCTGCCTGAGCCAAAAGCACCTCCAAGTCAGGTGTCTGGAGCGTACAGGAAAGACTGGGCGCACATAGCCCCAGAATACAGCCCATGGCTTCATAGGCGTCACTAGGCTGCGGCAGTGAATGGTGCCCGGAGTGAGCGGCTTTAGGGCAGTAGGAGTAGGTGACTTAATAGATTGGGTCTTGGTCCCAGCAGTGGCTGACAGCTATCAGGTAGGGTAGATAAGAAGTCACTTAGTGAGGTGAGCTCCAGAAAGCACGTCTGGATGGACCACTCTCCTCTTATTTATTATTTTATATACTAACGGGTGGAAGGTGTGGTACATCCCTGCAAAGGCAGATCCAATCTCTTTCTCATCAGACTCTGCTGTCTTCCCTGCACTCTCACTCAGATGTTCACTGCTGCCATTAGCACACGTATGAGAAGCAGAAGTATGGCGGCAGCTGTATAGATTCTGATATGTAATTCTCTATATCATACTTACCGTACACACATCATCCTTATTACTATTGAGAATATAGAGGTAAAACACTGATGATGTAAAAATAGGATTTTAATTACCTACCAAAAATCCTTTTCTCGTAGTCTGTAGAGGATGCTGGGGTCCATTTAGTACCATGGGGTATAGACCGTTCTTTTGGGAGCCACTGGCACTTTAAGAGTTTAATAGTGTGGGCTGGTTTCCCTCTATGCCCCTCCTACCAGACTCAGTCTAGAAACTGTGCCCGAGAACACAGACATACTTTGAGAGAAGGAAATACACAGATAGTGGTGAGATTCACACCAGCTCACACATAACAAAAAGGAAAGCCAAACTAACCAACTTGGAATAATTCAGCAACGGCTGAACCAACAATACTGAACAAAGTAGCAATGCAGTAATACGTAACACAGGGCAGGCGCCCAGCATCCTCTACGGACTACGAGAAAAGGATTTACCGGTAGGTAATTAAAATCCTATTTTCTCTTACGTCCTAGAAGATGTTGGGGTCCATTTAGTACCATGGGGATGTACCAAAGCTCCCAGTACAGGAGGGAGAGTGCTGAGGTTCCTGCAGAACTGATTGACCAAACTTGAGGTCCTCAGAGGCCAAAGTATAAGACTTGTAAAACTTAGCAAACGTGTTCGACCCTGACCAAGTAGCTGCTCGGCAATGCTGAATAGCCGAGACACCCCGGGCAGCTGCCCAGGAAGAACCTACTTTACGGGTAGAGTGGGCCTGAACAGATTTTGGAATTGGCAATCCTGCCATGGATTAAGCATGCTGGATAGTACGCCTGATCCAGCGTGAAATTGTCTGCTTAGAAGCAGGACACCCAATCTTGTTGGGATCATAAAGTACAAATAGTGCGTCCGACTTCCTGTGACGAGTAGTTCTCTTCACATAGATTGTCAAAGCCTGCACGACATCCAAGGACTTTGAGGTAACTGAGGTGTCAGTAGCCACTGGCACCACAATAGGTTGGTTTATATGAAAAGCCGACACAACCTTAGGGAGAAATTGCTGACGCGTTCTGAGCTCAGCTCTATCCTCATGGAAAATCAAGTAGGGGCTCTTGTGCGACAATGCCCCCAATTCTGACACACGTCTGGCAGAAGCCAAGGCTAACGTGACCGCCTTCCAAGTAAGAAACTTTACGTCCACCTCCTGTAAAGGTTCGAACCAATCCGATTGCAGGAACTACAGCACCACGTTAAGATCCCAAGGTGCCATAGGAGGCACAAAGGGTGGTTGGATGTGCAGAACTCCCTTCAAGAAAGTCTGAACCTCAGGGATAGCAGCCAATTGTTTCTGGAAGAACATAGACAATGCCAAAATCTAGACCTTGATGGGAACCCAAGCGTAGGTCAACATCCACACCTGCTTGCAGAAAGAGGAGAAAATGTCCCAGTTGAAACTCCACCGTAGGAAACTTTTTGGATTCACACCAAGACACATACTTTTTCCAAAGCCGATTGTAATAATTAGACGTTACTCCCTTCCTAGCTTGGATCAGAGTAGGAATAACCTTATTTGGAATACCCTTCTGAGCTAAGATCTGGCGTTCAACCTCCATGCCGTCAAACGTAGCTGGGGTAAGTCTTGATAGGCAAACAGCCCCTGCAGTAGAAGGTCCTCGTGAAGAGGAAGAGGCCTTGGATCCTCCAGCACTAATGCCAGAAAATCCGCGTACCAAGTCCGCCTTGGCCAGTTCAGAGCAATGATGATCACCGGAACTCTTGATCTTTTTATTAGTTTGAGAATCCTTGGGATGACTGGAAGTGGAGGGAACACATACACTGAGTGGAACACCCACGGAGTCACCAGGGCGTCCACCGCCACTGCCTGTGGGTCTCGTGACCTGGAACAGTACCTCCAAAGCTTCTTGTTGAGGCGAGAGGCCATCATGTCTATCTGAGGTACACCCCATCGGCTTGTTACCTCTGTAAATACCTCCGGGTGGAGGCTCCATTCTCCTGGTGTCTGCTGAGGAAGTCCGCTTCCCAGTTGTCCACTCCCGGAATGAAGATCGCCGACAGCGCCAGTGTGTCTTTCTGCCCAGCGGAGGATTCTTGTTCCCTCTAACATTGCAGCTCTGCTCTTCGTTCCACCATGCCTATTTATGTAGTACACCACTGTGATGTTGTCCGACTAAACCGGAATGACTCGATCTTGCAGAAGGTGAGCCGCTTGTAGAAGGCCATTTGTATATGACCTTTAGTTCCAGAATGTTTATTGGAAGGACCAATTCCTGGCTTGACCACTTTCCTTGGAAGTTTTCTCTCTGGGTGACTACTCCCCAAACTTTGAGGCTTGCATCCGTGGTTAGAAGAATCCAAGTCTGAATCCCGAACATGCGGCCCTCGAGCAGGTGCCCGCTTGTAGAAGGCCATTTGTATATGACCTTTAATTCCAGAATGTTTATTGGAAGGACCAATTCCTGGCTTGACCACTTTCCTTGGAAGTTTTCCCCCTGGGTGACTACTCCCCAACCTTTGAGGCTTGCATCCGTAGTTAGAAGAATCCAAGTCTGAATCCCGAACCTGCGGCCCTCGAGCAGGTGAGAAGTTTGCAGCCACCAGAGTAGTGAATTTCTGGCTTTCGGCGACAGGCATATCCGCCGGTGCATGTGAAGATGAGATCCCGACCACTTGTCCAGGAGATCCAGCTGGAAGAACTGTGCATGGAATCTGCCGTATTGTAGAGCCTCGTAGGAGGCTACCATCTTCCCCAGAAGGCGAATGCACTGATGAACCGATACCCGGGGAGGTTTCAAGTCATCTCGGACCATTGATTGGATGACCAACGCTTTCTCCAGCGGTAGATGCACCCTCTGCACTTCTGTGTCGAGTATCATCCCCAGGAAGGGCAATCTCCTTGTCGGTTCCAAATGTGACTTTGGAAGGTTTAGGATCCACTCATGATCCCAGAGTAGTTGTTGTGAGCGCAATACTCTGCAACAGCTTCTCCTTGGAAGATGCCTCTATCAGCAGATCATCCACATATGGAATTATGTTCACTCCCTGTTTGCGTAGGAGGAGCATCATCTCCGCCATGACCTTGGTGAACACCCTCGGTGCTGTGGAGAGGCCAAATGGCAATGTCTGGAACTAGTAGTGACAGTCCTGTAGTGCAAACCGTAGATAGGCTTGGTGAGGTGGCCAGATCAGAATGTGAAGGTACGCATCCTTGATATCCAGGGATACTAGGAATTCCCCCTCCTCCAGACCTGAGATCACCGCTCTCAGAGACTCCTTCTTGTTTTGGAAAACCCTCAAGTTAGGGGTTCAACGACTTCAGGTTCAATATAGGCCTTAACGAACCATCCGGTTTTGGTACCACAAACAGGTTTGAGTAATAACCCTTGGTTTTTGGGTGAGGTGGAACTGAAACATTGACATTTGTTTGTACCAATTTGTGAATGGCTTCCTGTAGAATAGCACTTTCTGTCAGCGAAGCTGGTAAGCATGATTTGAAGAATCTGTGAGGTGGGAGTTCCTGAAACTCCAGTCTGTACAGTCTGTACCCCTGGGTAACAATATCTGTCACCCAGGGGTCTAGGCATGATGACGCCCAGACGTGACTGAAATCTTTTAGTCTCACTCCCACCTGCCTGATCTGCAGGCTGAGATGTCCACTGTCATTCTGAGTGTTTGGAGGAAGCAAAACCTGGTTTCTGTTCCTGGGAACATGTTGGTGAGGTTTTTTGGATCTTCCCTGACCTCCACTAAAGAAGGTGGGAGGGGGTTTGGATTTTTTAAATTTTGCGGTCCAAAAGGACTGCAGTGTAGGTGTAGGATAAGATTTCCTAGCTGGTGGTGCTGCGGAGGGAAGAAATGTCGACTTACCTGCAGTCGCCGTGGAAATCCATGCATACAATGCATTCCCAAATAGTGCCTGACCTGTGAATGGCAGGTTCTCCACACTTTTCTTGGATTCTGCATCCGCAGTCCATTGGCGTAGCCAGAGTCCCCTGCGTGCCGAGACAGCCATAGAAGTAGCAGGCCAATGTCCTTCATGGCCTCCACCATGAAACCTGCAGAATCCTGTATGTGACGTAAAAAGTCAATGTCACTCCTATACATAGTATCTAAATCCTCTAGTAATGTGCCTGACCACTTTACTATGGCTTTAGAAATCCACGCACAAGCAATAGTGGGCCTTAAAGCCATGCCTGTAGCAGTTTACAGTGATTTGAGCGTAGTCTCAATCTTGCAGTCAGCCGGCTCCTTTAAGGCGGTTGAATCAGGGACAGGTAAAACCACCTTTTTAGACAGCCTAGATACAGAAGCATCTACTGTAGGTGAGTTTTCCCACTTCTTCCTATCCTCTTCAGGGAAAGGGAAAGCAATGAGAATTTTTTTAGGGATCTGGAATTTTTTCTCTGGGTTTTCCTAGGATTTTTCAAACAAAGAGTTTAACTCCTTAGAAGCAGGGTAGGTAAGCAAGGATTTCTTATTTACTGTAATATAAGATTCCTCTACTTGTCCTGGAACCTTCTCAGAAATATCCAAAACATCCCTAATGGCTTCAATCATTAGCTGCACCCCTTTAGCAATAGATGCACCTCCCCCTGCATATCCCCATCACCGTCCCCTGTATCAGAGTCGGTATCAGTGTCAGCTTGCATTATCTGGGAAAGTATATGTTTTTGGGGTATGTAGGTGGGGTATTAGATGAAGTAGTGGGAGCTGAATACTTCATACCCACTACAGATTGTCTCAAAAACTGCATCTCTTTCTCAGTATGTGACATCCTTGTTGAAATCTGGGATATCATTCCCCTTAAAGAATCCACCCATGGGTGTTCAGATTCAGAAGGCTGAGACAGGATATTGCAGTCCTGATTACATGGAATAGACTCCTCAGGAGAATATACACACTCTGCAGCACAGGACACAGAGTCCTTAGACATGGTAATGTGGATATACACACTTACACACACATAGGAAAATGTCAGACACAGTTTCCCCCAGAGTACCTTCAGAGAGTCACAGAGTATAAGGAGCCAGCCACACAGCGCCCCTGTAGGCAGTTATTATGATAAAAGCCCGGCGCTGACTAACTAACCTTAATAGGGAGGGCAGCGCTCCCTGTCAGTGTCCTAGTTCCTATAATCTGCAGGGAGAAAATGGTGCTGGTTAGTGCTGGATCCGCTCTGAGAGGAAGCCCCGCCCCTTATAATGGTGCCCGGCTTCCCGCACTAATTGTTTATAATGGCCTGAGGATTTTAGTGATAACAGGGGTATTAGCCTCTGTTAGCTGCGTGACCAGTGTAGGGTTTATCCGTGCTGGCTCAGGACGCCCCTCAAAGCGCCTACACTGTGTGTTGCTGAGCCTTCCTGGAGCGCAGCCTGTCAGAGCTGCGCTCCCACCCTTGTGCTGCCATACCCTGCTGCTAACCGGGACGCTGGCACTGTACTCACTTTTCTTTCTTCTGGCTCTGTTAGGTAGTGGCGGCTGTGCTACGGGAGTGAGCACTTGCCTCATGGTCTTGCGATCAGCACCCTCAGGAGCTCAGTGTCCTGTCAGCGGAGTAGAGAACCATTAACTCTTCAGGAAGTTGGTTCCTATTCCCTTTCCTAAGTCCCACGAAGCAGGGAGGCTGTTGCCAGGAGCCTTCCTGTAACCTAACTAACTCTAGAAAATAAAAAACTAAGAAAAGTCCTAGGAGCTCCCCTAGCTGTGACCGGCTCCTCCGGGCACATTTTCTAAACTGAGTCTGGTAGGAGGGGCATAGAGGGAGGGGCCAGCCCACAGTATTAAACTCTTAAAGTGCCAGTGGCTCCCAAAGGACTTGTCTATACCCCATGGTACTAAATGGACCCCAGCATCCTCCAGGACGCAAAAGAAAGTAGATTATAACCTAGCAGATGATGATGATTACAGGATATGATATGGTGTATTGCATGTAAAGTACCTTGTTCCACACCTACTCTGCTGTAGCAATATACCTTATATATGGGTGAGTAACACATGTACAGGCTTACCAGCTTATGAGCACACACATAAAGGAATGCTACCTTACCAATGCTTCCAGGAGTAACGTTAGGAGACATTTCTCTGATCCATCAGCTCATATGACTGATGTTATTGTTCATCTAGAGTCTCCAATTCATACGATATGTTCCCCATCCATTGTTTTACATTGGTGCTGACATAGGACTTGGCGAGTGACTACATCTCCATTTATTCTTCATGGTTTGTTACCAGTACAAGAGAGAGATATATCTAAGTCTTATTATAATATTACATTTGTTATTGTGAGTGTTCTCAGGAGGGTGGACACAATGATAGTCTGAGACACAATATTATAAAGCCTTCATTAAAAGTTACGTTTTATTATACACACACATTTACAATTAAGTGTCCCAGAGAGTCGTCTTCTATTGTTTACAAGATTAATATTGTTACAGAAAATATCACATTACCATAATGTGTTTTATTTCCAGCAGATGGACACACAAGCAGGAATATCTCAGAAGGACATCTAATGTTATCTCCGGATTGTGAAATAAAAGATAATGACAGTAGACAGAAATCTCCAGGAGATAACCCCATTACCCCAATTATACATCTAGCTCTACCAGCTGATCCCTCTGATCCTGGGAAATGTTCTCCTGATCACTCTGATATTGGTGCATCTGTTACAGCTCTGAGAGTAGATACAGTGTTTCCCTGTTCTATAGATGCCAAATGTTTTACACAGAACACACAGCCTATTAACCCACAGATAAGTAAGGCAGGTGAAAGGCCATTTCCATGTTCTGAGTGTGGGAAATGTTTTCCATACAAATCAGATCTTGTTAGACATCAGAGACATCACACAGGTGAGAAGCCATTTCCATGTTCTGAGTGTGGGAAATGTTTTGCACAAAAATCAGATCTTATTAAACATCAGAGACATCACACAGGTGAGAAGCCATTTCCATGTTCTGTGTGT
Organism: Pseudophryne corroboree; assembly: GCF_028390025.1. Taxonomy (NCBI): domain Eukaryota; kingdom Metazoa; phylum Chordata; class Amphibia; order Anura; family Myobatrachidae; genus Pseudophryne; species Pseudophryne corroboree. The sequence continues at coordinate 400,112 of NW_026967520.1, read as the reverse complement.
GGGAAATGTTTTGCACACAAATCAGATCTTGTTATACATCAGCGAAGTCACACAAGTGAGAAGCCGTTTCCATGTTCTGAGTGTGGGAAATGTTTTGCAAACAAATTACATCTTGTTAGACATAACAGAAATCACACAGGTGAGAGGCCATTTTCTTGCTCTAAGTGTGGGAAATGTTTTATCCAGAAATCATATCTTGTTATACATCAAAGAAGTCACACAGCTGAGAATCTATTTCCATGTTCTGAGTGTGGGAAATGTTTTGCACACAAATCAAGTCTTGTTACACATCAGAGAAATCACACAGATGAGAAGCCATTTCCATGTTCTGAGTGTGGTAAATGTTTTATCCTTAAATCACATCTTGTTATACATCAAAGAAGTCACACAGGTGAGAAGCCGTTTCCATGTTCCGAGTGTGGGAAATGTTTTGTACACAAATCAGATCTTGTTATACATCAAAGAAGTCACACAGGTGAGAGGCCATTTTCTTGCTCTGAGTGCGAGAAATGTTTTATCCAGAAATCACATCTTGTTATACATCAAAGAAGTCACACAGGTGAGAATCTATTTCCATGTTCTGAGTGTGGGAAATGTTTTGCACACAAATCAAGTCTTGTTACACATCAGAGAAGTCACACAGGTGAGAAGCCATTTCTATGTTCTGAGTGTGGAAAATGTTTTATCCTTAAATCACGTCTTGTTATACATCACAGAAGTCACACAGGTGAGAAGCCATTTCCATGTTCTGAGTGTGGGAAATGTTTTGCACAGAAATCAGATCTTGTTAAACATCAGAGAAGTCACACAGGTGAGAGGCCATTTCCATGTTATGAGTGTGGGAAATGTTTTACATACAAATCGCATCTTGTTAGACATCAGAGAAGCCACACAGGTGAGAGGCTAATTCCATGTTCTGAGTGTGGGAAATGTTTTGCACACAAATCAGATCTTGTTAAACATCAGCAAAGTCATACAGGTGAGAAACCATTTCCATGTTCTGTGTGTGGAAAAGATTTTACAAACAAATCGCATCTTGTTAGACATCAGAGAAGTCACACAGGTGAGAGGCCATTTCCATGTTCTGAGTGTGGGAAATGTTTTGCACAGAAATCAGATCTTGTTATACATCAGAGAAGTCACACAGATGAGAGGCCATTTCCATACTCTGAGAAATAAATCATCTCATATTGCACACAATAGACCACTCAGGTGAGGAACTATTTTAATCTTCTAGAGTATACTTATCATTGCCATGCGTTCTTCAAGGTTCTCATCCTATCCTATGCTTTTTGCAATATACATGCTACCGCAGGGGGAAATAATCAGGTGTCATGTCCTCATCTACCACTGCTATGCAGATGACTTGTCTTTTGCTCTGGGTACTGAGAGCCCAGTACCAATCCTAAATGGTTGTCTAGCTGAGCTCCAGGTGTGGGTGATGCCAGTTGGCTGTGACTCAGTCCTGGTGAAACAGGTCTTTATTATAGAAGCTCACCAACAAAGGGCAGGGCTACAGCTCAGGTTTGCCTACCAACCAGACTTACGCTTGTGAGTTCGGAGTTACAAAATGCTGATCCTGTGCGTAACCTTGGTGTCCTGGATGGTGGAGTGACACTTAGACATCAAGTATCAGCCACAATCGGATCCTCATCTGAGGAACATAGCCATACTCCAGTACTTATTTCCCTCAGAAGATCTACCTACAGTCATACATGCACTTGTATCATCACACATAGACTACTGCAATGTCCTCTACCTGGGTCTCCCAGCAATAGAATTTGCAGCGCTTGTAGCTTGTACAGAATACAGCAGCCAGGCTGTTACCTAACCAGCCCGTTCCTGCCACATAACATCCATTCTCTGCTCCCTTCACCGGCTGCCTGGAAGATGGTGACTCTACTACATAATCTTACTGACTCTCAATCCTACATGACCAGGGTCACAGGTTACAGAAGCAGCTTCTGCCTCCTTACTGCCTTGGTTACTTCCATCTACAGATGAAGGCCTGTTACCAGCAGTACCAAGAATCCCCAAGCAGTTCTGAAGGGAGACAGGGTGGGTGGCACTATTGCTGTAGTGGGGGCTGCTGGAGGCGCTGTCTGTGGGTAATATTGTCCCCAAGCAGCGCTGAAGTAGAAGAGGGGGGACACAGGGTGGCGAGCAGTAGGGGAGACGGTGGCAGTAGTGGGGGGAGACGGTGGGTGGAAGTAGTGGGGGAGACAGGGTGATTGGCAGTAGTGGGGGAAAGGTTTTAGGGAGATAGGGCTGGTAGTGGTAGTGGGAGTCAGGGCGGATGGCCGCAGTGCAGTACCAGGGGATGCTGGAGGCAGTAAAGAGGTGTATGGGTCCCGCACAGAATCAGTTGATATTTAGACTTGATGATTATGCTTCCTTATTTCTAATTAATCCCTTGTATGTGTTAGTTATTTGCTGTGTCAGCCTTTATGTGTGTTCTGTGTAATACAGTAGTGCTGCTACCGATCTCATATCATTTGAATTAACTTGCAAAAATTGAGGAAAAGATGAGATATGAGGTGCACTCTGGAAGCTTATAGGGGGTTAATCAGAGATGAACGCAGATGTGACATCACGCAGCCCCCCGGAAAATGGTCTCGGCCCGCTCGCGTTCACCCCTCAGGGATGTGATCACAATGTGTGTGTCTGGGCAGCCGCTGTGCATGTGCATTTTGCCACCACCAGCAAACTGCTGTGGGCCGCTATTGTGGCTGGGTCTGAATGACCCCCATAGGCTGTTGTGCAGAGAAAAGTATTTTTAAGTTTAAAATATAGAGAGAAATCTGTGTATTAAAGATATGAAATAAAGTCGTTTAAAAACAAAAGTTTTCCGTTGAGTCTTTTTATGTGTCTGTGTATTATCTTATTTCCAGATAATTGTCGCTATGGTGACAGAAACAGTTTCCTGTTAATGTGTCACTTGTATTGTTACTTTTGTGTCCACATAATATCAGTGTTGCTGTGTATAAATACCCCATCTGGTGTGTAAAGGTGGGTACACACGCTGCCATTGTGACTGTGCGATTTCCCTTGCACTGGCCGGAGCCCAGAACCACCAGTAGTGACTGTATGTACTTGTGATTGTGGCTATGTCCGATTTTGACAGCTCATTTGAATAGTGGGATGACATTATGGGGGGGAGGGGGACTCTTTCTGTATGCGTTTCGAGTCTGGGGTGACTCAAGGCATGCCTTGAAAAAGTCACTGCAGACTCGAAATGTGTTGCCCAAAGGAGGTCTTTGCACAGGTGAGGTGGATGTGTGTCTCTCATGTAAGGTAAAACCTATTTTCTTTCTATATATTTGGGATTTGGAGCTTCGTTACTGAACCTCAGCTTAACAAAATCATATATTCCTTGCTGGGATCTCGCACAGCCTCCCTAAGGCTTGTGTGTTTATTTTTACAACTATTTTAAACCATTGGTGAAATAAATTATACCTTTATTGCATCACTGTACAAGTCTATTTGATGCAAAGAGACCTTTATATGTGGAGTTATGCTGTATTCATTGTGAGTAATGGTACGCTTGAGACGTACCTTATAACGATACCTTGATGTGTGTTATACTGTTCCTCACTATGTAAGTGAGGTATGCTGTTCCTAAGATCACCTGCATATCTTATTTGTGGGGTTAAGATATAAAGAAACCATTATAAGGGTTATAGCACATTATATTGTGTAAGTGAGGTACACCACCTCTAATCTACTAAAAAAAGATCATTCACTTTCATAAGGAGTACCGCATTATAGTCTCGTTTATGGAATAATCTTGAAAATACAGTGGGGCAAAAAAGTATTTGGACAGCCACCAATTGTGCAAGTTGACCCACTTATAAAGATGAGAGAGGTCTGTAATTTCCATCATACATTTCAACTGTGAGAGACAGAATCTGGAAATCACATTGTATGATTATTAAACAATTTATTTGTATATTCTTGCGGAAAATAAATATTTGGACATTCAAAAAGTTTAACTCAATACTTTGTAATATAACCTCGGTTGGCAATTACAGAGGTCAAACGTTTCCTGTAGTTCTTGACCAGGTATGCACACATTGTAGCAGGTATTTTGGCCTACTCTTCCATGCAGATTTTCTCTAGATCTGTCATGTTTTGGTGCTGTCACTGGGCAACACGGACGTTCAACTCCCTCCACAGATTTTCTACTGGGTTGAGGGCTAAAGACTGGCTAGACCACTCCAGGACCTTGAAATGCTTCTTACGGAGCCACTCAGTTGCCCGTGCAGTGTGTTTGGGGTGATTGTCATGCTGGAAGACCCAGCCACGTTCCATCTTCAATGCTCTTACTGAGGGAAGGAGATTTTTGCCCAAAATCTCACGATACATGGCCCCATTCATCTTCTCCTTAATACGGATCAGTCGTCCTATCCCCTTTGCAGAAAAGCAGCCCCAAAGCATGATGTTTCCACCCCCATGCTTCGCAGTGGGTATGGTGTTCTTGGGATGCCATTCATCATTCTTCTCCCTCCAAACACGGCGAGTGGAGTTTATACCAAAAAGTTTGATTTTTCTCTCATCTGACCACATTACATTCTCCCAGTCATCCTCTGGATCATCCAGATGGTCACTGGAAAACTTTAGATGGGCCTGGACATGTGCTGGCTTAAGCAGGGGGACCTTTTGGGCACTGCAGGATTTCAATCTACGACGATGTAGTGTGTTACTAATGGTAACCTTTGTGACTGTGGTCCCAGCTCTCTTGAGGTCATTGACCAGGTCCCCCCGTGTAGTTTTTGGCTGATGACTTACCACTCTCAAGATCATTGATACGAGGTGAGATCTTGCATGGAGCCCCAGGTTGAGGGAGATTGTCAGTGATCTTGTATTTCTTCCATTTTTTTATAATTGTTCCAGCAGTTGATCTCTTCTCACCAAGCTGCTTGCCTTTTGTCAAGTAGCTCATCCCAGCCTTGTGCAGCTCTACAATTTTGTCCCTGGTGTCCTTAGACAGCTCTCTGATCTTGGCCATGGTGGAGAGGAAGTAGCCTGACTGAGGGTGTGGACAAGTGTCTTTTATACAGGTAACCAGTTCAAACAGGTGCCATTAATACAGGTAACGAGTGGAGGATAGAAGAGCTTCTTATAGAAGTAACAGGTCTGTAAGAGCCAGAAATCTTGCTGCATCGTAGGTGTCCAAATATTTATTTTCCTCAAGAAAATACAAGTAAATTGTTTAAAAAATGTACAATGTGATTTCCTGTTTTTTTTTACAGATTCTGTCTCTCACAGTTGAAGTGTACCTATGATGGAAATTACACACCTCTCTCATCTTTTTAAGTGGGTCAACTTGCACAATCGGTGGCTGTCCAAATACTTTTTTGCCCCACTGTAGATACATCCACATATTTCATTGGAAGTTTCTACACATAATTTCCGTACCATTATGTCTTCTATGTCCCTGTGCGTCCACTCTGACAGCACAAAAAGAGGATGTCTATTGGATCAAGGAATTCCAGTTATCATAATTAACTTAGGATAGGTATTCAATATAATTTTCTGTATCATTTACCACACTTCCATTTATATAGGCACAGTAGCGCCATCCTATTCACATTCCCCTGTTTCTATAGTTCTAATTTGGACTTGTTGGGATAAGTCCTTTTTGTGAAATTAAGAGGCAGCCACTGTACCAAACGAAGCACCAGGAAGACTCCCACCTACATTTTACAACAAGAAGAAGAGAATTGTTTGGGCCAAGAAACACAAGAAATGGACATTAGACAAGTGGAAAACTGTACTTTGATCTAATGAGTCCAAATTTGAGTATTTTTTGTTCCAACCGCCATGTCTTTGTGAGACGCAGAGAAGGTGAGCGGATGGTTTCTGATAGAGATGTGCGGGTTCGGTTTACTTGTATTTGCTCGGTTCTCAAAACGCCATCTTATTGGCTCACGGACATCACATGTTTGGGATAGCCAATAAAAAAAATCCGGATAAAACCGAACTGGCGTTAATTCTGGTGTTCCATCCGAACCCACTCATATCTAGTTTCTGCATGTGTGGTTCCCACTGTGAAGCATGGAGGAGGAGGTGTGATGGTGTGGGGGTGCTTTGCTGGTGACACTGTTGGTGATTTAATCAAAATTCAAGGCACACAACCAGCATGGCTACCACAGTATTCTGCAGCGTCATGCCATCCCATCTGGTTTGCGCTTACTGGGACCATCATTTGTTTTTCAACAAGACAATGACCCCAAACACGCCTCCAGGCTATGTAAGGGCTACCTGACCAAGAAGGAAAATGATGGAGTGCTGCGTCCGATGACCTGGCCTCCACAATCACCTGACCTAAACCCAATTGAGATGGTTTGGGATGAGTTGGACCGCAGAGTGAAGGAAAAGCAGCCAATAAGTGCTCAGCACTTCTGGGAACTCCTTCAAGACTGTTGGAAAACCATTCCAGGAGACTGATTGAGAGACTGCCAAGAGTGTACAAAGCTGTCATCAAAGCAAAGGGGGGCTACTTTGAGGAATCTAAAATATAAAACAGATTTTGATGTACAGTAACACTTTTATGTTTACAACATAATTCCATATGTTTTATTTCATAGTTGTGATGTCTTCAGTATTAATCTACAATATAGAAAATACTTAAATAAAAACCATTGAATAAGAAGGTGTGTCCACACTTTTGACTGGTACTGTACATACACTACCACTATCTACAGGCCAAACAACACATATTTATGGCTGCAAATATTACTATATATTTACCTGAAAACAAACACACTCATGCAAACATAATTGCCACAGTGTGCATTACTCACTGTCAAGTATTTGGTGGCGCAGCTGCACCAGCAAATGCGGCAGAGGTAAGACCACTGCCACTCGAGTTGTACAATGATCCGCCATGTGTGAACCATTCGACCATGCACCACATGCGGATCTCCGCGTAGGCCACATGCTTTCGGGAGTTAAACACGTATGTGCCCGTGCGACCTATGTAGTGGTCCATGACCATGGTGAGGAGCCAAAGCTCCCGCATACTAAAGGCGGCAGCTCGCATGGTGCCAATGGCGTATTCATCACAAATGCTAATATTTATACTGTCTGCCTACTGTTGATTGGCCGTCAGCTGTGATGCTGACATATATTGATAAACTTTATTGCTATTACTGCAAGTTAACAGTCTGGTACGTGTTCTCAGTTGTGAACGCAATTGCGAGTCTATGCTACTGTTAGTGGAGCTTCTGCAAACAAACTTACCAAAATTCTCTGCTCTTCCTTCAGCTAAACATTGCAGGATTGTTGTATTAGTGTTTTCTCTAACGTCCTAGTGGATGCTGGGGACTCCGTAAGGACCATGGGGAATAGACGGGCTCCGCAGGAGACTGGGCACTCTAAGAAAGATTTAGGACTACCTGGTGTGCACTGGCTCCTCCCCCTATGACCCTCCTCCAAGCCTCAGTTAGATTTCTGTGCCCGGCTGAGCTGGATGCACACTAGGGGCTCTCCGGAGGTCCTAGAAAGAAAGTGTTTGTTAGGTTTTTTATTTTCAGTGAGACCTGCTGGTAACAGGCTCACTGCATCGAGGGACTAAGGGGAGAAGAAGCGAACCTACCTAAGTGGTGGTAGCTTGGGCTTCTTAGGCTACTGGACACCATTAGCTCCAGAGGGATCGAACACAGGACCCGACCTCGCGGTCCGTTCCCGGAGCCGCGCCGCCGTCCCCCTTACAGAGCCAGAAGCAAGAAGATGGTCCGGAAAATAGGCGGCTGAAGACTTCTGTCTTCTCCAAGGTAGCGCACAGCACTGCAGCTGTGCGCCATTGCTTCTCATGCACACCACACACTTCAGTCACTGATGGGTGCAGGGCGCTGGGGGGGCGCCCTGAGCAGCAATACTAACACCTTGGCTGGCAAACTGGCACCATATATAGCCCCAGGGGCTATATAGGTGCTTATTAACCCCTGCCAGAACTTTTACAATAGCGGGAGAAAGCCTGCCGAAAAAGGGGCGGGGCCATCTCCCTCAGCACACTAGCGCCATTTTTCCCTCACAGCTCCGCTGGAAGGAAGCTCCCTGGCTCTCCCCTGCAGTCCTGCACTACAGAAAAGGGTAAAAAAGAGAGGGGGGGCACAAATTAGGCGCAGTATAAGTATATTATGCAGCTATAAGGGAAAACACGTTTTATAGGTGATATCCCTGGGATATATAGCGCTCTGGTGTGTGCTGGCATACTCTCCCTCTGTCTCCCCAAAGGGCTGTGTGGGGTCCTGTCCTCTGTAAGAGCATTCCCTGTGTGTCTGCTGTGTGTCGGTACTGCTGTGTCGACATGTATGAGGAGGAAAATGATGTGGAGGCGGAGCAAATGCCTGTGAATGTGATGTCACCCCCTGCGGGGTCGACACCGGTGTGGTTGGACTTATGGAAGGAATTGCGTGAAAGTGTCAAATTGACAATGCTAAATTCCTTTGTCGTATAAACAACCCTTTATGAAGTCTAAGAACACTGTACGCTGTTTGCTTAAGAAGTACCGTAATGGTACGCTATTTGCGTAACGATCGCTCCGCCGTAGGCGAGACGCTCAAGCGTCACGTTCGCTCACGGCCCAGTGATCACAGGACACGTTATTGGTTATGACTAGAGTAATGATTCGCTATGGCGTAGCATACGCTCGAGACCACGAGGAGGTCACCAGCGGCGCAGACGCTCATAACGCTATACCTTAATGTTTAAACCTTATACCAATGAAATACACAGAATAACTTAATGTGAATACAGGGTGTAAGTGCAACCTTGTGTAACCTGACTAACTACAAAGCTGCTTGAGCGTCACCGACGCTCAAGTGAACACTTAACACTATAGAAAATACACAGATACTGGTTTAGGTTCCAAAGCCTATTAACTGTATTATATCTAATATATTTGTAAAAGGGGATAACAGTACAAATGATACACTACAATATAACAGAGACTTCCTAACCACAGAACTAAACAATAAATACAAAAAGACAATACTACACTGACCTAAATGCAATACAATACAATACTATCTAATACAATACAATACTAGCCTAGTCTAGGGGAGATATGAGAGAACATAACAGGGAGAGAGAGAGAGAGATGAGAGAAATTGGCTCACAGAAAGACAATGATTACGGAGAGAAAACTTACGCACAAGGGGAAACGATCGCATGCGCCTGGACATCCAGCACCCGATTTTCAGCAATGAGAACCGTTGAAGAGTGAGAGCTGGATGTGGTCGGCCTGCCTATTTATGCCCCACACACAATGCAATCTCCTGGTCCTACAATCCCATTGTCCATTGGCCGAAGGAATTCGGCCCTGCATCATAACAAAAGGTCATAGGGTGATTCATACAGGTGGGCTGTGACGATTTCAAACAGCTCAGGTGGGTGGGGAACTAGGTTTCCCGCCGCATACCTGAGTATGAGTAAATAATAGAAATGGACATAAACTTCTTATGTCCATAACTATTCGCACGAGCGATTAATACGCTCCAAACCAACACCGGAATATTGCTAATTAAATACTCTTCCGCTGGGTACCAAACACTGCTGTATGATTTCTGTCAGACCCTTCGTACAATACAAAGAGGGATTCCTCAGCTCAGGGACATTCTATCTTAACCAAACTTTCAGAAATCATTAAAGGGATCATGATCTATAAACTACATTAATTATGAAAATATGTAACGAATGAGTCGCACGCTACGACTACATAAACTCTACCGTAAATACGCATACCGCGCCTGCGAGTGCACGCTATCGCGGGTATGCGCCTTCACGGGAGAGCGTACGCATGCGCAGCGCGGACCAGTGTGCGGTGCAAATATGGCAACGTGCATAGAGACATTTTTCTGACTTTGACAGTCCACCCTTTGGCAGTCAATAATAACTGCCACCTTCTAAAATATTTAAGGAGAAAAATGTAAGTCAGGGGTTAATTGATTTCCATGGTTGGGTAGGGGAGAAGAGTGGAGTAGGTGTGAAGAGGGTATGACCTAGTGAGAAAGTAGAAGCATGTGTGTATGAGTCCATGTTTGGAGGGTCATGTATCATCGTGCCGTACGTGTGGTAAATCAAGCTTCGAGGTATTGCGAAGTATACATTTGAATTCCTTCTTATCCTGTGGTACAGGTCTGTGGATGGGCTGTCAAACTCTACCGAGCTCATTTCGGCTGTGGTTGTAACAAAATGGGGATGCACATTTTAGTTGATGATACATGAATGGGGGAGGTATGTGGTTGCTGCTATCTGTGCCTGTATTCCCTATCGTCTATGTGTGTCGTTACCTGGGGGTTGTAGAGATGAAGATAAAGAACACTTACGAAAAATGCAATGATATTCTATGTCAGGGAAATGTACATCTGTTGTTGAAGTTGTGTTCGGTATCTGTTGAGAGTCGTCTTCTTATCGCTGTTTTGCTCCTTAGGCATGAGCAACAAGCTTTGTCAGTGCCATCAGATTTACAAAAATGTTGGGCTAGCGTGAGTTTAAAAATACTAGGGAAACTGGGGATCCATGGCAAAGTTCATCAAGTGTCCATATTTAAAGTTGTCAAATCTTCTTCTTTGGTGCTTGTCTGTTGTCTGTATAGCGTCTCGTCAACTTCCTCGTCCAAGGGGGTCTTTGTATCTTGGAGAAAAGCAGAAAAACAGGTGAAAGAAACGGACCGTATAATCGCATTTTCATCACATTCTGGTTTCTATCATTGGGTCATAAATCAAATCCAGGTTAATTACAGTTTCCTCACTCCTCAAGCTCATCACTCTTGTACTTTGTTTGCACCTCATTAAAGCCTGCCCGCATCTAAATATCAATCCAATCGATATAATGACACCCAAGATACATAGTAGAAACTTTCCAACATCCATTATGACTCCTTGAGCCCAGTCTCCTAAACCGGAGAACCAATTTCGCGGGTTCAACCATGACACCCAACCAGTCAGCTCATTACCTACAGCAGCAAGGGTGAGATTGTGTTTTCGACGAAATTCCCACTTCAATTGGAGAATATCGTCCATCTTTTGGTCTATGACCTCTACCGGATCCTCGGTGCTATTTGTGATATACGTGCAACACTTTATGCCGTACTGTGTTGCCAATGTAACACAATATCCGCCTGTTACTGCTGTAAGATAATTAAGAACCATCCTATGCTGAACTAGTTCTGTTTTGTAAGCTTGAAGTTCTCTTCCAGTGTATCTAAACGTGTCATCATACATTTCAGTGATATTATCTAACAAATTGGCGAGTGCGGAAATGTATCTATAATTCATCACACCTCGAGCGGTGCGAGTGAAATCTAACGCTACCAGAACCTGAATCCCGGTGGATTCATGGATAAGATCAGAGGCCGGATGCTCTAACCTTTCTGACAGTTGTCTTTTAACTCGGTGCTCGTAATGAGTGTGAGTATAAGGAGCTTGGGCACCACGGTGTATGTCCTTCATTTTGTCATGTGTAACAGTCATCACTTCAGGCAATACTTTTCCAATATAACACAATCCTTCAGAGTTTGGGGCAAGCCACTTGTACGCCTTTCTCCCGCATATGAAATATGCATCATCGGGGAGAACATAAGGGACGGAGAAGGACATGACCATGTTACAAACCTTCCAGGTGAAATCTCCTGACCCTAATTCTTCCAACTGCTTAATGCACGTATCAGTTTGTACGATATGTGCACAGTATCCTGGTGATACCTCTCCAACTCTAGTAATCCTATTTCCTAAGGTATACCTATACCGGAAAGATTTTCCTCTACTGGCTATGTGGCGTACAAGCTCTGTATCTGTAGGCATCCTATCTGCTCTATGCGAAAAGGTCATGGTTAGGTTGCTCCATGACACTTCCCAATTTCCCGGCTTTCGGGGATTGGAGATGTTAAAACATAATAGGGACCTATCCACATGGTATTGGTGGAGCTTCAAACTAGGAGGGCTGGAGATATTAAACCTCCGGTCCACCGGTCTCCCACCCTTTAACTCAAGTACCTCCCCTACCGTTAAAGGAAATGGTCCTAGCCCTGATTTACTATGACCCTGAGGTACTTGAGAGCATACCCAACAATCTGTTTGGTTTAACACGTTACCCACTAAAGAGTGATAGTCACTCAATGGATGCTGGTCCATATTAAGACTGGATTGGCATTTCTTTATGCATCCAGCTTCAACCATTGTCACAGAGCCTACAGATACAGTTTTTCTTTTTGAACTAACAATCCTTCAAAGAAAACGTTTACAGATAACATGGTTGTTAGATCGTGCCCGGTACTCGCCTTTGCTTGGTGATTGGGTTGCTATTGGAAATTTACACCTCCGTCTCAGTCATCAGGACCTTTCTGGATCCTTTCTCGACCTCACTGGTACTCTCACCGAAACAGACTGCTCTGGTCAACATCATGGTTAACGGGAAAATCCATATCACAGTCTCTTGGGGCAAGTCCATCTTACAGGAGGAGAAAAGAAGAAATTTGTAAAGGGGGTATAAGAAAACAGTTTGAGGGGGAGAGAACTTGTTACGATAATAAGTTCTCTCGTCTTGTTGTTCTTCTTGTTCTGCTGTCCTCTCAAAGGTGCTGTCTCTCAGTCTTCCAAACGAACATTCTGGTGATGCAATATTCCTTCCTAACCGGCGATCTTTCTGTAAGGAGAAAAAATCTGGCATTACCATTGGTCCAACTGGGGGGTGACATACCATCTTTAAACCATGGAAACATGAGTGGGAAGAGAGAGACAACAAAAAAACAAAAGAGATAGAGAACAATTCATGTGCATATATACATTACATAACTCGACAATAACCACCAATGAGAAAAGAGAAACAAAACATTTTTAAACATTGTCAACATTAAGAAAACATTGTTAGCATTAGAAAAACATTGTCAGACTTATTAGGCTGTCATATCTATGTGTCTACTGGTCTCCTTGAGCAGTCCCTCCCCACCAGCACCTGCATTACTCCACTGTCTGTATCTGGCCAGAAATACATTGTGGCGGAGGTCATGCTGGGGTTTGGTAGACTTCTGCAAGGACCAAGTGGGTATGCAATGTGTGAATTCTTACCAATACTCGTCAGAGATGGGGATAGAGAGAGAGAGAGAAAAAAAACATTTCACTGATACATTTACAGCGTTTCACCTGGTCATTCCTGTGTCTTTCAGTGAATGACCTCCCAATTTATTAACCGTTACCTCAGGCTTACCATCAGTCCTAATGATCACCTTTCCTGACTATATATTATGGGTGTGGCCCAAAATTCTTCCTATGTGATCCCTGCTTGTAATTTGGTGTGTCATAACTTTTGCTCATTTTCATGTCTAGGGGGTCTGATTTTATGTGGGCTGTTGCAGTTACTGGCATAATGTCCTTCTCTTTTGCACAGATCACAAATCCTTAAGTTCCTCCATGTGCCAATGGCCTGGGGTTTTGGTTGATTTGATGCCTCCTCAAACGCTTGGATGCTCATCACCATCAACCTCTTTCCCTGTACCTACCTGATTCCTTGGATACCATGATTATGTCGTTGTCTAGGGGGTTGGTATGCCTTCTGTGAATCTTTGATCATACAGTTAGATCTTTCCTAGGATCTGGGTAATCAGACATGATTGATCTCAATTCTGTCCGGGACCAGGGATGGCGCATTGCACTGTCCTTGACGGGAATGGTTCCCTGATCATCAGTCTTCCCATTGGGGACTGTGATCACCCTGACAGGACTAAACTCAATCACATCACCTTGTTTTGGTCTTACAATATGGGGTACATTTGTTTGTGCGTGATATAAAACATTGTACGTACCTGTGGACACGACCTCACCTGACCCTCCGTTAGGGGGTTCGATTATTGCCTTTACCAATTTGGTCGCGTCCACCTGGATGGCTTTTGTGATGGTTGCTGGAAGAGGTGCTGACATCGTTCTGGGTTCACTTTCTTGTTTGTATTCCTTAGGGAAGTTTGACATGGGGTGCAACTTGCACAGGTTAATAGTTGTACATTCAACAGTATTACAATAATCATTGTTACAGTTATTACACTTATTCTTATAATCTATACTACAGTTGCTAAGAGCGTTTTTATTGTTCAACCTTGTGCTTTTCTCTCCGCAATCAACTCCTCCCCCGATGCCATTATCTCTCCTCTCAGAAAAGTCAATTGAATCTCTTTGTAATTCACCTTCCTGTTGCCCTAACTGCAAATAATCATAATGTTTACTTCGTCCCTGTGTTGGTTCAATGGGACATATCCTCCTCCTTAAATTTTGTAACACTTCTGGACTGGAGCTACCTATTCTTGGGAATTTGTCCCTGTCTTGTACAGTCATTCTCTCCCATTCATCACATAAAATTTCAGCGTGATTTCCATATTTCTCACACATCACATATCGTGCCGACCCGACTGGCCGGTTCCCTGAATCAACCCGAACCGAGGTTGATCGCCCCCTACCTGAACAAATGGCCCCCATAATCTGCAGGTGTTGCTTATTCCTCCTTGGATCTTTATCTCAAGGTTTTCAGCGAACCCTTACAAACAAACCAAGATGTCCTGGGCAGGCCGGCGGTGGTGGTTTATCAAGTACCCCACTTACTTCTCGCCCACGTTGGCCAGTACTGCAATCACTGTAACCAGAGCTGCGGTACCCAACCCAGGGCCCCTGTGAACCTTTATTTTACTGGAACATATGAGGGTTACCCGCAGGACACTTACTCTTTCCAGTAAAGTTGGGGTTGTTAGATAGTTCCTGAGTGACCAGCGAACTTCCCTTCCAAAAATAAAAAATTACACAAATCACGTCAGAATGTACAAATAGCGTTTGTGACCACTTTACTCTAATGGTATTAGGTCAGATTACTAACTACTGCACACAATTACGTGCGGTCCAATCGTTCAGTACACAAGCACTACTTGTTATGTACTGAAAGATCAATGGAATCGATGTTTCCGGCCGCGATTCCTTCAGCAAGAGCTTATGGCCTATATGGGTTCTGCACCAACACCCCAGGCATTGTGCCACTGGACTTTTATAGCGGACCTTTTACCTTACGACCTCCTGGTCTTGTTACCTTATGACCTCCTGGTCTTGTTACCTTATGACCTCCTGGTCTTGTTACCTTATGGTCCGCTATACTCTAATGCTCAAATATTATTTAACCAGGGATGCCTCCCTAGCCACCGTATATGTCACTTACACGTATGTCCCTTGACGAGTACCCGGCTTTCCTTTTGGTTCCACCTTAAAGTTGTATAAACTTATGTATACAAAACCACACTCACTCAACACATGTACACTTTGTTTCTATATCTATTTCTGCGCAGAAATTGTCTTCAGTCCAACAGTGTTACCAATTAGGAGTAGGATCTGTTAAACTAAATTTCAGATTTTTTCCAAAAATAGATTTGCGTTATTTTACCGCGTTGCGTTATCTACCGCTGTGCGTTACTTATCGCCTTTGCGCTAATTATCGCTTTGCGCTAATTCACCTTTTTCGTGACTTGAGCTACGTGAGTGTAACCGGACGCTACGTTGCGTAATGTACGCTGCTTGCGTCTGCCTTTTGGATTGCGTACGCTAGTCTTTGTTAGCGACACGTGTACGCAATGCAAAGATCCACCGTAACACAATATATACTTTTATCAATGTAAATGATCCCTGATCATCTACCGCAATCCACACTGACTGCCTTATCTCCCAGGCAGATCGTGTGTTGTTCTATACTTTAACTATTACCTCTACTATGAAATAACAGCAAATCTCTTTTAGCACTTTCTATCAACTATAAAAATTTGGCAAACAGGAATAGTGATATACGAAAATGAAACAGAAAATGCAGATATGTGTATGCGTGCGTGTATACGCAAGATAGAAGGGAAATAAAACAGTTTTAAAAAGACACAAGCGTTTTGTTCTTACTTCCGGTTCCCGGATTCCTTCAGCACTCTTTATCTAAGCGAAGCAGACGCTTATCCCGTCAGCACTGGGAGACAACCTCCCACCCTTTGCTGGGGGATAGTGTCTGCTGATCTACCTAGTGCAGATATGAGAAGGATAGGACGAGTCCCCAATTGACAATGCTAAATTCCTTTGTCGTATAAACAACCCTTTATGAAGTCTAAGAACACTGTACGCTGTTTGCTTAAGAAGTACCGTAATGGTACGCTATTTGCGTAACGATCGCTCCGCCGTAGGCGAGACGCTCAAGCGTCACGTTCGCTCACGGCCCAGTGATCACAGGACACGTTATTGGTTATGACTAGAGTAATGATTCGCTATGGCGTAGCATACGCTCGAGACCACGAGGAGGTCACCAGCGGCGCAGACGCTCATAACGCTATACCTTAATGTTTAAACCTTATACCAATGAAATACACAGAATAACTTAATGTGAATACAGGGTGTAAGTGCAACCTTGTGTAACCTGACTAACTACAAAGCTGCTTGAGCGTCACCGACGCTCAAGTGAACACTTAACACTATAGAAAATACACAGATACTGGTTTAGGTTCCAAAGCCTATTAACTGTATTATATCTAATATATTTGTAAAAGGGGATAACAGTACAAATGATACACTACAATATAACAGAGACTTCCTAACCACAGAACTAAACAATAAATACAAAAAGACAATACTACACTGACCTAAATGCAATACAATACAATACTATCTAATACAATACAATACTAGCCTAGTCTAGGGGAGATATGAGAGAACATAACAGGGAGAGAGAGAGAGAGAGAGAGATGAGAGAAATTGGCTCACAGAAAGACAATGATTACGGAGAGAAAACTTACGCACAAGGGGAAACGATCGCATGCGCCTGGACATCCAGCACCCGATTTTCAGCAATGAGAACCGTTGAAGAGTGAGAGCTGGATGTGGTCGGCCTGCCTATTTATGCCCCACACACAATGCAATCTCCTGGTCCTACAATCCCATTGTCCATTGGCCGAAGGAATTCGGCCCTGCATCATAACAAAAGGTCATAGGGTGATTCATACAGGTGGGCTGTGACGATTTCAAACAGCTCAGGTGGGTGGGGAACTAGGTTTCCCGCCGCATACCTGAGTATGAGTAAATAATAGAAATGGACATAAACTTCTTATGTCCATAACTATTCGCACGAGCGATTAATACGCTCCAAACCAACACCGGAATATTGCTAATTAAATACTCTTCCGCTGGGTACCAAACACTGCTGTATGATTCCTGTCAGACCCTTCGTACAATACAAAGAGGGATTCCTCAGCTCAGGGACATTCTATCTTAACCAAACTTTCAGAAATCATTAAAGGGATCATGATCTATAAACTACATTAATTATGAAAATATGTAACGAATGAGTCGCACGCTACGACTACATAAACTCTACCGTAAATACGCATACCGCGCCTGCGAGTGCACGCTATCGCGGGTATGCGCCTTCACGGGAGAGCGTACGCATGCGCAGCGCGGACCAGTGTGCGGTGCAAATATGGCAACGTGCATAGAGACATTTTTCTGACTTTGACAAACTCCTTACACAAAAGGTTTGACGACATAGGATAGCCTTGTGCCTGTTCCAGCATCTCAAATGTCATCAGGGGCTTTAAAACGCCCGCTACCTCAGGTGACAGATACAGACGTCAACACGGATACCGACTCCAGTGTCGACGATGATGAGACTAGTGTACCCTCCAATAGGTCCACCCGTTACATGATTGAGGCAATGAAAAATGTTTTGCACATTTCTGATAATACCCCAGGTACCACAAAAAAGGGTATTATGTTTGGTGAGAAAAAGCTACCTGTAGTTTTTCCTGCATCTGAGGAATTAAATGAGGTGTGTGAGGAAGCGTGGACTTCCCCCGATAAGAAATTGATAATTTCAAGACGGTTATTGGCAGCATACCCTTTCCCGCTAGAGGATAGGTCTCGTTGGGAAACACCCCCTAGGGTAGATAAGGCGCTGACACGCTTATCAAAGAAGGTGGCACTACCGTCTCCGGATACTGCCACCCTAAAGGAACCTGCTGATAGAAAGCAGGAAGCTACCCTAAAAGCTATTTACACACACACGGGCATTATATTGCGACCAGCGATTGCATAAGCTTGGATGTGCAGTGCTGCTGCTGCGTGGTCGGATTCCCTGTCGGATAATATTGATACCATGGATAGGGACAATATTTTGCTGACGATTGAGCATATAAAAGATGCAGTCTTATACATGCGTGATGTACAGAGGGATATTTGCCGGCTGGCATCAAGAATAAGTGCTATGTCCATTGCCGCCAGAAGGGGGTTATGGACTTCGGCAATGGTCTGGCGATGCCGACTCAAAGCGGCACATGGAAGTTTTGCCCTATAAGGGGGTGGAACTGTTTGGGGATGGTCTTTCGGACCTCGTGTCCACAGCTACTGCTGGGAAATCGACTTTTTTGCCACAGGCTGACCCACAGCAAAAGAAAGCACCGTATTATCAGGTACAGTCCTTTCGGCCCCAGAAAAGCAAGAGGGCTAGAGGCTCATCCTTTCTGCCGAGAGGCAAAGGTAGAGGAAAAAAGCTGCAACACACAGCTAGTTCCCAAGAGCAGAAGTCCTCCCCTGCGTCCGGTAAGTCCACAGCATGACGCTGGGGCTGCTCAGGCAGACCCGGGTACGGTGGGGGCCCGTCTCAGAAAATTCAGCGCACAGTGGGCTCTCTCACAGGTGGATCCCTGGGTCCTTCAGGTAGTACTTCAGGGGTACAGGCTGGAATTCGAGACGCCCCCCCCCCCCCCCGCCGTTTCCTAAAATCTGCCTTACCGGTAACTCCCTCTGCCAGGGAGGCAGTGTTGGTGGCTATTCAAAAATTGTATTCACAGCAAGTGATTGTCAAGGTACCCCTCCTTCAGCAAGGAAAGGGTTACTATTCCAAAATGTTTGAGGTACCGAAACCAGATGGTTCGGTGAGGCCCATCTTAAATCTAAAATCCTTGAACACTTATATCAAAAGGTTCAAGTTCAAGATGGAATCGCTCAGGGCGGTTATTGCGAGCCTGGATGAGGGGGATTACATGGTCTCCCTGGACATCAAGGATGCGTACCTACATGTCCCTATTTACCCTCCTCACCAGGAGTACCTCAGATTTGTGGTACAGGACTGTCACTATCAGTTCCAGACGCTGCTGTTTGGGTTGTCCACGGCACCGAGGGTCTTTACCAAGGTAATGGCCGAAATGATGATACTCCTTCGCAAGAAAGGAGTTTTAATTATCCCGTACTTGGACGATCTCCTGATAAAGGCGAGGTCCAAGGAACAGTTGGTAGTGGGGGTAGCACTTTCTCGGGAAGTGCCACAACAGCACGGCTGGATTCTCAATATTCCAAAGTCACAGCTGGTCCCGACGACATGTCTTCTGTTCCTGGGAATGATTCTGGACACAGACCAGAAAAGAGTGTTTCTTCCAGTGTAAAAAGCCGAGGAGTTGTCATCTCTAGTCAGAGACATCCTAAAACCGGGACAGGTGTCGGTACATCAATGCACACGAGTCCTGGGAAAAATGGTAGCTTCGTACAAGGCAATTCCATTTGGAAGGTTCACGCAAGGACTTTCCAGTGGGACCTGTTGGACAAATGGTCCGGTTCCCATCTCCAGATGCAACAGCGGATAACCCAGTCGGCAAGAACCAGGGTGTCGCTGCTGTGGTGGCTGCAGAGGGCTCATCTACTAGAGGGCCGCAGATTCGGAATACAGGACTGGGTCCTGGTGACCACGGATGCCAGCCTTCGGGGCTGGGGGGCAGTCACACAGGGAAGAAATTTCCAAGGACTGTGGTCAAATCAGGAGTTTTCGCTTCACATAAATATTCTGGAGCTAAGGGCCATTTACAATGCCCTAAGTCAAGCAAGACCCCTGCTTCAGAACCGGCCGGTGCTGATCCAGTCAGACAACATCACGGCGGTCGCCCATGTAAACAGACAGGGCGGCACAAGAAGCAGGAGGGCAATGGCAGAAGCCACAAGGATTCTCCGATGGGCAGAGAATCATGTGTTAGCACTGACAGCAGTATTCATTCCGGGAGTGGACAACTGGGAAGCAGACTTCCTCAGCAGGCACGACCTCCACCCGGGAGAATGGGGACTTCATCCAGAAGTTTTCCGAATGCTGGTCAACCGTTGGGAAAAACCACAGGTGGACATGATGGCGTCCCGCCTCAACAAAAAGCTAAAAAGGTATTGCGCCAGGTCAAGGGACCCTCAGGCGTTCGCTGTGGATGCTCTAGTGACACCGTGGGTGTACCAGTCGGTTTATGTGTTTCCTCCTCTGCCTCTCATACCCAAGGTACTGAGAATAATAAGAAAGCGAGGAGTGAGAACTATTCTCGTGGCTCCGGATTGGCCAAGAAGAGCTTGGTACCCGGAACTTCAAGAGATGCTTGCAGAGGATCCTTGGCCTCTGCCGCTCAGACAAGACCTGCTGCAGCAGGGACCCTGTCCGTTCCAAGACTTCACGCGGCTGCATTTGGCGGCATGGTGGTTGAACGCCGGATCCTAAAGGAAAAAGGTATTCCGGAGGAAGTCATCCCTACCCTGATCAAAGACAGGAAGGATGTCACCGCAAAACATTATCACCGCATTTGGCGAAAATATGTTGCTTGGTGTGAGACCAAGAAGGCCCCAATGGAGGAATTTCAACTGGGTCGATTCCTACATTTCCTGCAAGCAGGTGTGACTTTGGGCCTCAAATTGGGGTCCATTAAAGTCCAGATCTCGGCCCTGTCGATTTTCTTCCAGAAAGAACTGGCTTCACTGCCTGAAGTTCAGACTTTTGTCAAGGGAGTTCTGCATATTCAGCCTCCTTTTGTGCCTCGGTGGCACCTTGGGATCTCAATGTGGTCTTGGAGTTTCTAAAATCACATTGATTTGAGCCACTTAAGACTGTGGATTTAAAATATCTCACGTGGAAAGTGGTTATGTTGTTGGCTCTGGCTTCGGCCAGACGTGTATCAGAATTGGCGGCTTTGTCCTGTAAAAGCCCCTATCTGATTTCCCATATGGATAGGGCAGAGTTGAGGACTCGTCCTCAGTTTCTCCCGAAGGTGGTATCAGCTTTTCACTTGAACCAACCTATTGTGGTGCCTGCGGCTACTAGGGACTTGGAGGATTCCAAGTTGCTGGACGTAGTCAGGGCCCTGAAAATTTATGTTTCCAGGACGGCTGGAGTCAGGAAAACTGACTCGCTGTTTATTCTATATGCACCTAACAAGCTGGGTGCTCCTGCTTCAAAGCAGACTATCGTGCGCTGGATTTGTAGCACTATTCAGCTGGCGCATTCTGCGGTGGGACTACCACAGCCTAAATCTGTAAAAGCCCATTCCACAAGGAAGGTGGGCTCATCTTGGGCGGCTGCCCGAGGGGTCTCGGCTTTACAACTTTGCTTGGTCAGGGGCAAACACGTTTGCAAAATTTTATAAATTTGATACCCTGGCTGAGGAGGACCTGGAGTTCTCTCATTTGGTGCTTCAGAGTCATCCGCACTCTCCCGCCCGTTTGGGAGCTTTGGTATAATCCCCATGGTCCTTACGGAGTCCCCAGCATCCACTAGGACGTTAGAGAAAATAAGAATTTACTCACCGGTAATTCTATTTCTCGTAGTCCGTAGTGGATGCTGGGCGCCCATCCCAAGTGCGGATTGTCTGCAATACTTGTACATAGTGATTGTTACACAAATTGGGTTGTTATTGCGAGCCATCTGTTTAGAGGCTCCATTGTTATCATACTGTTAACTGGGTATATTATCACGAGTTATATGGTGTGATTGGTGTGGCTGGTATGAGTCTTACCCGGGATTCAAAATCCTTCCTTATTGTGTCAGCTCTTCCGGGCACAGTGTCCTAACTGAGGCTTGGAGGAGGGTAGTAGGGGGAGGAGCCAGTGCACACCAGGTAGTCCTAAATCTTTCTTAGAGTTCCCATTCTCCTGCGGAGCTCGTCTATTCCCCATGGTCCTTATGGAGTCCCCAGCATCCACTACGGACTACAAGAATTAGAATTACAGGTGAGTAAATTCTTATTTTTATGTTATAAAATAAAAATATCTTAAGAGACATGAATGCATGATAACAAACATATATGCAGCATTTTAAAATAAAAACACAAAAAAAATTGTCAATAAAAACATTACATTGTTAATATAGTCTATATATATATATATATATATATATATAATTGTCCCAAATATGCAGCGGCACTCAGAGACTCATAGTAGGTGTAAAAAACGTGCAAAATTTATTCCATGTTACAAATTGTTCAGGCCAACGTTTCGGGGCACATCCGCCCCTTTGTCAAGGTGAACCACAAGTGCACCTTGACAAAGGGGCGGATGTGCCCCGAAACGTTGGCCTGAACAATTTGTAACATGGAATAAATTTTGCACGTTTTTTACACCTACTATGAGTCTCTGAGTGCCGCTGCATATTTGGGACAATTGGATATCAATCATTCGCGGAAGGCACCTGAGCAAAGTATTTATGAGAGGTGAGTGCCGGTCCTATATGACATTTATATATATATATATACATATATATATATACATATATATATGTTGACAACACACCACTACTGGTGTTGATTAAATATTGACATGCTTTTTTAATGTTTAAACCATATTTTTACTTTTATTTTTAGCCTCAAACGATTACAAATTTTTATTTTTTCAAATATAAAAAAATACAGTAATAATATTTGTACATTAATCTAAATCGGAACACATTTTTGGAATTTAATCAGTACCTACACATTATACCTTGCTGAAATATGTGTATAAATACACCCATAAACACTTGTCTGACGTGTTCTTAACTGCTACATACCTGAAATATTGTTGCACTAGTCTTGCCCTAAGGGCATGTACCCGCTGGGACTCTGATCCCGCCTCCATGTCCGGCCAACCCCTGGCTCCTCATCCTCTGGGGCCAATACCTCATTCTGAGGCAGCTCCACACACCTCCTTACAGCGATATTGTGGAGGATTGCACACAGGACCACGATTTTACTTACCATTTCCGGTGAATACGTGAGGCCACCACTAGTGCAGTGGAGCATGTGGAAGCGTTCTTTTAGGACTCCAATTGTGCGCTCCACCAGCTGCCTAGTGGCTGAAAGTGCATCTGCTGTAAGAAATCATGAACCAGGGGGGTACAAGGATATCCACAATCTCCTGCAAAAACACAAAACAATAAGAAATCAAACATATGACTAACAAGTACACACCAACTAAACGTAACCTTTACTACGGGATGCGGATCAAACTCACCCAATATCCACGTGTCTCGGCATTCCAAAAAGCTTAATCTTTACCATATCCCTGATTGCCGAACCACATGGGAATCATGGGCACTTCCTGGGTACCGGGCATTCAGGAAAAGGATCTGGAGGGATGGGCCACAAACAACCATCACATTCAGAGAGTGGAACAGTTTTCTGTTCCTAAAGATTTCTTCATTATGTTTAGGTGCCACAAGTGTAACATGTGTCCCATCCACTGCCCCAATAACGTGTGGGAAGTGACTCCCCCTTCACAGAATTGTCGCTTCAACACAGCTAGGGACCCCACATCCAATGGCATAGAAATTAACTGCTTCATTCTTTTCAGGAAGACAGCAATGATGCTCCTCAGTATCCTGGAAAATGCAGCCTGGGAGACGCCTACCAGGACTCCAACCACGTGCTGGTAGGACCCTGAGGTGCAGAAATGTAACAGCAAGGAACTGTGTCAGTGGTGGAATGGCTGTAGGATGCCGAATTGTACTTTCTAGATCACTCTATATTATTGAGAGAGTTTCTAGGATGACATGAGGGGGTAGCCTATAGCGCCGCAAAAAGGGTGACATGGGTACGGAAGATACTAGGCCTTGCACGCCTCCGTTGCCTTTGAGGATGAGGGGCAGGTTGGGGTTGGCCGGATAAGGCATTTAGGTATGCTGCCGTCACCATCTGAAAGACACATTTATCAGAGTGTAAAAGCAACATCCAAATATATTACCAAAACATTCCTCACAGTCTATTAAATAATACAATATCCACTTACACCTGTGGGGAAATCCATAGATACTACACCAGGAGGAAAGGAACATTGTTAACTTTATGAAAAATGTAAAAAACATTATTAGTCATAAAAACACAACAGAACAGAACACATTTAGCATATATATACTTACAATGAGCATGTATATACTAGCAATGAGCATGTATATACTAGCAATGAGCATGCATATACTTACAATGAGCATGCATATACTTACAATGAGCATGCATATACTTACAATGAGCATGTATATACTTACAATGAGCATGTATATACTTACAATGAGCATGCATATACTTACAATGAGCATGTATATACTTACAGTGAGCATGTATATACTTACAATGAGCATGTATATACTTACAATGAGCATGCATATACTTACAATGAGCATGCATATACTTACAATGAGCATGCATATACTTACAATGAGCATGTATATACTTACAAGCATATACTTACAATGAGCATGCATATACTTACAATGAGCATGTATATACTTACAATGAGCATGTATATACTTACAATGAGCATGTATATACTTACAATGAGCATGCATATACTTACAATGAGCATGCATATACTTACAATGAGCATGTATATACTTACAATGAGCATGCATATACTTACAATGAGCATGCATATACTTACAATGAGCATGCATATACTTACAATGAGCATGTATATACTTACAATGAGCATGCATATACTTACACTGAGCATGCATATACTTACAATGAGCATGTATATACTTACAATTAGCATGCATATACTTACAATGAGCATGTATATACTTACAATGAGCATGTATATACTTACAATGAGCATGCATATACTTACAATGAGCATGTATATACTTACAATGAGCATGTATATACTTACAATGAGCATGCATATACTTACAATGAGCATGTATATACTTACAATGAGCATGCATATACTTACAATGAGCATGTATATACTTACAATGAGCATGCATATACTTACAATGAGCATGTATATACTTACATTGAGCATGCATATACTTACAATGAGCATGCATATACTTACAATGAGCATGTATATACTTACAATGAGCATGTATATACTTACAATGAGCATGCATATACTTACACTTAGCATGCATATACTTACAATGAGCATGTATATACTTACAATGAGCATGCATATACTTACAATGAGCATGCATATACTTACAATGAGCATGTATATACTTACAATGAGCATGTATATACTTACAATGAGCATGCATATACTTACAATGAGCATGCATATACTTACAATGAGCATGCATATACTTACAATGAGCATGTATATACTTACAATGAGCATGCATATACTTACACTTAGCATGCATATACTTACAATGAGCATGTATATACTTACAATGAGCATGTATATACTTACAATGAGCATGTATATACTAGCAATGAGCATGTATATACTAGCAATGAGCATGTATATACTAGCAATGAGCATGCATATACTTACAATGAGCATGCATATACTTACAATGAGCATGTATATACTTACAATGAGCATGTATATACATACAATGAGCATGTATATACTTACAATGAGCATGGATATACTTACAATGAGCGTACATATACTTACAATGAGCGTGCATAAACTTACAATGAGCATGTATATACTTACAATGAGCATGTATATACTTACAATGAGCATTTATATACATACAATGAGCATGTATATACTTACAATGAGCATGTATATACTTACAATGAGCATGTATATACTTACAATGAGCATGCATATACTTACAATGAGCATGCATATACTTACAATGAGCATGTATATACTTACAGTGAGCATGTATATACTTACAATGAGCATGCATATACTTACAATGAGCATGCATATACTTACAATGAGCATGCATATACTTACAATGAGCATGCATATACTTACAATGAGCATGCATATACTTACAATGAGCATGTATATACTTACAATGAGCATGCATATACTTACAATGAGCATGCATATACTTACAATGAGCATGTATATACTTACAATGAGCATGTATATACTTACAATGAGCATGTATATACTTACAATGA
Source organism: Pseudophryne corroboree (assembly GCF_028390025.1). NCBI lineage: Eukaryota > Metazoa > Chordata > Amphibia > Anura > Myobatrachidae > Pseudophryne > Pseudophryne corroboree. The sequence continues at coordinate 373,978 of NW_026967520.1, read as the reverse complement.
GCATGCATACACTTACAATGAGCATGTATATACTTACAATGAGCATGCATATACTTACAATGAGCATGTACATACTTACAATGAGCATGTATATACTTACAATGAGCATGTGTATACTTACAATGAGCATGCGTATACTTACAATGAGCATGCGTATACTTACAATGAGCATGTATATACTTACAATGAGCATGGATATACTTACAATGAGCATGTATATACTTACAATGAGCATGCGTATACTTACAATTAGCATGCATATACTTACAATGAGCATGCATATACTAGCAATGAGCATGCATATACTTACAATGAGCATGCATATACTTACACTTAGCATGCATATACTTACAATGAGCATGTATATACTTACAATGAGCATGCGTATACTTACAATTAGCATGCATATACTTACAATGAGCATGTATATACTTACAATGAGCATGCATATACTTACAATGAGCATGCATATACTTACAATGAGCATGTATATACTTACAATGAGCATGCATATACTTACAATGAGCATGCATATACTTACAACGAGCATGCATATACTTACACTTAGCATGCATATACTTACAATGAGCATGTATATACTTACAATGAGCATGCGTATACTTACAATTAGCATGCATATACTTACAATGAGCATGTATATACTTACAATGAGCATGCATATACTTACAATGAGCATGCATATACTTACAATGAGCATGTATATACTTACAATTAGCATGCATATACTTACAATGAGCATGTATATACTTACAATGAGCATGCATATACTTACAATGAGCATGCATTTAATTACACTTAGCATGCATATACTAGCAATGAGCATGCATATAGTTACTATAAAAACCAGACAAATAGAAAGCGCTGGCAAGCTGCATTAATATGTATAAAATTCTTTATTGATCCACTTTAGAATATTCCAGTAATATAAGAATAATGTATAGATGTTTCCAGTCTGCAGAGACCCCTTTAGATTTTATATAACTTGTCTGTATTTATTAAGTCTCCACACAGATATGGTATCTGCACACTCAAAATAATACTAATATATCGTGAGTATATGTAATTTATCATCATATACCCACTTGGTAGGATCCCTTTTTCCCCAATAATTTGCGGTATTCTCAGTGGTGCAAGTAGAAATATTTTCTAAGTGGTACTGAGTGCCAAAAAATGGGCGTAGTTATGTGTTATGAGGGTGTGTGGCCACATGTCACTAGTGGGAGTGGCTACACGACACTAGCAAACAACACAGACCCTCTTCTTTGGTCTCGGTGGGCAAGGCTAGAAATATATAGTAATGCCTCCAGTATAATAAATACATATAGTAATGCCCCCAATTTGATAATAATAAATAGTAATGCCTCCAGGATGCTTTGTGTACATTATAATTGTGGTAATGGTCAGGGGTGCAAGGTGTGGCAGGTGGTACTGCGTACCCTCTACCAAATTCTTAAGGGTACTCCGTACCCGAGCATACCCGCATACTTGCACCACTGGGTATTCTATATATAAGGGGGTGCTGTCAACTACAGTAATATATGAATTAGAATAGGGGAGGAAAAAGAAGAAGTCATCTGTACCGTTGATGCACTTGGACAGAACCAATTATATCATAAGAAATAACCTTTATTAGATATACATTAAAATGAGACATACGTTGATATGTTTATCCCAAACACGCAGTGAAACAAGGTTTAAAATCACAAAACAAACATGTATGTGAATAGAAAAAATAAAGAAATGTGAATGAAAGATTACAAAACGTGTCCACGTGTGATTCTTTGCTGTACCAATTTCACAAAATTATTTCGCTATGTTGTAAATATTCAAATTACTTGATGGTGTGATGTTACAAAATATCTATTCAGTCTACAATATGACCACTAGAGCTTGTCATTGGTATACCATTCACTAAATATAAATTAACCCGCATGAAATCATCCCTGTTCTGAAAATTATAAGGGTAAGTGATTGTAACAGTATTGCTCTTTTAAGGTCTATCCATAGATTTTCAATTATGTTGAGGTCAGGAGATTGTGAAGGTCATTGCAAAACCTTCAGTTTACGCCTCTTGAGGTAATCCACCGTGGATTTTGAGGTGTGTTTAGGATCATTATCCATTTGTAGAAGCCAGCCTCTCTTTAACTTCAGCTTTTTCACAGATGGCATCAAGTTAGCATCCAAAATTTGCTGGAATCTTATTAAATCCATTTTTCCTTCTACTCATGAAATGTTCCCTGTGCCACTGGCTGCAATACAACCCCAAAACATGATTGATCCATCACATGCTTAACGGTTGGACAGAGGTTCTTTTCATTAAATTCTGTGCCCTTCCTTCTCCAAACATACCTTTGCTCATTCCGCCCAAAAAGTTCTATTTTAACCTCATTGGTACACAGAACTTTATTCCAAAATGCATCAGGCTTGTCTATATGTTCATTTGCAAACTTCAAACGCTGATTTTTGTGGTGAGAACGTAGAAGAGGTTTTCTTGTGATGACTCTTCCATGAAGACCATATTTGTACAAGTATCTCTTTATAGTGGAATAGTGTACCACAACTCCAGTGTCTGCCAGATCTTCCCGGAGGGATAGTGCAGTCAAACATGGATTTTGACTTGCTTTTCTCACAATCCTGTGAGCTGTTCTGTCTGATATTTTTCATGGTCTTCCAGATCTTGCTTTAACTTCCACTGTTCCTGATGACTGCCATTTCTTAATTACATTTAGAACAGAGGATATGGGCATCTGATAACGCTTTGCTATCTTCTTATAGCCTTTCCTGCTTTGTGAGCGTCAACTATTCTCAGTTTCAGTGTTCTACACAACTGCTTAGAGGTACCCATGGTGCCGATTGTTGGAGCAAGGTCAGATGAGTCTGGGCTTTTAAAACCTTTGAGATTGACATCACCTGGTCTTTTGTTATGCACACCAGTGCCTGCAGGAAAGTACTGGTGTTTGAGCTGTTATGCAAAACAAATGGACTCACAGACAAACTGGGGAATATGACATAACGTACACAGAAGGTGATAGGGTAACAAAATAGGAACTGGGTATCTCCCTTGTATTAGAACTGCTCAGATAGAAAAAGCAAGATGTTGTGTTTTAATACGTAGAGAACCCGAAATGCTGTTGCTAAGGGCAACAGCAAAACCCTAAAGGGTTACCAACGGGTGTGGCAGTAAACTCCTTGGTCAGAGATGGAATGATAGACACAAGGAGAGTCTCCACAATCCTATTTCTCACTTGCAGTGCACAGGTTTTAGCTTACTGCCACTAAACTGACACCTGACACCTAGCACAGTGAGACAGGATTAGACAGGCAAGTCTTAGAATACAGCCGCAAACTTGCTAAGTTCACAGAGTAGTAACAGAACCCCAGCAAGCTAAACGACTGACTCCAGTCTTACTGCTAGGTCTGGATTGGCAGAGTGTAATACCAAATCCCCAGGCCTATTTGCAGTAAGCAACAAACAAATACAAAGCTACACAGTACTGGCTAACTTTCATGAACTGACTAACCAACAAAGATTCAGCAGCATCTGCTTACTCTGAAAAGAGGCCTTATAAAGCAGGTGCTGTCCACGCCCCACTCAGACCTCACAGACTGTGAGCACAAAAACCAGCACCGGATCCCTTGCCGTGCACAGAGCCTATAACCACTGCACAGCAAAAGACCCGAACCGGAGTATCAGCTGCGCTCAGGTTACTCCACTAGCACTTGTCTCCCGGTTGCCATGACGACGTGGCAGCACAGGGCAGGAGACCCTAACAGTACCCCCCCTCTGACGAGGAATCAAAGAACCCCTACCACCGGGTTTATCGGGGAACTGCGAGAAGAAAGAGCGTATCAGTCTGGGGGCATGAAGATCACAACTGCGCACCCACGACCGCTCCTCCGGGCCATACCCCTTCCAGTGCACCAAAAATGACAGCCGACCCCGAACCACCTTGGAGTCAAGAATCCTTTCAACAACAAACTCCCTCTGGCCACGTATCAGAAGAGGGGAAGGTCTTCCACTGGAAGAAGGATTACTAATCGCCCGTTTTAAAAGGGAACAATGAAATGTTTTATTGATACCCAAAGAACGGGGCAGATCTAACTGAAATGCCACCGGATTGATAACCCTGGTGATCTTATAAGGGCCGATGAACCGGGGGCCTAACTTATGAGATGGCTGTCTCAACTTCAAATTCTTGGTAGACAACCAGACGAAGTCTCCTAATTTGAAGCTGCAGGGTCTTTTCCGCTTATCAAAAACCCTTTTGGTCACTAATGACACAGACACAAGGGCTTTCTTCACTTTCCGCCAAATACCTCTAAGGACCGAAACCACAGAGAAACCACCAGGCGTGGAGTCCAGGGGGTCAAAAGAATTGGCCTTAGGATGATGCCCATACACACAAAGGAAGGGAGAGATCCCTGTAGCAGAGTGAGCCGCGTTGTTATAGGCAAACTCCGCCATGGACAGATGAGCAACCCAGTCAGTCTGACACTTGGAGACATAACACCTGAGGAACTGCTCCAAGGACTGGTTCACCCTTTCAGTCTGCCCATTAGACTGCGGATGGTAGACTGATGACAAGCTGACAGAAATCTGGAGATCGGAACAAAATGCCCTCCAGAATTTGGCCACAAACTGGGATCCGCGGTCAGAGACCACATCAAGTGGCAACCCGTGGAGACGCACAACATGCAGCATAAATAATTCAGACAGGCGTCTGGCTGATGGCAGCCCAACCAGTGGAACGAAGTGCGCCATCTTCGAAAACCTGTCAATGACAACCCAGATGGCTGTCATCCCCGAGGATTTGGGCAAGTCCACCACAAAATCCATTGAAATGTGGGTCCATGGCTTAGATGGAATAGAGAGTGGATGTAATGGGCCAACAGGAACCCCTCTAGGAGTCTTATTTCGGGCACAGATGTCACATGCCCGAACCCACTGATCCACATCCTTAGCCACCGAGGGCCACCACACCGCCCTAGATAGCAACTCCCGAGTTCTGGCAATACCCGGGTGACCTGCCGACTTCTTGGCATGGAATTCCAGGAACACTCGCTGTCTTAACCTAGGAGGCACAAACAAAAGACCTACCGGAAGGTCTGGAGGAGCCTGCTCCTGTGCTCTAAGGACTAATGATAAGAGGTCCTGGGTAATGCCCACTTTAATACATGATGGGGAAGCAATGGGCAACGGCTCCTCTGTGGTCTCCTGGATTGGAGCAAAACTCCGCGAGAGCGCATCAGCCTTGATGTTTTTTGACCCAGGGCGATATGTTATCAAAAAAATAAAGCGAGCAAAAAACAAAGCCCATCGTGCCTGCCTGGCATTGAGACGCTTCGCTGACTCTAAATATGCCAGATTCTTATGGTCAGTGAGAATTGAGACCACAAACTTAGCCCCCTCAAGCCAGTGTCTCCACTCCTCGAGTGCATCCTTAATAGCCAACAATTCCCGGTTACCCACGTCATAATTCATCTCGGCAGGCGAAAATTTACGGGAAAAGTAAGCACAGGGATGAAGGCGATTATCAGACACTCCCATCTGAGAAAGCACTGCTCCAATACCCATCTCAGAGGCATCCACCTCCACCACAAAAGGACGCTCTGGATCTGGGTGTCGCAGCACCTTGGCCGAAACAAATGCCCTTTTGAGACGGGCAAAAGCCGCTTTAGCCTCACAAGACCAGTGAGCAACATCCGCCCCTTTCTTAGTGAGTGACACCAAGGGCGCCACTATAGACGAAAATCCAGCGATAAATCGTCTATAAAAATTCGCAAAGCCCAGGAAACGCTGAAGCGCCTTCAAACTAGTGGGCTGCACCCAATCCAGGACTGCCTGTACCTTGGAACCCTCCATTTGGAAACCTTCTGGGGAGATAATATATCCTAGAAATGCGATTTGCTGAACTTCAAATTCGCACTTCTCCAGCTTCGCCCCAAGCCGGTGGTCTCTGAGTTTCTGGAGGACTAAGCGTACATGCTTCCGATGTTCCTCCAGGGAATGGGAGAAGATTAGGATGTCATCTAAGTATACAACTAAGAATCTATCCAAATATTCCCTGAGCACATCATTCATGAAATCCTGGAAGACTGCCGGGGCATTACAGAGCCCAAAAGGCATCACCAAATATTCATAATGCCCTGAGTGGGTATTAAAGGCAGTCTTCCATTCATCCCCCTCTCTTATTCGGATTAGATTGTACGCACCGCGTAGGTCAATCTTAGAAAAAATGGTGGCAGTACGAAGCTGGTCAAACAAGACCGAAATGAGAGGCAGTGGGTATGAGTTTTTAATCGTGATACGGTTCAATTCCCTGAAGTCGATGCAGGGTCGCAACGAACCGTCCTTTTTACCCACGAAGAAGAACCCCGACCCAACTGGAGACTGTGAAGGTCTGATAAATCCCTTAGCCAAGTTCTCCTGAATGTACTCTGCCATAGCCTGAGTCTCAGGACGTGACAGGGAGTACAACCTGCTCTTGGGAAGCTTAGCATTTGGCAACAAATCAATGGCACAGTCATAGGGGCGATGGGGAGGTAGTACCTCTGCAACTTTTTTGGAGAACACGTCCGCAAAATCTGCATAACACCCTGGCAATCCTGGCAAACTTAGCTGCGAGAGCCTGACTGGAAGGCTCAAGCAACTCCTGAAACAATCAGTACCCCAACTAAGAATCTCCCCAGAGACCCAGTCAAATTGAGGATTGTGGGCCCTTAACCAGGGTAACCCCAACACCAATGGGGCAAAAGTACAGACAGTCACATAAAAGGACAATTTTTCAGAGTGTGTGGCTCCAATAAACAAAGAAATCTGGCTAGTGCAAGAGGTAATTTTACCTTGGGATAATGGTTCCCCGTTTAACCCACAAATCTCAATTTCTGATGCCAAGGGTACTAAGGGAACAGAGTGTTTCAGGGCGAATTGGCGGTCCATAAAAACCCCGTCGGCCCCACTGTCCACAAAGGCCTCAGTCTTGACAGTTTGACCGAGGATCTTCAAGGTCACCGGAATGATAAAAGTCTTCTTGGGAAATTCTGACTTCTGGCCTGACAGGATATTTCCCATCACCCTCAGGCCCTGAAGTTTTCCGGCTTTTCTGGGCATGATACTACCACATGACCTTTATTCCCACAGTACAAACACAACCCCTGCTGTCTCCTCCGCGTCTTCTCACGCGAGGAGAGGCGGGTAGTCCCAATCTGCATAGGCTCCTCAGAAAATTCCTCAGAGTCTGAGGTTCCCTTGGGAAGGAAGGAAATCTCAGTCTCCCTTTCAAGCCTACGCTCTCTCAGCCGTCTATCCACCCGGATGGATAACTGCATGAGCTGATCCAAGCTATCAGGCAAGGGATATTGTACCAGTTGGTCCTTTATCTGGTTAGAAAGACCTCTTCGGTACTGGTGTCTCAGGGCTGGGTCATTCCACTGGGTATCATGGGCCAACCTCCGAAACTCCGTACAGTAAACCTCAACTGGCCTTCGCCCTTGCTTAAGGATCGAAATCTGAGCCTCGGCTGAGGCCGTCTTGTCAGGGTCATCATACAACATGCCCAGTGCCGTAAAAAAAACATCAACACTTTTAAGCGACGGACAGTCAGGCTGCAACCCATATGCCCAGACCTGTGGGTCTCCTTGTAGCAAGGAAATCACTATGCCCACCCGCTGAATCTCCGACCCAGAAGACTGAGGCCTAAGCCGGAAGTATAGCTTGCAGCTCTCCTTGAAACAAAAGAACTGCGAGCGATCTCCAGAAAAACGATCCGGGAGATTTACTTTCAGCTCCTTAACCCCTGCAGGTGCTGCTGCTGCGGGAGCTCCGCCAGCAGCCTGGGAGGTGTGCATTTTAATGGACAAATCATTAAATTGTCGAGTCAGGACCTGCACCTGATCGACCACCTGTTGCAACGTATTTTGAGGGGTATGCTCCATATTCCCACAAAATTTCAACAGGAGTATTGGGCTGCTGAATATGTTATGCACACCAGTGCCTGCAGGAAAGTACTGGTGTTTGAACTGTTATGCAAAACAAATGGACTCACAGACAAACTGGGGAATATGACATAACGTACACAGAAGGTGATAGGGTAACAAAATACACACAAAGTGAACAGAGAAGCCCAGAGGCTAAGGAACTGGGTATCTCCCTTGTATTAGAACTGCTCAGATAGAAAAAGCAAGATGTTGTGTTTTAATACGTAGAGAACCCGAAATGCTGTTGCTAAGGGCAACAGCAAAACCCTAAAGGGTTACCAACGGGTGTGGCAGTAAACTCCTTGGTCAGAGATGGAATGATAGACACAAGGAGAGTCTCCACAATCCTATTTCTCACTTGCAGTGCACAGGTTTTAGCTTACTGCCACTAAACTGACCCCTGACACCTAGCACAGTGAGACAGGATTAGACAGGCAAGTCTTAGAATACAGCCGCAAACTTGCTAAGTTCACAGAGTAGTAACAGAACCCCAGCAAGCTAAACGACTGACTCCAGTCTTACTGCTAGGTCTGGATTGGCAGAGTGTAATACCAAATCCCCAGGCCTATTTGCAGTAAGCAACAAACAAATACAAAGCTACACAGTACTGGCTAACTTTCATGAACTGACTAACCAACAAAGATTCAGCAGCATCTGCTTACTCTGAAAAGAGGCCTTATAAAGCAGGTGCTGTCCACGCCCCACTCAGACCTCACAGACTGTGAGCACAAAAACCAGCACCGGATCCCTTGCCGTGCACAGAGCCTATAACCACTGCACAGCAAAAGACCCGAACCGGAGTATCAGCTGCGCTCAGGTTACTCCACTAGCACTTGTCTCCCGGTTGCCATGACGACGTGGCAGCACAGGGCAGGAGACCCTAACATCTTTCCATACGATGATTGAGAACAATCCATGACACTGCCAGGTCACAGCTGTCCAAAGCGGGCAGTACAAGGTATTAACTCTGCAGGGTGCCCAAACTTTTGCAGATGCCATTTTTTTGTTTTCTGTTATTTTGATAGTGTCAATGATGGAAATAAAATCAAACTTTTTTTGACATGTTATAAAAATCAAACTTTTTTTGACATGTTATAAGAATGTCTAATCTGTAATTTGATGCCTTTTGGAGATGTTTCCATCTTTCCTTGGCTTCTTTTTGCACATTAAAATGATTTTTTGCTTAGGGTGCCAAAACTTTCGATCCCCACTTTATGTCTCTTCATATCCCTCTGTATCTTCTGCCTTTATATCAGTCACATACGTCTCTTCTTCTCCCTCTGTATCTTCTATCTTAATATCAGTCACATACGTCTCTTCTTCTCCCTCTATATCTTCTGTCTTTATATCAGTCAGATAATTCTCTTCTTCCTCTATATCTTCTGCCTTTATAGCAGTCACATATGCCTCTTCTTCTCCCTCTGTATCTTCTGCCTTTATATCAGTCACATACATCTCTTCTTCTCCCTCTGTATCTTCTGCCTTTATATCAGTCACATACGTCTCTTCTTCTCCCTCTGTATCTTCTGCCTTTATATCAGTCACATACATCTCTTCTTCTCCCTCTATTTCTTCTGCCCTTATATCAGTCACATATGTCTCTTCTTCTCCCTCTGTATCTTCTATCTTAATATCAGTCACATACGTCTCTTCTTCTCCCTCTATATCTTCTGTCTTTATATCAGTCAGATAAGTGTCTTCTTCTTCCTCTATATCTTCTGCCTTCATATCAGTCACATACGTCTCTTCTTCTCCCTCTGTATCTTCTATCTTAATATCAGTCACATACGTCTCTTCTTCTCCCTCTATATCTTCTGTCTTTATATCAGTCAGTTAAGTCTCTTCTTCTTGCTCTATATCTTCTGCCTTCATATCAGTCACATACGTCTCTTCTTCTCCCTCTGTATATTCTGTCTTTATATCAGTCACATACATCTCTTCTTCTCCCTCTATATCTTCTGCCTTTATAGCAGTCACATTCGTCTCTTCTTCTCCCTCTATTTCTTCTGCCCTTATATCAGTCACATATGTCTCTTCTTCTCCCTCTGTATCTTCTATCTTAATATCAGTCACATACGTCTCTTCTTCTCCCTCTATATCTTCTGTCTTTATATCAGTCAGATAAGTGTCTTCTTCTTCCTCTATATCTTCTGCCTTCATATCAGTCACATACGTCTCTTCTTCTCCCTCTGTATCTTCTATCTTAATATCAGTCACATACGTCTCTTCTTCTCCCTCTATATCTTCTGTCTTTATATCAGTCAGTTAAGTCTCTTCTTCTTCCTCTATATCTTCTGCCTTCATATCAGTCACATACGTCTCTTCTTCTCCCTCTGTATATTCTGTCTTTATATCAGTCACATACATCTCTTCTTCTCCCTCTATATCTTCTGCCTTTATATCAGTCACATACGTCTCTTCTTCTCCCTCTGTATCTTCTGCCTTTATAGCGGTCACATACGTCTCTTCTTCTCCATCTATATCTTCTGCCTTTATATCAGTCACATACGTCTCTTCTTCTCCCTCTATATCTTCTGCCTTTATAGCAGTCACATACGTCTCTTCTTCTCCATCTATATCTTCTGCCTTTATATCAGTCACATACGTCTCTTCTTCTCCCTCTGTATCTTCTGCCTTTATAGCAGTCACATACGTCTCTTCTTCTCCCTCTATATCTTCTGCCTTTATAGCAGTCACATACGTCTCTTCTTCTCCATCTATATCTTCTGCCTTTATATCAGTCACATACGTCTCTTCTTCTCCCTCTATATCTTCTGCCTTTATAGCAGTCACATACGTCTCTTCTTCTCCATCTATATCTTCTGCCTTTATATCATTCACATACGTCTCTTCTTCTCCCTCTGTATTGTCTATCTTAATATCAGTCTGACATTCATCCTAAATAGCAGTGATGTCAGGGTAACTGCTTCAAATCCCGAGTTCAACCTGTTCATAGTATTGGTCATTTTCCACCTGATGTTGATAATGGGTACAGTCTCGGAATATACCTTGAGAAAAGTCACTCTGCTGCACTATGACATGGGTAGGCTACGTATCCTAATGGTCAAGTGTCCTGCAGACCATGATGTCAGGGTCACTGGTTTGAATCCCAAGTTTAACCTGTATATTATAGGTCATTTTCCGCCTGATGTTGATATTAGTCACAGGCTCAGAATATGCTTTGAGAAAAGTCTTTCTGCTGTGCAAAAACATGGACCAGCTCTGTAGCCTAATGGATAAGTGCCCTCATTCCAAGTTGCTCGCTAGCTACTTTTAGCAGCCGTGCAAACGCATTGTCACCACGCACAGGGGAGTATATTTTCACTCTGAAGAAGTAAGAACGCCTGTGCAGTCAAGTGGCTGCAAACACATTTTGTGCAAAACAAGACCAGCCCTGTAGTTACTTATCGTGTGCGATGATTCTAGCAACAAAGGTCCCGGAATTGACGTCAGATACCCGCCCTGGCCACATCTGCATTTTTCCAAACACTCCCAGAAAACCGTCAGTTGCCACCCAGAAACTCCCACTTCCTGACAATCTCCTTGCTTTTGGCTGTGCGATTGGTATCGTCATTAGAACCAGTGCAAAACCACAAAGCACTTTGTACCCGTACGACGCACGTGTGCTTTGCGGTGCATATGCATGCGCAGATTAGCCATATGATTGTTACACAGCGTACAACGGCAGCTAGCGATCAACTCGGAATAACCCCCAAAGTCTCCTGCCCACAGTTGACAGTGTCACTGGCTCGACCTGTGTTTATAGTAATGGTCATTTTCCACCGGATATTGATATTGGTAAGAGTCTCAGAATATACCTTGAGAAAAGTCTCTCCGCTGTGCAACAACATGGGCAGGCTCTGTAGCCTAATGGTTAAGTGTCCTTCCCACAGTGATATATTCTGCAGGCAGTGATGTCAGAGTCACTAGTTCGAATCCCTCGTTTGAACTGTGTTTATAGTATTCGTAATTTTCCGCCTGATATTGATATCAGTCTCAGAATACACCTTGAGAAAAGTCTCTCCGCTGTGCAAAAATCTGAAAAAACGATATCTGTGAAACGCACGTCGGCGATGCACACTGTGCCTATGTGATTCATCATTTTGTGCATACCAATTATGTGTGGAATAGTCAAAGTGCGATTTGTGTGAAAGTGTACTTCTGGTGCTCAATGCTCTGTGATACTGATAGGGTTTAGCATATACTTACCAGCGCTGAGCCTATTATTTAGTTACAGGTGAACAAACAGCTGAATAGATAGCAACAGTGTAACATCAGGTTAAGACACAGAGTTTAATGTGTCCACTTGATACTTTTATATAATTGTCTGTGATACATTACAAACATACTGCAACTGCTACATGTATAAAGTAATGGCTCCCCCTTAGTGAATGGATGAGTGGGACCTGCAATCTGTGGAACACAGTCACAGACCATCAGTTAGGATAAACTGTTGCCTGATCCATAATAGCTCGAGGAGAGTATTTAGGACACTGACATTTTGTGACATTAATTAAGCGTGTTGAAATTAATGCCTCACACTATGGACACATCTTATATCTAGGTGTGAAATCTTGTATTAATTCAGTCCGCTGCAGACAATACAACTGATACAGCACATTACGTGGGGAAATAATCCCCAGTCTGCCCTAATTATAAAATGCAGGGATAGTGCAGTGGATCCCCTCTACCACTCAATTATAGCAATTCAGCAATATGAATCAAGCTCCACTATATTAAGAAATATTGTAGATTTCAAGTTCAAGAATTATTAGTGATATTACAAGATAAAGTTGTCATGTGATTAGGCGTATCACGCCAATAGCAGTCATATATACGACAATTGTCATGTGCAAGTTCACGTTGGAATAGTGAATTTGTGTATAATGCTGATAGCAATGGTTGAGAGCATCCACTAATATCACAATTTCAACATCTTTATTGAATATAAGAAGTGATATTGCACACTGTGATATTTGAGTGGAAGCGCTTCAAAAGCTGACGGGTTAATAGAAGCAACGCACATTGCCACATGCAGCGTTAAACAATACTGCATTAGCTGACTGCTAAAAAATGATAAGAGACAGGGTAATTCCAAGTTGATCGCAGCATGATTTTTGATAGCAACTGGGCAAAACCATGGTGGTCATTCCGAGTTGTTCGCTCTGTATTTTTTTCTCGCAACGGAGCAATAAGTCGCTAATGCGCATGCGCAATGTCTGCACTGCGACTGCGCCAAGTAAATTTGCTATGCAGTTAGGTATTTTACTCACTGCATTATGAGGTTTTTTCTTCGTTCTGGTGATCGTAATGTGATTGACAGGAAGTGGGTGTTTCTGGGCGGAAACAGGCCGTTTTATGGGTGTGTGCGAAAAAACGCTACCGCTTCTGGGAAAAACGCGGGATTGGCTGGAGAAACGGCGGAGTGTCTGGGCGAACGCTGGGTGTGTTTGTGACGTCAAACCAGGAACGACAAGCACTGAACTGATCGCAGATGCCGAGTAAGTCTGGAGCTACTCAGAAACTGCTAAGAAGTGTCTATTCGCAATTTTGCTAATCTGTCGTTTGCAATTTTACTAAGCTAAGATTCACTCCCAGTAGGCGGCGGCTTAGCCTGGGCAAAGCTGCTAAAAGCAGCTTGCGAGCGAACAACTCGGAATGAGGGCCCATGTGCACTGCAGGTGGGGCAGATATAACATGTGCAGAGAGAGTTAGATTTGGGTGTGGTGTGTTCAATCTGCAATCTAATTTGCAGTGTAAAAATAAAGCAGACAGTATTTACCCTGCACAGAAACAATATAACCCACCCAAATCTAACTCTTTCTGCACATGTTATATCTGCCTCCCCTGCAGTGCACATGGTTTTGCCCAGTTGCTATAAAAAATCCTGCTGCAATCAACTTGGAATTACCCCCATAGGCCCTCATTCTGAGTTGTTCGCTCGCTAGCTGCTTTTAGCAGCATTGCACATGCTAAGCCGTCGCCCACTGGGAGTGTATCTAAGCATAGCAAAAGTACTAACGAAAACATCGCAGTGCGGCAGCAAAATAAGATTGAGCAGTTTCTGAGTAGCTCCAGACCTACTCCTTCCTTGCGATCACTTCAGACCATTCAGTTCCTGATTTGACGTCACAAATACGTCCAGCGTTCTCCAAGCCACGCCTACGTTTCTACAGGCATGCCTGCGTTTGTATCTGACACGCCTGCGTTTTTACGCTCACTCCCTGAAATCGGCAAGTTACCTACCAGAAAAGTCCCTTTCCTGTCAATCATTCTGCGGTGTGTAGTGCGTCTGAAAAGTGTAGTTCGAGCTTGTGTTAAAGTACTATGGATGATGTTAATGTCTGCCGCGTGTGCGCATTGCGATCCATGCGCAGAATTGCCGGTTTTTCACTTACTAGCAGAAATACGCACGAAAACTGCTAGCGAACAACTCGGAATGACCCCCATAATTGCTGTGTGAGTAGGTGGACTGTACTAACAGCAAATAGATACACGGCAACCGTTACTCATAAGTATATAATAGAACAGTGATTTCACTAATAAGGCTGACAGCAATGACTGAAAGCACTTAGATATATGTGGACTCCAACAGAGGGGAAACACTAGCCAGCAGTTTATCATTTATATAATATTATGTAATAGTGTCCAAGATTTGTGAGGCATTATCCTGGAAAATTATACACCAGGCCATATTTATTGAGCCCAGTTTAGATTCATATAATAAGTAAATACATCACAAGACAATACTGTGATATTACAGCTCAATAGTATACTTCGCACCTTGAAGGTTATACTACCCAAAACCTGGTAATGAATAAGAGAGTACACTGCAAGACATTAACAAATATTTTTATTTATATAAGCACTTAAATCAGGGCTGGCCAAACCAGTCCTCGAGATCTACCAACATTTTCCAGGCCACCTAGCTGGTGCACAGGTGTAGTCATTACTAATTAAGATGTGCTGCATTTATTCCTACCTGACAATTCTACAGATCTCCGGGAGGCCTGGAAAACATGCACTGTTGGCAGATCTTGAGGACCGGTTTGGCTAGCTCTGACTTAAATGGACAGTACACACAATATCATTGGAAGTCATAGTACAAATGAATTGACTATATATGGTGTACACGACACAGTAGGTACAGTGTGTGTTTTTAACAATATATGTTACACTGTGTTTTGTCAGTTGTTGTTTTTGGTATTCACATTTCACAGTTACAGGCCTTTTAACATTAATACAATAAAAGTTATATTTTATGTATCTATTTACTGTTAAGTGCGCCACACTAAGACCAATTCTTTCCTTTCTTTGTGTGTAACTTTATACAAAAGTAGCAGGATGGAAATGTACCAAGAGAGATTGTCAGAACTGTAATGTTCCTTGGTCTGATAAATGCAGAACTAATAAGTCTGGGGAACCGTCCACAGCACGTAGTACCAGACGCTGTGATAAGGAAAGGTTAAGGGTTACTCCCTATAAGCAAGGTTCCTGGAAATGTGAATGTTCTCAGACCAAGTTATACATGACAATACGTCGTCTAGATTGTAATAGCAAAAAGAAAGAAAGCGACAGGCAAAGTAATCCTACAGAACCACAGCTACAGCCTGTTTATGTTGTAAATCCCACAGGAAAGTCACAAAAGGTGGTTCCGTATGGACAAAATACTAGTATGAAAATCCAGAATATTGCAAAATCAGAAGAATAGATTATTGATATATCAAAGTTTATTGTGATAGTAATATTATCAATTATAATCTGTTATTCTATGTACTTTGTATATATACAGGTCAGGGATGCCAGGATATCAGATACTTACTGAGTGATGGAGCCAGTCACATATATAATATTGTTAATTTTTTTCCCTTTCCTTGTATTTGATACTATATCAACCGACATAATTTACATATTTTTCCTACCACAAGGTCCTCACACTGCTGTTTTTTTCTCTAAATATTATGTTTTAAAACTTTTATGGTCTTTATTTTATGATCCCGTAGTTATCCAAGGGTTATTTTCCCATATAACAAACAATTTCTGTTTTGTGACAAGGTTGTCACAAGGGGGGAGAGTAGAATATATTCGTTATAGGGCTATAGGCAAAGATATCGTTACTATAAATAGCTGCATGGCGCATATTCCAGTGCGTTTTATTTTTTAGAAAAGATATTCAAGTGAAGAAAGGAAAAGTATGTAGGATAATAGATGGATCATAACGAGAGAGGTGATTGGAAAAGAAAAGTTGAGAAACAATATAAAGGTCGCATGAAAGTTTGAAGACTAAAAGAAAGTCTGTTTTAAGAAAGACAAAAGAGAGAGACTATTGTAGTAATGCAGATAATGAGATGACACCGAGTCATCCTACACGGAACGATGATATTTCATAGGCCCAAGGAAAACTAGTCACAAAAGACAATGAAGATATTGATTCCATGTTACTTGACAATGAGCCACTATGAGAAATCTAGAAAGTATCCTGTTCCAGAGAAGAAAATATGGTATAATAGAGAAATGTTAAACCTATGAGAAATTAATACAATTGTACCAGTCTTGGTATAAGGTCAGATCCCCAAAGGAAGGGGAAAGAAAAAAAGAAATCAGCTATTCATGCGGTGCACACAACCCCATATCTACTGTATTAAAAATATTTTCTTTATTGATAATTCGTTAAAAATCCCTATATTGTTCACACATATAGGCAAAAATGCTACAATTAATGTTTATTAATTTCATATATAATTGAAATGTTTTTTCAGACTGGTATTGTTCTTTATTAAAAATCAAGCGAAGTAATAAAAGATAGTAAGGAAAGTGAAAAAGAATAGAAATAAGTGAATAAAGATTAAAAACAACGCTAGTGTGTCGAGTGCATTTTGTAGTAGTATTATTCAATAATCCTAATATGCGTAGACCGTACTGATTGCTACTGTATTGTACTGAGATTAAACGTTCTCACTGGGAGATCAGTGGATAATTGAGTCCAATGGGATTCAATAATAGAATGTAATCCAAAAGTACAGTATACTGTATTCATAAATGTGATGATCAATGTGCATCAATCTACAGATAGCTTCAACAGAAGACATATACTGTATTTTAATAATAATTAGGGATTCCACAAGATCCTCCCCATGGGATATTGCATATTATGCCTGCATAAATGAATTGCTGAAAAAGATTTATTGTGTGTTTGATTATTGTACAACAAATATATATGAGGTAAAAATCCAAATCACTCAATGTGACAGCTAAAGTTTTTTTACATTGCCCACATTTCGTGTCATATCGGCACAGCTGCCTCGGTGGTACTGGCAATACAGACTGTGAATCTGCTGTGAGAAGCTATTGGTGTAATATCATATGTTGTTAAATCACTATATTGTGTTTTCCATATGATCTGCAGCTTAAAAAGGACCTGAGTATGGTCAATTAATTCAATAATTGGGGCTGATAAGCACACCTATCTGATCATATAATGCCACACTTAATATGTTATGCACACTATATACGTGTCAGTGTACACTCTGCAGTAATAAATGGTGCCTCTCTAATCACATTACTGCTTTCTCCTGCTGATATTACGCAGTTCACAGTATCATAATTCAGGTCTTTATTCACATGAACCCATATGTTTATATATTTAGCATTAAAATGATAGGATTATTAATTACTGCAGCTGCTACTGGATACTTCAGAGTATCATTGCGGATATTCAATAACCTCATATGTTATATGGCTAAATCAGCATATTTGATATGCCATTAGGTATTCACTCTAATGGTTCCTATATGATACAGCACGTCATTGGGATGTCAGCAAAGGCAGTTCTTAATTCCTATAGCTGCTTCCGTAAATTGGCAGTGCCGTCATAGATATCCTATTTCTAATAATCACATGTATTTTACAGCCAGACGGGCAGTTGCACCGCTCGTCTGAGACGATGTCTACAGGCTAATTGTAGCAATTCCCCTAAGTACGGTACACATATGCATTAAAAGGACATTATTTCTAACATTTATATTCTGCACATTAGACACACTAGCTCAAGGCCAATGCACATTTCGCTCATAGGCTTCCTCAGGGCACTATAATGAACGATGATATTTCAAAGGCCCAAGGAAAACTACCGTCATAAAAGACAATGAAGATATTAATTCCATGTTTCTTGACAATGAGCCACTATGAGAAATCTAGAAAGTATCCTGTTCCAGAGAAGAAAATATGGTATAATAGAGAAATGTTAAACCTATGAGAAATGAATACAATTGTACCAGTCTTGTTTATAACAGGAAATATCCTTGTGGAAGGGAAAATGGATGTGTACCAGATAATAATGATATCTGGTGAGGTTACAGGTAAGACCACTGCACTGACATCACTATTACCGTACCTGGCCTGACGGAGAAAGCCCATAGGCTTACTCACATTGGTAAGGGGAGTATGGTGACAACAGTTCAGCTTTCTTTTCCTATGAATGTAAGAGGATGCAGTCATGCCTTCCCTGTCTAAAGAGAGAATACCCCGCTCTACACAAGGACCTTTCCCAGGCAATACAGAATAACTATCCACCCTATAGGAAATAAGTCTTAGTATGTTGTAAAGTGTTTAGCGGCAGCCAAAAGCACTGGTTGGCCACATTGTATAGAATAAAATTATTAAAACAAAATATATATATATTTAATCATAAGAGTGGAATCCACAATTACACTGTATAGGTCTTTGGCCTCAGAGAATCCCACCATGATATCATGTTGTCAAAAGTCACAGGGAACGTGGTGTGGGGGTGGCGTAGTCTTGCATAAGCACCAGTTGATGTCTATCGCTCCACTAACTCTGTTCCCAAGAACCGGTTTCCATATTAGATTTTCATTGGCACATGCCCAGTATAAGGTATCATGCTGAATTAAATAACGGCACCACAAACTATATCCATGCCTGAAAGGAGAAAATAAGGAGTTCAGGAAGATCCACCAGAGTACAGTCTCCTACCAGGCAAACAGCAGTGCTGGGAGCAGCTGGCATGAGATGAAGCCTGGTGAGTTTATGAATGGTCTGTAATTCTCTTATCAGGTCTCCTTATAGATCATTGGGGAAGGACCATGCCAAGGACTACCTCTATTTACAGAAATTTGCTGAGAGAAGCCCACCCGGAGAGGCTAATAGCGCCAACGACGGGGCTGATCTCACCATAAATTTGGAGGCACTGTTTAAGGGACAGTAAATAGTTCCATGCCTTGTTTGGTATGGATGGTAAAGTGGAAGAATCGCAAATCCCTATAAGGTGTATAATGTTTAAGAATAGACCTGTTCATAGTAGATTGGATGGCAGATATTATATACTGTATATATTTCATACTTGGTCGAACAAGGGGGGGGGGGGCAGGGGGGGGGGGGCTGAATCAGGTTCCTGGTACTGTGGCAAGTAAGGTAACAATTCACCTGTGGGTTCTATGTGACTGATGACATTTCTCCCTACATCATGATCCATAATGGCTTAAGGAAAATAACATAAACATGTAGTATGTTCCCCACACTGACCATGGCATATGAAGATATAATGACACTAGGAATATGTACAAAATTATGTTTTGATAAGATACTGATGAATATGTACTTGAGCAGAAGAAGAAATATATCACTTATCAATTGAGACACGCTTACCAAAAGTATCTATTTATATCTCGTGGTTATAGAGCTAAAATACTATGATTTACAAATTAATTTACTATAAAAAAAACCCTTACTGATATACCTTTTGGCTTGCTATATAGACTTGTGATAGACCTAGGAAGTTTTACTTTTATGGACTAGCTAAAAATATAAAGGCTACAAATACCTCTATAGGACTCATTAATGAAGAAATGAGAGACATTAGAGAAAGTGTGATTCACAATCAAGTAGCCATCCATTAGTTACTGCTCAGAGAAGGTAGCGGATGGGAATAATTTAAAGGAATGTGTTTTAATATCTCAGATAATTACAATCCCATTGAACAGAAGCTTAAATTACTACAAGATTTACAGGAACACATGAACCAATCGGCTGATTGGGATCTTTTTGGATGGATGGGAGCTAGTATTTCTAAGTGGCTATATCAAGTGTTACATTATGTCATGATGATAATTCTTATAATTCTCATAATCTGTGTAAGCATCAAATGTCTGCCGTCCCTTGGTCAACAATGTTGCAAAATACTAACACCCCAAAGAAAGCCTAATCTTATGGTGATGACCCCGGTTACCTACACTGCGGTAGCCCACACATGATCACACTAACATAAATATACACTTAATAGGTGCGTACATGCTTTTGCTTCATACACACACACAGCAAGAAGAACCTCAACCTATAGCCAGGGTAAAGAAACAGAACATATTCTGTCGCTACCTCTTCCATTTCTCTTATCTATACAAGTTTTCGGGAGGGTTGAGGCTTTTCGCATCGATACTCAGTGGACTAGTGCCAGCGATTGCATCCAGAGAACGGGTTTTCCTTATTCTATCTCACATCTCACACTACTCCACTCATCACCAGACAAATCATTTAAACATGGTGAATATTTGATTTATTATATGATAGTTGTTTAGAGATTAAACAAAACGGTGGAATGTTGAAGTTATATCAAATATCCTGTATTGTCTCATTAATTGTGCTGATTCTTGATATTCTAATGTTCCCTTAAACAGTGTTTTCTTTTAGTATAGAGTTACTATGCACAGAGTAATATTCTCCCACAACCCTTGAGCATCATTTGATTAGGTGTTTTACGTGGCTAGTAGCAAGGCCTTTGTGTAGATAACGAGTGCTCAATGATATTGTATGAGACTTTGTGGCAGAACAAGGACATATCATGGAATATCTGATGGACCTTCAATTTGGACAACACGTTATTATGAACAAGAATGACCTTTATGACAACGAAGCCTATTAGAGAATCTAACTGTTATGTATAGGAGATTCAAGATTCATGGACAAGTCTGCCATCTTATGGATAAAACCACTCTCTTTAATTAGCTAATCGGACCATATTTGGCATTTCCCCTTATTGTTCATCAACCAATGTATCTCCATTATTTAATCTATATGTACACCTTGTTTGTAAATAAGCTCTGAATAATTGTATAATGTTATGGTATAAATTATGTAAAGTGTTCTAAAGACACAGGCTCATTGATGAATTCTGTCTTGGTCCACGCTCCTCTGCGCAGAATATTGGGAGCGGTTCCTTCTTTGATAATAAATTCCATATGCTGAATATCATCACAACGGAGAACTCTTAATTATTTTTATAATTCTTCTTTAACACCAGACTTGTTGTATTGGGACTGTTTGCCATCTCCTTCTTCTTTTGTTTTCCCTTGAGACAGAAAGGGCTGAAAAGCCGGAATTTTAGGCTTGAATTTGTATGTGGAAGGAAACTTCACATTTTTGGAGTCTGCTTCTGACTCCAAGATACTGATTAATTCTTTACCAAAAATAATATCTCCAGTAAAAGGTAAAGACTCCAAACCTTTTCGGATTCTGAATCAGCTTTCCATGTACGTAGCCAAACTGCTCTGTGAGCGGCTACTGCTGAAGCTGATGCCTGAGAGGCAATAGTACCCATATTCAAGGCTGCTTCTTCCATAAACATTGCAGCCTGTTTGATATGTGCTACATGAGATTTTTGCTCTCTAAATGCAACTGAAAGATCCCCTTCCAATGCATCAGTCCAGGCAGCCACTGCTTTTGCCAGCCAGGCTGAAGCCATGACTGGTCTTATGATTGCCCCAGACAAATAAAAATGTTTTGAAAACCATCAACTCTCCTATCCATGACATCATTTAATGATGTTGAAGGCAGAGGTAATGTAGATATTCCCAGTAACCAAATGACATGCATATCTACTTTGGGGGCCACCTCCCTGTTTGAACAGTCCTCAGCCGGAAGAGGATAATTGGAATTCCATTTCCTTGGAATTCTACATTTCTTACTGGAAGTAGCCCACGCCTCTTCCATAATTTCCTTCAGCTGTTCTGACCCAGGAAACTCAGTCCTGACTGTTTTCGGACATTTAAACACAGGTGACTTAGATTTTAACACAGGCTCTGCTGATTATTCTAAGGATAGAATGGCTTTCATCGCATTAATTAACTCAGATATGTCCACTGAGCTAAGACCTCCTTCCTCATCTTTGTATGCAGAACCAGAGTGTAATGAGTCTTCTTTCTCCAACGAATCCTCATCTGAAGCATGTGTAGACTGTGAAGATGTTGTTTCATGTCTATGTGCTTTACTTACCACTGGCCTTTCAGCCTGTTTTTGTTGAGAGGCTGCTGCTTCCCCCGCTGGATGTGATAAACGCCAGGTGGATGCTGCATGTAAGGGTTAATAGTGTAACCTATCCCTGGTACAGAAGTTGGAATTATCCACTCAGCTATACTGGATAATGCCTGTACAAAGGTAGCCCATGGGCGTTCAACTTGCACCTGTGTCCTCCTTGGATTTTTTAAGAGACTTTGGTGAAAGCTAAAACAATTTTTCTGAACCAGATCCTGAGAGGTTAACTCAGATTTGACAGACATGATATGAGCGTTGGTGCTGCTATGAGTGTATTTTCCTCACCCTTGCCGCTCTTAGACATGATAAATAATAGTTAACAGTGTACTACACAATTTGTGACTGTAATCACTTTAAATTTCGTTAAAGTGACATAAAATCCGACCCTACCCTGCTCTACACCAGCATTGAAGATCGGAATAGACAGAAAAAACTGACAGAATTATAGTAAATTCAGTAGTCACAGGTTATACATTAGTATAATAAGCAATATGAGCACATGATCAACTACAAATAAATTTCAAGTAAGTAGTAGAAACCTATTGCTGAGATAGAGCATTGAGTAACCAGAACCGGAAGTGATGTTGGGCGCACACACATGAGGGAGCAAATGAGGACAGAGCGGCAAGGTGTTAGAGCCATGAGCCGGGGGAGCCAGAAGGCAGCAGCAAGGGGGAAATCAGCAACCAGCAGCCGGGAAGAGGCAGCGGCCAGGAGGAAGCAGTGGCCAGAGGGAGCCAACGGCTGGAGGGAACCAGCAGCCGGTGGGGAAGAGAGTATGCATCCGGGGAGAACAACTTCTGTGCGCAGATCAGTGAAGAAGGGGGAGCGTAAGATCAGATGCAAGGGTATTTGCATGGGTATTGACACCGGAAATACTGACACAGGTATTGCCCAAGATATTCCCAATTTATTACCTAATGACGACTATGGCTCAGCAATATGGTATATAGAAAATAATGTGCATAGCATAAGGGAGGATACTAACATCAGGGAGGGGGTTTAGAAAGTCTTAATAGGTCAGATAGAGATAGTAGTGAGGAAGGTTGTCTTAAGCATGATGGGGTGGAAAGGGAGGGAGGAGAATAACAGTCAGTAAGGGTAAGTCTAGAAAGGCTCTTGTAAATATAGATAAGATACCACTAAAACAAACGAGCAATGGAGAGGCTAAGCTAAGATGTATGCTTGTGAATGCAAGAAGCCTATCGGGTAAAATGGAGGAATTGGAATGGCTTGTATCATAGTCTCAGTATGATATTATAGGTATTACGGAAACATGGTGGGACGACTCTCACAACTGGGTTGTGAATTTGGAGGGATATTCTCTTTTCAGGAGGGACAGGGCTACCAAAAGGGAGGAGGGGTATGTCTCTTTGTTAAACCATCTCTAAGACCAAACTTAATAGAGGGTATTTTCGGGGGAGGCTGGAGATAACGTGAAGTCGCTATGGGCTGAGATCACAAGAGGGGGCACAGAGGCAAAGAAACTAGTCATTGGCACGTGCTACAAGGAACCGGATATTAGTGTACATGACGAGGAACAACTCTTACACCAAATTGAAAAAGCTGCGGGAATGGGTGACATCCTAGTGTTAGGGGATTTTAACTATCCTGATATAAATTGGAGTAGCGATTCATGTGTAAAAACTAGGAGCAGCAGGTTCTTAAATACATTAAAGGATCAATACTTAACTCAATTAGTCGAGGACCCAACTAGAGGTAAAACTATTCTGGAGCTAGTTATTACCAATAATGTGGACATTATATCAAACACTAAAGTTGGGGAGACCTTGGGAAACAGTGACCACTATATGATCCCATTCGACATCAGTTTCAAGAAACATAGCTATAATAAGGGAACAACTAAAACATTTAACCTTAGAAAAGCTAATTTCAATATGCTGAGACAGGCACTAAACGAGATTGACTGGGAAGTTTTGTTTCATGGTAAAGACACAACGGTAATGTGGGTAGCTTTAAAAGGGTTGCTTGATAGCAATATTCGCAAATTTATTCCCATGAGCAGTAAATACAGGAGTACTATAAACAAACTAATGTGGCTTAATAAGTAGGTCAAAGAAGCAATGGCTAAAAAGAGGCGTGCTTTCAAAACATTTAAATCTAATGGAGGGGAGGAGTCATTCCAGTATTATAAGGAATGCAATAAAAATGCTAGAGTAATCACAGAAAAAATTGTAAACGAAAAGCAAATCGCTATAGAGAGTAAAAGCAATCCTGAAAAGTTTTATAAATACCTAAAAAGGAAAAAGGTTAAAAAATGAGAATGTAGGCCCATTAAAAGATGAATTGGGAGGTTTGATAAATGATGATAAAATAAAAGCAGAAATACTGAACAATTTTTTTCCTCAGTATTCACCAGGGAGGATCAGTCGGAGAAAGTAGTGCATAAATATAGGGAAGGTAATGACTCTTGGCTGGATACTTGTTGTCCTGGAGAGACTAAGCAAAATAAAGATTAATAAATCACCAGGCCCAGATGGTTTTCATCCGAGGGTTAATACGGAGCTTAGGTCATAGCTAGCAAAACCCCTATACTTGATTTTCCACAGTTCAATCAGATCAGGCAAGGTACCTAAGGATTGGCGCATAGCGGAGGTAGTGCCTTTATTTAAAAAGGGAACTAAAAATAATCCTGGTAATTATAGACCAGTTAGCTTAACCTCTATAGTGGGCAAATTATTGGAAGGTATCTTGAGGGATAGCATAGAGCAGGCATTCCCAACTACGGTCCTCAAGGCACACCAACAGTGCAGGTTTTAGTGATATCCAGGCTGCAGCACAGATGGTTAAATCAAAATAACTGAGCTACTAATTAAGTCACCTGTGCTGCAGCCTGGATATCACTAAAACCTGCACTGTTAGTGTGCCTCGAGGACCGTGGTTGGGAATGCCTGGCATAGAGGATTATCTGCACGTTAATAAGATTATTAGCAAAAGTCAGCATGGGTTTGTAAGGGACAGATCATGTCAAACTAACTTAATTAGCTTCTATGAGGAAGTGAGCGAGAATCTTGATCAGGGAAAAGCAGTGGATGTGGTGTATTTAGATTTTGCAAAAGCCTTCGAAACAGTGCCTCACAGGAGACTGATCATCAAATTAAGGGAACTTAGTCTAGGATATACTATTTGTACATGGATAGGTAATTGGCTGGATAACATAGCACAATGAGTAGTGGTCAACGAGATGTTCTCCAGCTGGGCACCAGTAGTCAGCAGAATACCACAAGGGTCCGTACTTGGCCCGCTACTGTTCAATATATTTATCAACAATCTAGGAATAGTCCTGGAAAGCACAGTGTCAATCTTTGTGGATGATTCTAAGATGTGTAAGGTAATTAATTCAGATAGCGATGTGGAGTCTCTACAAAATGACTTATTTAAACTTGAAGCCTGGGCGTCTAAATGGGAAATGAGGTTCAATATAGAAAAATGCTAAATTATGCATTTTGGGACAAAAAACACAATAGTGTGTTCAATTTTGGGCACCATATTATAAAAAAGATATGAGAACTAGAAAGGGTTCGAAGGTGGGCTACTAAATTGATTAAAGGGTTAGAGTCTCTGGAGTACGCAGCGGCTAAGAGGTGACATTAATATCTTCAAATATGTGCTATATGGAAACGGGGGCCTGGACTGCACACCCTGGCTTATTATAATGGGATGTGCTACCTTGCTGGGACTAAGTACTGTAGTACTACAACATAGGAACAAAGGGTGCAGGTGCACCATACACCATTAAAATTATTATAACCGTAATATAATATTTGAGGTTCTTGGCATATATTGGCCAGTATATGAGCCTGCCCACCTGCTTCACGGTGACCTCATCGGACAGGTCCCTAACACTATAGGGGTTCACCTCCGGGACGCAGAGCACCCCCAGACCACCCCAGCTAAACCACCCCAGGGCATCACACAGAAAAGGATAGGAGTGAAAGATCAGTGTTAAGCAAATGAAAGAGGCTGCTGAATATAAAAGAAAAGAGGAGGACAGCAGTAAAGTATCAGAATGTGAAGTTTAGCTGAGCAGTGTTATAAGTGTAAGAGATATGTGAAAAAAGCGACATAAATATAAAACAAACACAATGTGATATAAGTGTTAAAAGTAAATGTAAGGTGGTGATGCCCCAAGGTGGCCCAGCCAGAGCAATACAGGGAGCCCCACGCCCCAAAAGCTCACCCCCTATCCTTTTCTGTGTGATGCCCTGGGGTGGTTTAGCTGGGGTGGTCTGGGGGTGCTCTGCGTCCCGGAGGTGAACCCCTATAGTGTTAGGGACCTGTCCGATGAGGTCACCGTGAAGCAGGTGGGCAGGCTCATATACTGGCCAATATATGCCAAGAACCTCAAATATTATATTACGGTTATAATAATTTTAATGGTGTATGGTGCACCTGCACCCTTTGTTCCTATGTTGTAGTATCTTCAAATATGTAAAGGGTCAGCACAAGGAGCTAGCAGCGGATTTGTGTATTAAAAGAACTCTGCATAGGACACGTAGGCTCTCGCTGAGGCTAGAGGAGAGAAAATTCCATATACAACGTAGGAAAGGGTTCTTCACGGTAAGGGCAATAAAAATTTGTAACTTCCTGCCGGAGAAGATAGTAATGGCAGACTCTGTAGATGCATTTAAAAACCGATTAGACAAATTTCTAACTGGAAAGGGTATCCAGGGTTATAGCATTTAACACAGTGACATTAAACTGGGAGTGGTAATAATCATTGTTGTCAATTGGTACTAAGACATTACATCAGCAGGTACATTATAATATGAACAGCTGATCACAGAATACAGGTTGAACCCGATGGGCATTTTGCCTCTTTTCAACCTCACTAATTATGTAACTATGTAACTATTACCTTATATAGGAGTTTAAACGTATTCAGACGCATAGCAAAAGAAACAACAGTAATAATTATTAGACTCATATGCATCCGGCACTTATCCAACTATTCGTACTCAAAAGGTAGATAGAGACTTAGTGCTGTATTACCCGGCTCAGTAGAGTGTGATACAAGGAGACTCACCCCACTTCCAGGACTGATCAATACGTTAGCAAACGCTGAGTGGATCCAGACGCTAATAGTGTACACACTCGCCCCGTAAACCTACAGTGAACACAGACGCCCAAGAGAACACTGACACACCAGTCACACAGCCGCCTATGCTGCGACTGGGTCCTTTTAGATACACAGTGTCTCAGATGGAAGCCGGAAAACCGTTCATGGCAGGAGACTCTGAGGAAACTGGTCATGAACCGGGGGAGGGACAACCAGGGGAGAGTCTGACTCTCCACTGTTGACATCAATCCCAGGGATCATGGCCTCATGCTACCTCTGGATCCTATGATCCCGAAGGCCTAGCACTATGATCATAGGCCTAGCCTATGATCCCGAAGGCCTAGCTGCCACGCTAGGTGGCAGCCACATCAGTGACTGTTTGGTAGTCACCTCCAAAACAGTGCAGCTGTGTCCATGTTCCCCCTCTAAGCAGAACCGATGCCTTACCTTCTCCCCATGCGCCGGCCACAGCCGGGTAACTTCTGCTGGACTTGCTAGTATATCCGACACAGACTCCCGCCAAAAAGGCACTGTACACGTGGGTAAGCATTGTCACGACTCGGCGGGGAATTGTTGGAGCGACTCTTTCTAAGGTGCGTGTAAGATGCTTTTTAGAAAGATCACTCAAGAAAAAGACTATAAAAATAAAATAAGAATGCTTATAGCTGCTAAAAACCAGAAGCCCTCTTGACCATGGTCTCGCTCCTGCCACACCAAACAAAAAACTGATTTGCCTGAGCCAGGAGGTGGGGATACATGGATGGGCCCACTGCATGCTGGGAGGCCAAAAGCTTTGACCATTTGGTGCAAATCTGCTGTCGCATCATCATATCCCAATGTTATCCTGTGGATAACCTGTGGACCCTGCAGGAGAAAAAACTGCTGCAGCAGCTGGGAGAGTTACATGAAATGAGGAGCTGGTGCAGCTGGTTAATAAGCTGGAGGAAATCACAGGATCTATACAGCAGCTGCAGCAAATAAAGAGTCAAAAGTTATCATAATGCTGATTCCATGGACCTGTGTGAGGCTGGCTGGGATGCTGATGCAAAGGAGATCAAAGCTGGTGGTGAAGGAAACCTGCAGAGTTCCAGCTTAGATGTGGAGAGGTGGCTCTGTAGGAGAAGGTAGATCTGAGGGCGGGTAACAAAGTGCCAGATGTGGCAGCTTCTAGGTACACATTGTGGATCTGGAGGTGGCTGTGGTCTCTCAGGGTCTGGTCTAGGATTGGCCATCAACCATTGATGATCAGGAATCATTGATGGACTATACGTGATATCTAGTTTTACCATCAAAGGAAGAGAGCCAGGTAGTTACCCGCCATCGATAGTAGCTGTGAAGATACTAGGTTCCAAATCACTCAGGCACAGTGGTAGATGAAAAACCAACAGTGGTTTATTGAACAGAATGGGTTATAAACAGCTCAGCACACCTCTGTAATCCAATTCAACATGACAATTCCCACCACAAATTCCTGGCAGAACATCACTTCTTAGTCAAGGAGCATAGAATCTCTTTCAGCTCTCTGGTTAGCTCTACTTATACCCCCAGAAGCTTCATATTACATGGGGTGTGTGTGACTTCTTTGTCTAAGGATCTTACAGCATTGGAATACAATACATATTCTAATCAAGGTGATTACATCAGCCAGAGAGCAACCATGTCTGGTCAGCTCACTGTTGGACAATAGGGAGTAAACAAAAAGGGACAATGGTACCTTATATGACTCACCCTTTGAGAGTCCACCGTGGTGGTAGTAAACAATAGAAAACTAAGTCTAACATGAATACATTATCCAAAGGGTAACAGATAATGTAACACAATTGGATATATTAACAATATTAAGGTTGATTTAAACACAATATTGGGTGAGCAGTAATGGACATGTTATGGAGAATGAGGAAACAGATGAATTGAATGTATAGGGGCATGGGGATAAAAAGTACATATCTGACATAAGAAATGAGGCATAGCTATATTGTCACAGACCTCTCATTTCCTCACTGTAGCCATGGGCCAGATGTTATTTCCCATCATTTACAGACTTCTGCCGCTGCACCGAGATGCTAGGCTGTCAGCCAGTAGCCCTGCACCGCTCCGGCTCTTACATATAGTGTGCTGTTCCAGCTGGGAATGGGATGCCCCATCCACCTCACTGACGATCATAATTCTTATCATATAGAACTAAAGAATACTTCGATATAGTGGGCAATATAAACTGCCTGACAACATTTGTGGTTTATGTAATCTCCTGCATTTGCGGTTGCCAATATGTCGGTAGAACAATACGCTCTCTAGGTTTTTAGAACATAGAAGATTAATTCTTAAAAAGTCAACTAAACACAGCGTACCTAGACATGTTTGCTCACTCCATGGAGGTGATTGTGGGGTTCTGTCCATACAGGGAGTTGAACATATAAAACAGACATTCCGAGGTGGGGATAGATATAACCTCCTCTGTAAGAGGGAAGCATACTGGATTTGTATGATAGATACTTTGTTCCCTCTAGGTCTCAACGAAAACATTGAGCTGAATAATATATGAATCAATATCTGTATGTTATTCTATTTTATCCAATAGCTTCCTTTTTTTTCTTCTTCCCTCCCCCCTTTTTTTCCCCTTGCTGTTTTCTTATCCTTCTGTTAAGAAACTTAGTCTATACATACATATATATCCTTTGCGATATCTATGGAGTATATTATACACATGGTACTTTGTATCTATCTCTGGATTATTCTTTGGCTAGTGTGATATGAGCAACAATAGACTCATATATATATATATATATATATTCACCAATTTACACTGAATATGACGATGCATATGGCTAACTCAGATGGTCTCTGTCACAACGACTGATGATTCAGAAAAGATTTTTCTATTTAATTATTATTATCTGTATATCTTAGGAACATCTATTTGAATATTTTCTCTCCTACTATTTTGAATATAGTGGTTTGGTCCGATATGCTTTGGGTGGGTTGCAAATAGTTTATACAGCTGTAGGTATTTCCTCCACCTTAATCTTGCCACAACTTGTGATTTATTTGTTGCCTCTTCTCAATATACGTACCTAATAGATTAAACCTATAATATAAATGTATTCCCCAATAACAACTATTGGGGTGCGCTTCAACCATTCTAAATGGCTGTAAACATAAAAACAATATAGAATTCTATATAAAGTAATTGAGTCTAGGTTGGATTTGAACTGATGACATCTCTCACTGGTGCTCAGTTACTTACTCACTGAGCTATTTTAGCTGTCTAGTTATTATGAGCTCTTTTGAAATACTTGTTTCTTGGAGCTTTCTAATTAAATTAATGGTTATACTCAGAGATTCCTTTTTATATTGAATGTGTTTTCAGAAAGTGGTGGGAATAACTTGAAACACGAAACCCCTTCAAAGGAATAGAGAGGATGATAAATATTCAAACTATATATAAAAAATAATCTCTATAAAGCAAGACGTATTTAATGTCAAAGTAATAAAGCGACATATTAGGTATCTGTCCATTAGAAATTCTATCTGTATATACATATATATGGGGCTTAGTGTGTTCTTTGTTTTCCCACCACTATCTACTATAAGTACTAATTTTATTGTTTAAGCTTGATATTATCTGTATAGTTCCTTTTTCTTTTTAACAAAAGAGCACCTGTATTAATTACATCATGTGGATCAACTCTATACAAATTAAGCAACACCGAGCATTCACTCAGGTGTGCATATCACCACTCAAAAGCCAATTGGATACAAACGGTTTAAATAAGCATTTACTTCTTCATTGGGTATTCATATCTCCTGAGGAAACCGCCGTTTGCCTGTGGCGGAGAAACGCGTTGAGGGTTGTAGCTACTGTCGGTCCATTGAAGGAGATTCATACACTATAAACAATTTCATTGATCCTCACCGCTGTCACATGGGACAGAATGCTACCGCCCGCCGCTGTGCTGAGACGCCCTGTCTGCAGACTGATCATCAGAGCTCGTGGCATCTCCCTCTGGTCCATCTGTGAGGGATACCTGCAGCCGCTTGCTGCTCACACTGCACTTTGCTATTGACGGGAACCAGCGGAGATTACCAACATTGGGTGAGAACACTGACCTATAAGTGAGGATACTGAACTACTTAAATTATCCACTTTAATACAATGGGATCCCCCTGGTATATACATAAACTGGAGTACTCCTACACTCTAATATGTTAATGAATGGACCGCAGTAATGCACATATCAGCTGATTCAACTGCATTTAAATACAACTGATCTAACATGAATGATTACAGCTGAATCTGTATACAGTTTATATACAATCAGAAATATTGTGGCTACATTTTATCTGGTTATTATTGGCAGAACTGTTTTTATTGTGTTGAACTGTAATAAATATTAGAAATATTTTTATTTACATACCATCAGCGCTCTTTTATGTCTCTATTGAAACTTAAACAATCTATATTGTCTAAGGCATCCAGTTGCTGCATAGGAGCTGCTATCTAATAATCAATATATTTGGTGCTCATTTAATACATGTAACATTGCATTAGCGCCTGATTTAGCTAGGTAATTATAACTTGCATTTTGTCACCTCACTGACGTGACAGGCTCAGCTGTCAGTCATGTAGCCCCACTGCTCCCACTCTCTCCGTACTCATACATACATGCCTTTCTGGGAGTGTCTCATCCTGGTTGTCAGTGAGACAGTATATCTGGCACAGCTGTGTAATCATGATGTGAGTGTGTGCTGAGTAGTGAGTACTGCTAGCAGCAAGTCTCACAGCTTAACTGCAGTATAGCAGTGTGGTGGGGGTGGGGAGAAGGGGGTTGCTACACCAATGAGTCAAGGAATGGAGTAGTTGGATGGGACTCACACAGCAGGTGGTGAAAGCTTAAAAAGGAGGAGTGGTTGGAAGGGGAAGGATCTGGTAGGTTCAGAAGGGATTAGTGAGGGTAAGGACTCTCAAGGGAAATTGGAGTGGGATCCCACAGGTACCAAACTGGGTAAAGAGCAGTTTTTAGGAAGGAAATAGGCGAGCCAAACCCTGTGGTTGACCCTTCTCTGCCTCATGTGGGGTAGATCCTTGGGCTCTCCAGTTCCTGGGGAGGCTGTGAATTCTTCTTGCCCACTACCTGGTGGTTCTGTGGCTATCTCAGGCCACAAACCTCCCAGATGCCTGGCCTCCAGATAAACATGAAATGGTCATGGAGGTGGTCATGGGCTCTGTGGAGTAGGTGGAACAAGCAAAGGAAAGTTGTGACCCTTCTGAAGGGGCAATGGTGGACATTGTGAATGGCGAAGAGAAGGTTTTTGTGGGCGAAGAGTTATTCCATATATAGCAGAAGCATGGGTCCTCAGCCTATATGATGTGCCACCATTAATGTGGCTTCTATCTTGTCCGACCAAGCTTGATTTATGGGCTTTGTCATTTTTATAAGCAGGATAAAGGCTGATTTTTTATTTCTGCAGTAGACTAGAATAAGCCAAGACAGTCCCACTTCCATTATACCACCTGAATGTGACGGTCAGTGACCACCGTGCCATCACTTACCTGTATGCTTACACGTAACAGAATGATGGAACACTTACAAGGTTTCTTCACATCTTCTGGGGTCCACTCCGAGATTAGACATTATGGCGTAATTACTCAGATGGGAATATAAAACGGATAACAAAATAAAAGCTTTAATGTAATAATTAGATGCAAACAAAAGCTTTTATTATGAAATACAGGGGAGTATCCGCACCATATAGATGTAACATACAACAAACCACTGCAGATGGAACCCTGGTGATTCTAATGCACATGGTAATGTACAGGGTATATATGGATAGGATCTTGTATCACAAAAAACACTCGACACTCCTGATCAAGATGAGTGTCTGCAACAAGTTAGGCAAACTAGAAGAAGTGAAAACACGTTCCAATGGCCGCCATATTGTCGTGCAGCAATACAGATTGTGCAAACTGGTATTAGACATTCACATTTACACAAAACACAAGATACAAAATAAACAGCAGAAAAAAGACCTAAGCATTTGGGATGTATTATTTAGGAACTAAATAGAGGTAAATTAATGAATAGTGTGAGTAACAGTCATCAGTCAGCTTGTGAAGGTCTCTAGAGTGGAGGCCTCTTGGACTGTGCAAGGCAGTGAGTTCCAGGGTCAGGGCTGCAAAGCTAAAAGTTCAACCCTTAAATGAATGACAGGAGATTCTTGGTACTGCTGGTAACAGTCCTTCATCTGTAGAAGCAAGCAAGCAGGGCAGTAAGGAGGCAGAAGCTGCTTCTAGTACCTTGGACCATGTAATGTTGGGCTGGGAAGGTCAGTTAGCCAATTATGAAATAGATTTGTCATCTTACAGGCAGCCGGTGAAGGGAGTAGAGAATGGGTGTTAGGAGGCAGGAATGGGCTGGTTAGGTAACAGCTTGGCTGCTGCATTCTGTACTAGCTGCAAGCTCTGCAATTCTTTTGCTGGGTGACCCAGGTAGATGGCATTGCAGTAGTCTATGAACTTCTGAGGGAATCAAGTGCTTGATTCTGGCTATGGTCCACAGATGAAAGAACGAGGATTTGTATGTGGCAGATACATGATGTCTATGTCAGCCACAAACCAGGACAACACAAAGATTCAGCACATGTTCAGTATTTAGCAATTCTGAACACCAAAGCATAAATCCTGATGGTTGGTAAAGCTGTAGTCTTGTCCTTTGTTGGTGAGCTTCTATTATGTTTCACAAAGACGGAGTCACAGCCAACTGGCATCATCCACCCCTGGAGCTCAGCTAGACAACCATTTAGGATTGGTATTAGGTTCTCAGTACATGGAGCAAAAAGCAGGTCATCTGCATAGCAGTGGTAGACCAGGCCATGACATCTGATTATATCACCCAATGGTAGCATGTATATTGCATAAAGCATAGGAGATGAGGTTGGCCCTTGAGGAACATTGCATGACAGTGATAAATATACTCCAGAAGATGTAAATGGTTCCGTAATGGGTAATGTCTAATATGTTCAACAAGACCGGATTTATTTCTCTCACAGCATGAAAATGGCTTCTCACCTGTGAAATCGCTGATGATTAACAAGAACTGATTTCCATGCAAAACATTTCCCACACTCAGAACAGGAGTACGGCTTCTCACCTGTGTGACTTCTCTGATGTGTAACAAGAGCTGGTTTCTGTGTAAAACATTTCCCACACTCAGAACAGGAGTACGGCTTCTCGCCTGTGTGACTTCTCTGATGTGTAACAAGAGCTGATTTCTGTGTAAAACATTTCCCACACTCAGAACAGGAATACGGCTTCTCACCTGTGTGAGTATGCTGATGAATAACAAAATGTGATTTAGATGCAAAACATTTCCCACACTCAGAACAGGAATATGGCTTCTCACCTGTGTGACTTCTCTCATGTTTATCAAGAGCTGATTTCTGAGTAAAACATTTCCCACACTCAGAACATGGAAATGGCTTCTCACCTGTGTGACTTCTCTGATGTAAAACAAGATCTGATTTCCGTGGAAAACATTTCCTACACTCAGAACAGGAATATGGCTTCTCACCTGTGTGACTTCTCTGATGTGTAACAAGAGCTGATTTCTGTGTAAAACATTTCCCACACTCAGAACAGGAAAATGGCCTCTCACCTGTGTGACTTCTTTGATGTGTAACAAGAGCTGATTTCCGTGCAAAACATTTTCTACACTCAGAACAGGAATACGGCTTCTCACCTGTGTGACTTCTCTCATGTTTATCAAGAGCTGATTTCTGTGTAAAACATTTCCCACACTCAGAACATGGAAATAGCTTCTCACCTGTGTGACTTCTCTGATGTGCAACAAGATCTGATTTCCGTGCAAAACCTTTCCTACACTCAGAACAGGAATACGGCTTCTCACCTGTGTGACTTATCTGATGTGTAACAAGAACTGGTTTATATGCAAAACATTTCCCACACTCCGAACAGGAAAACGGCTTCTCACCTGTGTGACTTCTCTGATGTGTAACAAGATTTGAGTTCCATGCAAAACATTTCCCACACTCAGAACAGGAATACGGCTTCTCACCTGTGTGACTTCTCTGATGTGTAACAAGAACTGATTTATGTGCGAAACATTTCCCACACTCAGAACAGGAATGCGGCCTCTCACCTGAGTGACTTCTCTGATGTGTAACAAGATGTGAATTATATGTAAAACATTTCCCACACTCAGAACATATCAGTGGCCTCTCACCTGCCTTAGCTGGCTGATTGGTAATACGCTTTGTGTTCTGTGTAAAACATTTGGCATCTATAGAACAGGGAAACACTGTATCTACTCTCAGAGCTGTAACAGATGCACCAATATCAGAGTGATCAGGAGAACATTCCCCAGGATCAGGGGGATCAGCTGATAGAGCTGGATGTATAATTGGGGTAATGGGGATATCTCCTGGAGATTCCTGTCTACTGTCATTATCTTTTATGTCACAATCCGGGGATAACATTAGATGTCCTTCTGAGATGTTCCTGCTTGTGTGTCCATCTGCTGGAAATAAAATACATTATGGAAATATAAAATGAGTAGACAAGACCCAGGGTGTTACAGGATACAATATATAATTCTATAACTGACATTTTTTACTTGTAATCATTGCTTTTATGTTTATTAAAAAACAAAAAAAGCTAGGATTCTTAGACTGGAGCTTGATCAATACTGAACGCTCATGTGGGATTACTAGAGGGGACGTGGACGCTCATGTGGGATTACTAGAGGTGACGTGGACGCTCATGTGGAATTACTAGAGGTGACGTGGACGCTCATGTGGAATTACTAGAGGTGACGTGGACGCTCATGTAGGATTACTAGAGGTGACATGGGCGCTCATGTGTGATTACTAGAGGTGACATGGACGCTCATGTGGGATTACTAGGGGTGACATGGGTGGGATCACAAGAGGTGACATGGGCGCTCATGTGGGATTACTAGAGGTGACATGGACGCTCATGTGGGAGTACTAGAGGTGACATGGACGCTCATGTGCGATTACTAGGGGTGACATGGGTGAGATCACAAGAGGTGACATGGGCGCTCATGTGGGATTACTAGAGGTGACATGGACGCTCATGTGGGATTACTAGAGGTGACATGGACGCTCATGTGGGATTACTAGAGGTGACATGGGACGCTCATGTGGTATTACTAGAGGTGACATAGGCGCTCATGTGGGATTACTAGAGGTGACATGGGCGCTCATGTGGGATTACTAGAGGTGACATGAACGCTAATGTGGGATTACTAGAGGTGACATGAATGCTCATGTGGGATTACTAGAAGTGACATGGACGCTCATGTGGGATTACTAGAGGTGACATGGACGCTCATGTAGGATTACTATAGGTGACATGGACGCTCATGTGGGATTACTAGAAGTGACATGGATGCTCGTGTGGGATTACTAGAGGTGACATGGACGCTCGTGTGGGATTACTAGAGGTGACATGAACGCTCATGTGGGATTACTAGAAGTAACATGGACGCTCGTGTGGGATTACTAGAGGTGACATGGACGCTCGTGTGGGATTACTAGAGGTGACATGGACACTCGTGTGGGATTACTAGAGGTGACATGGACGATCTTGTGGGATTACTAGAGGTGACATGGACGCTCATGTGGGATTACTAGAGGTGACATGGACGCTCATGTGGGATCACAAGAGGTGACATGGACGCTCATGTGGGATTACTAGAGGTGACATGGATGCTCATGTGGGATTACTAGAGGTGACATGGGTGGGATCACAAGAGGTGACATGGGCGTTCATGTGGGATTACTAGAGGTGACATGGACGTTTATGTGGGATTACTAGGGGTGACAAGGACGCTCATGTGGGATTACTAGAGGTGACATGGGTGGGATCACAAGAGGTGACATGGGCGCTCATGTGGGATTACTAGAGGTGACATGGACGCTCATGTGGGAGTACTAGAGGTGACATGGACGCTCATGTGGGATTACTAGAGGTGACATGGACGCTCATGTGGGATTACTAGAGGTGACATGGGCGCTCATGTGGGATTACTAGAGGTGACATAGGCGCTCATGTGGGATTACTAGAGGTGACATGGGCGCTCATGTGGGATTACTAGAGGTGACATGAACGCTAATGTGGGATTACTAGAGGTGACATGAATGCTCATGTGGGATTACTAGAAGTGACATGGACGCTCATGTGGGATTACTAGAGGTGACATGGACGCTCGTGTGGGATGACTGGAGGAGACATGGATGCTCGTGTGGGATTACTGGAGGAGACATGGACGCTCATGTAGGATTACTAGTGGTGACATGGACACTCATGTGGGATTACTAGAAGTGACATGGATGCTCGTGTGGGATTACTAGAGGTGACATGGACGCTCGTGTGGGATTACTAGAGGTGACATGGACACTCGTGTGGGATTACTAGAGGTGACATGGACGATCATGTGGGATTACTAGAGGTGACATGGACGATCATGTGGGATTACTAGAGGTGACATGAACGCTCATGTGGGATTACTAGAGGTGACATGAATGCTCATGTGGGATTACTAGAGGTGACATGGAAGCTCATGTGGGGTGACTAGAGGTGACATGGGCGCTCGTGTGGGATTACTAGAGGTGAGACGGACGCTCATGTCAGATTACTAGAGGTGACATGGACGCTCATGTGCGATTACTAGAGGTGACATGGACGCTCGTGTGGGATTACTAGAGGTGACATGGACGCTCATGTGGGATTACTAGAAGTGTCATGGATGCTCGTGTGGGATTACTAGAGGTGACATGGACGCTCGTGTGGGATTACTAGAGGTGACATGGACACTCGTGTGGGATTACTAGAGGTGACATGGACGATCATGTGGGATTACTAGAGGTGACATGGACGATCATGTGGGATTACTAGAGGTGACATGGACGCTCATGTGGGATTACTAGAGGTGACATGAACGCTCATGTGGGATTACTAGAGGTGACATGAATGCTCATGTGGGATTACTAGAGGTGACATGGAAGCTCATGTGGGGTGACTAGAGGTGACATGGGCGCTCGTGTGGGATTACTAGAGGTGAGACGGACGCTCATGTCAGATTACTAGAGGTGACATGGACGCTCATGTGCGATTACTATAGGTGACATGGACGCTCGTGTGGGATTACTGGAGGAGACATGGACGCTCATGTGGGATTACTGGAGGAGACATGGACGCTCGTGTGGGATTACTGGAGGAGACATGGACGCTTGTGTGGGATTACTAGAGGTGACATGGTTGCAATAATAAAACAGCAAAGAAGAGAAAGTGCTGCCCTGTTTGTGCACTAATATATAAACTTTATTAAGTACAGTAAAGTATGTAAGATAAATCAGTGATATATAAAACACAAAGGTAAATGTATAAAGGTGAATAAAGTAATAAAAAAACAAGTGTATTTGTTGTTATACATCGGCATGTATATTATATTGGGTGATAATTGATTCAGTGCTGGTAATCCTGTTCAGTAAGAATATATTGATATATTACACCCATACGAGGATGGGCTAAATGACATATTCAATAATATTGTGGCAGAGTTTCCTCCAGCGGTAATCTCAATGTAACATCATACTGTATGTATAAACACTTAATGGGGGAATTCAGTTCATCGCAAAAACTCCCCATCCAATTAGCCGCAAAAAGTTTTTAGTGCTAATTCTCCATAGGTTTTACTGCAAGTTTTTTATTTTGCGCACAAATGTCTGCGCACTGAGCAGTTGTGCGGTGTTAGGAGGAACTTGTTTCAAAAGGCTTTTTAGAAGTTTCCTACTGTATTGTCTTACTGACCTATAGTTTCTTACTGTATTGTCTTACTGACTTAATTTCCTACTGTATTGTCTAACTGATCTATAATTTCCTTCTGTATTGTCTTACTGACCTACAGTTTACTACTGTGTTGTATTACTGACCTACAGTTTACTACTGTATTGTCTTACTGACCTACAGTTTCTTACTGTATTGTCTTACTGACCTAGTTTCCTACTGTATTGTCTTACTGACCTATTTCCCTACTGTATTGTTTTACTGACCTATAGATTTTCTGTATTGTCTTACTGACCTATAATTTCCTTCTGTATTGTCTTACTGACCTATAGTTTCCTACTGTATTGTCTTACTGACCTATAGTTTCTTAATGTATTGTGTTACTGAACTACAGTTTAATACTGTATTGTCTAACTGACCTATTGTTTCTTACT
Organism: Pseudophryne corroboree; assembly: GCF_028390025.1. Classification (NCBI taxonomy): domain Eukaryota; kingdom Metazoa; phylum Chordata; class Amphibia; order Anura; family Myobatrachidae; genus Pseudophryne; species Pseudophryne corroboree. Next base: position 334,314 of record NW_026967520.1, on the reverse strand, counting down.
ATATTGTCTTACTGACCTATAGTTTCCTTCTGTATTACATAGTAACATAGTATCCAAGGTTGAAAAAAAGACAATTTGTCCATCAAATTTGACCTATTTGTGGTCTCCTGTGCAGTATTATTTATTTTTCATCCACTAGGGGTCACTGGAGTACTCTTAGGGACGGTCGATAGCAGGGAGAGACACATTTAAATATTCAAATGTGCAACCTTCCTCCACCCTCCATACTCCCAAGTGCCTCAGTGTTTTTTGTGTCTTCGAGTCGGGAGGAGCCGTTCCTGAAGTCTGCAAGGACTTCTATTTTTATTTTTAACTTTTTCCTTCCAGTCCCTTCCCAGCTTACCTTAATTAGCGTGGGTCCGGGACTGTGTGTGCTGCTATAGCAGCATAAGGCTTGTCAGCGCTTATAAGAGAAGCGCCGCCATAGACCTTATCAGCAAATGCTGACTCAGCCATGGCTGCAGAAGCAGGACCAATGTTACAGAGAAGGCCCATCATTGCCTCCAGACCCCGCAGGTGCAGCGAGTATAGAGCAGATGGTCAGCTCACGCTGCCGCCGCTCCGTGTGTGTGTAATTTCACTACTGAGAGGGGTTACAGGCGCTGCGCCCGATACCCTCTCCCCAGGCACGCTGTTGTGGACTTAAAGGCGGGGACAGAGCAGCTCCTGCAAACTCTCCCTAGATCACTGTGCCTCGCAGCGCTCCCCAGCGACCAGCCGCGGACAGCTTTATCTGCCGCCACTGGGCAACGTCAGGCTCCACAGTTCTTCAGCTTCCTGGAAGGCTCCCAGCGGCGGTCACACTGCCGCCGCTGACCGCCGACATGCTGCACAGTCCTCCCGCTTCCTTGAGCCCAATTGCGGCTCCCAGCAGCGGTCACACTTGGCTGACGGCAGCGCGGCTCCCAGCAGCGGTCACATCTCACTGCCGCCGCTGGCCGACGTCACGCTGCACAGCAAGATCCCCGGCTCCACACAGCACGGCTCCCATCACGTTACCGCCTCTCAGCAGCAGCGCTATCCCGATCCTTTGGTAAACAGCGGTCAGCTCTAAAATAACACATCCTAGATCTGAATGAATTAAATATTCTTATTAAATACTTTGTTCTTTACATAGTTGAATGTGCTGACAACAAAATCACACAAAAAATAAGAATTTACTCACCGGTAATTCTATTTCTCGTAGTCTGTAGTGGATGCTGGGTACTCCGTAAGGACCATGGGGTATAGACGGGCTCCGCAGGAGACTGGGCACTCTAAAAGAAAGATTAGGTACTATCTGGTGTGTACTGGCTCCTCCCTCTATGCCCCTCCTCCAGACCTCAGTTAGAATCTGTGCCCGGCCAATCAATATGTCACTTTGTAAAGATTCAAGATGTAATTGCTGTGGTCCATGATTGTGCGTCTTGTCCACAGGAATTCATGATTTCACTGAATACTCACACATTCCAATTTGGCCACCGCGCATTTTCAGTTTGCGGTAAAACAAAAACATTATCACTCAGTCACTGCCACTTGGTCTCTTATCAGTGCCTCCGGTATTTACAAGAAGTGATGTCTGGGGGAAGGGATGTCTGTGGTGATTGCTCATCACAGATCTATGGAAGTGAAAATAGTTCCGCACTGAGACAATCTGCTCAAGACTTTGTATCAATACATGTTTTTTTCAGCAGGCTTTACGCCGTACAATGTCCTAGTTTAGCAGTTTTACCTGACAGCGGTAAAATCACAGTATTTGTCATCTGGTACTGGCAGTACTCTAACCACGGCCAGTTTCCATGCACTGGGTGCATTCGACTATTCGCAAAGATACTAGCATCTTCCAGACATCCTACTTTGGAATGCTTCATTCGAGTCCTTTGCTGCTGAATCTGCTCGCAGAGGGGGCCACTGGCACCAGGGTCCAGGGTATCGATATTCTCATGGCTCCAAATACAAAATTACACTGCGGGGGGACTCGAATAAGAGATTTGGAGTCTGGAATTGGATAATTCTGACGACTAACACAATTCTCAACTGTTTGGAAACTATAGTCCAACATGGTCTATTTCAAGGTCTGTGCAGACCAGAAAAGATTACTGTCAATGCCTAGAACTCAGGCCTGTTTACAAGTCTCTGCACAGGCAGTTCATTTCTTACAAAGCCGGCCGTGGTGGCGTGCGTCTGTAATCCCAGCTACCTGAGAGGCTGAGGCTGGCGGATTGCTTGAGTCCAGGAGTTCTGGTCCTCACTGAGCTATGTCGATCGGGTGTCCGCACTAATACCCTTATTTATCAATGAGTGATAAATTTCACTGTGGGTGATAAATTGCACCAGCCAATCAGCTCCTAACTTTCATATTTGGCCAAATAACGTGACTGCAGTCGCATACATCAACAACAAAGAAGGACTCGAAGCCCCATGCCCATGGGAGAGGTTTCTCGATTCCTAGATTGAGTTGAACATCACCAGGTGATGGACAACTAGAACAGTCATCAGGTTTTTCACCAAATAAAATGGTCTCTGCATACACAGGTGTTCCAGATCGTAGTCCAGCAGTGGGGGTTCACACGGGTGGATCTACTGGCATCTCGCCAATTCATCAGACACTCAAGTAGAGGTTCAAAACAAGGCTGGGGGAAGTGTACAATAGCGTGGCATTCGCGCTGCTTACTCTGTTGATAAAGCGGATCAAGTAAGAAAAGCCACGACTAATTTCAGTGGCGCTTCTTTGGAATCTGAGAGCGGGGTTCTCGGATCCTCACTGTCTACTCACAGACAGTCCATGGCCGGTCGCTACGTCCATACCTTCTGGAAAAGGGTCAGTTTCGTTACCCCAAGTTAGCTCGGTTGAGTTTCACGAGATGACTATGGAAACCACTCTCTTAAAATGAGAGGGCATTCCACTGTCAGTTATACCAAGCATGTTACATGCTGGGAAGCCAGTTACAGCAGCTCATTATCACAGGATTGAGCGACCTTATGTTGGATGGGGTGAAGCTCGGAAGATTCTGAAATCTTCTTTCAAATGATTCCGTCTGGTGCTATGTTTACAAACGGGGTTAGGTGGAGGACTAGGTTTAAGAACACTAAAGATGACGGTTTCTAGTTTGACGAATTTCATTCAGCACCATTTGGCTCTTTTGCCAACAGCGCATACGTTTCTGCAGGGTGTCCTTACAGTTAACCTTCGTTTATACCACCTACAGCTCCATGGGACTTCAATAGACTTTTAGGGTTTTGGAGTCCTCACCTTTTGAACTCTTCCAACAAGGGGCTGTTAGGTTTCTCAATTACACACCAGTTTTCTTCTAGCCTGGACTTCGGCAGGGTGTGTTCTAAATGATGTCATGCAAACCCCCGTATCTGATGTTTAAAGATTACAATGCGCAATTTCGAAATAATTCCGTTATTCAACCAGAGGTAGTAGCCTCTCTTCACATAAATTTACAGAGGGCTCAGAAACTCCAGTTACGGTGAATGTGGTTCGTGTGCTTTGCATTTATGTAGCCGATATCAACAGTACATAGAATACATTGCTTGCTCTTTATAATGCAGTCACCGTAGTTTGGCCAAATTCCAGTTGGAGGTAGGCTGGAGGAATTAAGCTGAACATTCGTCAGGCTTCTTTTCATACTAGTTTACAACCGCTTGATTTGATTTCAGCATTCCACGCGTTCTGTGGGAACGGCAGTGACAGCAGGTGGTCAACATAGTTGTCACGGCAGACGTTTGTGCGCTTTTACAAGTTTAATACCTTTGCGGCATCAGCATCTAGCTTTGGCTGTCTAATATTACAGGTGACAACCAGCTCTCCCGCCCAAGGGGGAAACTTTGGTACGTCCCAAGAGTAGTCCAGTGACCCCTAGTGGATGAAAAAGAAAATAGGATTTTGGTACTTACCAGGTAAATCTTTTTCTTTGAATCCATAGGGGGCACTGGACGCCCACCCAGAGCAGTTTCACCTGTCTTGTGGTAGGTTCAGTATATCTTATGGTAACACATTCTCACCAACTTGTTGGAAGCTTACGGTGATTATCGGTTGTCGGGTCAACTTTCCAGTTGACCGTTATGTTAGGTGTCAACTTTTCAGTTGTCCGTTATGTTAGGTGTCAACTTTCCAGTTGACCGTTATTTTATAATGTTGTAACTGTCCATTGTTCATCCTCTCTTTCGCTCCTGTTCATCTCAGCACAAAAACACTGAGGCACTTGAGAGTATGGAGGGTGGAGGAAGGTTGGATATTTGAATATTTAAATGCGTCTCTCCCTGCTATCGACCGTCCATATCCCTAAAAGTACTCCAGTGACCCCTATGGATTCAAAGAAAAGGATTTACATGGTAAGTACCAAAATCCTATTTTTTGGACTAAATTCTGTCTGATGCGGTTGTCAGCCGTTGTGTTTATTCCTTTTTTTTAATAACTATAGTGCGTGACTACGCACCATAACCCTTGATATCCTTATCCATTAGGAATTTATCCAACCCATTCTTAAAGGTGTTGACTGAGTCCGCCATTACAACTCTCTCAGGCAGGGAATTACAAACACATATTGTCCTTACTGTGAAAAAACAGTTTCCCTGCTTTGTGCGGAGTCTCCTCTCCTCTAACCTGAGTGTCCACGTGTCATCTGTGCTGATCTTACCATAAACAGGTCCCATGCAAGCTCTGTGTATTGTTCCCTTATATATTTGCAAATGTTGATCATGTCCCCTCTTAGTCTCCTCTTTTCCAGTATAAACATGCCTAGCAAGCCTTTCCTCATATTCCAGCATCTCCATGCCCTTAATTAGTTTGTTCGCCCGCCTCTGAACCTTTTCTAACTCCAGGATATCCTTTTTGTAGTATGGTGCCCAAAATTGTACACAGTAATCAAGATGTGGCCTCACTAGTGATTTATATAATGGGAGTATAACACTCTCGTCCCTTGCATCAATTCCTCGTTTTATGCATGCTAATATCTTATTAGCTTTCTTTGCTGCAATCCGACTTTGGGTACTGCTGCTTAGTTTGCTATCTATGTGAACACCTAAGTCTTTTTGGTATCGTCTGCAAAAATTGACACCATGTTCCCTAGACCTACTGTTAGGTCGTTAATGAAAATGTTGAACAATAGTGGTCCTAGTACAGACCCTTGCGGCACACCACTTGGCACTTCAGTCCAATTTGAAAATGATTCATTAACCACAACGTACTGCTAACTATTATCTAACCAATTTCTTACCCAAGTGCATATTGTGCTCCCTAGCCCTATTCCTTGTACCTTATAGATAAGTCGCATGTGTGGTACAGTATCGAACGCTTTGGCAAAGTCTAAAAAGATTACATCCACCTCCTTACCCTGATCAAGGTTTGCACTTACGGTTTCATAAAAGCCAAGTAAGTTGGTTTGATATGATCTGTCCTTCACAAATCCATGTTGATTCCTTTTAATGACCTTACTGAACTTCTTAATACTATCCCTCAGAATATCTTCCAATACTTTCCCCACTATAGATGTAAGACTAACTGGTCTATAATTACCCGGTTAAGCTTTACTTCCCTTTTTAGATACTGACACTACTTCCGCTATACGCCAGTCTTTGGGTACCATACCCGATATAACTGAATCTTTAAAGATCAAAAATAGCGGTCTTGCAAGTTCAGAGTGAAGCTCCATAAGAACCCTAGGGTGAATTCCATCGGGACCCGGTGACTTATTAATCTTTAAAAATTTTAATCGGTCACAGACTACCTCCTCACTTAAAACCACTTAACGGACGATTTTTCCCTTCAAAAGCGTTAAAACATTGTATTTTTTTATTTATTTATCTTATTTAATCACGTTGAAATAGTATTTTTTTAAATATTTAAACATTATATTATGCACATCTGCAGAACGGATCTCCTCGTCAAAAACGGGGGGACAGGGTGGGACGGCGCAGTTGCATGAAATCTGACCATGCCAGTTAAGCACCAGTGGGACATTCTCTTTATTGAGACTGTGTGTTAGTCCCTGCATTTGGTCCTCTCTTGTAAATACTGTTGAAAAAAACTAATTTAGTGTGTCCGCTATGTCATTATCATTTTTGCATAAGACTCCCAACTTGTCTTTTAAAGGCAATATACTCTCCTTCTTTAATCTCTTGCTGTTGATATATTTAAAAAAAACTATTTTGGGATTTGCTTTGCTTTCCTTTGCTGCTAGTTTTTCAGTTTCTACTTTAGCCGCTCTTATTTCTTTTTTGCATATTTTGTTACAATCCTTGAGCCAGTATAGGACTGCTTATGAACGCTGATATTGAATGAGACCATATCGTGGTCGCTGTTTCCTATCGGCTCCCCTACTATAATATTTGATACCAATTCCCCATTGTTTGTTAATACCAGGTCTAAGATTGCATTGTACCAGTTGGTTCCTCGATTAATTGAATGAAGTAGATATCATTTAGTGTATTTAAAAACATATTACCCCTAGCAGTATCACATGAATCGTTTTTCCAATTTATCTCTGGATAGTTAAAGTCTCCCATCACTACTATGTCTCCTACTCCTGCTGCTCTTTCAATTTGCTTCAGTAACAATTCCTCATCAGACACATTAATACCAGGCGGCCTGTAGCATAACCCCAATAACTTTATTGCTTTACCCCCGCATGCAATTTCTACCCATAACGTCTCAATAGTATTTACAGTCCCCTCTTGAATATCTTCCCGTATATGAGGTTTTAATAACGGCTTTACATAAAGACATACCCCTCCACCCCGTTTATTTAGTCTGTCTCTCCTGAGCAGCGTATAACCCTCTAGATTGACTGTCCAATCATGAGATTCATCCCACCAAGTTTCAGTAATGCCTATAGTATCATACTGTTTGCTTGCTGCAAGGATTTCTAGTTCACCCTATTTGCCTGTAAGGCTTCTAGCGTTTACATACATACAATTAAGATCAGTATTTCCCCCTGTGCTAGGGACATCATTCTCTTTATGCAGCAACGGTGACCCATAATCGTTATTACTTAGTGTTTTGGTAAAAACTTTTTTAATACCCATGTTATACCCTTGCCGGCTGCTCTTTCCCTACCCCCTACTCCTCCCTCCTTTCATTCACTACTGCCATCCCCACTATTCTCACTGCATTGTCTTACTGACATATAGTTTCCTACAGTATTGTCTTACTGACCTATAGTTTCCTTCCATATTGTCTTACTGACCTATAGTTTCCTTCCATATTGTCTTACTGACCTATAGTTTCCTTCTTTATTGTCTTACTGACCTATGGTTTGCTACTGTATTGTTTTACTGACTTATAGTTACTGTATTCTCACTAACCTATAGTTTCCTACTGTATTGTCTTACTGACCTATAGTTTCCTACAGTATTGTTTTACTGACTTATAGTTTCCTGCTGTATTGTCTTACTGACCTATAGTGTCCTTCCATATTGTCTTACTGACCTATAGTTACTGTATTCTCACTAACCTATAGTTTCCTACTGTATTGTCTAACTGACCTATAGTTTCCTACTGTATTGTCTTACTGACCTATAGTTTTCTACTGTAATGTCTTACTGACCTATAGTTTCCTTCCATATTGTCTTACTGACCTATAGTTTCTTACTGTATTGTCTTACTGACCCATAGTTTCCTAGTGTATTGTCTTACTAACCTAGTTTCCTACTGTATTGTCTTACTGATCTATAGTTTCTTACTGTATTGTCTTACTGACCTACAGTTTCCTACTGTATTGTCTTACTGGCCTATAGTTTCCTTCTGTAAGGTCTTACTGACCTATAGTTTCTTACTGTTTTGTCTTATTGACATATAGTGGCTTACTGTATTGTCTTACTGACCTATAGTTTACTTCTGTATTGTCTTACTAACCTATAGTTTCTTCTGTATTGTTTTACTGACCTACTTTCTTCTGTACTGATTTACTGACCTATAGTTTCTTCTGTATTGTTTTACAGACCTATACTTTCCTTCTGTATTGTCTTACTGACCTAGTAACCTTCTGTATTGTCTTACTGACCTATAGTTTCCTTCTGTATTGTCTTACTGACCTATAGTTACCTTCTGTATTGTCTTACTGACCTATAGTTTCCTACAGTATTGTTTTACTGACCTATAGTTTCCTTCCATATTGTCTTACTGACCTATAGTTTCTTACTGTATTCTCACTAACCTATAGTTTCCTACTGTATTGTCTTACTGACCTATAGTTTCTTCTGTATTGTCTTACTGACCTAGTTTCCTACTGTATTGTCTTACTGATCTATAGTTTCTTACTGTATTGTCTTACTGACCTACAGTTTCCTACTGTATTGTCTTACTGGCCTATAGTTTCCTTCTGTATGGTCTTACTGACCTATAGTTTCTTACTGTATTGTCTTACTGACCAAGTTGCCTTCTGCATTGTCTTACTGACCTATAGTCTCCTTCTATATTGTCTTACTGACCTATAGTTTCCTACTGTATTACTGTCTTACTGACCTATAGTTTCCTACTGTCTTACTGACCTATAGTTTCCTTCTGTGTTGTCTTACGGACCTATAATTTCCTACTGTATTGTCTTACTGACCTATAGTTTCCTACTGTATTGTCTTACTGACCTATAGCTTCCTACTGTATTGTCTTACTGACCTATAGTTTCCTTCTGTATTGTCTTACTGACTTAAAGTTTCTTCTGTATTGTCTTACTGATCTATAGTTTCTTATTGTATTGTCTTACTGATATATAGTGGCTTACTGTAGTCTTGCTGACCTATAGTTTCTTCTGTATTGTCTTACTGACCTATAGTTTTCTTCTGTAATGTCTTCCTGACCTATAATTTCTTCTGTATTGTTTTACTGACCTATAGTTTCTTCTGTATTGTCTTACAGACCTATAGTATCTGTATTGTCTTACAGACCTATAGTTTTCTATATATCCCTCAGTTTAGAAAATTTGAGCGAGAGAACAGGACATGATACTATAGCACATGGCAAGGAACCGAACCGTACAACATATCAAACAGTCCAGTGTCCACTAGAGGATTCAGAGAAATGGATTTATCGGTAAGTACCAAAATCCTTTTTTCTCTTTCATCAACTAGGGGACACTGGAGTCCTGTACAGTAGGGGACGTCCCAAAGTTTCCCCCAGGGAGGGAGTGCTATCGGTGGCCTGCAAAACTAAACGTCCGAACTTAACGAGTCTCCGGACGCAAAGGTATCAAACTTGTAAAATTTCGCGAACGTGTGGGCTGAGGACCACGTCGCCGCTCTGCAAAGTTGAGTAGTGGAAACACCTCTGGCAGCCGCCCATGAGGCACCCACTGATCTGGTGGTATGAGCACCCGTCTGAACCGGAACCTGTTTGCCACAGGAAATATAAGCTTGCCGAATGGTAAGTCGAATCCATCTAGACAAAGGCTGCTTAGATGCTGGCCAGCCCTTCTTTGGCCCATCATAAAGAACAAACAATGGTCCGACTTTCTGAAGGAAGACGTAACTTGTACGTATACCCGTAAAGTTCGGACAACATCCAAGGACACTTCCCCATCTGCGAGACCCTGAAAAGATGGGACCACAATTGGCTGATTTACGTGAAATCCCGAAACCAACCTTAGGAAGGAAACCTGCTCTTGTACGGAGTTCTGCCCTGTCCTCATGAAACATTCGAAGGACTCTTACACGATAAGGCTCCCAACTCAGAAACCCGTCTGGCCGAAACCAAGGCAAGCAATAACGTGACCTTCCAAAAGAGATATTTCAGGTCTGTTCTTGCTAACGGCTCAAAAGTTGCAGATCTCAAAAATTCCAACACCAAATTTAAGTCCCATGGTGCAGTGGTAGGACGAAAAGGGGGTTGTATCCTCAGAACTCCCTGTAAAAAGGTTTGAACCCCTGACAAGCATGCTAACTGCTTGTTGAAATAGGATGGAGAGAGACAAAATTTGAACCTTCAGAGAGCCCAGACTCAGTCCTACATCTAGACCGGCCTGAAGGAAAAGTAGAAGTCTGGATAAGTGGAAGTTCGTCGAATTCCACACACGTTCTTGACACCAGTCCATGTACCACTTCCAAATCCTGTAGTAGTGCATGGCTGTGACAGGCTTCCTAGCGGCAAACATCGTAGGAATGGCCGTTCTTGGTATCCCTCTGTTTCTTAAGATCCGGGTTTCAATAGCCACGCCGTTAAATGCAGCCTGTGCAGGTCTGGGTGTTGGAACAGTCCCTGAGATAGCAGGTCCTCCCTCTGAGGTAACCGCCAAGGATCTTCCACTAGTAACCCTCGCAGGTCTGAGTACCAACTCCTGCGGGGCTAATCTAGTGCGATTAGAAATGCCCACACTCGTTCTCGTTTCAACCGTTTCAGAACCCTGGGTATGAGTGGGAAAGGTGGAAAAATGTAAACCCTCCTGTAACACCAAGGAAGTGTTAATGCGTCCACTCCTTCTGCTGCTGTATCTATTGTCCTGGACACATATCTGGGCAGCTGATAGTTTTGCCAAGACGCCATTAGATTGACTTGAGGTAGACCCCATCTCCTCACCACCATGTCAAAAATCCGTGGATGTAGGCACCACTCTCCCGGATGCATGCCCTGGCGGCCGAGATAAAATGCTTCCCAGTTTTCCACACATGGAATGAACACTGCCGAGAGGATGATGTTTCACCTTTCTGCCCACAACAAGATCTTTGTGGCTTCTTTTAACGCCATCCTGCTCTTTGTTCCTCCTTGATGGTTTATGTAAGCCGTCATCGTGACATTGTCCGACTGTATCTTTAAGTGTTGACCCATGACTAGGTCTGCGGCTAAGAGAAGCGCATTGTAAACTGCTCTCAGTTGGAGAATGTTTATGGGTAGGCTGCTCTCCTGTAACGTCCATCCTTTATGTCCATGGATACCATGACCCCTCCATGTTCTAAACCCACAATAACTGACTGGATTTATTCCATCTTGAATCTGCAAACCGGTAGGAATTTGTACCACTAGGACGGCACCCCAACCTCTGAGACTGGCATCCGTTGTCAGGATCCTCCAATCCCAAATGCCGAATCTCTTGCCTGCTGCGAGATTCTTGTGCAACGACCACCAAATCAAGTAGGTTCGTATGCGTGGTGGAAGCTGGATTCTTCAATGTAGAAGCCAGTGCGAGCCTGCTCCCTGAGCAATGAGTTTCATCTGGAATGGTCAGGAATGAAGTCCTCCGTACCGGAGAGCTGCGAATGACGCCACCCTCTTCTCGAGAAGTAGCACAGAGGTGTAGAGAACCCATCTGTGTTCTTAGTACCTGAGCCACTAACCTCTGTGGGTCCTGGATCTAGTTCTCTGGTAGGAATACTCTTAATTGTATCGTGTCCAAGATGAGACCGAGGAAATTAATCCGTTGAGTTGGCATGAAGTTGGATTTCTGGAAGTTCACAATCCACCCATGTTGAATGAGAAATTGATGAGATGTCTGAGCATCCTCTATCAGCTGTTTCTGAGATGAGGCCTTGATCGGTAGATCGTCTAGATAAGGTATGATCGTGACCCCTGTCTCAATCCTGTCACCACTATTGCTATGATCTTTATAAAGATTCTTGGGGCTGATGATAGACCGAATGGCAGGGCCCTGATTCGGTAGTGATCCCACACCGGTGCAAATCTTAAGTAAGCTTGGTGAGGGGTCCAAATCGGGATATGAAGGTATTTTGCACTACCAAAAGTTTTGAATAAAATCCAGTTCCTCATTGAGGATCTGGGACTGGTGACTTAACCCTTTGTATGCAGGAGTCTTTGAATTTGCCTCCTGTAAACACTCCTGCTCACAACGGGCACCTAGGCCCTCGCGCTGCAAATAAATGGACTGTGTGGACGCTCTTGTAATTATCCTGTAACCCTGGGAAATATCTTGTTGACCCAGACGTCTGGTGATGTTTTGGCCCAGGCGTCCCGAAAACCTTCCAACTCTGCGCCCCCCAAGGGGGACCCCAGGTGAGCAGGGAAACCGTCATGCCATGGGTTTGTCAGCAGGTCTGTCCTGCTTTTCTGGTGTCGACTATGAACGACCTCTACCTCTGGTTCCACGAGTCTGTTGCTCCAAAACCTCTTCTGGCTCGGTACGACAGCGATCCAATGAATTTAAACACTGGTCCCGAGCAACCTCCTCTAACGTGTGACGTGGTGCTCGAGTAAGAAGTAGGTAGAAAGGTGGATGTCACTGCAGTTGCCTGCGAAATCCACTTGTCTAACTCATCAAACATCATCTAACCCCCAAATGGAATAGCCTCTACTCTCTATAAAAGAAGGGGAGCGGCGGAGGAGCTGCGCTGCTAGCCTACCAGGGCTTAAGTTATAAGGCAGCAGCGTATGAGAAGCCCTCGTACTAGCGCCGAAGGCGGGAGGAAGCGTGTGGGGGATATAGCCCGGGTCCCGGTGAGTGCAGGGGAAGCTGCGGCTGCTAGCCGCGAGAGATATGTCGTTTCAGCGGGCGGCGGGAGGGGATGCTCTTTTCAAGCACCCCGCTGTGTGTTTAAGAGGCGGCGGTATACGCTGCCGCTGACAGCCGCGCTGTGTCTCCCTCAGCCCTCCGTCTGTAGAGGAAGGAGGGGCGGGCGGGGGAGCTGACATGAAGCGGGAGTGTATAGCCGGCCAGGGAGTGTTTTAGACCGTTTGTTCTGTCCCAGCGCCAGCGGAAGGAGGGGGGCGGCGGGGAAGCTGCGCTGCTGAGTCCCAGGGCTTAGAGCCAGAAGGTAGCAGCAATGTGTGCGGTCCGCGGGAGGATGTCTGTCAAACTGCCTCCTGGATCCATGAAGAAGCTATGGTTACCGTAAGTGTAACTAGGGCCCCTTTACAACCAGTACTCACTGCTGACTCTGTGCTCCGGATTTTCTGAGGAGAGATGCAGATCCCCTTTAGTAGGGATCATTGTCTCTCTATTCTGAAGACTTTCGTCCCCCTTTACATTAGGGTAACTCAGTCTCAGTACTGAAATGGAGCAGGAGCTTCCTTCTTGTGCTTGTACCTCCTTGGCACAATTTTTCAAACTGAGGGATGTGAAGGGGGAGGAGCCGGCTGTGCAGACAATGCTAATTTTTAGATTGTGCCACACCTCCGGTTGCAAGCTTCACATCCCTACTGTATAAGACTCCAGTGTCCCCTAGTGGATGAAAGAGAAAGGAGGTTTACTTCTTTCTTTCCCGACCGCTCTTCTATGCAAAAGGGAAATATCTGCTGTTTATTGAGAGATGCTCCCTGTAAGGAATATAGAAATTTGCCACTTGTAGCTGAACTTGCAAAAGACCCCTCCCAATTTACATCAGTTAAATTAAAGTCTCCCATGATTATGACTTCTCCCTTTAAAGCCATTTTAGTGATGTCCAACAATAGATTCCTGTCCAAATCCTGCCCCTGGCCAGGTGGTCTACAGATCACCCCAATGCGAATAATGTCCTTTTCCACGGTTTCTGTGGTGACCCAAAGGGCCTCAGATTTGTCTTCAATGTTTTGTATTAATTGAAGTAGCATTTATGCTTTTTTCCCCACATACATTGCTACCCTTCCTCCTATACTGACCATTCTATCCTTCCTAAATAAATTGTATCCTGGTATAGCTATGGCCCAGTCATGATTCTCATTGCACCATGACTCTGTAATTGCCACAATATCCAGGTTATCCCTGGTTATTATCACAATTAGCTCTGGAATTTTGTCTCCTAAGCTCCTAGCATTTGCACACATAGCTTTAAGAATTATGTCTGTGCATCTGTTATTAGTAGCCATGTCCAGACAGTACAAAATAAATGACAAGTTTAAAGTTGAAATTACCTGTTTGGTGATGTTGCTCAGTATTTGGTATTTGTTTTTTTAACTAATCAGGAATCACACTCTGTCCTTTACACCACGACTACACCTCGCTAAATGTAAAGATATAGTAAACCTGACCACAAATGGCCAAATAGGTGTACTATATACAAGGAATTATTTAATACCTGCATCATCTAACAAAATGAAGGTTATTTAATAAAAGGTTGCTAAACTGAGAAATTTAGATCCCATACAAATTAGACGCTCCACAAAAAAACACAATACTACTTATATATGATCCCTAAATATAAACTTCTGCTTGTTACTTTTAATAACACTATAGTGATGTTTGTAATAACTCTCTTCATGTGATGTTTGTCATGGATAACCTTGTGTTATAAATACCCAACTGAGAACAGGGCTGATGGCGGAGGAGGGTGTAGAATAAAAGATTGCTGTAGTGACTGAGCAATGAGAATATGTGACTTCTGTAATAAGTGTTTATTACTCACCTGTGCTGATATCTGTAGGGATCTCCTCCTCCTTACACTGCTGATCACCCCTCACATACGTCTCCTCTTCTCCCCCTGTATCTTCTGCCTTCATATCAGTCACATACGTCTCTTCTTCTCCCTCTGTATCTTCTGCCTTCATATCAGTCACATACGTCTCTTCTTCTCCCTCTATATCTTCTGTCTTCATATCAGTCACATACGTCTCTTCTTCTCCCTCTATATCTTCTGCCTTCATATCAGTCACATACGTCTCTTCTTCTCCCTCTATATCTTCTTCCTTTATATCAGTCACATACGTCTCTTCTTCTCCCTCTATATCTTCTGCCTTTATATCAGTCAGATACGTCTCTTCTTCTCCCTCTATATCTTCTGCCTTCATATCAGTCACATATGTCTCTTCTTCTTCCTCTATATCTTCTGCCTTCATATCAGTCACATACGTCTCTTCTTCTCCCTCTATATCTTCTGTCTTCATATCAGTCACATACGTCTCTTCTTCTCCCTCTAGATCTTCTGCCTTTATATCAGTCACATACGTCTCTTCTTCTCCCTCTATATCTTCTGTCTTCATATCAGTCACATACGTCTCTTCTTCTCCCTCTATATCTTCTGATTTCATATCAATCACATAGGTCTCTTCTTCTCCCTCTATATCTTCTGCCTTTATACAAGAAAGACGTTCTACCTAAATAACCCAAAAAATACAATGGCATTTGCATATTGTTTGATTAAATTGAGGTGAAACAGTATAATATTAATGTATTATATGCACACAGCTTCTCTGAACATCATATAGTGACAATCACTTTGGTGTATTGGATGAGACCCTAAATCCCACCTACCTGATCCTCCTGTGGGATCCTGTGATTCTCCTCTGTACAGTCCTGGGAATACAGAGGACGGGGACATCTCTCTGGGGTATCTCTGTTACTGGGTCCATCTGTAGGAGACACACAGTGACTGAGTACAGTGTATATATGTGATTATCAGATGATGTGTGTAAATAGGGGGCCCCCATACTTGCTCTCCCATGTACAATACATGACAGTCTCCTCTTACCCAGTGATGTGAGGGGCCGGTGATTCTCCATCATCACGTCCTTGTACAGACCCCTGTGCTCCTCTATATACTCCCCCTCCTGCATGGAGACATAGTGACATCCTGACACCTAATAGACACCTGACACATACAGTGATAGTCATCACACAGACACGTCCCCTGGTGTTACTGTATAATGTCTCATTCCCAGCAGTCACCTCTCCAGTCATCACCCAGACACACCCCCAGGTGTTACTGTATAATGCCCCATTCCCAGCAGTCACCTCTCCGATCATCACCCAGACCACATTCCCCGGTGTTACTGTATAATGCCCCATTCCCAGCAGTCACCTCTCCAGTCATCACCCAGACACCCCCCCCCCCCCCGGTGTTACTGTATAATGCCCCATTCCCAGCAGTCACCTCTCCAATCATCACCCAGACACATCCCCCGGTGTTACTGTATAATGTCCCATTCCCAGCAGTCACCTCTCCAGTCATCACCCAGACACGTCCCCTGGTGTTACTGTATAGTGCCCCATTCCCAGCAGTCACCTCTCCAGTCATCACCCAGACACATCCCCTGGTGTTACTGTATAATGCCCCATTCCCAGCAGTCACCTCT
Source organism: Pseudophryne corroboree (assembly GCF_028390025.1). NCBI lineage: Eukaryota > Metazoa > Chordata > Amphibia > Anura > Myobatrachidae > Pseudophryne > Pseudophryne corroboree. The sequence goes on along the minus strand of NW_026967520.1, from coordinate 318,404 downwards.
CCAGTTATCACCCAGACATGTCCCCCGGTGTTACTGTATAATAACCCCATTCCCGGCAGTCACCTCTCCAGTCACCACCCAGATACATCCCCTGATGTTACTATATAATCCCCCATTCCCAGCAGTCACCTCTCCAGTCATCACCCAGACACATTCACTGGTGTTACTGTATAATGCCCCATTCCCAGCAGTCACCTCACCAGTCATCACCCAGACACATCCCCCGGTGTTACTGTATAATGCCCCATTCCCAGCAGTCACCTCTCCAGTCATCACCCAGACACATCCCCCGGTGCTACTGTACTCCCAAGTCTCCTCAGACCCCAGTCATGTTCCTGTATTATTACTATAGATAGAAGTGACGTTATTGTGACGCTCCCAGATCCCCTCACCTCGCCAGTAATGTCCCTGTATTATTACTATAGATATGTGATGTCACTGTGACATTCCCAGATCCTATCACCTCCCAGTCATGTCCCTGTATTATTACTATAGATATAAGTGATGTCACTGTGACAGTCCCAGATCTCCTCACCTCCCCAGTCATGTCCCTGTATTATTACTATAGATATAAGTGATGTCACTGTGACGCTCCCAAATCCCCTCACCTCCCCAGTCTTGTCCCTGTATTATTACTATAGATAGAAGTGACGTTATTGTGACGCTCCCAGATCTCCTCACCTCCCCAGTCATGTCCCTGTATTATTACTAGAGATATAAGTGATGTCACTGTGACGCTTCCAGTTCCCCTCACATCCCCAGTCATGTCCCTGTACTCTTACTGTAGTACTCTAGTAATTTGAAGGCCTTGGGACACTATGAGGGGGCAAATCAATTAATGAATGTGTAGATCTATAAGGTAATAGAGATGCTGCCAACTGATGTATACCATATATGTGATAATAACTTGGATCTTTCTAGTGATCCAATAATGTATAGTGTGTTTATGCATGTTATTATTCTGTGCCTGCTGAAGGTGAGGGGACTCTGGTAAGCGCGCAGTGCGTAACGGAGATCGTGGAGAAGCTTCCAGTGTAGCGGCGGTTTTGTTGGTGGGCTGACTAAGGGGAGAGAAAAAGGCTGAAATAACTGTTTAAGGTGGCCTATAACTTCTTACATATTAAAACTAGTATACTTACCGGTGGAACTGTCTCCGTATCTGTGGAAGAGCCTGAAATCACAAAGGAAAGGTACGATAGGTAAATGTGCATAGTCCTATCTGGTTACATCACATACTAATGTTATAGGCGACCACTACAGGGGTAGGTTATTTCTTAAGCGATTAGAGTATTGGGCTCTAAATAGCTTTGGTGGAGGCACATTGCACATATACACTGTACCCCCAGGTAAAAGAGGGGTTACATTACTATAGATATGTGATGTCACTGTGACACTCCCAGTTCCACTCACCTCCCCAGTCATGTTCCTGTATTATTACTATAGATATGTGATGTCACTGTGACACTCCCAGTTCCCCTCACCAGTCATGTCCCTGTATTATTACTATAGATATAAGTGACGTCACTGTGACACTCCAAGTTCCCCTCACCTCGCCAGTCATGTCCCTGTATTATTACTATGGATATAAGTGACGTCACTGTGACACTCCCAGTTCCCCTCACCTCACCAGTCATGTCCCTGTATTATTACTATAGATATAAGTGACGTCTCCCAGTTCCCCTCACCTCGCCAGTCATGTCGCTGTATTATTACTATAAATATAAGTGAAGTCTCCCAGTTCCCCTCACCTCCCCAGTCATGGCCCTGTATTATTACTACAGATATGTGATGTTACTGTGACATTCCCAGATCCCCTCACCTCCCCAGTCATGTCTCTGTATTATTACTATATATATAAGTGATGTCACTGTGACATTCCTAGATCCCCTCACCTCCTCAGTCATGTCCCTGTATTATTACTATAGATATGTGACGTCACTGTGACGATCTCAGATACCGTCACCTCCCCAGTCATGTTCCTGTATTATTACTAGAGATATAAGTGATGTCACTGTGACACTCCCAGATCCCCTCACCTCCCCAGTCATGTCCCTGTATTATTACTATAGACATAAGTGATGTCACTGTGACGCTCCCAGATCCCCTCACCTCCCCAGTCATGTCCCTGTATTAGTACTATAGATATAAGTGATGTCACTGTGACGCTCCCAGATCCCCTCACCTCCCCAGTCATGTCCCAGTATTATTACGATAGATATAAGTGATGTCACTGTGACGCTCCCAGGTGTGTGATATACATTTGCTTCATACTGAGCAATATTTTCAATCCCCACAATTACATATAATAAAATTAATAATAACAATAATAACAATAATAATAATAACGACACTAAAGGCTGCACCCCAGTATAAAAATAATAACGGATGTCTTTAAAAGCAGGACGCCTCAGGCCATTCCTCCAGTATTGTAGGACATCACCACCACTCCCAATGTATAATAATAATACCAGGACACCACAAGCTGCTGTTCCTGTATAATAATAACAACCGTACACAAAAACCTGCTCCCCCTGTAAAACACTAATAACAACAGGACACCACAGGCCGCTCCTTCTGTATAATAATAATAATAATAATAACAACAACAGGACACCATAGGCCACTCCCCCTGTATAATAATAATAATAACAGGACACCACAGGCCGCTCTCCCTGTATAATAATAACAACAACAACAACAACAGGACACCACAGGCTGCTCCCCCTGTATAATAACAATAACAGGACACCACAGGCTGCTCCCTCTGTATAATAATAACAACAACAACAACAACAGGACACCACAGGCTGCTCCCTCTGTATAATAATAACAGGACACCAAAGGCCGCTCCCCCTCTATAATGATAATAATAATAACAACAACAACAGGACACCACAGGCCGCTCCCTCTGTATAATAATAACAACAGGACACCATAGGCTGCTACCCCTGTATAATAATAACAACATGACAACACAGGCAGCTCCCCATGTATAGTAATAATAACAGGACACCACAGGCTACTCACCCTGTATAATAATAATAATAATAATAATATCAGGACACCACAGGCTGCTCACCCTGTATAGTAATAATAACAGGACACCACAAGCTGCTCCCCCTGTATAATAATAATAACAGGACATCACAGGCTGCTCCCCCTGTATAATAATAATAACAGGACACCACAGGCTGCTCCACCTGTATAATAATAATAACAACAGGACACCACAGGCTACTCCCCCTGTATAGTAAGACGCCATTACCTGATCTCCACGGACACTGGGAGGCTGCAACAGTCGATGAAAATTCACTTCCTGTATGTGGAACGCAAAGTCCGGAAGTAAGGTGGAACGCACAGTCCGGAAGTAGGGCATGATTGGCACAGGCTGCTTACTGGTTACTGGCCCCTCCCCTCCTTCACCCCGCCCACAGCCCTGCCCTGCCCTCTGTAACGATTATTACTATACATGTCCTCAGTGCAGTAGGCCGGCGGCCATTTTCTTGTAGACCAGTCCGGCAGCAGCAATAGGTTCCCTGGCCGTGTAGTGACGTCAGGAGCGGCGGCCATTTTCCCCTGGTCTGAGCTCCGCCTTCCTTCTATCATTCCCACAAGGCAGCAGGAGCAGAGAGCAGCCATTGCTGTGTCTGGCAGCAGGTAATGATATTATTATTATTATTCTATAGGCTGAGCAGCTCTGGTGTCAGGTTCTGTACTACAGGGGGAGCAGCCTCTGGTGCCTTGTTATAGTGCAGCTGGAGCAGCCTCTGGTGCTGCATTATCCCTGTACAGGTGGCTGACACTCTAGTGTCCTATTACTGTAATACAGGTGGCGCAGACCCCGCCGTTACCCTAATACAGGTGGCGCAGACCCCGCCGTTACCGTAATACAGGTGGCGCATATCCCGCCGTTACCGTAATACAGGTGGCGCAGACCCCGCCGTTACTGTAATGCAGGTGGCACAGAGCCCGCCGTTACTGTAATACAGGTGGCGCAAACCCCGCCGTTACCATAATACAGGTGGCGCAGACCCCGCCGTTACCGTAATACAGGTGGCGCAGAGCCCGCCGTTACCGTAATACAGGTGGTGCAGGCCCCGCCGTTACCGTAATACAGGTGGCGCAGACCCCGCCGTTACCGCAATACAGGTGGCGCAGACCCCGCCGTTACCGTAATACAGGTGGCGCAGACCCCGCCGTTACCGTAATACAGGTGGCGCAGGCCCCGTCGTTACCGTAATGCAGGTGGAGCAGACCCCGCCGTTACCGTAATACAGGTGGCGCAGACTCCGCTGTTACCGTAATTCTATACATATAATGGCATTGTACTATACAGGGGAGCGCTATGTGTTGTCCTACTCTACAGGGGGAGCGACCTGTGTTGCCCTTTTATACAGGTGGAGGTGCCTGTGGTGTGTTACTATTATTATATAGGGTGAGCGGCATGTATTGTCTTTCTATACAGAAGGGGTGGCCTGTGTTGTCATAATATACAGGGGTAGCATCCTGTGCTGTCATAGTATACAGGAGGAGCGTCCTGTGTTATCATTATATACAGGGGGAGCGGCCTGTGTTGTCATAATATACAGGGGTAGCGTCCTGTACTGTCATAATATACAGGGGTAGCATCCTGTGTTATCATTATATACAAGGGGAGCGGCCTGTGTTGTCATAATATACAAGGGTAGCTTTCTTTGCTGTCATAGTATACAGGTGTAGTATCCTGTGCTGTCATTATATACAGGGGGAGCGGCCTGTGTTGTCATAATATACAGGAGTAGCATCCTGTGCTGTCATAGTATACAGGGGGAGCGGCCTGTGTTGTCATAATATACAGGGGTAGCATCCTGTGCTGTCATAGTATACAGGGGGAGCGGCCTTTGTTGTCATAATACACAGGGGGAGCGACCTGTGTTGTCATAATATACAGGGGTAGCTTCCTTTGCTGTCATAGTATACAGGGGTAGCATCCTGTGCTGTCATAGTATACAGGGGGAGTGGCCTGTGTTGTCATAGTGTACAGGGGTAGCATCCTGTGCTGTCATAGTATACAGGGGGAGTGGCCTGTGTTGTCATAGTGTACAGGGGTAGCATCCTGTGCTGTCATAGTATACAGGGGGAGTGGCCTGTGTTGTCATAATATACAGGGGTAGCATCCAGTGCTGTCATAGTATACAGGGGGAGCGACCTGTGTTGTCATAATATACAGGGGTAGCGGCCTGGGTTGTCATAATATACAGGGGTAGCGGCCTGTGTTGTCATAATATACAGGGGGAGCGGCCTGTGCTGTCATAGTATACAGGAGGAGCGGCCTGTGTTGTCATAATATACAGGGGGAGCGTCCTGTGCTGTCATAGTATACAGGGGAAGTGTCCTGTGTTGTCATAATATACAGGGGTAGCATCCTGTGTTGTCATAGTATACAGGTGTAACATCCTGTGCTGTCATAGTATACAGAAGGAGTGTCCTATGTTGTCATAATATACAGGGGGAGCGTCCTGTGCTGTCATAGTATACAGGGGGAGCAGCCTGTGTTGTCATAATATACAGGGGTAACATCCTGTGCTGTCATAGTATACAGGGGGAGTGTCCTGTGTTGCCGTAATATACAAGAGGAGCGGCCTGTGTTGTCATAATATGCAGGGGTAGCATCAGTGGTCGAAGTGGAAATTTTTAAATGGGGGTATGCAAAAGTCAAGGACTCAATCATGCGCTCGCTCGCGCTCCAGAAAAGGGGGCGTGGTCACTTAAAAGGGAGCATGTCTAGTGTAGTAGAACCCCTTATATTATCTAGTACTGGTGCCCCTTTCACCTTATAGCACACGGTACGAGCTGAAATTCACATTGTACTGAATGAGCTGAAATTGTGACAGCAGGGACAGCAAGAGTGACGATAGGGAGAGAGAGTGACGACAGGGAGAGAGAGTGACGACAGTGACAGCAGAGAGAAAGAGAGTGACAGCAGGGAGAGAGTGACAGTAACGACAGGGAGAGAGGGTGACAGCAGGGGAACATAACCTGACTCATTTGTCCTGGCGGCGGCGGTGAGCTAGCACGGCACTCTACACAACCGCCGAGCAGGGACGGGAGCAACATGTGCAGCAGGATGGCCATTTCCCTCGCCTCCTGCTGCACTTTCATTTCCGGGTCAGTGGAAGAAGTGGCGGTATACCATACCGCTGTATACCGCCCCACTTCAACCACTGGGTAGCATCCTGTGTTGTCATAGTATACAAGGGGAGCAGCCTGTGTTGTCATAATATACAGGAGGAGCGCCTGTGTTGTCATAATATACAGGGTAAGCGGCCTGTATTGTCATAATATACAGGGGTAGCATCCTGTGCTGTCATAATATACAGGGTGAGCGGCCTGTGTTGTCATAATATACAGGGGTAGCATCCTGTGCTGTCATAGTATACAGGAGGAGCGTCCTGTGTTATCATTATATACAGGGGGAGCGGCCTGTGTTGTCATAATATACAGGGGTAGCGTCCTGTACTGTCATAATATACAGGGGTAGCATCCTGTGTTATCATTATATACAAGGGGAGCGGCCTGTGTTGTCATAATATACAAGGGTAGCTTTCTTTGCTGTCATAGTATACAGGTGTATCCTGTGCTGTCATTATATACAGGGGGAGCGGCCTGTGTTGTCATAATATACAGGAGTAGCATCCTGTGCTGTCATAGTATACAGGGGAAGCGGCCTGTGTTGTCATAATATACAGGGGTAGCATCCTGTGCTGTCATAGTATACAGGGGGAGTGGCCTTTGTTGTCATAATACACAGGGGGAGCGACCTGTGTTGTCATAATATACAGGGGTAGCTTCCTTTGCTGTCATAGTATACAGGGGTAGCATCCTGTGCTGTCATAGTATACAGGGGGAGTGGCTTGTGTTGTCATAGTGTACAGGGGTAGCATCCTGTGCTGTCATAGAATACAGGGGGAGTGGCCTGTGTTGTCATAGTTTACAGGGGTAGCATCCTGTGCTGTCATAGTATACAGGGGGAGTGGCCTGTGTTGTCATAATATACAGGGGTAGCATCCAGTGCTGTCATAGTATACAGGGGGAGCGACCTGTGTTGTCATAATATACAGGGGTAGCGGCCTGGGTTGTCATAATATACAGGGGGAGCGGCCTGTGTTGTCATAATATACAGGGGGAGCGGCCTGTGCTGTCATAGTATACAGGAGGAGCGGCCTGTGTTGTCATAATATACAGGGGGAGCGTCCTGTGCTGTCATAGTATACAGGGGAAGTGTCCTGTGTTGTCATAATATACAGGGGTAGCATCCTGTGTTGTCATAGTATACAGGTGTAACATCCTGTGCTGTCATAGTATACAGAAGGAGTGTCCTATGTTGTCATAATATACAGGGGGAGCGTCCTGTGCTGTCATAGTATACAGGGGGAGCAGCCTGTGTTGTCATAATATACAGGGGTAACATCCTGTGCTGTCATAGTATACAGGGGGAGTGTCCTGTGTTGCCGTAATATACAAGAGGAGCGGCCTGTGTTGTCATAATATGCAGGGGTAGCATCAGTGGTCGAAGTGGAAATTTTTAAATGGGGGTATGCAAAAGTCAAGGACTCAATCATGCGCTCGCTCGCGCTCCAGAAAAGGGGGCGTGGTCACTTAAAAGGGAGCATGTCTAGTGTAGTAGAACCCCTTATATTATCTAGTACTGGTGCCCCTTTCACCTTATAGCACACGGTACGAGCTGAAATTCACATTGTACTGAATGAGCTGAAATTGTGACAGCAGGGACAGCAAGAGTGACGACAGGGAGAGAGAGTGACGACAGTGACAGCAGAGAGAAAGAGAGTGACAGCAGGGAGAGAGTGACAGTAACGACAGGGAGAGAGGGTGACAGCAGGGGAACATAACCTGACTCATTTGTCCTGGCGGCGGCGGTGAGCTAGCACGGCACTCTACACAGCCGCCGACCGCCGAGCAGGGACGGGAGCAACATGTGCAGCAGGATGGCCATTTCCCTCGCCTCCTGCTGCACTTTCATTTCCGGGTCAGTGGAAGAAGTGGCGGTATACCATACCGCTGTATACCGCCCCACTTCAACCACTGGGTAGCATCCTGTGTTGTCATAGTATACAAGGGGAGCAGCCTGTGCTGTCATAATATACAGGAGGAGCGGCCTGTGTTGTCATAATATACAGGGTAAGCGGCCTGTGTTGTCATAATATACAGGGGTAGCATCCTTTGCTGTCATAATATACAGGGTGAGCGGCCTGTGTTGTCATAATATACAGGGGTAGCATCCTGTGCTGTCATAGTATACAGGGGGAGCAGCCTGTGCTGTCATAATATACAGGGGTAGCATCCTGTGTTGTCATAATACACAGGGGGAGTGGACTGTGTTGTCATAATTGACGGGAGGAGCGGCCTGTGGCATCCTACTCTACAGGGGGAGCGGCCTGTGTTATAATATTTACTTCCTTTCGTTCCTCACACTCACTGCTTGACCCATTCCAGTCTGAGTTCCGTCCACTCCACTGAAACTGCCCTTACAAAAGTCTGCAATGACCTCCATGCTGCTAAATCCTACTCTCTACTTATTCTTCTTGATCTCTCTGCTGCTTTTGACACTGTTGACCACTCTCTCCTACTGCAAATCCTTCACTACATTGGTCTGCGTGATACTGCCCTCTCCTGGCTGTCCTACCTCTCTGACCAGTCCTTCTCTGTCTCGTCTCATGACTCCACCTCCCCCTCACTTCCACTAACTGTAGGTGTCCCCCAAGGTTCTGTCCTTGGTCCTCTTCTTTTCTCTAACGTCCTAGTGGATGCTGGGGACTCCGTAAGGACCATGGGGAATAGACGGGCTCCGCAGGAGACATGGGCACTTTAAGAAAGAATTTAGATTCTGGTGTGCTCTGGCTCCTCCCTCTATGTCCCTCCTCCAGACCTCAGTTTGAATCTGTGCCCGGACGAGCTGGGTGCTACTTAGTGAGCTTGCTATAAGAAAGTATTTTGTTAGGTTTTTTATTTTCAGACAGATTTGCTGGCAACAGACTCCCTGCATCGTGGGACTGAGGGGAGAGAAGCAGCCCTACTCACTGAAGATAGGTCCTGCTTCTTAGGCTACTGGACACCATTAGCTCCAGAGGGATCGTACACAGGATCTCACCCTTTGTCGTCCGATCCCGGAGCCGCGCCGCCGTCCCCCTCGCAGAGCCGGAAGACAGAAGCTGGGTGAAAGAAGCAAGAAGACTTCGAAATCGGCGGCAGAAGACTCCAGTCTTCATATGAGGTAGCGCACAGCACTGCAGCTGTGCGCCATTGCTCCCACACTACACCCACATTCTCCGGTCACTGTAAGGGTGTAGGGCGCAGGGGGGGGGGCGCCCTGGGCAGCAATTAGAGACCTCTTTGGCAAAAGTTTGCATAATATACAGTTGGGCACTGTATATATGCATGAGCCCCCGCCAAAATTGTACATGAAAGCGGGACAGAAGCCCGCCGTCGAGGGGGCGGGGCTTCTTCCTCAGCACTCACCAGCGCCATGTTTTTTCTCCACAGCACCGCTGAGAGGAAGCTCCCCAGTCTCTCCCCTGCAGTTACACGGTAGAAGAAGGTAAAAAGAGAGGGGGGCCACGTAATTAGGCGCAAAAATCAATATAAACAGCAGCTACTGGGTTAACATTAAGTTACTGTGTTATTCCTGGGTTAATAGCGCTGGGGTGTGTGCTGGCATACTCTCTCTCTATCTCTCCAAAGGGCCTTATGGGGGAATTGTCTTCAGATGAGCATTCCCTGAGTGTGTGGTGTGTCGGTACGTGTGTGTCGACATGTCTGAGGTAAAAGGCTCCCCTAAGGAGGAGATGGAGCAAATGTGTGTGAGAGGGTGTCTCTGTCGACAACGCCGACACCTGTTTGGATATGTGTAATTAAGTGCTAAGGTAAATTTATTCCACAAAAGATTAGAGAACAGACAGGGAATCTACCCATGTCTGTCCCTATGTCGCAGAGACCTTCAGAGTCTCTCAATGATCACTATCCAAAATAATAAACACTGATATCGACACGGAGTTTGACTGCAGTGTCGACTACGATAATGCAAAGTTACAGCCAAAATGGCAGAAAAGTATTCAATATATGATTATTGTAATAAAAGATGTTTTGCATATCACTGATGACTCATCTGTCCCTGACACAAGGGTACACTTGTTTAAGGGGAAGAAATCTGAGGTAAATTTCCCTTCTCTCATGATGATAAAGAGCGGGAATCTCCAGACAAGAGACTGCAGCTTCCCACAAAGAATTCTCAGGCAGTTTCCTTTCCCCACTAGGGCCAGGATACGATGGGAATCTTCCCCTAGGGTGTCACGTTTGCCCAAAAGGTAGCCCTGACGTAACAGCTATTCTCAGGGATCCTGCAGATAGCGTGTGCATTCTGGTACACTACTCAGACCGGCGATTGTGTCGGCATGGGTTTATAGCGCTGTGGCAGCGTGGACAGGTACCTTATCAGCAGAGATTGAGACACTAGTATGTAGATATATATATATATATATATGTATATATATATATATATATATATATATAAAAGATGCTGTCTTAAGAGATATATATATATATATATATATATATAAAACATGCCCAAAGAGACATGAGTATACTGGGTCCTAGAGTCAAAGCTATGTCGATTTCTGCTTGACGTGTCCTGTAGAATATGCAATGGACAGATGATGCCGACTTAAGAGGCATATGGAAGGCTGAGGATTGTGTGGAGAAGGGTTCTCGGACCTGGTCACCACAGCTATAGCTGGTAATTCTGATATTTTGCCTTATATTCCTGCACAGCCTAGAAAAGCACGACATTATAAAATGCAGCCTTTCGAACAAAGAAACAATAAAGTCCGAGGTGCGTCCTTTCTTGCCAGAGGCGGGGGCAGAGGAAAGAAGCTGTCACAACTGAGGGCCTGAGCTGACGGGAGGCAGCCTCAGTTGTAGGGGCTGAGATGTAACGGAACCTGGGAGGTTGTATCAGACCCCTAGACATGTAAGTAACATGTAGAATAACTGCCCGAAGGCGTGACCACGACAACCAGGATAAAAGTCAATGATGTTTATTATGACAAACTCCGTAACACAGCAGCAGTAAAAGGAAACATAAAAGTCAACAGAGGATAAATACAATTCCTGGGGACTACAGGGTGGCAAGGGCCACAGGCACTGGTAGTGTGAGACAGTTCTTATAATCTTCTAGTTGGAAAGTCCTTACCAGGCCTGACTGTAGCAATGGAGAGAACCCAGGATCGTACCAGCTGATGTTCCAGGAACGGCTGGGCTGCTGAAGGTAAAACGGCTGCTGTGGATACTGGCTGGAACCAGACTGTTGTTGGTACGGAGTGGATACTGGCTGGAACCAGTTAAATAATAAACGAACTTGAGAGCGATGAAATAATAATGAAGTTTGGAGTTTGAGAGCGGGGAAATAATAATACCGGTGGAGAGTGGTAAACTGCAGAAAAGGACACCGGCCCTTTAAGAGAAGCTATACACTGCTGGAAGCTGGGCTGGAAGCAGGTGATTGTTTGAGAGCGGTGAAATAATAATACCGGTGGAGAGTGGTAAACTGCAGAAAGGACACCGGCCCTTTAAGAGAAGCTGTACACTGCTGGAAGCTGGGCTGGAAGCAGGTGATTGTTGTAGCTGGAAACAGGTGAGTCCAGAATGGATCGGAGAGTCAGGCTACACCGCAGATGGAATGCTGGTGCGGGTCTCTATAGCAGAAGTCTGGAGACAGGAGCTGGAACCTGGAAGACAACAACAGGAGAGAGACAAACTGGAACTAGGTTAGACAACCAAAGCACTGACGCCTTCCTTGCTCAGGCACAGCATACTTATACCTGCAGCAAGGAAGGGGTTGGCTAGGCAATTATGCAAATCAACAATACAGACAGCAGATTGGTGGAAATAATCAGATGACAAAATCCAAGATGGCTGCGCCCATGCAGACACTTGGAGGGAAGTTTGGTTTGTAATCCATGTGAGAATTGAAACAGTAATGGCGACGCCGGCCACAGGAGACAGGAGACGCTAGACTGACAAGCGCACATTTAACCACGCGGGCACAGCGGAGGCCGCGGCTGATGAAATCACCACTCTGACATTCTGCATGTGGAAACTCAGGAACAGCGGGATCCGGTCCTGGAACGCTGAGCCAGCCTTAGGAGGCATCTGAAGGGTAAGTAATGGCGTCCAGATACCCGGATCGTGACAGCACCCCCCCCCTTTAGGAGTGGCCCCAGGACACTTCTTAGGCTTTAAAGGAAACTTTGCGTGGAAATTTCGGACCAAGGCAGGAGCATGGACGTCTGAGGCATTGGTCCAAGAGCGTTCTTTAGGACCATAGCCCTTCCAGTCAATGAGGTATTGTAACTGACCGTAACGGAAACGTGAGTCCAAAATCTTGGCCACCTCGTACTCGACTCCCCGTTGAGTCTGAACTTTGGGAGCTGGAGGAAGTGCGGAATGAAACCGATTCAGGATCAGCGGTTTCAACAAAGAAACATGAAATGTCCTGGGTATTTTCAAGAAGGATGGTAACTGTAACCTGTAGGCAACAGGATTGATGACTTGTTCAATCTTGAAGGGTCCGATGTAGCGAGGTGCAAATTTCATGCTGGGAACTCTCAACCTCAAATTCTTCGTGGACAGCCACACACGATCACCCACCTTGAGAGCAGGAACCGCTCTACGCTTCCTATCGGCAAACTTCTTATACCTGAATGAGGCTTTAAGCAGGGCTGCGCGGACGTTCCTCCAGTTATTTGAAAACTGACGCAAGGTGACATCCACTGCTGGAACAGAAGTTGTGGGAAGCGGTTGGAATTCTGGGACTTTAGGGTGGAATCCATAATTAATGAAGAATGGTGTAGAAGAAGATGAGGAATGGTATTGATTGTTGTGGCTGAACTCGGCCCAAGGAAGGAGTTGAACCCAGTCATCTTGAGAGGAAGACACATATATATGGAGGAAGGCCTCCAAGTCCTGATTCACCCTCTCGGTTTGACCATTGGTCTGAGGATGGTAAGCCGTGGAAAACTTTAACTTGACTTGGAGGGCTTGACACAAACTTCGCCAAAATTTGGCTACAAATTGTACTCCACGATCCGAGATGATCTCTTCAGGAAGACCGTGAAGTCGGAAGATCTCTTGTATAAACACTTGAGCCAACTTGGAAGCTGACGGAAGACCGGTGAGAGGGATGAAATGTGCCATCTTGGTGAACCGGTCAACTACCACCCAGATGGTATTAAACTTGTTGCAGATAGGTAGATCGGAAACAAAGTCCATCGACAAATGGGTCCAAGGTCGACGGGGAACAGATAATGGAACCAGTTGCCCCGCAGGCGACTGGCGGGAGACTTTGTGTTGGGCACACTTTGGGCAGGAGGCAATAAATTCCATAACGTCCTTCTTCAGAGTTGGCCACCAGTAGGACCTAGAAATAAATTCAAGGGTTTTCTGAATGCCTGTATGTCCAGCAAAACGGGAAGCATGGGCCCAATGCATGAGCTTCTTCCTTAGAACTGGCTTAACAAAACTTTTCCCTGGTGGAGGCGTAGAGTCCATCCCTACCGTGGAGAATGCCAACGGATTAATAATAGGATGCTTGTCTGCAGACTCGGACTCATTTTCTTGCTCCCATGAGCGGGAAAGGGCATCGGCCTTACGATTCTGAGAACCCGGACAGAACTGGAGTTTAAAGTCAAACCTAGAGAAGAAAAGTGCCCATCTGGCCTGACGAGGATTCAGACATTGTGCGCCTTTGAGATATAAAAGATTTTTGTGGTCGGTAAGTATGGTGATTGAGTGGGAAGCTCCCTCCAACAGGTATCTCCACTCCTCCAGAGCGAGCTTGATGGCTAGCAACTCCTGATCGCCAATGGCATAGTTGCGCTCAGCTGGGGAGAACTTCCGGGAGAAGAAACTGCAAGGATGTAGATGTCCATCTTTGGCCCTCTGGGATAACACTGCTCCTACTCCAACGGAGGAGGCATCTACCTCTAAGATAAAAGGAGAGTCGGTGTCGGGCTGTTTCAGAACTGGTGCAGAGATGAACCGTTGCTTCAGAAGGTGAAAGGCCTGTGTAGCTTCCTCGGACCACTTGGACGGATTAGCACCTTTCTTGGTTAATGCAGTGATAGGCGCCACGATGGTGGAGAAGTCTCGTATAAATTTTCTATAATAATTGGCGAACCCTAATAACCTCTGGACCCCTTTGAGGCTTAAGGGTATAGGCCAATTCTGGATTGCTTGGAGTTTCTCAGGATCCATCTCTAGTCCGGAACCGGACACAATGTAACCTAGAAACGGAATGGTTTTAACTTCAAACACACACTTCTCCAATTTACAATAGAGGTGATTGACACGGAGACGGGAAAGAACCTCTTTTACCCAGAAACGATGATCTTCGAGATTATTAGCAAAGATGAGGATGTCGTCTAGATAAACCACGACATGGCGGTACAAGATGTCCCTGAAAATCTCATTCACGAAGTGCTGGAAGACTGCTGGAGCGTTGCTCAATCCGAAGGGCATGACGAGGTACTCATAATGTCCGTCACGGGTGTTAAAGGCGGTCTTCCACTCGTCACCCTCACGGATTCGGATGAGATTGTAGGCACCCCTCAAGTCCAGCTTTGTGAAAATAGTTGCACCACTAACTCTATCAAAGAGCTCGGTAATCAGGGGTAAAGGGTATCGGTTCTTGACGGTAATGTCGTTCAGACCTCTGTAGTCGATGCACGGACGCAGACCACCGTCTTTCTTCTTAACGAAGAAGAAGCCTGCGCCGGCTGGAGAAGAAGATGGTCGGATGAAACCCTTCGCCAGGTTCTCTTTGATGTACTCTTCCATGGAGTGTGTCTCAGGCAGAGACAACGGATAAGTTCGGCCTTGCGGTGGAACCTTCCCTGGAATGAGGTCGATTGGGCAGTCCCATTCTCTATGAGGAGGAAGAATATCAGCAGAGGCTTTACTGAACACGTCCGTGAAGTCTTGATATGGAGGAGGCGGAACATCAGATGACCTGGGGAAGGAAGAACAAACAGGAAGAACTTTGGCTAAACAAGTCTCAGCACAGGAGGGACCCCATGCCAGTATTTGCGTAGTCGTCCAGTCAATTGATGGGTTGTGGAGACGGAGCCATGGAAGGCCTAAAACCACTGGATGTGTGGCTCTTGGAATCACTAAAAAAGAAATATACTCAGAATGAAGAACTCCCACTCTCAGACGAACTGGAAGAGTCCTTAAGGAAATGACTGCGTCAAAAATCTTGCTGCCATCCACGGCAGTCAAAGAGATGGACGAGGACAGTCTCTCGGTGGGTAGGGACCACCGTTTAACATAAGCTTCGGTTATGAAATTCCCAGCTGCTCCGGAATCAAGGAGGGCAATGACGTTCCTGTAACGTTGAGCAATTTGGAGCGACACTGGGAGGTTACAGTCATGAGGAGATGGAGAGGAGATCATTACTCCTAGCCGGCCCTCTCCTTGGCGAGCTAGGATCTGGAGTTTCCCGGACGTTTGGGACAGGCATTGATAGTGTGCGACGGAGCTGCACAGTAGAGACAGAGAGACTCAGAGAGACGTCTTCGGCGCTCAGCGGGAGATAGACGGGAACGACTAATTTGCATAGGCTCATCCTTGGATGGAGATGGTTGACGAGGAGGAGGAGCAGAAGATTTAGGAGTAGATGATCTTCCTCGCTCGGTTGCTCTCTCTCTGAAACGTAGATCAACCTTCGTGCAAAGAGAAATTAGCTCATCCAACTTAGAGGGCAAGTCTCTGGTAGCTAACTCATCCTTGATGCGTTCTGATAAGCCATGCCAGAATGCAGCATACAGGGCCTCGTCGTTCCATGCCAGTTCGGATGCCAGGATTTTAAACTGTATAAGATACTGTCCCACAGTACGTGTTCCCTGGCGTAAACGGAGAATCTCAGATGAAGCAGATGTTATCCGGCCTGGCTCGTCGAAGATGCGCCTGAATGTAGCTACAAAGTCAGTATAGGAGGATAGCAGGGGATCAGACTTCTCCCATAAAGGTGATGCCCAGTCAAGGGCTGAGCCACTGAGAAGGGAGATGATATAGGCAATTTTGGTACGGTCACTGAAGAAATTGCCAGGTAGAAGCTCAAAGTGGATTTCACATTGATTGAGAAATCCCCTGCAGAACCTTGGAGATCCATCAAATTTTGCTGGCGTTGAAAGATGAAGATGTGGACTGGAAATGGGTAAGGTGGGTGGGGTTACAGCTGGTGTTACTGTAGTGGACGCACCGGACGTGCCAGGTCCACGGAGGGTCGTTTGAATCCCATCCAGCCGTGTAGAGAGATCCTGGAGACAGCGGATGATGTGGCCCTGTGCAGCCTCCTGATGTTCAAGTCGGGCTGCCAGTTCTTGCATCGGCCTGGCCGCTTGATCCTGGTCTCCGGCTGGATTCATTAGGTCAGTGCTTACTGTCACAACTGAGGGCCTGAGCTGACGGGAGGCAGCTTCAGTTGTAGGGGCTGAGATGTAACGGAACCTGGGAGGTTGTATCAGACCCCTAGACATGTAAGTAACATGTAGAATAACTGCCCGAAGGCGTGACCACGACAACCAGGATAAAAGTCAATGATGTTTATTATGACAAACTCCGTAACACAGCAGCAGTAAAAGGAAACATAAAAGTCAACAGAGGATAAATACAATTCCTGGGGACTACAGGGTGGCAAGGGCCACAGGCACTGGTAGTGTGAGACAGTTCTTATAATCTTCTAGTTGGAAAGTCCTTACCAGGCCTGACTGTAGCAATGGAGAGAACCCAGGATCGTACCAGCTGATGTTCCAGGAACGGCTGGGCTGCTGAAGGTAAAACGGCTGCTGTGGATACTGGCTGGAACCAGACTGTTGTTGGTACGGAGTGGATACTGGCTGGAACCAGTTAAATAATAAACGAACTTGAGAGCGATGAAATAATAATGAAGTTTGGAGTTTGAGAGCGGTGAAATAATAATACCGGTGGAGAGTGGTAAACTGCAGAAAAGGACACCGGCCCTTTAAGAGAAGCTATACACTGCTGGAAGCTGGGCTGGAAGCAGGTGATTGTTTGAGAGCGGTGAAATAATAATACCGGTGGAGAGTGGTAAACTGCAGAAAGGACACCGGCCCTTTAAGAGAAGCTGTACACTGCTGGAAGCTGGGCTGGAAGCAGGTGATTGTTGTAGCTGGAAACAGGTGAGTCCAGAATGGATCGGAGAGTCAGGCTACACCGCAGATGGAATGCTGGTGCGGGTCTCTATAGCAGAAGTCTGGAGACAGGAGCTGGAACCTGGAAGACAACCACAGGAGAGAGACAAACTGGAACTAGGTTAGACAACCAAAGCACTGACGCCTTCCTTGCTCAGGCACAGCATACTTATACCTGCAGCAAGGAAGGGGTTGGCTAGGCAATTATGCAAATCAACAATACAGACAGCAGATTGGTGGAAATAATCAGATGACAAAATCCAAGATGGCTGCGCCCATGCAGACACTTGGAGGGAAGTTTGGTTTGTAATCCATGTGAGAATTGAAACAGTAATGGCGACGCCGGCCACAGGAGACAGGAGACGCCAGACTGACAAGCGCACATTTAACCACGCGGGCACAGCGGAGGCCGCGGCTGATTAAATCACCACTCTGACATTCTGCATGTGGAAACTCAGGAACAGCGGGATCCGGTCCTGGAACGCTGAGCCAGCCTTAGGAGGCATCTGAAGGGTAAGTAATGGCGTCCAGATACCCGGATCGTGACAGAAGCTGCACAACACAGCTAGTTCCCAGGAACAGAAGTCCTCCCCGGCCTCTAAAAAAATCCACCGCATGTCGCTGGGGCTCCACAGGCGGAGCTAGGCCCGGTGGGGGCACGCCTTCGTAAGTTCAGCCACAAGTGGGTTCACTCCCTGTTAGATCCCTGGGCAATAGATATTGTGTCTCAGGGATACAAGCTGGACTTTGAGAAGATGCCCCCTCACCGACGGCCCTGCCGGCTCCCCCCCCCCCCCCCCCCCCCGAGAGGGAAACAGTGTTAACTGCAATTCACAAATTGTATCTTCAACAGGTGGTAGTCAAGGTTCCCTTCCTTCAACATGGAGGGGGTTATTATTCGACCATGTGGTAGTCCCGAAACCGGACGGTTCGGTCAGACCCATATTGAATTTAAAATCCCTGAACATATACCTGAAAAGGTTCAAGTTCAAGATGGAATCGCTAAGAGCGGTCATTGCAAGCCTGAAAGGGGGAGATTTTAATATCAGGCGTACCTCAGAATTGCGGTACGGGATTGTCATTACCAATTTCAGACGTTGCCGTTTGGTCTCTCCACGGCCCCGAGAATGTTCACCAAGGTAATGGCGGAAATGATGGTGCTCCTGCGGAAGCAAGGCGTCACTATTATCACGTACTTGGACGATCTCCTCATAAAAGCGAGATCAAGAGAGCAGTGGCTGAACAGCGTATCACTTTCTCTGGAAGTGTAACGGCAACACGGCTGGATTCTATATATTCCAAAGTCGCAGTTGGTTCCTACAGCTCATCTGCCTCTCCTAGGCATGATCCTAGACACAGACCAGAAAAGGGTTTATCTCCCGGTAGAGAGAGTTCAGGAGCTCGTGACACTAGTCAGGAATCTATTAAAACCAAAACAGGTGTCAGTGCATCACTGCACTCGAGTCCTGGGAAGAATGGTGGCATCATACGAGGCCATTCCCTTCGGCAGGTTCCATGCGAGGACCTTCCAATGGGACTTACTGGACAAGTGGTCCGGATCACATCTTCAGATGCATCGGTTAATCACCCTATCCCCCAGGGCCAAGGTGTCTCTCCTGTGGTGGCTGCAGAGTGCTCACCTTCTCGAAGGTCGCAGATTCGGCATTCAGGACTGGGTGCTGGTGACCACGGATGCAAGACTCCGAGGGTGGGGGGCAGTCACATAGGGAAGAAATTTCCAGGGGCTGTGGTCAAGTCAGGAGACTTGCCTTCACATCAACATCTTGGAACTAAGGGCCATATACAACACCCTACGTCAAGCGGAGTCCCTGCTTCGCGACCAACCGGTTCTGATTCAGTCAGACAATATCACCGCAGTGGCTCATGTAAACCACCAAGGTGGCACAAGGAGCGGGGTGGCGATGGTAGAAGCCACCAGAATTCTTCGCTGGGCGGAGAATCACGTAAGAGCACTGTCAGCAGTGTTCATTCCGGGAGTGGACAACTGGGAAGCAGACTTCCTCAGCAGGCACGACCTCCACCCGGGAGAGTGGGGACTTCATCAAGAAGTCTTCGCGCAGATTGCAAGGAGGTGGGAACTGCCACAGGTGGACATGATGGCATCCCGCCTCAACAAAAAGCTACAGAGATATTGCGCCAGGTCAAGAGACACTCAGGCGATAGCTGTAGACGCACTAGTGACACCGTGGGTGTTCCAGTCGGTTTATGTATTTCCTCCTCTTCCTCTCATACCAAAGGTGCTGAGAATCATAAAAAAAAAAAAAAGAAGAGTGCGAACAATACTCATTGTTCCGGATTGGCCAAGAAGGACTTGGTATCCGGATCTGCAAGAAATGCTCACAGAGGACCCATGGCCTCTGCCTCTAAGACAGGACTTGTTGCAACAGGGGCCCTGTCTGTTCCAAGACTTACTACGGCTGCGTTTGACGGCATGGCGGTTGACCGCCGGATCCTAGCAGAAAAAGGCATTCCGGATGAGGTTATTCCTACGCTGATAAAGGCTAGGAAGGACGTGACGCCTAAACATTATCACCGCATATGGCGAAAATATGTTGCTTGGTGTGAGGCCAGGAATGCTCCTACGGAGGAATTCCAGCTGGGCCGTTTCCTTCACTTCCTACAGTCGGGAGTGACTTTGGGCCTGAAATCTGGTTCCATTAAGGTCCAGATTTCGGCTCTATCCATTTTCTTTCAAAAAGAACTGGCTTCTCTTCCTGAAGTCCAGACGTTTGTAAAGGGAGTGCTGCATATTCAGCCCCCTTTTGTGCCTCCAGTGGCACCTTGGGATCTTAACGTGGTGTTGAGTCTCCTGAAGTCACACAGGTTTGAGCCACTCAAAACCGTGGAGTTAAAATTTCTCACGTGGAAGGTGGTCATGCTATTAGCCTTGGCTTCAGCTAGGCGTGTGTCAGAATTAGCGGCTTTGTCACATAAAAGACCCTATCTGGTTTTCCATATAGACAGGGCAGAATTGCGGACCCGTCCACAATTTCTGCCAAAAGTGGTGTCATCCTTTCATATGAACCAACCTATTGTGGTGCCTGTGGCTACTCGTGACTTGGAGGATTCCGAGTTACTAGATGTGGTCAGGGCTTTGAAGGTTTATGTAGCCAGAACGGCTAGGGTCAGGAAAACAGAATCTTTGTTGACCCTGTATGCTTCCAACAAGCTTGGGGCGCCTACTTCAAAGCAAACTATTGCTCGCTGGATCTGTAACACGATTCAGCAGGCTCATTCTGTGGCTGGGTTGCCGCTGCCTAAATCAGTTAAGGCCCATTCCACAAGTAAGGTGGGCTCTTCTTGAGCGGCTGCCCGAGGGGTCTCGGCATTACAGCTTTGCCGAGCGGCTACTTGGTCAGGTTCAAACACCTTTGCAAAGTTCTACAAGTTTGATACCCTGGCTGAGGAGGACCTTGTGTTTGCTCATTCGGTGCTGCAGAGTCATCCGCACTCTCCCGCCCGTTTGGGAGCTTTGGTATAATCCCCATGGTCCTTACGGAGTCCCCAGCTTCCACTAGGACGTTAGAGAAAATAAGATTTTACTTACCGGTAAATCTATTTCTCGTAGTCCGTAGTGGATGCTGGGCGCCCGTCCCAAGTGCGGACTTCTTCTGCAATACTTGTATATAGTTATTGCTGCAATAAGGGCTTTGTTATGGTTGCATCAGGGTTGATCTGATGCTCCGTTGTTGTTCATACTGTTAACTGGGTAAGTTTATCACGAGTTATACGGTGTGATTGGTGTGACTGGTATGAGTCTTGCCCTGGATTCCAAAATCCTTTCCTTGTACTGTCAGCTCTTCCGGGCACAGTTTCTCTAACTGAGGTCTGGAGGAGGGACATAGAGGGAGGAGCCAGTGCACACCAGTATCCAAATTCTTTCTTAAAGTGCCCTGTCTCCTGCGGAGCCCGTCTATTCCCCATGGTCCTTACGGAGTCTCCAGCATCCACTACGGACTACGAGAAATAGATTTAACGGTAAGTAAAATCTTATTTTTAATGATTTCGGTATGCTGTTTGGGCAACAGTATGCCTGCGCCATGGGAGTTTGGGGGGGGGGAGGGGGGGGGCGGTCACCGGCCTCCTGAGATGCAGAGCCGCTTCTCCGCTGCAGGGCCACTGTCCTGAGGGGCTGTTTGTTCAGCGGGGCATGGCGCCTTGACTGTCACAGCCGTAGCATGCCGCACACCCCTAACACTGCCTGAAGGTGATCGTCGGTGAGTACCAGCCGGGGGCCACACTAGGGGGGGTCCCTCGGTCAAATGTGTGGCCTAAGCGTGGGTGCGGCGTACGGGTCCCTCCTGGGGGGGACCCGCTATAGCCCCTGTGTGAGACTGGCTAAACCCAGGTAAATGGTTGGTTCATGTGAAGTTGTACATACATAAGGAGACATGGCCAGTATAAATATTTCTCTTACGTCCTAGAGGATGCTGGGGTCCACATTAGTACCATGGGGTATAGACGGGTCCACCAGGAGCCATTGGCACTTTAAGAGTTTGAGAGTGTGGGCTGGCTCCTCCCTCTATGCCCCTCCTACCAGACTCAGTTTAGAAAATGTGCCCGGAGGAGCCGGTCACAGCTAGGGGAGCTCTACAGAGCTTTTCTAGTAAAGTTTATTTTAGAGTTTGTCTTTTTACAGGGAGGCTGTTGGCAACAGCCTGCCTGCAACAAGGGAATAAGGGGGGGAGCAGTGTCCGCCCTGCGTGGTCTGAGCCACTGTCTCCGCTGACTGGACACTGAGCTCCTGAGGGGATCGATCGTTCTCCGCCACAGGGTACCGCTCGCCCCAGCAGCATGCCGACGACCCCTTACAGAGCTGGAGAGTGGTGAGTGAGACACCGACATCCCTAGCAAGTGGGGGGCTGGTGTGAAGATGGCGGCAACGTGGAAGGAGCGCAGTATTAACCGCTTCTGTGAAGGTTCAGAAGCACATGGTGCGGTGCTGTGAGGGGCGCCCTGGGCCAGAACTTACCCCCACACTGGTCCACAAGCCTGTCGGGGTCCACGGATCTGAGCCAGAACGTTTCTTCTCAGGCCAGTATAATCTAAGAAGAGCGGGAAGACAGCGTCATTAAGGGGGCGGAGCTTCTCAGAGCGGACCCAGCAGCGTTCCAGCGCCATTTTCCTGCCTACACAGCGCTGGAAGGAAGAACAGGTCCCTCCACAGCAACTCCAGCTATCAGTACACGGTACCAGGGGGTTGTAGAAGAGGGGGAGGCTGTAATAAGGCTGTGGATCCTATTAAGGATCACAGCCAGTGCTGACAAGGGGTTTTTTCCTTGCTACAAAGCGCTGTGTGTGGGTTGGCTCCAATCTCTGTGTCTCTCTTGCCATTCTTGGGGGGGAAACTCTGCCCTGTACCCTGTGTGTGTGGAGTGTTTGCTGGTCTCCTTTAGCTATGTCCAGGGACACTGTGCCATATGCTGCAGAGGATTTATCCTCCCAGGATGATCCCATTCCATGTAATCAGGATAGCACTGGTTTAGCACAGATACAAGCAAGGGAACCAGAGTGGTTTTCCCCTATCAAATCTTGGATTTCTCAGATTTCTGACAGGGTTGCAAGTAATGAATCTGCAACCCAGGTATTACAGAGCTCTATGGCAGTATGGCCCTGTTCTGGTACCTCAGGACGCCCCGCTATATACCCCAATAAGCGTGCGCTTGTGCATGTCACACAAGACGACACGGATACCAATTCTGACACCACAGACGGTGATGGGGATATGTTGCGGGGGTCCACAATTGTTGATAGAGGCTATCAGGGATGTGTTGACTGTTAATGATACCACACCTGAGCAGGTTGAGGAGGCTTTTTTCACTCACTAACCTTCCCTGCATCAAAGGAGCTGAATGCTATATTTGAAAAAACATGGGAAAACCCTGAGAAAAAAATCCAGGTCCCTAAGAGGGTCCAGGTGGCATTTCCTTTCCCTGAGGAGGATAGGAAAAAAATGGGAAAAGCCGCCGATTGTTGACGCATCTGTGTCTAGACTCAAAGAAGGTGGTTTTACCTGTTCCGGGATCTACCGCCTTGAAGGAGCCGGCAGATAGGAAGATTGATAACACGCTTATATCAATGTACACTGCTTCAGGGGCCATATTATGTCCCACTATTGCTAGTGCATGGATTGCATAGGCTATAGTAAAGTGGTCGGCTACCTTACTTGAGGATTTGGATACGATGGAAAGGGATGACGTTGCTTTATATTTCTCTTACGTCCTAGAGGATGCTGGGGACTCCGTAAGGACCATGGGGTATAGACGGGCTCCGCAGGAGATAGGGCACCTAAAAAGAACTTTTACTATGGGTGTGCACTGGCTCCTCCCTCTATGCCCCTCCCCCAGACCTCAGTTAGATTCTGTGCCCAGAGGAGAAGGGTGCACTGCAGAGAGCTCTCCAGAGTTTTCTGTTGAAAAATAATTTTGTTAGGTTTTTTATTTTCAGGGAGTCCTGTTGGCAACAGGCTCCCTGCATCGTGGGTCTGAGGGGAGAGAAGCAGGGCTGGCTTAATGGTTGGGCTCTGTTTCTAAGGCTACTGGACACCATTAGCTCCAGAGGGAGTCGGAACACAGGTCTCACCTGGGGTTCGTCCCGGAGCCGCGCCGCCGTCCTCCTCACAGATGCCGAAGATAGAAGCCGGGTGAGTATGAGAAGGCAGAAGACATCATAGGCGGCAGAAGACATCAGATCTTCATGAGGTACCGCTGCGCGCCATTGCTCCCAGTCACACACACAGAGCAGCACTGAAGGGTGCAGGGCGCAGGGGGGGGGGAGGGGGCGCACTGGGCAGCAATAAACCTCTAATTTGGGCACTGACAAGGTAGATTAGGCTGCTGGGCAGTAATTCTACGATCCCCCGCCATTTTCTATAACAAAAATCACTGGGACCGAAGCCCGCCGTCGGGTGGGCGGAGCTTGATCCCCAGCACTAACCAGCGCCATTTTCTCCACAGAAGCTGCATGAGGAAAACGCTGGCTCCCTGGTCTCTCCCCTGCTGAACACAGGCTGGAAAAAAGAGGAGGGGGGCATTTTGAGCGCAGTGAGTGGGAATCTGGTCATTTTATTTATATATATATATATATATATATATATATAAACGCTATCTGGTCATAGTGTTATTAAGCGCTGGGTGTGTGCTGGCATACGCTCTCTCTGTCTCTCCTAAGGGCCTGGTTGGGGTTTTGTCCCCTTATAGGTTAATCCCTGTGTGTGTGGGGTGTCGGTACGTGGTGTCGACATGTCTGAAGCGGAAGGCTTTTCCAAGTAGGAGGTGGAGCAAATGAGTGGTGTGTCCCCGTCGGTTGTGCCGACTCAGGAGTGGATGGACATGTGGCATATGTTGAATGCAAGTGTGGCATCCTTACATAAGAGGCTTGATAAGGCTGAATTAGGGGGGACATCAGGGGGTCAATCCTCGGATTGGACCGACTCACAGGGCCCGTCGGGGTCTCAAAAGCGTCCCTTAACACAAGACACTACTACCGACACGGACTCTGATTCCAGTGTCGACTATGACGAAGTGAAATTGCACCCTAGGGTGACAAAAAGCATTCAGTGTATGATTGTGGCAATAAGGGATGTGTTGCATATTACGGATGAACCCTCGGTCCCCGACACAAGGGTGCACATGTTTAAGGGAAAGAAACAGATTATAAATTTTCCCACATCTCATGAACTAAATGATTTCTTTGAAAAAGCTTGGGAGACTCCGGAAAAGAGACCGCAGATACCCAAAAGAATTTATATGGCATAACCCTTCCCTAAACAGGACAGGAAGCGTTGGGAATCACCTCCCACTGTGGACAAGGCCCTGACGCGCTTGTCCAAGAAAGTGGCGCTACCGTCTCCTGACACAGCTGCCCTTAGGGACCCTGCAGATCGCAAGAGACTACCTTAAAGTGTATTTATTCTCATACTGGAGCAGTCCTTAGACCGACAATTGCGTCGGCATGGGTGTGTAGAGCGATTTCAGCTTGGACAGATGAGCTGACAGCTGATTTTGATAAGATGGATAAGGATATTATATTCTTAACTCTAACCCATATTAAAGACGCAGTCTTATTTATGAGGGATGCTCAAAGGGACATTGGTTTGCTGGATTCTAGGGCCAATGCCATGTCTATCTCTGCGAGAAGATCCTTATGGACTCGCCAATGGACGGGTGATGCAGATTCCAAAAAACATATGGAAGTTCTACCCTATAAGGGAGATGTATTGTTTGGGGATGGGCTGACGGACCTGGTTTCCACAGCTACAGCAGGTAAATCAAACTTTTTACCATTTATTCCCCAACAGCAAAAGAAAGTACCACCCTATCAGATGCAGTCCTTTCGGTCGCACAAGTCCAGAAGAGGTCGGGGATCCTCCTTCCTCGCCAGAGGTAAGGGCAGAGGCAGAAGAGCACCTGCTTCGGCAGGTGCCCAGGAACAAAAGTCCTCCCCGGCTACTCCAAAGCCCACAGCATGACGCTGGGGCTCCCCTGAGGGAGTCCGCATCGGTGGGGGCACATCTTCGACTTTTCAGCCAGGCTTGGGTCAGCTCAGGCCTGAATCCTTGGGTGTTGGAAATAGTTTCCCAGGGTTCCAAACTGGAATTCGAGGAGGTGCCCCCGCGCTGATTTTTCAAATCGGCCCTACCAGCTTCCACATCGGAACGGATGTAGTGCTAGCTGCAATTCAAATGCTGTGTCTACAGCAAGTAATAATCAGGGTTCCCCTGAACCAGCAGGGAAGAGGTTACTACTCAACCCAATTTGTGGTCCCGAAACCGGACGGTTCGGTCAGACCTATTTTGAATCTGAAGTCCCTAAACCTGTACATACAAAGATTCAAATTCAAAATGGAATCCCTCAGAGCGATAATAGCCAATATGGAGGAGGGGGAGTTTATGGTGTCTCTGGACATAAAGGATGCGTACCTTCATGTCCCCATATATTCCCCCCATCAGGAATACCTGAGATTCGCTGTACAGGATTGTCATTACCAATTTCAGACGTTGCCGTTTGGTCTTTACACGGCCTTGAGGATTTTCACCAAGATAATGGTGGAAATGATGGTGGTCCTGCGCAAGCATGGAGTCACAATTATCCCATACTTGGACGATCTCCTAATAAAAGCGAGATCCAGAAAGAAATTGCTGAGCAGCGTGGCGCTCTCTCTGAGAGTGCTCCAGTAACACGGTTGGATTCTAAATCTACCGAAGTCACAGTTGATTCCGACAACTCGGCTAACGTTCCTAGGTATGATACTGGATACGGAACAAATGAAGGTCTTTCTCCCACTGGAGAAAGCCCAGGACATCCAGAACATGGTCAGAGACCTGCTAAAAACGAATAGGGTGTCAGTTCACCAATGCACTCGAGTTCTGGGAAAAATGGTGGCGGCCTACGAGGCCATTCCCTTCGGAAGGTTCCATGCAAGGACTTTTCAATGGGACCTTCTGGACAAGTGGTCCGGGTCCCATCTGCACTTACATCGGAAAATAACTCTGTCCTCAGGGGCCAGGGTGTCTCTCCTGTGGTGGTTGCAAAGTACTCACCTGCTGGAGGGTCGCAGGTTCGGAATTCAGGATTGGATCTTGGTTACCACGGACGCGAGCCTCCGAGGATGGGGAGCAGTCACACAAGGAAGAAATTTTCAGGGACTGTGGTCAGACCAGGAGTCCTGTCTACACATCAATGTGTTGGAACTCAGGGCCATTTACAATGGCCTTCGACAAGCGGAGAGTTCTTCGAAACCTACCGGTTCTGATTCAATCAGACAATGTCACAGCAGTTGCTCATGTGAATCGCCAAGGCGGGACAAGAAGCAGAGTCGCGATGGCGGATGCCACCAGGATTCTTCGCTGGGCGGAAAATCACGTAAGCGCTCTGTCGGCTGT
Source organism: Pseudophryne corroboree (assembly GCF_028390025.1). Classification (NCBI taxonomy): domain Eukaryota; kingdom Metazoa; phylum Chordata; class Amphibia; order Anura; family Myobatrachidae; genus Pseudophryne; species Pseudophryne corroboree. The sequence continues at coordinate 291,236 of NW_026967520.1, read as the reverse complement.
CTTCATTCCGGGAGTGGACAACTGGGAAGCGGACTTCCTCAGCAGACACGATCTCCATCCAGGAGAGTGGGGACTTCATCAAGAAGTCTTTGCAGACGTAACGCGTCTTTGGGGAACTCCTCAAATAGACATGATGGCGTCACGCCTCAACAAAAAGCTTCGGAGGTATTGTGCCTGGTCTCTGGACCCTCTGGCAGTAGCAGTAGATGCTCTGGTAACACCGTGGGTGTTTAAATCGGTCTACGTGTTTCCTCCTCTTCCTCTCATCACAAAAGTGTTGAGGATCATAAGAAGAAGAAGAAGAGTACAGACGATAATCGTTGTCCCAGACTGGCCTCGAAGGGCCTGGTACTCGGATCTACAAGAGACACAGGAGATCCCTGGCCTCTTCTTCTGAGGGAAGACCTGTTGCAACAGGGGCCCTGTGTTTTTCAAGACTTACCGCGGTTACGTTTGACGGCATGGCGGTTGAACGCCGAATCCTAGCGAAAAAGGGGATTCCGGAAGAGGTCATCCTTACTTTAATAAAGGCTAGGAAGGAGGTGACGGTAAAACATTATCACCGTATCTGGCGAAAGTATGTGTCTTGGTGTGAGACCAAGAATGCACCTATGGAAGATTTTCATCTGGGTCGTTTTCTCCACTTCCTACAGACAGGAGTGGATATGGGCCTGAAATTAGGCTCTGTTAAGGTACAGATTTCGGCCCTCTCGATTTTCTTTCAGAAGGAATTGGCTTCTCTCCCAGAAGTCCAGACGTTTGTAAAGGGAGTGCTGCACATCCAGCCCCCTTTTGTGCCTCCAGTGGCACCATGGGACCTGAACGTGGTGTTGCAGTTCCTAAAATCACACTGGTTTGAACCGCTTAACAAGGTTGAGTTGAAATTTCTTACCTGGAAGGTGGGCATGTTGTTGGCCTTAGCATCAGCAAGGCGCGTGTCAGAATTGACGGCTTTACACACAAGAGCCCCTACTTGATTTTTCATGTGGATCGAGCTGAATTGAGGACACGTCCGCAATTTTTGCCTAAAGTGGTTTCTTCATTCCATATGAATCAACCTATTGTGGTGCCTGTGGCTACAAGTGACCAGGAGGATTCCAGATCCCTGGACGTAGTCAGGGCCTTAAAGATTTATGTAGCCAGGATGGCTACAATTAGGAAAACAGAGGCTCTGTTTGTCCTGTATGCTGCTAATAAGATTGGCGCACCTGCTTCGAAGCAGAATATTGCTAGCTGGATCTGTAGTACAATTCAGCAGGCTCATTCTACGGCTGGATTGCCGGTACCGAATTCGGTTAAGGCCCATTCCACTAGGAAGGTGGGTTCTTCTTGGGCGGCTGCCCGAGGCGTCTCGGCATTACAGCTTTGCTGAGCGGCGTCTTGGTCGGGGTCAAACACTTTTGCTAAATTCTACAAGTTTGATACCCTGGCTGATGAGGACCTAGCGTTTGCTCAGTCGGTGCTGCAGAGTCATACGCACTCTCCCGCCTGATTGGATGCTTTGGTATAAACCCCATGGTCCTTACGGAGTCCCCAGCATCCTCTAGGACGTAAGAGAAAATAAGATTTTAAACCTACCAGTAAATCTATTTCTCCTAGTCCGTAGAGGATGCTGGGCGCCCGTCCCAGTGCAGAAACTCTGCAAGACTTGTATATAGTTGTTGCTTACATAAGGGTTATGTTACAGTTGGAGTCGGTCTTGGACCGTTACTGTTATTGTTCATACGGTTAACTGGTTATGTATGATCCAGGTTACATGGTATGATTGGTGTGGGCTGGTATGAATCTTGCCCTTGGATTTCTAAATCCTGCCTTGTATTGTCCATCTCCACTGGGCACAGTTCTCTAACTGAGGTCTGGAGGAGGGGCATAGAGGGAGGAGCCAGTGCACACCCATAGTAAAAGTTCTTTTTAGGTGCCCTATCTCCTGCGGAGCCCGTCTATACCCCATGGTCCTTACGGAGTCCCCAGCATCCTCTACGGACTAGGAGAAATAGATTTACCGGTAGGTTTAAAATCTTATTTTACGCAACATACATGATTCAGCAGGTTTTATGGTAGAATCCATGAAAGACCTGGGTTCCATGGCTGTGGGAATATCTTCAGCTCGTCGGGACTGTGGCTGCACCAGTGGTCGGCCGACGCGGAATCCAGGAAAAGTGTGGAGTCCCTACCCTATACAGGTGAGGCTCTCTTTGGGGAAGCGCTAGATGCGTGGAAATCCACTGCTACAGCGGGTAAGTCTCCGTTTCTTCCCTCAGCAGCACCTGCTCCATAGAAGTCCTTCTCTTCACCTGCAACGCAGTCCTTTCGGCCTAACAGAACGTCCAATTCCTTCTTTAGGGGAGGTCGAGTTAAGTCCAAGAAACCTGCAGCTGCAGGTTCCCAGGAGCAAAAGCCTGCTTCAGGTACGCCAAAGTCCTCTGCATGACGGTGGACCGCGCGGCCTGGATATGGGGCCAGTGGGAGCCAGACTCAAGACACTTCAGTCACGTCTGGGTATCGTCCGGCCTGGATCCCTGGGTGATAGATATTGTATCCCAGGGATACAGGCTGGAATTTCAAAGTCTCCCTCCTCATCATTTTTTTCAAATCAGGTATGCCAACTGTGTTGGCAGACAGCACTGTACTACAGAACGCTGTCCAAAAACTGGTGGAGGCACAGGTCATTGTACCAGTACCACCTCACATGCAGAACAAAGGTTACTATTTGAACCTTTTCATGGTACCAAAACCGGATGGTTCGGTCAGGCCCATTCTGAACCTAAAATCATTAAACCCCTTTCTAAAGGAGTTCAAGTTCAAGATGGAGTCTCTCAGGGCGGTGATATCAGGTCTGGAAGAGGGGGAGTTCCTGGTATCTCTGGATATCATTGCTGGACTGTCATTTCCAGTTCCAGGCCCTGCCATTCGGCCTCCCCACGGCACCAAGGGTGTTTACCACGGTGATGGCAGAAATTATGATTCTCCTCCGCAAACGGGGTGTGAACATCATTCCATATCTGGACGATCTGCTGATAAAGGCATTGTCCAAGGAGAAGCTGCTGCAATCCATTGTTCTTACAACATGCCTCCTCGAGAGTCATGGTTGGATCCTGAACCATTCCAAAGTCACATTTGGAACCAACCCAGGGGTTATCATTTCTGGGAATGATCCTGGACATGGAAGTGCAAAAGGTGTTTCTGCCGCAGGAAAAGGCATTGGTGATACAAACTATGGTCCGGGAGGTCCTGAAGCCATCCCGGGTGTCGGTTCATCAGTGCATTTGCCTATTGGGAAAGATGGTGGCCTCTTACGAGGCTCTCCAGTTCGGGAGGTTCCACGCTCGGACCTTCCAACTGGATCTCCTAGACAAATGGTCGGGATCTCATCTCCACATACACCAGAGAATTCGTCTGTCACCAAAGGCAAGGATTTCACTCCTCTGGTGGCTCCACTTGCCTCACCTTCTAGAGGGCCGCAGGTTCGGGATTGAGGACTGGGTCCTTCTAACCACGGATGCGACCCTTCGGAGCTGGGGAGCAGTCACTCAATGAGTAACCTTCCAAGGACGGTGGTCAAGTCTGGAAGCCGGCCCGCCCATCAACATCCTGGAACTCAAAACCGTCTACAACGGTCTTCTTCAGGCGGCCCCTCTTCTAAGAAATCAGGCCATTCAAGTGCAGTCGGACAACGTAACAACAGTGGCTTACATAAACCGACAAGGCGGAACGAAGAGCAGAGCGTCAATGTCAGAGGTGTCAAAAATACTTCTCTGGACAGAAAAACATGCGTTAGCGCTGTCAGCCATCTTCATTCTGGGAGTAGACAACTGGGAAGCAGATTCCTGAGCAGACACGATCTCCATCCAGGAGAGTGGGGACTCCATCCGGAGGTGTCCAAGGAAATAACAGATCTTTGGGGTTTACCCCAAATAGACATGATGGCCTCTCGTCTCAACAAGAAGCTTCGGTGTTCAAGCGATCCTCATTGCCCCAGACTGGCCAAGAAGGGCTTGGTATGCAGCCCTTCTGAATCTACTGCAAGAAGAGCCGAGGCCTCTTCCTCTTCGGGAGGACCTGCTGCAGCAGGGGCCGTTCGCCTATCAAGACTTACCGCAGCTACGTTTGACGACATGGAAGTTGAGCGCCTGATTCTTGCTCGGAAGGGCATTCCGAAGAAGGTTATTCCTACCCTCATACAGGCTAGGAAAGGAGTAACGTCTAAACATTACCATCGTATTTGGAAGAAATATGTCTCTTGGTGTGAGTCCAAGAAGTTTCCTACGGTGGAGTTTCAACTGGGACATTTCCTACTCTTCCTGCAAGCAGGAGTGGATATGGGTCTGAGGTTGGGATCTGTGAAGGTCCAGATTTCAGCCCTATCCATTTTCTTTCAGAAACAATTGGCTGCCCTCCCTGAGACATTCAGACCTTTTTGAAGGGAGTTCTGCATATCCAACCTCCCTTTGTACTGCCTACGGCGCCTTGGGACCTTAACGTGGTGTTGCAGCTCCTCCAGTCGGATTGGTTCGAACCTCTACAGGAGGTAGAGGTCAAATTTCTTACATGGAAGGCAGTCACTTTGTTGGCCTCGGCTTCTGCTAGACGTGTGTCCGAGCTGGGGGCTTTGTCCTGTAAAAGCCCTTACTTGATCTTCCACGAAGATCGAGCTGAGCTCCGGACTCGTTGGCAGTTTCTTCCAAAGGTTGTGTCGGCATTTCATATTAACCAACCTTTCTCTGACGTCCTAGTGGATGCTGGGAACTCCGTAAGGACCATGGGGAATAGACGGGCTCCGCAGGACACTGGGCACTCTAAAAGAAAGATTAGGTACTATCTGGTGTGCACTGGCTCCTCCCTCTATGCCCCTCCTCCAGACCTCAGTTAGAATCTGTGCCCGGCCAGAGCTGGGTGCTCCTAGTGGGCTCTCCTGAGCTTGCTAGAAAGAAAGTATTTGTTAGGTTTTTTATTTTCAGTGAGATCTGCTGGCAACAGACTCACTGCTACGTGGGACTGAGGGGAGAGAAGCAAACCTACCTGCGTGCAGCTAGCTTGTGCTTCTTAGGCTACTGGACACCATTAGCTCCAGAGGGTTCGAACACAGGGCCTGACCTCGATCGTCCGTTCCCGGAGCCGCGCCGCCGTCCCCCTTGCAGAGCCAGAAGACAGAAGAAGAAGATGAAATCGGCGGCAGAAGACTCCGGTCTTCATTAAGGTAGCGCACAGCACTGCAGCTGTGCGCCATTGCTCCCACAGCACACCACACACTCCGGTCACTGTAGGGTGCAGGGCGCTGGGGGGGGGACGCCCTGGGCAGCAATTATATTACCTTTTGGCTAAATATACACATAATACAGTCTACTAACTGTGTATGTGTAAAAAACCCCGCCATTAAGTTAAAGAAAACGCGGGACAGAAGCCCGCCGCTGAGGGGGCGGGGCCTTCTTCCTCAGCACACCAGCGCCATTTTCCCTTCACAGCTCCGCTGGAAGCACGCTCCCAGGCTCTCCCCTGCAGTATCCAGGTACAAGACGGGTTTAAAAGAGAGGGGAGGGCACATAAATTTTAGGCGCAAATCGATACACACAAGCAAGCTATTGGGAAAATCACTTATTAGCAGTGTAAAATCCCTGTGTTATATAGCGCTTGTGGTGTGTGCTGGCATACTCTCTCTTTGTCTCCCCAAAGGACTTTGTGGGGGTCCTGTCCTCAGTCTGAGCATTCCCTGTGTGTGTGCGGTGTGTCTGTACGGCTGTGTCGACATGTTTGATGAGGAGGGTTACGTGGAGGCGGAGCAGGGGCAGATACATGTGGTGTCGCCCCGACGGGGCCGACACCTGATTGAATGGATATGTGGAAGGTTTTAACCGACAGTGTCAACTCCTTACAGAAAAGGTTTGATGACGCAGCAGCCTTGGGACAGCCGGGGTCTCAGCCCGCGCCTGCCCAGGCGACTCAGAAGCCGTCAGGGGCTCATAAACGCCCGCTAGCTCTGATGGTAGACACAGATGTCGACACAGAGTCTGACTCCAGTGTGGATGAGGATGAGACAAATGTTCAGTCTACAAAGCTATCCGATGCATGATTACTGCAATGAAAGATGTATTGCACATTTCTGATATTAACCCGGTTACCACCAAGAGGGGTATTATGTTTGGGGAGAAAAAGCAGCCAGTGACTTTTCCCCCATCTGATGAATTAAATGATTTGTGTGAAGAAGCGTGGAGTTCCCCTGATAAGAAACTAGTGATTTCTAAGAGGTTACTGATGGCGTACCCTTTCCCGCCAACGGATAGGTTACGTTGGGAAACATCCCCTAGGGTGGACAAGGCGCTAACACGCTTATCTAAAAGGGTGGCACTGCCGTCTCAGGATACGGCCGCCCTAAAGGAGCCTGCGGATAGAAAGCAGGAAGCTATCCTGAAGTCTGTGTATACACACTCTGGTACTCTACTGAGACCTGCTATTGCTTCAGCCTGGATGTGTAGTGCTGCAGCAGCATGGACTGATACCCTGTCAGACAACATTGATTCCCTCGACAGGGATACTATTTTGCTAACCATCGAACATATAAAAGACGTTGTCTTATATATGCGGGATGCACAGAGGGACATTTGCCTGCTGGCATCTAGAATTAATGCAATGTCCATTTCTGCCAGGAGAGTATTATGGACTCGGCAGTGGACAGGTGATGCAGATTCTAAAAAACACATGGAGGTTTTGCCTTATAAGGGTGAGGAACTATTTGGGGACGGTCTCTCGGACCTCGTATCCACAGCAACTGCTGGGAAGTCGACTTTTTTGCCTCAGGTTCCCTCACAGCCTAAGAAAGCACCGTATTATCAAATGCAGTCCTTTCGGCCTCAGAAAGGCAAGCGGGTCAGAGGAGCATCCTTTCTGGCCAGAGGCAAGGGTAGAGGAAAGAAGCTGCACCAGGCAGCCAGTTCCCAGGAACAAAAATCCTCCCCTGCTTCCACTAAGTCCACCGCATGACGTTGGGGCTCCACAGGCACAGCCAGGTGCGGTGGGGGCGCGTCTCCGAAACTTCAGCAACCAGTGGGTTCGCTCACAAGTGGATCTATAGGTTATACAAATTGTATCTCAGGGATACAAGCTGGAGTTCGAGGCGACTCCCCCTCGCCGTTACCTCAAATCAGCCTTGCCAGCTGCTCCCAGGGAAAGGGAGGTAGTACTGGCGGCAATTCACAACCAGTACCTCCAGCAGGTGATAATCAAGGTCCCCCTCCTTCAACAGGGCAGGGGTTACTATTCCACAATGTTTGTGGTACCGAAACCGGACGGTTCGGTGAGACCCATCCTGAATTTAAAATCCTTGAACACTTATATAAAGAAGTTCAAGTTCAAAATGGAATCGCTCAGGGCGGTTATTGCAAGTCTGGAAGAGGGGGATTTTATGGTGTCGCTGGACATCAAGGATGCTTACTTGCATGTCCCCATTTTCCCACCTCACCAGGAGTACCTCAGGTTTGTGGTACAGAACTGTCATTACCAATTCCAGACGTTGCCGTTTGGTCTCTCCACGGCTCCGAGAATATTTTCCAAGGTAATGGCCGAAATTTTGATACTCCTTCGAAGAAAGGGAGTTATAATTATCCCGTACTTGGACGATCTCCTCATAAAGGCGAGGTCCAAAGAGCAGTTGTTGGTCAGCGTAGCACTCTTTCAGGAAGTGTTGCAACAGCACGGCTGGATTCTGAATATCCCAAAGTCGCAGCTGATCCCTACGACGCATCTGCTTTTCCTGGGAATTCTGGACACAGAACAGAAGAAGGTGTTTCTCCCGGAGGAGAAGGCCCAGGAATTGTCATCTCTGGTCAGGGACCTCCTGAAATCAAAACAGGTGTCGGTGCATCACTGCACGCGAGTCCTGGGAAAGATGGTGGCTTCTTACGAAGCAATTCCCTTCGGCAGGTTCCATGCAAGGATCTTTCAGTGGGATCTGTTGGACAAATGGTCCGGATCGCATCTTCAGATGCATCGGTTGATCACCCTGTCCCCAAGGGCCAGGGTGTCTCTGCTGTGGTGGCTGCAGAGTGCTCATCTTCTCGAGGGACGCAGGTTCGGCATACAGGACTGGATCCTGGTGACCACGGATGCAAGCCTCCGAGGATGGGGGGCAGTCACTCAGGGAAGAAACTTCCAGGGACAGTGGTCAAGTCTGGAGACTTCTCTACACATAAATATATTGGAACTAAGGGCCATCTACAACGCCCTGAGTCAAGCAGAGCCCCTGCTTCAAAACCAATCTGTACTGATTCAGTCAGACAACATCACGGCGGTCGCCCATGTAAACCGCCAGGGCGGCACAAGAAGGATGGCAATGGCAGAAGCCACAAGGATTCTTCGATGGGTGGAGAATCACGTGCTAGCACTGTCAGCAGTGTTCATTCCGGGAGTGGACAACTGGGAAGCAGACTTCCTCAGCAGGCACGACCTCCACCCGGGAGAGTGGGGACTTCATCAAGAAGTCTTCACACAGATTGTAAATCGTTGGGAACTGCCACAAGTGGACATGATGGCGTCCCGCCTCAACAAAAAGCTAAAAAAATATTGCGCCAGGTCACGGGACCCTCAGGCGATAGCTGTGGACGCACTAGTGACACCGTGGGTGTACCAGTCGGTTTATCTGTTCCCTCCTCTTCCTCTCATACCCAAGGTACTGAGGATAGTAAGAAAGAGAGGAGTAAGAACTATAGTCACCGTTCCGGATTGGCCAAGAAGAACTTGGTACCCAGAACTACAAGAAATGATCTCAGGGGACCCATGGCCTCTGCCTCTCAGACAGGACCTGTTGCAGCAGGGGCCCTGTCTGTTCCAAGACTTACCGCGGCTGCGTTTGACGGCATGGCGGTTGAACGCCGGATCCTAGCGGAAAAGGGCATTCCGGATGAAGTTATTCCTACTCTGATAAAGGCTAGGAAAGACGTGACAGTAAAACATTATCACCGTATATGGCAAAAATATGTTGCTTGGTGTGAGGCCAGGAAGGCCCCTACAGAGGAATTCCAGCTGGGTCGATTCCTGCACTTCCTACAGTCAGGAGTGACTATGGGCCTAAAATTAGGATCCATAAAGGTCCAGATTTCGGCCCTATCTATTTTCTTTCAAAAAGAACTGGCTTCACTGCCTGAAGTTCAGACGTTTGTTAAGGGAGTGCTGCATATTCAGCCCCCTTTTGTGCCTCCAGTGACACCTTGGGATCTTAACGTTGTGTTGGATTTCCTGAAATCACACTGGTTTGAGCCACTTAAGACCGTGGAGCTAAAGTATCTCACGTGGAAGGTGGTCATGCTGTTGGCCTTGGCTTCAGCTAGGCGTGTGTCTGAATTGGCGGCTTTGTCATGTAAAAGCCCGTATCTGATCTTCCATATGGACAGGGCAGAATTGAGGACTCGTCCCCAATTTCTCCCAAAGGTGGTATCAGCGTTTCATTTGAACCAACCTATTGTGGTGCCTGCGGCTACTCGGGACTTGGAGGCTTCCAAGTTGCTGGACGTAGTCAGGGCTTTGAAAATCTATGTAGCCAGGACGGCTGGAGTCAGGAAAACTGACTCGCTGTTTATCCTGCATGCACCCAACAAACTGGGTGCTCCGGCTTCAAAGCAAACTATTGCGCGCTGGATCTGTAACACGATTCAGCAAGCTCATTCTGCGGCAGGGTTACCGCATCCTAAATCAGTAAAAGCCCATTCCACAAGGACGGTGGGCTCTTCTTGGGCGGCTGCCCGAGGGGTCTCGGCTTTACAGCTTTGCCGAGCTGCTACTTGGTCGGGTTCAAACACATTTGCTAAGTTCTACAAGTTTGATACCCTGGCTGAGGAGGACCTTGCCTTTGCTCATTCGGTGCTGCAGAGTCATCCGCACTCTCCCGCCCGTTTGGGAGCTTTGGTATAATCTCCATGGTCCTTACGGAGTTCCCAGCATCCACTAGGACGTCAGAGAAAATAAGAATTTACTCACCGGTAATTCTATTTCTCGTAGTCCGTAGTGGATGCTGGGCGCCCGTCCCAAGTGCGGACTCTCTGCAATACATGTATATAGTTATTGCTTAACTCAAGGGTTATTGTTCTGAGCTGTCTGTTACTGAGGCTCAGTTGTTGTTCATACTGTTAACTGGGTATGGTTATCACAAGTTGTACAGTGTAATTGGTGTGGCTGGTATGAGTCTTACCCTGGATTCCAAATCCTTTCCTTGTTGTGTCAGCTCTTCCGGGCACAGTTTCCTTAAGTGAGGTCTGGAGGAGGGGCATAGAGGGAGGAGCCAGTGCACACCAGATAGTACCTCATCTTTCTTTTAGAGTGCCCAGTCTCCTGCGGAGCCCGTCTATTCCCCATGGTCCTTACGGAGTTCCCAGCATCCACTACGGACTACAAGAAATAGAATTACCGGTGAGTAAATTCTTATTATTGTGGTGCCAGTGGCTACGGACTCCTCAATTACTTCAAAGTCTTTGGATGTCATAAGGGCTGTGAAGATTTATGTGAAGAGAACGTCTCGTCACAGAAAGTCGGACTCTCTGTTTGTCCTATATGATCCCAAGAAGATTGGGTGTCCTGCTTCTAAGCAGACGATTTCTCGCTGGATCAGGTTCACTATCCAGCACGCTTATTCTACGGCAGGACTGCCGTGTCCAAAATCTGTTAAGGCCCACTCTATTCGTAAGGTGGGGTCTTCCTGGGCGGCTGCCCGGGGTGTCTCCGCAGTGCAACTTTGCCGAGCAGCAACTTGGTCAGGGTCGAACATGTTTGCAAAGTTTTACAAGTTCGATACTTTGGCCGCTGATGATCTGAAGTTCAGTCAATCAGTTCTGCAGGAGTCTCCGCACTCTCCCTCCCGTTCTGGGAGCTTTTGGTACATAATGTGGACCCCAGCATCCTCTGGGATGTAAGAGAAAATAGGATTTTGGTACCTACCAGTAAATCCTTTTATCGTAGTCCGTAGAGGATGCTGGGCGTCCGCCCTCCCAGTGCTTCGTTTTCCTGCAAATGTTATTTGGTTCAGTACAACTTCATTTTAGTTGAGTACTGCATTGTTACTTGGTAAGTAATGTTTCAGCTGTTGCTGAGTAGTTCAAGCTAGTTGACTTGTCGTGCCTTGTATGTGTGAGCTGGTATGAAGCTCACCACTATCTGTGTAATATCCTTCTCTCGAAGTATGTCGTCTCCTTGGGAACAGTTTCTACACTGAGTCTGGTAGGATGGGCATAGAGGGAGGAGCCAGCCCACACTCTCAAACTCTTAAAGTGCCAATAGCTCATGGTGGACCCGTCTATACCCCATGGTACTAATGTGGACCCCAGCATCCTCTATGGACTACGAGAAAAGGATCTACCGGTAGGTACCAACATTTGTATACAGAGGCCTCTCCTGCCAACTGATTACCTCCTCCCACTCCTACCTACAAGATTTCTCACGTGCTGCTCTCTTTCTCTGGAATTCTCTACCTCTCCCCACCCGACTCTCCACCTCTCTACAAAACTTCAATTGGGCTCTCAAAACCCACTTCTTCACCAACCCCAGCCAACTGTCCCCCAAACCCTCTTGTCCACGCTCACAGTCTACCCCTTCTATGTCACCATGGTCTGTTAGCCCTTCACCTTTTAGATTGTAAGCTCACAAGAGCAGGGCCTTCTCCATCATGTGCCTTGCCTTCTCTTACTTACACTATCTTATACTCCATACTCCCTTTGATGGCACCTAACCCCGGGATTTCTGTATATACCTTGTATTTGTCCTATATTGTCTCACACTGTAAGTGGGTTTTTTTTTTGCTCGTTTATGTACTGTGTAAGGGGCGCTGCGGATCCCTTTTGGCACCATATAAATAAAGGATACTACTAAATTGTTTTTTTTTAACAGATACAATTCACCATTATTGTTTCTTATAAATAATTTATATACATTTATTGTTGAAACATTAGTGTCCAAGATTTACAGTATGATCGTATCATTACAATGACATGACTGGGGAGGTGAGGGGATCTGGGAGTATCACTGTGACATCACTTATATCTATAGTAATGATACAGGGACATGACTGGGGAGGTGAAGGGATCTGGGAGCATCACAGTGACATCACTTATATCTATAGTAATAATACAGGGACATGACTGGGGAGGTGAGGGGATCTGGGAATGTCACAGTGACATCACTTATATCTATAGTAATAATACAGGGACATGACTGGGGAGGTGAGGGGGATCTGGGAATGTCACAGTGACATCACTTATATCTATAGTAATAATACAGGGACATGACTGGGGAGGTGAGGGGATCTGGGAATGTCACAGTGACATCACTTTTATCTTCAGTATTAAAACAGGGACATAACTGGGGAGGTGACTGCTGGGAATGGGGCATTATACAGTAACACCGGGGGATGTGTCTGGGTGGTGACTGGAGAGGTGACTGCTGGGAATGGGACATTATACAGTAACACTGGGGGATGTGTCTGGGTGATGACTGGAAAGGTAACTGCTGGGAATGGAACATTATACAGTAACATCAGGGTACGTGTCTGGGTGATGACTGGAGAGGTGACTGCTGGGAAAGGGGCATTATACAGTAACACCAGGGGACGTGTCCGGGTGATGACTGGAGAGGTGACTGCTTGGTATTGGACATTATACAGTAACACCAGGGAACGTGTCTGGGTGATGACTGTATCATTGTGTGTGTGTGTCAGGTTCCTATAAGGTGTCAGGATGTCACTGTCTATGTCTCCATGCAGGAGGGGGAGTATATAGAGGAGCACAGTGGTCTGTACAAGGACGTGATGATGGAGAATCACCGGCCCCCTCACATCACTGGGTAAGAGGAGACTGTCATGTATTGTACAGGGGAGAGCAGGTATGGGGACCCCTATATACACACATCACCTGATAATCACATATATACACTGTACTCAGTCACTGTGTGTCTCCTACAGATGGGCCCAGTAACAGAGATAACCCAGAGAGATGTCCCCGTCCTCTGTATTCCCAGGATTGTACAGAGGAGAGTCACAGGACCCCACAGGAGGATCAGGTAGGTTTGATTTAAGTTCTCACCCATATACCAAAGTGACCATCACTATGTGATCTGTAGAGGAGCTGTGTGTCTTATACACTGATATTATACTGTTTCACCTCAGTTTAATCTGACTGTATGCAAATGTCATTATAGTGTTTTGTTTTGTTGTTAGATAGAACGTCTGTCTGATATTAAAACAGAAGATATAGAGGGAGAAGAAGAGACGTATGTGACTGATATAAAGGCAGAAGATATAGAGGGAGAAGAAGAGACGTATGTGATTGATATAAAGGCAGAAGATATAGAGGGAGAAGAAGCGACGTATGTGACTGATATAAAGGCAGAAGATATAGAGGAAGAAGAAGAGACGTATGTGACTGATATAAAGGCAGAAGATATAGAGGGAGAAGAAGAGACGTATGTGACTGATATAAAGGCAGAAGATATAGAGGAAGAAGAAGAGACGTATGTGACTGATATGAAGGCAGAAGATACAGAGGGAGAAGAAGAGACGTTTGTGACTGATATGAAGGCAGAAGATACAGAGGGAGAAGAAGAGACGTATGTGACTGTTATAAAGGCAGAAGATATAGAGGGAGAAGAAGAGACGTATGTGACTGATATAAAGGCAGAAGATACAGAGGGAGAAGAAGAGACATATGTGACTGATATAAAGGCAGAAGATATAGAGGGAGAAGAAGAGACGTATGTGACTGCTATGAAGGCAGAAGATCTAGAGGGAGAAGATGAGACGTATGTGAGGGGTAATCAGCAGTGTGAGGAGGAGATCCCTACAGATATCAGCACAGGTGAGTAATAAACACTTATTACAGAATAGAGTCACATATTCTCCTTCAGTCACTACAGCAATCTCTTATACTACACCCTCCTTTGTCAGTACAAACTAATGAGCAATATGTATTTTCCCAGTGTGGCGTTAGGAGCCATCACCTCAATACTCCTGCTCTCCCCCTCACATCATGTCACTGTGTGTTACCAGCCCAGAGATCTGACCATTCTCCTCCCCACACTCTCTGGTATATCTCATACATCAGGAGCCATCAGCCCCTATTATACTCCTGCTCTCCCCCTCACATCATGTCACTGTGTGTTACCAGCCCAGAGATCTGACCAGTCTCCTCCCCACACTCTCTGGTGTATCTCATAGATCAGGAGACATCAGCCCCTATTATACTCCTGCTCTCCCCCTCACATCATATCACTGTGTGTTACCAGCCCAGAGATCTGACCAGTCTCCCCCCCCACACTCTCTGGTATATCTCATACATCAGGAGACATTAGCGCCTATTATACTCCTGCTCTCCACTCACATCATGTCACTGTGTGTTACCAGCCCAGAGATCTGACCAGTCTCCTCCCCACACTCTCTGGTGTATCTCATACATCAGGAGCCATCAGCCCCTATTATACTCCTGCTCTCCTCCTCACATCATGTCACTGTGTGTTACCAGCCCAGAGATCTGACCAGTATCCTCCCCACACTCTCTGGTGTATCTCATACATCAGGAGCCATCAGCCCCTATTATACTCCTGCTCTCCCCCTCACATCATGTCACTGTGTGTTACCAGCCCAGAGATCTGACCAGTCTCCTCCCCACACTCTCTGGTGTATCATACATCAGGAGCCATCAGCCCCTATTATACTCCTGCTCTCCCCTCACATCATGTCACTGTGTGTGTTACCAGCCCAGAGATCTGACCAGTCTCCTCCCCACACTCTCTGATATATCTCATACACCAGGAGCCATCAGCCCCTATTATACTCCTGCTCTCCTACTCACATCATGTCACTGTGTGTTACCAGCCCAGAGATCTGACCAGTCTCCTCCCCACACTCTCTGGTGTATCTCATACATCAGGAACCATCAGCCCCTATTATACTCCTGCTCTCCCCTCACATCATGTCACTGTGTGTTACCAGCCCAGAGATCTGACCAGTCTCCTCCCCACACTCTCTGGTGTATCTCATACATCAGGAGCCATCAGCCCCTATTATACTCCTGCTCTCCCCCTCACATCATGTCACTGTGTGTTACCAGCCCAGAGATCTGACCAGTCTCCTCCCCACACTCTGGTGTATCTCATACATCGGGAGACATCAGCCCCTATTTCTCTAGCATCTATAAGGGATATTGGGAACACATTAGTACGATGGGTATAGACTGGGTCCAAAGGAGCCAGTGCACTTTAAATTTCTTCAACTGGGTGTGCTGGCTCTGCTAGGGGGGTCCCCCGGTTCATGTTGCGGCTGTCACATGGGTGAGGCATACGGGTCCCTCCTGGGTGGACCAGCTATAGCCCCTGTGTAAAACTGGCCAGCGATGGGCTGAACTAAGCATTCATATAAGGTTACAGCATGTTTTGGAGACGTGGCCAGTATAAATATATTCAGTAGCTCCGGCGCCATTACGTTCAAGTAGACCGAAAGTAACCTCACCGCTGACCGCAAAGTTCCCACCATTGGCTACAATGGAGCGCATAGGCGCTACATTGTATCTCTGCCATGTGCAGCCTGACAGACACTACAGGAGCACACAGCCAATCAGGAGAGTGCCACGACGTGGCACTCCCTGATTGGCTGAAGGGACCCCCTTTGACAGGAGTCAGGGGGGGTCCTGGCAGTCGGGGAAAGGGGTCCCATGTGTAAACATGGGACCCCTTTCAGTGCGTGGTCGGGTTTCCGTTTTATTATTTTGCCAAGTACGTGGATTATACAAAGGTCTGATTCTACACTGGATTATGTGAGTATAATTTTTTTCACAGGTACCCCAAGGATTCTACATGGAGAAGAGGACCGAGCCTCGTGGGAACATAGGTAAGTATGTATGTATGGAGGTGTGCATGTATGTAATAAACTTATACTTTCACGGTGTGTGTGTCCTGTTTTTTGGGGGGTATTTTTTTAGTAGTAGTACTACAGGTACCAGCGGGCCCGGTTTTCCACCGCATGCTGGTACTTGTGGTTCTCCAAGTACCAGCTTGCAGGGGAGGCTTGCTGGGACTTGTAGTACTGCTACTAAAAACAATATTAATTTTTTTTCAAAAGGCTATCAGCCCCCCATCCGCCGCCCTTGGATGGGGGGGACAGCCTCGGGCTTCACCCCTGGCCCTTGGGTGGCTGGAGGGGGGGGGGCCTTGATTTAAGGGGTTCCCACTCCTCCAGGGTACCCTGGCCAGGGGTGACTAGTTGGGTATGTAATGCCAGGGCCGCAGGGACCAGTATAAAAGTGTCCCCCGGCTGTGGCATTATGTACCTGGCTAGTGGAGCCCGGTGCTGGTTTCAAAAATACGGGAGACCCCTACGCTTTTTGTCCCCCGTATTTTTGGAACCAGGACCAGGCGCAGAGCCCGGTGCTGGTTGATTAAATATGGGGGAACCCCTGTCATTTTTTACCCCATATTTTTTCAACCAGGACCGGCTCAAAGAGCCCCAGGCTGGTTATGCTTAGGAGGGGGGACCCCACGCAATTTTTTTTTCAGCTTTTACACTAAACAGACCCTTTCCCATAGATAACCATGCACAGATCTCACTGATCCGTGCATGGTTATCCAAACTCGACTGGAAAAAGCAGATCTATTTTTTTGCTGCTTTTTTTAACGAATCGAAAAAAAATAGACCCGCACTTGAGCACTCAGAAACTAACACCCAAATACGAATGAATAGTGAATGCCCGTATTGTATGAAATAACAGCCGTGTTTGACCGATGGTCTATTCATTCGTATTTCGGAACTTTGCAAATCAAACCATTACGAATAGTCCAAACACTGCCGAGATTGGTGCTTAGTGAATTCCCGGATTGGGACTTAGAAAAAAAAAAAAAAAACAAATCGGACAAACTCGAATTCTTAGTAAATATTGGCCCATGTCTTCCTGAAGGGTGTCATGTGCTGAAATCAGATCTTTGTGAGACGCAACAATCTCTTTCATCTTAGTCTGTACGAGTGCCAATCTCACTGATATCGGACCTCATAGCTTGAATATTGCAGTTAAGTTCTGAGGTTATTTCAGTCCTTAAATGTAGATAACATAGATTGTATAGAGCGAAGAGTAAGAGGACCATCTAGAGTAGGGGTGGGCAACATGCGGCCCACGGACCGATCCTGCCTGGCCCGCTGTGCCCCATCAGAGTGCAATGACAAGCGGCCCGACAGGCTGAGCCGCTTGTCATTGCACTACACTGCTCTCAAACGTGGCGCCGCTGAGGAAATTCCGGTCACGTCACAGGGTCAGCTGACCGGGTTTTCCTCTGTTATGCGCTGGGTGGCATGGGGGGCAGGCAGTGAGTAGGAGCGGTGGCCAGTGATTAGGAGCGGCAGCCAGTGAGTAGGAGCAGCGGGCAGCGAGCAGGAGCGGGCAGAGGCCACAGCAGCAGTGACTCCGGCCAGCAGCAGCAGCAGCGCGGATCATCGGACAGCGGGGATCGTCTGCCAGTGTGAAAAACAGGTTAACCCCCTGTCCAGCCAGCCACTGAAACGGATCAGTGCTTAAGCTGACATATAGGTTCAGGGGAGGGGAGTTAAAAACTGCAATATAGGTTTAGGGGAGGGGGGCAGGGACTGCTATATAGGTTTTGGGGAGGGGGGAAAAGGGGGGTAGGGACTGCTACGGGGCGGAACTACCGCCAGTGCCTTACATTGGGGCCCGCCACTGTCCAGGGGCCCAAAGCATGTAATGAGTCATATCGCCCGCCGAGGAGAGGAGAAGAGTGCAGCGGAACGGGGGAGGAGGAGGGAGGTGGAGGAGGGAGCAGCAGCAGTGCTGTGTAATTGGTAGAGGCGCTGCTGCTGCTGTCCCTCTGCTTCACCATAGGCTGCCCTCTGCCGCTGTGAATGCTGGGAAGCGCATCCCAGCATTCACAGCGGCGGAGAACAGCCTATGGTGAAGCAGAGGGACAGCAGCAGCAGCGCCTCCACCAATTACACAGCGCTGCTGCGGCTCCCTCCTCCACCTCCCTCCTCCTCGTTCTCCCCTGCCCGGGATCTCTGCAGAAGCTGCACTGAAGAGCCTGAGCCAGCGGAGACAGTAAATATAATTCTCTTTATTTCTTTTCTGTCTGCCGTAATGTGTAAAAAGGGGGACTGTCTGCCGTATTGTGTAAAAAGGCACGCTATCTGCCGTAATGTGTAAAAAGGGGAACGAGGTCTGCCGTAATGTGTAAAAAGGCTGTCTGCCATAATGTGTAAAAAAGGGCATGCTGTCTGCTGTAATGTGTAAAAAGGGGACTCTTTTTGTGTATTTTGTGTGTGGCCCTCGAATATTCGCTGGAAATGTTAAGCGGCCCCCCCAGCTGAAATAATTGCCCATCTCTGATCTAGAGTGTCTTAAGACATCTTCAGCCATTACAGCTGGGTTGTGCAAGAAGAAGCAGATGATGATGTAGTGGTCTCAGAAAGACCACCTGAATTCGAGGTACCAAAGAGATGGACAGGTGGGGCCGATTTGGTACCTTTTAACCTTTTTTGGAGGCATGGTAAGCCGGCTACAAAGAGACTGACCTCTCAGAGATGGGAAAATACAAACGATCTATAAATAAAAGGAACAGTAGTACGCTGTCAGGAGGTTACATCAAGATGACTCAGTTCAAAATGACATTCTTAGTCGGGGTGACGGGGGTATCCGAGCCAAAGTTTCACGTAAACATGATGTAATGCAACTCAAATAACACAGTAATGAGTGAGAAATTCCACTAGAGGTCAGCGTGATCACAGACGTGAAGTACTCAGCACAGAGAGACACAAATGGCAAAATATATTCAGTCAGTAAATCCACAAAATAATATACTGTGAGGTTGTAATCAGAGTGTAATGAGCTGTACTCAGACGATACTTGATACTGGGCTCTGCATGTAGACTGAGAGGAAGTAGATTATAGTGGTACCATATAAATAGAAGGTAGTTTCACCTCCAGGCAACTGCTTCAATTTAGTGTAGTGACCCCAGTCTAGCTGCCAGGACACTCAGCTTATATCAATTTTAAACCTCATTGAAGGCAAAGCATGCGATGGCCGGGCACCAGGATCCAAAATGGCAGCCATCTCACTTCCTAATATCACCGCTGGGCTCCGGTGACTGTGGGCAGCCCGTTCTGTCCCCAGCAGTTGCGAGAGAGCATTTGCTCCAAGTCAGGTGTCCGGAGCGTGCAGGAAAGACTGGGCGCACTTAGCCCCAGAATTTGAACAGTGTCCAAAGAGAGCAGAGCGCGCGGCTTTAGGGCAGTAGGAGTTGGGGAATTAATAGATTGGGTCTTGGTGCAAGCGGCAGCTGAGAGCTATCAGGTGGGGTAGATAAGAAGCCACTTAGTGAGTCGAGCTCCAGAAAGTACGTCTGGATGGACCACGCTCCCTCTTATGTATTATTTTATATACTAACAGGGGTGACAGGTGTGGTACATCCCTGCAAAGGCAGATCCAATCTCTTTCTCATCAGACTCTGCTGTCTTCCCTGCACTCTCACTCAGATGTTCACTGCTGCCAGTAGCACACGTATGAGAAGCAGAAGTATGGCGGCAGCAGTATAGATTCTGATATGTAATTCTCTGTATCATACACACATCATCCTTATTACTATTGAGGATTTAGAGGTAAGGCACTGATGATGGGGGTGTAAGACTGGATTATAACCTAGCAGATGATGATGATTACAGTGTATTATATGGTGTATTGCATGTAAAATACCTTGTTCCACACCTACTCTGCTGTAGCAATATACCTTATATAAGGGTGAGTAACACATGTACAGGCTTACCAGCGTATGAGCACACACATAAAGGAATACTGCCTTACCAATGCTTCCAGGAGTAACGTTAGGAGACATTTCTCTGATCCATCAGCTCATATGACTGATGTTATTGTTCATCTAGAATCTCCAATTCATACGATATGTTCCCCATCCATTGTTTTACATTGGTGCTGACATAGAACTTGGCGAGTGACTACATCTCCATTTATACTTCATGGTTAGTTACCAGTACAAGAGAGAGATATATCTAAGTCTTATTATAATATTACATTTGTTATTGTGAGTGTTCTCAGGAGGGTGGACACAATGATAGTCTGAGACACAATATTATAAAGCCTTCATTAAAAGTTATGTTTTATTATATACACACATTTACAATTAAGTGTCCCAGAGAGTCGTCTTCTTCTATTGTTTACAAGATTAATATTGTTACAGAAAATGTCACATTTCCATAATGTATTTTATTTCCAGCAGATGGACACACAAGCAGGAATATCTCAGAAGGACATCTAATGTTATCCCCGGATTGTGACATAAAAGATAATGACAGTATACAGGATTCTCCAGGAGATAACCCCATTACCCCAATTATACATCCAGCTCTATCAGCTGATCCCTCTGATCCTGGGAAATGTTCTCCTGATCACTCTGATATTGGTGCATCTGTTACAGCTCTGACAGTAGATACAGTGTTTCTCTGTTTTATAGATGCCAAATGTTTTACACAGAACACAAAGCTTATTACCCATCAGACAGGTAGGGCAGGGGAGAGGCCATTTCCATGTTCTGAGTGTGGAAAATGTTTTACCTGGAAATCACAACTTGTTGCACATCAGCGAAGTCACACAGGTGAGAAGTCATTTCCATGTCCTGAGTGTGGGAAATGTTTTGCCCACAAATCAGGTCTTGTTATACATTACAGAAGTCACACAGGTGAGAAGCCATTTTCTTGCTCTAAGTGCGAGAAATGTTTTATCCAGAAATCAAAACTTGTTACACATCAAAGAAGTCACACAGGTGAGAAGCCATTTCCATGTTCTGAGTGTGGGAAATGTTTTGCACGCAAATCAGATCTTGTTATGCATCACAGAAGTCACACAGGTGAGAAGCCATTTTCTTGCTCTGAGTGCGGGAAATGTTTTATCCGGAAATCACAACTTGTTATACATCAGAGAAGTCACACAGGTGAGAGGCCATTTCCATGTTCTGAGTGTGGGAAATATTTTGCACACAAATCAGATCTTGTTATACATAAGAGAAGTCACACAGGTGAGAAGCCATTTTCTTGCTCTGAATGCGGGAAATGTTTTGCACAGAAATCACAACTTGCTAGACATCACAGAAGTCACACAGGTGAGAGGCCATTTTCTTGCTCTGAGTGCGGGAAAACCTTTGCCCACAAATCACATCTTGTTACACATCAGCGAAGTCACACAAGTGAGAAGCCACTTCCATGGTCTGAGAAATAAATCCGCTCTTGTTGCACGCAATGGACATCACTCAGGTGAGGAACCATTTTAGTCTTCTGGAGTATACTAATTGCCATGCATTGTTCTTTAAGGTTCTTATCCTATCTCCAATGCTTTTTGCAATATACATGCTACCACTGGGTGAAATAATCAGATGTCATGCCCTCATCTACTACTGCTATGCAGATGACCTGTCTCTTGCTTCGGGTACTGAGAACCCAGTACCAATCCTAAATGGTTGTGTAGCTGAGATCCAGGTGTGGGTGATGCCAGTTGGCTGTGACTGAGTCCTGGTGAAACAGGTCCATATGGTAGAAGCTCACCAACAAAGGGCAGGGCTACAGCTCTGCTTTGTTACCAACCAGACTTAAGGTGGGTACACACTGATAGATATATCTGTAGATCAATTGATCTGCAGATATATCTATGGACGGATCGGGCAGTGTGCTGTGCATACACACTGCCCGATCCGTCGGGGACTGACGTCATGAACTGGGCGGGCGTGTACACACGCCCGCCCAGTTCAGCTGTCAATCACCGCCGGCCGCCGCAGCATGTGTACGGGCGGTCGGCCGACCGCCCCGTACACACACAGCGACGCGCCAATATATCGGTAGATATATTGCCCGTCGGCTGTGCTGCGCGGCCGACGCGATACGTCTGTGAACGACGGAGTTCACAGACGTATCGGCCGTACACACTGGCCGACGGTCCCGCGATATATCGGCCGTTCAACAGAACGGCCGATATATCGACCAGTGTGTACGGGCCTTTACACTTGTGGGTTCCGAGTTACAAAATGCTGATCCTGTGCAGAATCTTGGTGTCCTGGATGGTGGAGTGACACTTAGACATCAGGTATCAGCCACAATCAGATCCTCATCTGAGGAACATAGCCAGACTCCAGCACTTATTTCCCTCAGAAGATCTACCTACCGTCATACATGCACTTGTATCATCACGCATAGACTACTGCAATGTCCTCTACCTGGGTCTCCCAGCAATAGAATTGCACCGGTTGTAACTTGTACAGATTGCAGCAGCCAGGCTGTTACCTAACCAGCCCGTTCCTGCCACATAACACCCATTCTCTGCTCCCTTCACCGGCTGTCTGTAAGATGGTGACTCTGGGCCTAATTTAGGTTGGATTGCAGTGTGTGATCCAAAAGGAATTATTGAGAAAAAGTTGCGGACGCATGCGCAGCACCCGTCTTGAGCATGCGCCTGCATTCTCTACGTGGGGGCTGCAGACAATGCGATTACTTCTTGTTAATCAGGCAGAGGCGGTCACGGGGTGGGGGCAATGCTCCATTTCCAGGGAGAAGATAGAGCATTGCAAGTGTGGTGCGGCGAGAAAGGGAAGCAGACAAACGGACGTGATCACGGTGGCATCACACGCAGCCATCGCAATCGAGAAGAATGCGGTAGGTATCCTGCAGGTACAGCTAAGCTGGCAGGATGCTTCACTAATTTCTAAAATGAAGCAGAAATTGTGAAGCGATCGCAATTTCTGCTTCAAGGGTGGAGGCGTCAGTCAGCATGGTAGGCGGCCTTGCACTGCGATGGGTGGCCCCCTGCAAGATAGAAAAAGGATTGCTAATTAGCAGCTTCTGCCTCCTTACTGACTTACTGTAGGCCCCTATTACATAATCTTACTGACTCTCCCAGCCCTACATGACCAGGGTCCATGTACCAGAAGCAGCTTCTGCCTCCTTACTGACTTACTGTAGGCCCCTATTACAGAATCTTACCGACTCTCCCAGCCCTACATGACCAGGGTCCATGTACCAGAAGCAGCTTCTGCCTCCTTACTGACTTACTGTAGGCATCCTGTCACAACTGAGGGCCTGAGCTGACGGGAGGCAGCCTCAGTTGTAGGGGCTGAGATGTACCGGAACCTGGGAGGTTGTATCAGACCCCTGGACATGTAAGTAACATGGATAATAACTGCCCGAAGGCGTGACCACGACAACTTAGATAAAAGTCAATGATGTTTATTATGACAACTCCGCATCACAGCAGCAATAAAAGAAAACGTAAAAGTCAGCAAAGAATAAATACAGTTCCTGAGTACTACAGCATGGCAGGAGCCACAGGGCACTGGTAGTGTGAGATAGTTCTTATGATCTTCTAGATGGAAAGTCCTTACCAGGCCCGGCTGTAGCAATGGAGATAACCCAGGATTGTACCAGCTGGTGTTCCAGGAAGAGCTGGGTTGCTGAAGGTAAAACAGCTGCTGTGGATACTGGCTGGAACCAGACTGTTGTTAGCACGGAGTGGATACTGGCTGGAACCAGTTAAATAATAAATGAACTTTGGGAGCGATGAAATGTGAACTGAAATGTAGAACTTGAGAGCGGAGAAATAATAATTCCGGTGGAGAGTGGTAAAGTGTAGAAAGGACACCGGCCCTTTAAGGGAAGCTGTATTCTGCTGGAAGCTGAGGCTGGAAGCAGGTAGTGTTGTAGCTGGAAACAGATGAATCCACAATGGATTGGAGAGTCAGGCTACACCGCAGGTGGAATGCTGGTGCGGGTCTCTATGGTGGAAGTCTTGAGACAGGAGCTGGAACCTGGAAGACAATCATAGAAGAGAGACAAACAGGAACTAGGTTTGACAACCAAAGCACTGACGTCTTCCTTGCTCAGGCACAGCTTACTTATACCTGCAGCAAGGAAGGGGTTGGCTAGGCAATTATGCAAATCAACAATACAAACAGCAGATTGGTGGAAATGATCAGATGACAGAATCCAAGATGGCTGCGCCCATGCAGACACTTGGAGGGAAGTTTGGTTTGTAATCCATGTGGTCTGGGAAACAGTAATGGCGGCGCCGGCCACCGGAGACAGGAGACGCCAGGCTGATAGATGCACATTTAACCACGCGGGCACAGCGGAGGCCGCGGCTGATGAAAACACCACTCTGACACTCTGCATGTGGAAACTCAGGAACAGCGGAATCTGGTCCTGGAACGCTGAGCCCGCCTTAGGAGGCATCTGAAGGGTAAGTAATGGCGTCCAGATACCCGGATCGTGACAGCACCCCCCCCTTTAGGAGTGGCCCCAGGACACTTCTTAGGCTTTAAAGGAAACTTTGCGTGGAAATTTCGGACCAAGGCAGGAGCATGGACGTCAGAGGCATTGGTCCAAGAGCGTTCTTCAGGACCATAGCCCTTCCAGTCAATGAGATACTGAAGTTGACCGTAACGGTGACGTGAGTCCAGGATCTTGGCCACTTCATACTCAACGCCTCGTTGAGTTTGGACTTTCGGAGTTGGTGGAAGTGAGGAATGAAACCGATTCAAGATTAGCGGTTTCAACAGGGAAACATGGAATGTCCTGGGTATTTTTAAGAAGGGAGGTAACTGGAGTCTGTAAGCAACAGGATTGATGACTTGATCAATTTTAAAAGGACCGATGTAGCGAGGTGCAAACTTCATACTGGGAACTCTTAACCTCAAATTCTTCGTGGATAACCATACCCGATCACCCACCTTGAGAGCAGGAACTGCTCGACGCTTCTTATCCGCAAACTTCTTGTACCTGAACGATGCCTTGAGCAGAGCTGATCGTACGCTCTTCCAGATATTGGCAAACTGATGCAAGGTGATATCCACTGCGGGAACAGAAGTTGCTGGAAGCGGTTGGAACTCAGGGACTTTAGGGTGGAATCCAAAGTTGGTGAAGAATGGTGTTGAAGAAGATGAAGAATGATACTGGTTGTTATGACAGAACTCGGCCCAGGGAAGTAATTGAACCCAGTCATCTTGAGAGGAGGACACATAGATGCGGAGGAAGGCCTCCAAGTCCTGATTCACCCTCTCAGTTTGACCATTGGTCTGAGGATGGTAAGCCGTGGAAAACTTTAACTTGACTTGGAGGACTTGACATAAACTTCGCCAGAATTTGGCTGTGAATTGAACTCCTCGATCTGAGATAATTTCTTCTGGAAGACCGTGGAGTCGGAAGATCTCTTGTATGAATACTTGAGCCAACTTGGAAGCTGACGGAAGACCGGTGAGAGGAATGAAGTGTGCCATCTTGGTGAACCGGTCAACTACCACCCAGATGGTATTGAACTTGTTGCACATGGGCAAATCTGTAATAAAATCCATCGACAAATGGGTCCATGGTCGACGGGGAACAGATAGTGGAACCAGTTGCCCCGCAGGCGACTGGCGGGATACTTTATGTTGAGCACACTTTGGGCAAGATGCAATAAACTCCAAAACGTCCTTTTTCAGAGTTGGCCACCAATAGGACCTAGAGATAAACTCCAGGGTTTTTTGGATACCTGTATGTCCGGCAAAACGGGAAGCATGGGCCCAAGGCATGAGCTTCTTCCTTAGTGTCGGCTTCACAAAACTTTTCCCTGATGGGGGCGTAGAGTCCATCCCTACCGTGGAGAATGCCAACGGATTTATAATAGGATGCTTGTCTGAAGACTCTGACTCATTTTCTTGCTCCCATGAGCGGGAAAGGGCATCGGCCTTGCGATTCTGAGAGCCCGGACAGAACTGGAGTTTAAAGTCGAACCTGGAAAAGAAAAGTGCCCATCTGGCCTGACGAGGGTTGAGACATTGTGCGCCTTTTAGATATAGAAGGTTCTTGTGGTCTGTAAGGATGGTGATTGAATGAGAAGCTCCCTCCAACAGATATCTCCACTCCTCTAGAGCGAGCTTGATGGCTAGCAACTCCTGGTCGCCAATGGCATAGTTGCGCTCCGCTGGGGAGAACTTCCGTGAGAAGAAACTGCAAGGATGTAAATGACCATCTTTAGCCCTCTGAGATAACACCGCTCCTACTCCAACGGAGGAGGCATCCACCTCTAAGATGAAAGGAGAGTCGACGTCAGGCTGTTTCAGGACAGGTGCAGAGATGAACCTCTGTTTTAAAAGATGAAAAGCTTGCATGGCTTCTTCAGACCACTTGGACGGGTTAGCACCCTTCTTGGTGAAAGCAGTAATAGGCGCCACAATGGTGGAAAAGTCTCGTATAAACTTTCGGTAATAATTGGCGAACCCTAAGAACCTCTGGACCCCTTTGAGGGTTAAGGGTACTGGCCAATTCTGGATTGCTTGTAGTTTCTCAGGATCCATCTCTAGTCCGGAACCGGACACAATGTACCCTAGAAACGGAATGGACTTGACTTCAAAGACGCATTTCTCTAATTTGCAGTAAAGATGATTGACACGGAGACGGGACAGAACCTCCTTTACCCAGAAACGATGTTCCTCTAAATTGTTGGCAAAAATGAGGATATCATCTAGATAGACCACGACATGACGGTATAGAATGTCTCTGAAGATCTCATTGACGAAATGCTGGAAGACAGCTGGAGCATTGCTCAATCCGAAGGGCATGACGAGGTACTCATAATGTCCGTCACGGGTGTTAAATGCGGTCTTCCACTCGTCACCCTCACGGATCCGGATGAGATTGTATGCACCTCTCAGGTCCAGCTTTGTAAAGATGGTAGCTCCGCTAACTCTGTCAAAGAGCTCAGTAATCAGGGGTAAAGGATAGCGGTTCTTGATGGTAATGTCGTTCAAACCTCTGTAGTCGATGCACGGCCGCAGACCACCATCTTTCTTCTTTACAAAAAAGAAGCCTGCGCCGGCTGGAGAAGAAGAAGGTCGAATGAACCCCTTTGCTAGGTTCTCTTTTATGTATTCCTCCATAGAATGCGTCTCGGGGAGAGACAACGGATAAGTTCGGCCTCGAGGTGGAACCTTCCCTGGAACGAGATCAATCGGGCAGTCCCATTCTCTATGAGGGGGAAGGATATCAGCAGAAGCTTTACTGAACACATCCGTGAAATCTTGATATGGAGGAGGTGGAACATCAGACGACCTGGGGGAGAAGGAACAGACAGGCAACACTTTAAACAAACATGTCTTAGTACAGGAGGAACCCCATGCCAGGATTTGCGTAGTCGTCCAATCAATTGTAGGATTGTGAAGACGGAGCCATGGAAGGCCCAGGACCACAGGATGTGTGGCTCTTGGAATCACTAAAAGTGAAATAAGTTCGGAATGAAGAACTCCCACTCTCAGACGAACTGGTAGAGTCCTTAGAGAAATAACTGTATCAAAAATTTTACTGCCATCCACAGCAGTTAAGGAAAAGGACGAAGGAAGTCTCTCGGTGGGTAGGGACCACCGTTTAACATAGGCTTCGGTAATAAAGTTCCCAGCTGCTCCGGAATCCAGGAGGGCAATGACGTTCTGATAACGTTGAGCAACTTGAAGCGAGACTGGGAGGTTACAATCTTGAGGAGATGGAGAGGAGATCATTACTCCTAGCCGGCCCTCTCCTTGGCGAGCTAGGATTTGGAGTTTCCCGGACGTTTGGGACAGGCATTAATGGTGTGAGACGGAGCTGCACAGTACAAACAGAGAAACTCGGAGAGACGTCTTCGGCGCTCAGCAGGAGTTAAACGGGAACGGCCAATTTGCATGGGTTCATCTTTAGTTGGTGACAGTTGGCGAGGAGGAGGAGCAGAAGATTTTGGAGCAGATGATCTTCCACGCTCAGTTGCTCTCTCTCTGAAACGTAAGTCAACTTTCGTACAAAGTGAGATTAACTCATCTAACTTGGAGGGTAAGTCTCTGGTAGCTAACTCATCTTTAATACGCTCGGATAAACCATGCCAGAATGCAGCATACAGGGCCTCGTCGTTCCATGCCAGTTCGGATGCCAGGATCTGGAACTGTATAAGATATTGTCCTACAGTACGTGATCCCTGGCGTAAACGGAGAATCTCAGACGAAGCTGAAGTTACCCGGCCTGGCTCGTCGAAGATGCGCCTGAATGTTGACACGAATGCAGTGTAAGAAGATAGCTGGGTGTCGGACCTCTCCCATAACGGTGATGCCCAATCGAGGGCTGAGCCACTGAGAAGAGAAATAATGTAGGCAATTTTTGTACGGTCACTGGGGAAATTGCCAGGTTGTAGCTCAAACTGAATCTCACACTGGTTGAGAAATCCCCTGCAGAATCTTGGAGATCCGTCAAATTTTGCTGGCGTTGGAAGATGAAGACGTGGAGCAGGAATGGGTAAGGTGGGTGGGGTTATAGCTGGAGTCACTGTGGTTGACGTACCAGACGCGCCTGATCCACGGAGAGTGGTCTGAATCCCATCCAGCCGAGTAGAGAGATCCTGGAGACAGCGGATGATGTGGCCCTGTGCAGCCTCCTGATGTTCTAGTCGGGCTGCCAGTTCTTGCATCGGCCTAGCCGCTTGATCCTGGTCTCCGGCTGGATTCATTAGGTCAGTGCTTACTGTCACAACTGAGGGCCTGAGCTGACGGGAGGCAGCCTCAGTTGTAGGGGCTGAGATGTACCGGAACCTGGGAGGTTGTATCAGACCCCTGGACATGTAAGTAACATGGATAATAACTGCCCGAAGGCGTGACCACGACAACTTAGATAAAAGTCAATGATGTTTATTATGACAACTCCACATCACAGCAGCAATAAAAGAAAACGTAAAAGTCAGCAAAGAATAAATACAGTTCCTGAGTACTACAGCATGGCAGGAGCCACAGGGCACTGGTAGTGTGAGATAGTTCTTATGATCTTCTAGATGGAAAGTCCTTACCAGGCCCGGCTGTAGCAATGGAGATAACCCAGGATTGTACCAGCTGGTGTTCCAGGAAGAGCTGGGTTGCTGAAGGTAAAACAGCTGCTGTGGATACTGGCTGGAACCAGACTGTTGTTAGCACGGAGTGGATACTGGCTGGAACCAGTTAAATAATAAATGAACTTTGGGAGCGATGAAATGTGAACTGAAATGTAGAACTTGAGAGCGGAGAAATAATAATTCCGGTGGAGAGTGGTAAAGTGTAGAAAGGACACCGGCCCTTTAAGGGAAGCTGTATTCTGCTGGAAGCTGAGGCTGGAAGCAGGTAGTGTTGTAGCTGGAAACAGATGAATCCACAATGGATTGGAGAGTCAGGCTACACCGCAGGTGGAATGCTGGTGCGGGTCTCTATGGTGGAAGTCTTGAGACAGGAGCTGGAACCTGGAAGACAATCATAGAAGAGAGACAAACAGGAACTAGGTTTGACAACCAAAGCACTGACGTCTTCCTTGCTCAGGCACAGCTTACTTATACCTGCAGCAAGGAAGGGGTTGGCTAGGCAATTATGCAAATCAACAATACAAACAGCAGATTGGTGGAAATGATCAGATGACAGAATCCAAGATGGCTGCGCCCATGCAGACACTTGGAGGGAAGTTTGGTTTGTAATCCATGTGGTCTGGGAAACAGTAATGGCGGCGCCGGCCACCGGAGACAGGAGACGCCAGGCTGATAGATGCACATTTAACCACGCGGGCACAGCGGAGGCCGCGGCTGATGAAAACACCACTCTGACACTCTGCATGTGGAAACTCAGGAACAGCGGAATCTGGTCCTGGAACGCTGAGCCCGCCTTAGGAGGCATCTGAAGGGTAAGTAATGGCGTCCAGATACCCGGATCGTGACACATCCTATTACAGGTTGAGTATCCCATATCCAAATATTCCGAAATACGGAATATTCCGAAATACGGACTTTTTTGAGTGAGAGTGAGATCGTGAAACCTTTGTTTTTTGATGGCTCAATGTACACAAACTTTGTTTAATACACAAAGTTATTACAAATATTGTATTAAATGACCTTCAGGCTGTGTGTATAAGGTGTATATGAAACATAAATGAATTGTGTGAATGTAGATACACTTTGTTTAATGCACAAAGTTATAAAAAATATTGGCTAAAATGACCTTCAGGCTGTGTGTATAAGGTGTATATGTAACATAAACGCATTCTGTGCTTAGATTTAGGTCCCATCACCATGATATCTCATTATGGTATGCAATTATTCCAAAATACGGAAAAATCCCATATCCAAAATACCTCTGGTCCCAAGCATTTTGGATAAGGGATACTCAACCTGTACATAATCTTACTGACTCTCCCAGCCCTACATGACCAGGGTCCATGTACCAGAAGCAGCTTCTGCCTCCTTACTGACTTACTGTAGGCCCCTATTACATAATCTTACTGACTCTCCCAGCCCTACATGACCAGGGTCCATGTACCAGAAGCAGCTTCTGCCTCCTTACTGACTTACTGTAGGACCCTATTACATAATCTTACTGACTCTCCCAGCCCTACATGACCAGGGTCCATGTACCAGAAGCAGGTTCTGCCTCCTTACTGACTTACTGTAGGCCCCTATTACATAATCTTACTGACTCTCCCAGCCCTACATGACCAGGGTCCATGTACCAGAAGCAGCTTCTGCCTCCTTACTGACTTACTGTAGGCCCCTATTACATAATCTTACTGACTCTCCCAGCCCTACATGACCAGGGTCAATGTACCAGAAGCAGCTTCTGCCTCCTTACTGACTTACTGTAGGCCCCTATTACAGAATCTAACTGACTCTCCCAGCCCTACATGACCAGGGTCCATGTACCAGAAGCAGCTTCTGCCTCCTTACTGACTTACTGTAGGCCCCTATTACATAATCTTACTGACTCTCCCAGCCCTACATGACCAGGGTCCATGTACCAGAAGCAGCTTCTGCCTCCTTACTGACTTACTGTAGGCCCCTATTACAGAATCTTACTGACTCTCCCAGCCCTACATGACCAGGGTCCATGTACCAGAAGCAGCTTCTGCCTCCTTACTGACTTACTGTAGGACCCTATTACATAATCTTACTGACTCTCCCAGCCCTACATGACCAGGGTCCATGTACCAGAAGCAGCTTCTGTCTCCTTACTGTAGGCCCCTATTACAGAATCTTACTGACTCTCCCAGCCCTACATGACCAGGGTCCATGTACCAGAAGCAGCTTCTGCCTCCTTACTGACTTACTGTAGGCCCCTATTACAGAATCTTACCGACTTTCCCAGCCCTACATGACCAGGGTCCATGTACCAGAAGCAGCTTCTGCCTCCTTACTGACTTACTGTAGGCATCCTATTACATAATCTTACCGACTCTCCCAGCCCTACATGACCAGGGTCCATGTACCAGAAGCAGCTTCTGCCTCCTTACTGACTTACTGTAGGCCCCTATTACATAATCTTACTGACTCCCAGCCCTACATGACTAGGGTCCATGTACCAGAAGCAGCTTCTGCCTCCTTACTGACTTACTGTAGGCACCTATTACATAATCTTACTGACTCTCCCAGCCCTACATGACCAGGGTCCATGTACCAGAAGCAGCTTCTGCCTCCTTACTGACTTACTGTAGGCACCTATTACATAATCTTACTGACTCTCCCAGCCCTACATGACCAGGGTCCATGTACCAGAAGCAGCTTCTGCCTCCTTACTGACTTACTGTAGGCCCCTATTACAGAATCTTACTGACTCTCCCAGCCCTACATGACCAGGGTCCATGTACCAGAAGCAGCTTCTGCCTCCTTACTGCTCTGGTTACTTCCATCTGCAGATGAAGGACTGTTCATAGTACCATAAATTCCCAACTAGTGCTTGGATGTCGGGAGACAGGTGGGTGGCAGTGGGGAGAGTCAGGGCGGTGGCAGTAGTGTAAAGAGACAGGGTGGTGGCAGTAGTGCGGGGAGACAGGGCGGGTGGCAGTAGTGGAAGGAGACGGCTGGGGGCAGTGGGGGGAGACAGGGTGGGTGGCAGTAGTGGGGGGAGGCAGGGTGGGTGGCAGTAGTGGGGGGAGACAGGGTGGTGGCAGTAGTGGGGGGGACAGGGCGGATGGCCGCAGTGCAGTACCAGGGGCTGCTGGAGACAGTAAAGAGTTGTATGGGTCCCGCACAGAACCAGTTGATAATTAGACTTAAT
Source organism: Pseudophryne corroboree (assembly GCF_028390025.1). Taxonomy (NCBI): domain Eukaryota; kingdom Metazoa; phylum Chordata; class Amphibia; order Anura; family Myobatrachidae; genus Pseudophryne; species Pseudophryne corroboree. The sequence continues at coordinate 259,174 of NW_026967520.1, read as the reverse complement.
GATGATTATGCTTCCTTATTTCTAAATAATCCCTTGTATGTGTTACTGTTATTTGCTGTGTCAGCCTTTATGTGTGTTCTGTGTAATAATCCTGAAAGTAGTGGTGCTACCGATCTCGTATCATTTGTAGTAACTTGGAAAAGATGAGATATGAGGTGCACTCTGGAAGCTTATAGGGGGTTAATCAGAAAAATGCAGATGTTACATCACACAGCCCCTGGAAAATGGTCCCGGCCCGCCCGCGTTCACCCTCAGGGATGCCGCCGAAATGTGTGTTCACGCTGCCGCTGCGCATGTGCATTTTGTCACCACCAGCAAACTGCTGCAAGCCGCTATTGCGGATGGGTCTGAATGACCCCCATAGGCTGTTGTGCAGAGTAAAGTATTTTTTAAGTTTAAAATATAAATAAAATATGTGTATTAAAGATATGAAATAAAGCAGCTTAAAAGCAAAAGATTTCTGGTGTGATTTTGGCTATGTCTGAGTTTGACAGCGCATTTGAATGGTGGTATGATATTACTGGGGGGGGGTCTCTTTCTGTGTTATTATTTGTTGGTTTTAAATAAATGATGTCTGTTCAAATGTTGTTTTTTTCACTTGTAGGTGAATTAGGGTTGTTGTATTTGAAAAAAATAAATAAACTTACATGACCCTTGCCTGGAAATGTCCATGTATGAAGGTATGGGAGATACCTGCTGCAGTCCCTTCTACTTACATTTGGGAGGTACCGTTGTTTTGAGGGAATTAGTAGCAAATATTAAATGATACATTGGCTCCATAACGTCTCGCTGACCCTCTGATTTTAACAAACATGTTACACAAAATGACTTTTGCATTAACAACCATTAATTAAACGACATTTTTCTTACAAAAAACCTATATATAAAAAAAATAGAAGAAAATCACCAATTCTGGTCTGGACTCATTGACTCTATCACGAGAACAAGAGCCTTTTTAGCAGATAAAGTGCAGATTTCTGAACAGTGCTTTTAGAAGGAACTGATCAGAAGTCCAGGACAATGAGGTCAAGAAACCAACGCTGTGGTACTAATGACATATTTACATATTCATCACAGATAACGAAATACATACCAACACGTTCAACAAACCAGTGGACGTCAATAGCTTCATACTAACCTCCAGCTGCCACCACCCAAACTGGTTGAACAGTATCCCAGTAGGCCAATTCAAAAGACTCAGGAGGAACTGCTCCCGAGTCAGCGATTATGAGACACAAGGACAAGAACTAAGTTTAAAATTTAGAGAGAAACAGTACGATACAGAAAAGGTACAGACGGAATATACCATGGTTAAGGGAAATGATAGGCCTCCCCCCCTACAATACAAAAAGAGATCAGAACAGAAAACAGACAAAGAAGAGATCCTTTTCATAACACAATACACAAAACAAGCAAATCAGATTAAAAAGATCATAAACAAACACTGGCCGATACTTCAAGATGACACACTAGCAGATATCATACCTCCAAAACCAAAAGTAGTGTTCCTGAAAGCACCAGACATTAAGAAGAAGCTGGTACACAGCCACATACCACCAAAACAAACTACTATAGATGGAACACATACAAAGAGGGCTTCTACCACTGTGGGACCTGCATGGGCTGCAAGACAACAAAAGCTAGAAGCGCCACACCTACCCAAACAGTAATGTCTGTTTCTCATTCCACAAAATTTAAAATACCGGACAACTTACCATGCCACAGCAAGGGCATCATATATATGTTAGAATGTCCCTGCCCGCAACAATACATAGTAAGGACTCTACGGCCACTCAAAATGAGAATAAACGAACACATATACGGAATATAAAAAAAAGGTTCAGAAGAACATCCACTCTCCTTACATTACAAAGAACATCATGAATCAGATCTCACACTACTCAAATTCACAGGGCTGAAGGAGATTAAGAAAAACTGGAGAGGGGGTGACTACATACACACCATCAACAGGGAGGAACTGCGTATGATAATCCACATGGTGACCCGAACACCCAAAGGCCTCAACCAGGACAATGAAGTACGATCCATAATTTGTATATGAAGATAATATCTTTACATCCTGGGTTCAAACACTCTCTCTAAGCCCAATAGTATCCAAGTAACTATATATATAACACCCAGGTAACACCTTTCTGATAGGAATAATACATTTATACAGAATACAGGCACAAAATTAGACTATTCAATTCACACTTATTGAAAAAACAATATAGTGGTATATGCAATTGCGGTTGAATTTGACTGTTTTGGGATTTGACACAATTCGACAGTGGAATCCCGGCCACCGGGACCCGAATTCGATATATTCAATAAAAAACGGATTCGACAGTCCCGCTGTCGAAAAACAAACCAATTGACGATAGTGTGCGTCCTGGATTCGACTTCATGGACGGCACAAAAGTGTTCAAAAAACCCTGAAAAAAATTGCGTGGGATCCCCCTCCTAAGCATAACCAGCCTCGGGCTCTTTGAGCCGATCCTGGTTGTAAAAATACGGGGGGGGGGGGGGGAATGACAGGGGATCCCCCGTATTTTAACAACCAGCACCTGGCTCTGCCTCCGGTCCTGGTGCCAACAATATGGGGGACAAAGCACGTAGGGGTCCCCCGTATTTTTAACACCAGCACCAGGCTCCACTAGCTGGAGAGATAATGCCACAGCCAGGGGTCACTTTTATATCGGTCTCTGTGGCCCTGGTATTAAATCACTAACTTGTCACCCCTGGCCGGGGTACCCCGGAGGAGTAGGGACCCCTTAAATCAAGGGGTCTCCCCCTCCAGCCACCCAAAGGCCAGGGGTGAAGCCCGAGGCTGCCCCCCCCCATCGAAGGGCGGCGGATGGGAGGCTGATAGCCAAGTGTCAAAAAATAGAATATTGTTTCTCTGACGTCCTAAGTGGATGCTGGGACTCCGTAAGGACCATGGGGATTAGCGGCTCCGCAGGAGACTGGGCACAACTAAAGAAAGCTTTAGGACTACCTGGTGTGCACTGACTCCTCCCACTAAGACCCTCCTCCAGACCTCAGTTAGATTCTTGTGCCCGGATGAGCTGGATGCACACTAGGGGCTCTCCTGAGCTCCTAGAAAGAAAGTATATTTTAGGTTTTTTATTTTACAGTGAGATCTGCTGGCAACAGACTCACTGCAGCGAGGGACTAAGGGGAGAAGAAGCGAACCTACCTAACTGGTGGTAGCTTGGGCTTCTTAGGCTTCTGGACACCATTAGCTCCAGAGGGATCGACCGCATGGAACCGGCCATTGATGTTCGGTCCCGGAGCCGCGCCGCCGGCCCCCTTACAGAGCCAGAAGCAAGAAGTGTTCTGGAAAATTGGCGGCAGAAGACTTCAGTCTTCACCAAGGTAGCGCACAGCACTGCAGCTGTGCGCCATTGCTCCTCATGCACACCTCACACTCCGGTCACTGATGGGTGCAGGGCGCTGGGGGGGGCGCCCTGAGCAGCAATATAAACACCTTGCCTGGCAAAATCATCACAATATATAGCCCCAGAGGCTATATATGTGATAAATACCCCTGCCAGAATCCATAAAAAAGCGGGAGAAAAGTCCGCAAAAAAGGGGCGGAGCTATCTCCCTCAGCACACTGGCGCCATTTTCTCTTCACAGTGCAGCTGGAAGACAGCTCCCCAGGCTCTCCCCTGTAGTTTTCAGGCTCAAAGGGTTAAAAAGAGAGGGGGGGGGGGCACTAAATTTAGGCGCAATATTGTTTATACAAGCAGCTATTGGGGGAAAAATCACTCAGTTATAGTGTTAATCCCTGCATTATATAGCGCTCTGGTGTGTGCTGGCATACTCTCTCTCTGTCTCCCCAAAGGACTTTGTGGGGTCCTGTCCTCAGTCAGAGCATTCCCTGTGTGTGTGCTGTGTGTCGGTACGGCTGTGTCGACATGTGGGATGAGGAAGGTTACGTGGAGGTGGAGCAGAGGCCGATAAATGGGATGTCGCCCCCTGGGGGCCGACACCAGAGTGTATGGATATGTGGAAGGTATTAACCGACAATGTCAACTCCTTACATAGAAGGCTGGATGACGTAAAACAGCTGTGGGACAGCCGGCTTCTCAGCCTGCGCCTGCCCAGGCGTCTCAAAGGCCATCAGGGGCTCAAAAAAGCGCCCGTTACCTCAGATGGCAGACACAGATGTCGACACGGAGTCTGACTCCAGTGTCGACGAGGTTGAGACATATACACAATCCACTAGGAACATCCGTTACATGATCTCGGCAATGAAAAATGTGTTACGCATTTCTGACATGAACCCAAGTACCACATAAAAGGGGTTTTATTTTTGGGGAGAAAAAGCAGCCAGTGTTTTGTTCCCCCATCAGATGAATGAATGAAGTGTGTAAAGTAGCGTGGGTTCCCCCGATAAGAAACTGGTAATTTCTAAAAAGTTACTGATGGCGTACCCTTTCCCGCCAGAGGATAGGTCACGTTGGGAGATATCCCTTAGGGTGGATAAGGCGCTCACACGTTTGTCAAAAAAGGTGGCACTGCCGTCATAGGATACGGCCACCTTGAAGGAGCCTGCTGATAAAAAGCAGGAGGCTATCCTGAAGTCTGTATATACACACTCAGGTTATATACTGAGACCTGCAATTGCCTCAGCATAAATAGTGCTGCTGCAGCGTGGTCTGATACCCAGTCAGATAATATTAATACTCTAAGACAAGGATAATAGTTTGCTAACATAGAGCATATTAAAGACGTCGTCTTAGATATAAAGGATGCACAGAGGGATATTTGCCGGCTGGCATCCAGAATTAATGCAATGTCCATTCTGCCAGGAGGGTATTAGAAACCCGGCAGTGGACAGGTGATGCTGCCTATAAAAGGCACATGGAGATTCTGCCTTATAAGGGTGAGGAATTGTTTGGGGATGGTCTCTGGGACCTCGTATCCACAGCAACAGCTGGGAAGAATTTTTTTACCTCAGGTTTCCTCACAGCCTAAGAAAGCACTGTATTTTCAGGTACAGTCCTTTCGGCTTCAGAAAAGTAAGCGGGTCAAAGGCGCTTCCTTTCTGCACAGAGACAAGGTAAGAAGGAAAAAGCTGCACCAGCAGCCAGTTCCCAGGGTCAAAAATCTTCCCCCGCTTCCTCTGTGTCCACCGCATGACGCTGGGGCTCCACAGGTGGAGACAGGTGCGGTAGGGGCGCGTCTCGGGAACTTCAGGGACCAGTGGGCTTGCCCACAGGTGGATCCCTAGGTTCTGCAAATAGTATCACAGGGATACAGGCTGGAGTTCGAGGCGACTCCCCCTCGCCGTTACCTCACATCAGCCTTGCCTGCTGCCCTCGGAGAAAGGTAGTACTGGCGGCAATTCACAAGCTGTACTTCCAGCAGGTGAAATCAAGGCCTCCTTCAACAAGGCCGGGGTTACTATTCCAAAATGTTGTGGTACCGAAACCAGACGGTTTGGTGAGACCCATTCTAAAATTGAAAGTCTTGAACACTTATATACGAAGGTTCAAGTTCAAAATGGAATCACTCAGGGCGATTATTGCAAGCCTGGAGAATTTCATGGTATCACTGGACATCAAGGATGCTTACCTGCATGTCCCTATTTACCCTCTTCACCAGGAGTACCTCAAAATTGTGGTACAGGATTGTCATTACCAATTCCAGACGTTGCCGTTGGTCTGTCCCCGGCACAGAGGTATTTACCAAGGTAATGGCCGAAATAATTATCCCGTACTTGGACGATCTCCTTATAAAGGCGAGGTCCAGGGAGCAGTTGTTCGGCGGAGTAGCACTATCTCGGGAAGTGCTACAACAGCACGGCTGGATTCTGAATATTCCAAAGTCGCAGCTGGTTCCTACGACGCGTCTACTGTTCCTGGGTATGGTTCTGGACACAGAACAGGATAAAAAGGGTTTCTCCCGGAGGAGAAGTCCAAGGAGTTGTCGTCTCTAGACAGAGACCTCCTAATACGTATACAGGTGTCGGTGCATCAATGCACGCGAGCCCTGGGAAGGATGGTAGCTTCTTATGAAGAAATTCCATTCGCCAGGTCCCATGCAAGGATTTTCCAGTGGGATCTGTTGGACAAGTGGTCCGGGTCGCATCTTCAGATGCATCGGCGGATAACCCTGTCTCCAAGGACCAGGGTGTCGCTGTGGTGGTGGCTGCAGAGTGCTCATCTTCTAGGTGGCCGCAGATTCGGCATACAGGACTGGGTCCTGGTGACCACGGATGCCAGCCTTCGAGGCTGGGGGGCAGTCACACAGGGAAGAAACTTCCAAGGCTATGGAAAGGTCAGGAGACTTCCCTACAGATAAATATTCTGGAACTAAGGGCCATTTACAATGCCCTAAGTCAGGCTAGAACCCTGCTTCAACACCGGCCGGTGCTGATCCAGTCAGACAACATCACGGCGGTCGCTCATGTAAACCGACAGGGCGGCACAAGAAGCAGGATGGCGATGGCAGAAGCCACAAGGATTCTCCGATGGGCGGAAAATCATGTGTTAGCACTGTCAGCAGTGTTCATTCCCGGAGTGGACAACTGAGAAGCAGACTTTCTCAGAAGACACGACCTCCACCCGGGAGAGTGGGGACTTCATCCAGAAGTTTTCCAAATGATTGTACACCGTTGGGAAAGGCCACAGGTGGACATGATGGCGTCCCGCCTCAACAAAAAGCTACAAAGATATTGCGCCAGGTCAAGGGACCCTCAGGCGATAGCTGTGGACGCTCTGGTAACACCGTGGGTGTACCAGTCGGTGTATGTGTTCCCTTTCTCTGCCTCTCTTACCCAGGGTAATGAGAATAATAAGAAGGAGAGGAGTAAGAACTATACTCATTGTTCAGGGTTGGCCAAGAAGAGCTTGGTAACCAGAACTCCAAGAAATGATCTCAGAGGACCGATGGCCTCTGCCGCTCAGATAGGACCTGCTGCAGCAGGGGGCCTGTCTGTTCCAAGACGTACCGCGGCTGCGTTTGACGGCATGGCGGTTGAACGCCGGATCCTGAAGGAAAAGGGCATTCCGGAGGAAGTTATCCCTACGCTATTTAAAGCTAGGAAAGAAGTGAACGCAAACCATTATCACCGCATATGGTGGAAATATGTTGCGTGCTGTGAGGCCAGGAAGGCCCCAAAGGAGAAATTTCAGCTAGGTCGATTTCTGCACTTCCTACAGTCAGAGGTGACTATGGGCCTAAAATTGGGTTCCATGAAGGTCCAGATTTCGGCTCTATCGAATTTCTTCCAAAATAGAACTGGCTTCACTGCCTGAAGTTCGGACTTTTGTTAAGGGAGTGCTGCATAGTCCGTCCCCGTTTGTGCCTCAAGTGGCACCGTGGGATCTCAACGTGGTGTTGGATTTCCTGAAGTCGCATTGGGTTGAGCCACTTAAATCCGTGGAGCTACAATACCTCACGTGGAAAGTGGTCATGCTGTGGGCCGTGGCGTCGGCCAGGCGTGTATCAGAATTGGCGGCTTTGTCATACAAAAGCCCTTATCTGTATTTTATATGGATAAGGCGGAATTGAGGACTCGTTCCCAATTCCTTCCTAAGGTGGTATCAGTTTTTCATGTGAACCAACTAATTGTGGTGCCTGCGGCTACTTGGGACTTGGAGGATTCCAAGTTACTGGACGTAGTCAGGGCCCTGAAAAGTATATGCTTCCAGGACGGCTGGAGTCAGGAAAACTGACTCGCTATTTATCCTGTATGCACCCAACAAGCTGGGTGCTCCTGCTTCTAAGCAGACTGTTGCTCGCTGGATCTGTAGCACGATTCAACTTGCACATGCTGCGGCTGGACTGCCGCACCCTAAATCTGTAAAAGCCCATTCCACGAGGAAAGTGGGCTCTTCTTGGGCGGCTGCCCGAGGGGTCTCGGCTTTACAACTTGCCGAGCTGTTACTTGGTCGGGTTCAAACATTTTTGCAACAGTCTACAAGTTTGATACCCTGGCTGAGGAGGACCTAGAGTTTGCTCATTCGGTGCTGCAGAGTCATCCGCACTCTCCCGCCCGTTTGGGAGCTTTGATATATTCCCCATGGTCCTTACGGAGTCCCAGCATCCACTTAGGACATCAGAGAAAATAAGATTTTACTGACCGGTAAATCTATTTCTCGTAGTCCGTAGTGGATGCTGGGCGCCCATCCCAAGTGCGGATTGTCTGCAATACTTGTTTATAGTTATTGCCTAACTAAAGGGTTTTTGTTGAGCCATCTGTTGAGAGGCTCAGTTATATTTCATACTGTTAACTGGGTATAGTATCACGAGTTATACGGTGTGGCTGGTATGAGTCTTACCCGGGATTAAAAATCCTTCCTATTTGTGTCAGCTCTTCCGGGCACAGTATCCTAACTGAGGTCTGGAGGAGGGTCTTAGTGGGAGGAGCCATTGCACACCAGGTAGTCCTAAAGCTTTCTTGAGTTGTGCCCAGTCTCCTGCGGAGCCGCTCTTCCCCATGGTCCTTACGGAGTCCCAGCATCCACTACGGACTACGAGAAATAGATTTACCGGTGAGTAAAATCTTATTTTTTTGTAGCAGAACTACAAGTCACCGACATACACACATACTTACCTATGTTGACACGAAGCATCGGTCCCCTTCTCCACGTAGAATCCACGGGGTACCTGTAAATAAAATTAAACTCACAACAATCCTGTGTAGATCAGTCCTTTTCAGAGTTTGTAATCCACGTACTTGGCAAAATAAAAAAATGGAAACCATGGACCACGCACTGAAAGGGGTCCCATGTTTACACATGGGACCCCTTTTTCCAACTGCCGGGACCCCCCGTGACTGCTGTCAAAGAGGGTCCCTTCAGCCAATCAGGGAGTACCACGTCGTGGCACTCTCCTGATTGGCTGTGCACGTCTGAGCTGTCAGGCGGCGCATAGCGCATAGGTGCTCCATTATATTCAATGGTGGGAACTTTGCGGTCAGCGGTTGACCTCGAGGTTACTCGCGTGCATCTCGAGTGCGCCGCCTGACAGCTCAGACGCGCACAGCCAATCAGGAGAGTGCCACGATGTGGCGCTCCCTGATTGGCTGAAGGGACCCTCTTTGACAGCAGTCACGGGGGGTCCCGGCAGTCGGGGAAAGGGGTCCTATGTGTAAACATGGGACCCCTTTCATTGCGTGGATCGTGTTTTGCGGTTTTTTTATTTTGCCAAGTACGTGGATTACAAACTTTGAAAAGGCCCGATCTACACTGGATTGTTGTGAGTATAATTTTATTTACAGGTACCCCGTGGATTCTACATGGAGAAGTGGAACGACCCTCGTGTCAACATAGGTAAGTATGTGTATGTAGGTGTGCATGTATGTAATAAAGTTATACTGTCACGGTGTGTGTGTACTGTTTTTATTTGGGTATTTTTTTGTAGTAGAACTACAGGTACCAGTGGGCCCGTTTCCCCCCCGCATGCTGGTACTTGTGGTTCTCCAAGTACCAGCTTGCGGGTGAGGCTTGCTGGGACTTGTAGTTCTGCTACAAAAAACAATGGAGGTCATTCCGAGTCGTTCGCTCGGAAAATTTCTTCGCATCGCAGCGATTTTCCGCTTAGTGCACATGCGCAATGTCCGCACTGCGACTGCGCCAAGTAAATTTGCTAAGAAGTTTGGATTTTTACTCACGGCTTTTTCTTCGCTCAGGCGATCGTAGTGTGATTGACAGGAAATGGGTGTTACTGGGCGGAAACAGGCCGTTTTATGGGCGTGTGGGAAAAAACGCTACCTTTTCCGGGAAAAACGCGGGAGTGGCTGGAGAAACGGAGGAGTGTCTGGGCGAACGCTGGGTGTGTTTGTGACGTCAAACCAGGAACGACAAGCACTGAACTGATCACAGATGCCAAGTAAGTCTGAAGCTACTCAGAAACTGCTACGAGATGTGTAATCGCAATATTGCGAATACGTCGTTCGCAATTTTACTATGCTAAGATTCACTCCCAGTAGGCGGCGGCTTAGCGTGTGCAATACTGCTAAAATCGCCTTGCGAGCGAACAACTCGGAATGAGGGCCAATATTCTATTTTTTGACACTTGGCTATCAGCCTCCCATCCGCCGCCCTTCGATAAGGGGGCAGCCTCGGGCTTCACCCCTGGCCTTTGGGTGGCTGGAGGGGGGGACCCCTTGATTTAAGGGGTCCCCACTCCTCCGGGGTACCCCGGCCAGGGGTGACAAGTTAGTGATTTAATACCAGGGCCACAGAGACCGATATAAAAGTGTCCCCCGGCTGTGGCATTATCTCTCTAGCTAGTGGAGCCCGGTGCTGGTGTGAAAAATACGGGGGACCCCTACGTGTTTTGTCCCCCATATTTTTGGCACCAGGAATGGTCGCAGAGCCAGGTGCTGGTTGTTAAAATACAGGGGATCCCCTGTCATTTTCCCCCCCGTATTTTTACAACCAGGACCAGCTCAAAGAGCCTGAGGCTGGTTATGCTTAGGAGGGGGGACCCCACGCAATTTTTTTCAGAAATTTTAACCCATTCCCACCCCTTCCCACTGAAAAACATGCACGGATCTCTCCATATTATTTTAGTCAGTAAAAAAAATATATATTCTTTTAAAAAATATATTAAATAATACTTGTGGCTCCTAAATAGACAAACCAAGTAGATAATCCCTTCTAATATATCTATTAGCAATAAAAAAAAACACAAAACAACCCATGTTTTTAAAAAAAATTATTAGATCACGACAGCAAAATGAGGCAGAATGAAATTGATGAAATGACTGTCGAAAAGCACTGTTGTCGAATCGACATTCTTCAATTGAATATACTTTTGTCGAAAAGCCGCATTTTTACCATTACAGACATGTCGAATTTGAGAAATGTCGAATTGCAAAAAGTCGAATCTGAAACGGCCGTTTTTTTGTCGAAAAGTACTGTATTGCATTGTTGAATCCAATTTGACAGTTTTTTTTTTGTCGAAAATGCCCTGTTTTTCGACATTTGTGGCAATTCGACCGCAATTGCATATACCCCATAGTCTTCTGTTACATATTCACATGCAATGTTCAAATCAGACTGCAAGAACAACGGGAATTTATGTATAAGATGTGACATCTAGTAGCAAACAGTTTAAGTCATTTACTTGTATCAAGAAATGTTACTTTTATCAAGAAATCTGCAACACTAAACTAACTGAACAACCAATCCACAGAAGAACCATTGATTGACATCTAGAGAAACCAATCACAATCCAAGTATACATAACCAATCCACAGAAGAACCATTGATTGAAATCTAGAAAAACCAATCACAATCCAAGTATGAATAACCAATCCACAGAAGAACCATTGATTGACATCTAGAAAAACCTATCACAATCCAAGTATGAATAACCAATCCACTGAAAAACTATTGATTGACATCTAGAAAAACCAATCACAATCTAAGTAGGAACTACCAACAGTAAATGCTCCCACACACAAGATGGCTACTTAACCTCACTTATGCCAGAGAACAGTGAATCACACAGACTCCCAGAGGAAGGCCAGCAAGCTGAAACGTGTTGGACATACAGACACAAAGTCACCCAGAAGAACGGATATTAAGGACACTGATACTCCTAAGAAGCCCCGGTGCCGGGTGCATAAAAATGGAACCAGGACTGCAAGGATAATTGCAAGCGGAAAGGACATATGGGTGGTATCCAAAGGAGAACAAAAGGTGAGTCTCTGCAAGTGAGGGGGGGTGTCCGGCAAAAGGTTCTGCAGAGCCCGAGCCGGCACAATCCCTCCCCAGGCAGCAATGAGCCAGGTGCAGGACGCAAGCTCCCGGGGAAGTCTGGAACAAGACCAACCGAGGACGCGGGCATGGCAGCCAGAGCGGAGTCAGTCCGGAGCCCCTGTGTTCATCCTGAACAATGTCCGAGTCCCACCATCTGAGACGAATGGCCGCAACGGTAGCACTCAAGGCTACACAGACTTGTAGCCACTGTAGAGATACGGGATGCCGGTCTCTACCACCGATAGTGATCATTGGATATCTCATTCATCTCCGCATTAGATGCTGAGTGCACGGAACTTTCACATGAACTGAATAATTTTGCACCACGGTACTTTATATATTTGATTCATACAATATTGATTTCTGCATTAATGCACTGTATATGTATGCATACTCCATCTCATATAATCATAAGTAAAGGTTCCAGAACCGGTTCAGGATATTGCATTTCATTGGCAGATGTCAATCATTACACAACAAAGGCTTTAACAAGCCAGACTACAGGCATCAGACACCGAGGAGTGATAGCGCAGGGAGGATAATAAACCAACCTTATCCCAAGTGTTATCTCACATGCCTCAACAAGAGAGTCGTCATGTGCATGAGGTAGCATCAAGAACCAGACGCTTGTAGATCTTCTTTTGATCCTCCTTCATCAGTCGCATTTCCGCCATGATGTAATTATTGCCAAATGATTCCTCCGAGTCCGGGGGCCTATTAAGAAACCTCCTCGGTGTGAGTAAAAAACTGTTGTGAGATGGGCGGGGCAGAAGTGGGTTTCCGGATGACCTCCGCTGTTTCAGGGGTCATGGCTGTAGGGTTGGGTCATCCACTTCAGTTGCCTCACTCATGGAAGGCTCCACTTCCAGCTCCAGTCTAATATCCTGCAATATAAAACAAAAATGAACTCCATGTAAAAATGTGTGTGTACAATACAATATAAATGTTTGTATTTACCAGATCCAGACTCTCCGATGCCTCCTCTTCCACAAGAGTGGGAGAATCCGGATCCAGATTACACTGTGACCTTATCCTTGGCTCTTGTTCCAAAGTTATTTTCATGAGGTCATAATATCACAGTGTTGGCTTGTAAACCTCATCCGTCCCAGCTCCTGAATGTTGTGAATCCATGTACTTCTTGTAATCCTACAAAAACACTGTTAGCTGTTCCTGGCTCTACTGTATCTGATCAGCTGGTCTTATGCCCGATTCCTCTGTGTCCTGTTGGCATAGTCCACACTTATTACACGACACAGGCACTCGTTCTCGTGATACAATTCAATAATTCCAGACCAGAATTTGTGATTTTCCTCTGCTGACACATCTGTGGGAAAAATATTATACACAATTTAACTACAAAGTATAAGTGTAATGTACACACCTGTGTCATACAACCTGTATAGTAACACACAAACAGCAACTTCATTTATGAGCACCCAGCTGAAAATTAAAACAAATCTGCAGGGCCGTTACACATTATTACACACCGTTATGCCCATTACACATAATTACACACCATAATGCCCGTTACACATTATTACACATCCGTAATGCCCATTATACATTATTACACACTGTAATTCCCATTACACATTATTACACACCGTAATGCCCATTACACATTATCATACACTCTAATGCCCATTACACATTATTACACACCATAATGCCCATTACACATTATTACACACTGTTATGCCCATTACACATTATTACACACTGTTATGCCCATTACACATTATTACACCGTAATGCCCATTACACATTATTATACACCGTAATGCCCATTACACATTATTACACACTGTTATGCCCATTACACATTATTACACACGTAATGCCCATTAGACATTATTACACACCGCAATGCCCATTACACATTATTATTAGATATGAGCGGGTTGGGTTCCCTGAGAACTGAACCCCCAGAACTTCACGCTCTGAGTCCTGATCTGAGTCTGGCTCGGGACTTCCAGCCAGACTCTGAAACCAGAATGAGGCAAAACATCATCATCCCGCTGTCAGATTCTCGCGGGATTTGGATTCCATATAAACATTCACATCTCCGCCATTTTCACTCCAGACTTGGAGAGTGAGGGAGACAGACCTCTGTCTCTCTCTGTGGGTGGTGGCATTGGGTGGGGTTAGTGTGTGCTCTGTTGGGGTGCTGCTGCAGTCACCGTGGTGTACCTGTGTGGTGTTAGGGGTGCTGTCCTGTCACTGGTGTTTCATGTGCTGCAGCTGTACATGGGTGTTGCTGTCCTGGCTGTCACTGTGTTATACAGGGTGTAAGGGCACTGTCCTCATGTATGCTGGAAAATATAGGGGTGCTGCTGTTCAAATAACATTACACTGGCCCTGTATACTGTAGAATATAGGGGTGTTGCTGTTCAAAAAACATTACACTGGTCCTGTATTTCATAAAAATTCAGGGGTGTAGTTGTTAAAAATTAAAAGCACACTCCTGTATGCTGTAAACTATAGGGATGTTGCTGTTCAAATAACATTACACTGGCCCTGTATGCTGTAAAATATAGGGGTGTTGCTGTTCAAATAACATTACACTGGTCCTCTATGCTATAAGAATACAGGGGTGCTGTGAAAATAAAGGGGCACTGTTCTGTGTGCTGTAATAATAAAGGGGTGCTGTCCTGTGAAATGGAGAACAATTTTGAGGAAAAAATAGTGGCAGATCAGGAACCACTTCCAGCTCCTAGTACTAGAGCTGAAGTTGCTGCAGCTACCAGTCATGACATTGACTATTTAATTCCATCAACTTCATCTGCTGAGGCCGATGCCCAAAGTCATAAAGGGCGTGTAAAATCTAAGAAGCAAAAATAAATAATCAGAAAAAAAAATTATCTGACGAGAAACGTAAAATTGGCAAAATTGGCAATATGCCATTCACGGCACGAAGTGGCAAGGTAAGGCTAAGGCCTTGGCCTATGTTCATGACTGGTGGCTCAGCTTCTCAAGAGGATGGAAGCCCTCCAGCCTCTTGAATAAAATTAAGCTTGTTAAAGCACAGGAAAAAACATCTGTGCGTACAGAGATATCACAAAACCCCAAGGAGAGTCCAAGTGTGTCCGCGGTTGCAATTTCTAGGCCTGACCTTCCCAAGACTGTATGGAAATAGGAGGCTCCTACCACCATTTGCACGCCCCCTGCAGGTGCTGGGAGGAGCGCCACCAGCCCAGTTGCTGATATTGAGATTGAGGATGTCACTGTACATGTACACCAGGATGAGCAGGATATTGGTGTAGCTGGCACTGAGAAGAAAGTTTATGATGAGGATTCTGATGGAGATGTGGTTGGTTTGAATAAGGCTCCCATGTAGACAGTTGTCCATTTGATGAGAAAGCACATTGGCATGCCTGGGCAAAATACAAGAAAGCCACCTCTTCGGTGTGGAATTATTTCTCCACAAATGTGGACAACAGGTGTCAAGCCGTGTGTTGCCTTTGTCAATCCGTAATAAGTCGGGGTAAGGACGTTAACCACCTAGGAACATCCTCCCGTATACGTCACCTGCAGCGCATTCATCAGAAGTCATTGTCAAGTTCAGAAACTTTGGGTGAGAGCGTAAGCAGTCCACTGACACCTAAATCCCTTCTTCCTGTTGAACCCAAGCTCCTGCAAGCCACACCACCAACTCCCTCAATGTCAATTTCCTACTCAGTCAGGAGCTTCAGTAGTCCAGCAGGCCATGTCACTGCCATGACTGACGAGTCCTCTCCTAACCAGGATTCCTCTGGAGGATCCTTCAGTGGTATGTCTACTGCTGCTGCTGCCACTGCTGGGAGTCGATCGTCATCCCAGGGGGGAAGTCAGAAGAAAACTTGTACTACTTCAACTAAGCAAATGACTGTCCAACAGTCCTTTGTGAGGAAGATTAAATATGACAGCAGTCACCCTGTTGTAAAGCGGATAACTGAGGCCATAACAACTATGCTGGTGGTAGACGTGCGTCCAGTATCCGCCATTAGTGCAGTGGGATTCAGACAGCTGATGACATTCTGTGTTCCCTGTACCAAATCCCGTCTAGATTCCACTTCACTGAGCAAGCGATTCCCGGACTGTACAGGGACATTAAGAAAAGTGTCCTCCGTGTCCTTAAAAACGTGGTTGTACCCAGTGTCCACTTAACCACAGACATGTGGACAAGTGGAACAGGGCAGACTAAGGAATACATGACTGTGACAGCCCACTGAGAAGATTTTTTGCCTCCCGCAGCAACAACAACAGCGGCGGCACCAGTAGCAGCATCTCACAAATGCCAACTCGTTCCTGGGCAGGCTATGCTATGTATCACCGGTTTCCATAAGAGGCACACAGCTGACAACCTCTTATGGAAACTGAGGGACATCATCACACAATGGCTTACCCCACTTAGACTCTCCTGGGGATTTGTGATATCTGACAACGCCACCAATATTGTGCATGCATTACATCTGGGAAAATACCAGCACGTCCCATGTTTTGCACATACAATTAATTTGGTGGTGCAGAATTTTTTTAAAAACGACAGGGGCCAGTAAGCGATGCTGTCAGTAGCCCGAAAAATTGCAGGACACTTTCGACATTCAGCCACTGCATGCTGAAGACTGGAGCGCTAGCAAACACTCCTGATCCTGCCCTGTCATCACCTGAAGCAAGAGGTGGTAACGAGGTGGAATTCAACACTTTATATGCTTCAGAGGATGGAGGAGCAGCAAAAGGCCATTCAAGCCTATACGTCCACCTACGATACAGGCAAAGGAGGGGGAATACACCTGACTCAAGCGCAATGGAGAATGACTTCCGTGTTTTGCAAGTTTCTCAAACCCTTCAAACTTGCCACACGTGAAGTCAGTTCAGACCCTGCCAGCTTGAGTCAGATCATTCCCCTCATCAAGCTTTTGCAGAAGCAGCTGGAGAAATTGAAGGAGGAGCAAAGACAGAGCAATTCCATTAAGTACGTAGGAATTGTGGATGAAGGGTTATATCTGAAGAAGCCTTAATGTGTGGCGCACTCTTTTATGTTTATGTTTCATGAGTAAATTAAAACATAACTTTTATTATATTTATTTAAGATAGATTTTTCAATAGGCATGACATAAGCCAATTGATTGTCAGCCTGGAGAGACAAAAAAATGAATGAAAGATATAAAATAATTTATATACCAGCACTACCTATGTATGGGTATATGGGTAGAGCAATAATTGATATAAGCAAGTGAAATATAAAAGGAATTTAAACACAGGTTTTATTTATCAAATTTATGAGATCCTTTCACAACGGGATTGTGATCTCAGAAAAATCCTGTTTTACAGCTGCCCCCTGCAGAGCGTTACTACTGCATACAACCCAAGTGCTCCCTGCAGAGCGATACTACTGCATACAACCTAAGTGCTCCCTGCAGAGCATTACTACTGCATACAACCTAAGTGCTTCCTGCAGAGTGTTACTACTGCATACAACCTAAGTGCCCCATGCAGAGCGTTACTACTGCATACAACCCAAGTGCTCCCTGTAGAGCGATACTACTGCATACAACCTAAGTGCTCCCTGCAGAGCATTACTACTGCATACAACCTAAGTGCTTCCTGCAGAGCGTTACTACTGCATACAACCTAAGTCCTCCCTGCAGAGCATTACTACTGCATACAACCTAAGTGCCCCCTGCAGAGCGTTACTACTGCATACAACCTAAGTGCTCCCTGCAGTGTTACTACTGCATACAACCTAAGTGCTCCCTGCAGAGCGTTACTACTGCATACAACCTAAGTGCTCCCTGCAGAGCGTTATTACTGCATGCAACCTAAGTGCTCCCTGCAGTGTTACTACTGCATACAACCTAAGTGCTCCCTGCAGAGCGTTACTGCTGCATACAACCTAATTGCTCCCTGCAGAGCGTTACTACCGCATACAACCTAAGTGCTCCCTGTAGAGCGTTACTACTGCATACAACCTAAGTGCTCCCTGCAGAGCGTTACTACTGCATACAACCTAAGTGATCCCTGCAGAGCGTTACTACTGCATACAACCTAAGTGCTCCCTGCAGAGCGTTACTACTGCATACAACCTAAGTGCTCCCTGCAGAGCGTTACTACTGCATACAACCTAAGTGCTCCCTGCAGAGCGTTACTACTGCATACAACCTAAGTGGCCTTTTTTGGTAACCACTATGTCTAACAATGACCACTACCTGTAGTGTATCACACGTTAAAACAGTGTAACTACCTATAATGTATCAATAACAATATTGTCACAGAAGTGATACAAATGTGTAGAATTGGATATGCATGCCTTAGAGAACTGTTCTCTGTTACAGGGTTACACATGATATGCTCAGTCACAGGAGAACACCTTTTATTACCAACAATATTGTTTTATTCCATGTGCAGATCTTTGTGATGTGGTCAATTATCAATTATATATGTACTGAATGTGTAACACATGTGATTGAGGATTCTGCTCTGGTACAGGGTTTTACAATGATATACTTGTTATAGGAAAACATTTCCTCTCAATACCAATATTATTACATATGTGCTGAATTGTACATATATGTTTCTTTGTGCCTGTGAGAACGATCCCACTGTTATACATTATAGGGAGTAACACTGTCTTATCGTGTGATACGCTCCGGGTAGTAACAAAGTGGTCATTGTAACACATAGTGGTTACCAGAAAAGGCCACTTAGGTTGTATGCAGTAGTAACGCTCTGCAGGGAGCACTTAGGTCGTATGCAGTAGTAACGCTCTGCAGGGAGCACTTAGGTTGTGTGCAGTAGTAATGCTCTGCAGGGAGCACTTAGATTGTAAGCAGTAGTAACGCTCTGCAGGGAGCACTTAGGTTGTATGCAGTAGTAACGCTCTGCAGGAAGCACTTAGGTTGTATGCAGTAACGCTCTGCAGAAAGCACTAAGGTTGTATGCAGTAGTAACGCTCTGCAGGGAGCACTTAGATTGTATGCAGTAGTAACGCTCTGCAGGGAGCACTTAGGTTGTATGCAGTAGTTATGCTCTGCAGGGAGCACTTAGGTTGTATGCAGTAGTAACGCTCTGCAGGAAGCACTTAGGTTGTATGCAGTAACGCTCTGCAGGGAGCACTAAGGTTGTATGCAGTAACGCTCTGCAGGGAGCACTAAGGTTGTATGCAGTAGTAATGCTCTGCAGGGAGCACTTAGATTGTAAGCAGTAGTAACGCTCTGCAGGGAGCACTTAGGTTGTATGCAGTAGTAACGCTCTGCAGGAAGCACTTAGGTTGTATGCAGTAAAGCTCTGCAGAAAGCACTAAGGTTGTATGCAGTAGTAACGCTCTGCAGGGAGCACTTAGATTGTATGCAGTAGTAACGCTCTGCAGGGAGCACTTAGGTTGTATACAGTAGTAATGCTCTGCAGGGAGCACTTAGGTTGTATGCAGTAGTGACGCTCTGCAGGGAGCACTTAGTTTGTATGCAGTAGTAAGGCTCTGCAGGGAGCACTTAGGTTGTATGCAGTAGTAATGCTCTGCAGGGCTCTGCATTAAAACAGGGTTTTTTTAGATCACAATCCCATTGTGAAAGGATCTAATAAATGTAATTTAAAAAAAGTGTGTTTTATATTTCACTTGCTTATATCAATTATTGCTCTACCCATATACCCATACATAGGTAGTGCTGGTATATAAATTATTTCATATCCTTCATTCATTTTTTTGTCTCTCCAGGCTGACAATCAATTGCCTTATGTCATGCCTATTGACAAATCTATCTTAAATAAAAATAATAAAAGTTATGTTTTCATTTATTCATGAAACATAAAGAAAAAAAGAGTGCACCACACATTAAGGCTTCTTTAGATATAAGCCCACTAGCTGTTTCTTCTAAACCCCCTAACCAGTCATTGCAATTTGCTTTATGGCGCACCTCCAAGCAGATTAGCTAATCTTTGGTATTAACACTTTCGGATTATTCCCTCTATCGGTTGGTTCATACATAGAAGGATCATAAAACAATTATCATTTGGGCCTGTGCATAGTCCCTCAGACTTAACGTCTTCCCTGGAAATACTTGTGGATGGAGCCCTTCATCCGCTTTGCCAGGATTCAAGGGTGGTCAATCTGTTGAAATCAGAGCACTACATTTTGGCCACCGTGCTCGATCCTAGGTTTAAAGCCTACGTTGTAGCTCTCTTTCCGGACACAAGTCTGCAGAGGTGGAAAGACCTGCTGGTGAAAAAATTGTCAACTCAAGCGGAACGTGACCCGTCAACAGCTCCTCCTTCATTTTCTCCAGCAACTGGGGCTGCGAGGAAAAGGATAACATTTCCGAGCCCACCCGCTGGACACAAAAGTAACAATACAAGTGACACATTAACAGGAAATTGTTTCTGTCACCATAGTGACAATTATCTGGAAATAAGATAATACACAGACACATAAAAAGACTCAACGGAAATCTTTTGTTTTTAAACAACTTTATTTCATATCTTTAATACACAGATTTTTCTCTATATTTTAAACTTAAAAAATACTTTACTCTGCACAACATGGATAAAATATCCTTTAAAGCACAGAAACAATTCAAGTTACATTATAGTATTGCAGGTAAGTAAAACAGATACATAGCAGGAGAGCCAAAACCCTATGGGGGTCATTCAGACCCAGCCGCAATAGCGGCCCGCAGCAGTTTGCAGGTGGTGACAAAATGCACGTACGCAGCGGCCGCACAGACACACACATTGTGGCCGCACCCCTGAGGGGTGAACACGGGCGGGGCAGGATCATTTTCAAGGGGCTGCGTGATGTCACATCTGTGTTCATCTCTGATTAACCCCCTATAAGCTTCCAGAGTGCACCTCATATCTCATCTTTTCCAAGTTACTACAAATGATATGAGATCGGTAGCAGCACTACTTTCAGGATTATTACACAGAACACACATAAAGGCTGACACAGCAAATAACAGTATCACATACAAGGGATTAATTAGAAATAAGGAAGCATAATCATCATTAAGTCTAATTATCAACTGGTTCTGTGCGGGACCCATACACCTCTTTACTGCCTCCAGCAGCCCCCGGTACTGCACTGTAGCCATCCACCCTGTCTCCCCGCACTACTGCCAGTCTTGTCTCACCCCACTACCGCCAGCACCGTCTCCCCCCAACTACTGCCACCACCCTGTCTCCCCCGCTACTGCCATCCGCCCTGTCACCCCCCCTACTGCCACCCACCCTGTCTACCCCCACTACTGCCACCGCCCTGTCTCTCCCACTACTACCATCCACCCTGTCTCCCCCCACTACTGCCCTGTCTCCCCCCACTACTGCCACCGCCCTTTCTCTCCCCCACTACTGCCACCCGCCCTGTCTCCCCCCACTACTGCCCTGTCTCCCCCCACTAGTGCCACTGCCGTCTCCCCCACCACTGCCACCGCCCCATCTACACCAAATTCCACCCACCCTGCCTCACCCCACTACTGCTACCCACCCTGTCTCCCCCACTACTGTCACCCGCCCTGTCTCCCCCCACTACTGCCACCCGCCCTGTCTCCCCCCACTACTGCCACCCGCCCTGTCTCCCCTCACTATTGCCACCCGCCCTGTCTCCCCCCACTATTGCCACCCACCCTGTCTCCCCCCACTACTGCCACTGCCCCGTCTCTTCCCACTACTGTCACCACCATCTCCACAACTATTGCCACCGCCCCATCTCTCCCCGCTACTGCCACCACCCCATCTCTCCCCGCAGTCCTTCATCTGCAGATGGAAGAAAGCAGGGCAGTAATGAGGCAGAAGCTGCTTCTGGTACCATGGACCCTGGTCATGTAGGACTGGGACAGTCAGTAAGATTATGTAAGAGTCACCATCTTACAGGCAGCTGGTGAAGGGAGCAGAGAATGGGTGTTATGTGGCAGGAACGGGCTAGTTAGGTAACAGTCTGGCTGCTGCATTCTGTACAAGTTACAACCGGTGCAATTCTTTTGCTGGGAGACCCAGGTAGAGGCCACTGCAGTAGTCTATGCGTGATGACACAAGTGAATGTATGACTGTAGGTAGATCTTCTGAGGGAAATAAGTGCTGGAGTCTGGCTATGTTCCTCAGATGAGGATCTGATTGTGGCAGATACCGATATCTAAGTGTCACTCCACCATCCAGGACACCAAGATTCCACACATGATCAGGATTATGTAACTGTGAACCCCCAAGCCCAGTTGGTTTGCAAAGCTGAGCTGTAGCCCTGCTCTTTGTTTGGTGAGCTTCTATCATAAGGACCTGTTTCACCAGGACTGAGTCGGGTCTGGGACTCAGGGTCGACAGCACAAAGGTCGACACACTTTAGGTTGACACCAATTGGTCGACACACATTAGGTCGACAGGGTCAAAAGGTCGACAGGGTCAAAAGGTCGACAGGAACAAGGTCGACATGGAAAAAGGTCGACATGAGTTTTTTATGTTTTTTTGGTGTCGTTTTCTTCGTAGAGTGACCGGGAACCCGAATTAGTGCACCGCGTCCCCTCGCATGGCTCGCTTCGCTCGCCATGCTTCGGGCATGGTGCCTTCGCTTCGCTCGGCACACTTTACCGTTCCAATCGTAGTCCACGTGGATCGTTAAGTATGAAAAGGTTCAAAAAAAGAAAAAAATCATGAAAAACTCATGTCGACCTTTTTCCATGTCGACCTTGTTCCTGTCGACCTTTTGACCCTGTTGACCTTTTGACCCTGTCGACCTAATGTGTGTCGACCAATTGATGTCGACCTAAAGTGTGTCGACCTTTGTGCTGTCAACCTGGAGTCCGGATACCGACTGAGTCACAGCCAACTGGCATCACCCATACCTGGAGCTCAGCTAGACAACCATTTAGGATTGGTACTGGGTTCTCAGTACCCAGAGCAAAAGACAGGTCATCTGCATAGCAGTGGTAGATGAGGGCATGACCTCTGATTATTTCACCCTGCGGTAGCATGTATATTGCAAAAAGCATAGGAGATAGGATAAGAACCTTGAAGAACAATGCATGGCAATGATGAGTATACTCCAGTAGATTAAAATGGTTCCTCACCTGAGTGATGTCTATTGTGTCCAACAAGAGATGATTTATTTCTCAGAGTATAGAAATGGCCTCCCACCTGTGTGACTTCGCTGATGTCTAACAAGATGTGATTTTTGTGTAAAACATTTATCGCACTCAGCGCAAGAAAATGGCTTCTCGCCTGTGTGACTTTGCTGATGTCTAACAAAATTTGATTTGTGTGCAAAACCTTTCCCACACTCAGAACATGGAAATGCCTTCTCACCTGTGTGACTTTGCTGATGGGTAACAAGTCGTGATTTGTGTGTAAAACATTTCCCGCACTCAGAGCAAGAAAATGGCTTCTCAGCTATGTGACTTCTGTGATGTATATCAAGATCTGATTTACATGCAAAACATTTCCCACACTTAGAACATGGAAAAGGCTTCTCACCTGTGTGACTTCTGTGATGTATAACAAGATGTGATTTACTTACAAAACATTTCCCACACTCAGAACATGGAAATGGATTCTCACCTGTGTGACTGCGCAGATGTGTAACAAGTTGTGATTTACTTACACAACATTTCCCACACACAGAACATGGAAATGGCTTCTCACCTGTGTGACTTCTGTGATGTATAACAAGATGTGATTTACTTACAAAACATTTCCCACACTCAGAACATGGAAATGGCTTCTCACCTGTGTGACTTCTGTGATGTATAACAAGAGTTGATTTGTGTGCAAAACATTTTCCACACTCAGATCATGGAAATGCCTTCTCACCTGTGTGACTTTGCTGATGGGTAACAAGTTTTGATTTTTTTGTAAAACATTTCCCGCACTCAGAGCAAGAAAATGGCTTCTCACCTGTGTGACTTCTCTGATGTATAACAAGTTTGGATTTCCAGGTAAAACTTTTTCCGCACTCAGAGCAAGAAAATGGCTTCTCACCTGTGTGCTTTCTTTGATGTCTAACAAGATATGATTTAAGTGCAAAACATTTCCCACACTCAGAACATGGAAATGGCTTCTCACCTGTGTGACTTCTCTGATGTAAAACAAGATATGATTTCTGTGTAAAACATTTCCCACACTCAGAGCAAGAAAATGGCTTCGCATCTGTGTGACTTCTGTTATGTCTAACAAGAACTGATTTGTGTGCAAAACATTTCCCACACTCAGAACATGAAAATGCCTTCTCACCTGTGTGACTTATGTTATGTATAACAAGATGTGATTTAGTTAAATAAGATTTCCCACGCTCAGAGCAAGAAAATGGCTTCTCACCTGTGTGACTTCTCTGATGTCTAACAAGATGTGATTTTTGTGTAAAACATTTCCCACACTCAGAACATGGAAATGGCTTCTCACCTGTGTGACTTCTATGATGTATAACAAGTAGTGCTTTGTATGTAAAACATTTCCCACACTCAGAACATGGATATGACTTCTCACCTGTGTGACTTCGCAGATGTGTAATAAGATCTGATTTCTTTGTAAAACATTTCGCACATTCAGAACATGGAAATGGCTTCTCACCTGTGTGACTTCTCTGATGTATAACAAGATGTGATTTGTATGCAAAACATTTCCCACACTCTGAACATATCAGTGGCCTTCCACCTGCCTTGCCTGTGTGTGGGTTAATAGGCTTTGTGTTCTTTGTAAAACATTTAGCATCTATAGAACACGGAAACATTGTATCTACTGTCAGAGCTGTAACAGATGCACCAATAACAGAGTGATCAGGAGAACATTTCCCAGGATCAGAGGGACCAGCTGATAGAGCTGGATGTATAATTGGGGTAATGGGGTTATCTCCTGGAGAATCCTGTCTACTGTCATTATCTCTTATGTCACAATCCAGGGATAACATTAGATGTCCTTCTGAGATATTCCTGCTTGTGTGTCCATCTGCTGGAAATAAAATACATTATGGAAATGTGACATTTTCTGTAACAATATTAATCTTGTAAACAATAGGAGAAGACAACTCTCTGGGACAGTTAATTGTAAATGTGTGTGTATAATAAAACATAACTTGTACTGAAGGCTTTATAATATTGTGTCTCAGACTATCATTGTGTCCACCCTCCTGAGAACTCACAATAACAAATGTAATATTATATTAAGACTTAGATATATCTCTCTCTTGTACTGGTAACTAACCATGAAGTATAAATGGAGATATAGTCACTCGCCAAGTCCTATGTCAGCACCAATGTAAAACTATGGATGGGGAACATATCGTATGAATTGGAGATTCTAGATGAACAATAACATCAGTCATATGAGCTGATGGATCAGAGAAATGTCTCCTAACGTTACTCCTGGAAGCATTGGTAAGGTAGCATTCCTTTATGTGTGTGCTCATACGCTGGTAAGCCTGTACATGTGTTACTCACCCTTATATAAGGTATATTGCTACAGCAGAGTAGGTGTGGAACAATATATTTTACATGCAATACACCATATGATATCCTGTAATCATCATCATCTGCTAGGTTATAATCTACTTTCTCTTACGTCCTAGAGGACACTCGAGTCCATTTAGTACCATGGGGTATAGATGGGTCCTTTGGGAGCCACTGGTACTTTAAAAGTTTAATAGTGTGGGCTGGCCCCTCCCTCTATGCCCCTCCTACCATACTCAGTTTAGAAAATGTGCCCGGAGGAGCCGGTCACAGCTAGGGGAGCTCCTAGGAGTGTTTTTAGCTTTTTATTTTCTAGAGTTAGTTAGGTTACAGGAAGGCTGCTGGCAACAGTCTCCCTGCTTCGTGGGACTTAGGGGGAAGGGGGGGGGGGGTTGAAACCAACTTCCTGAAGAGTAGTGATGTGCACCGGAAATTTTTCGGGTTTTGTGTCTTGGTTTTGGATTCGGTTCTGCGGACGCATTTTGGCAAAACCTCCCTCAATTTTTTTTTTCGGATTCGGGTGTGTTTTGGATTTGTTTTTTTTTTTTACAAAAAAAACTCAAAAACAGCTTAAATGTTATGAGCCACAGCAGTGGCTCATTCCTGTTTTTTTATTTTGGTTATGTATTTTATGTTATACTTCTGTTTCTGTTCCCCGTGGGTGTCATGGGGTGTTCGGAGCCCACCCTTAAGGAGAGGGTACTGTTATGAACCACAGGTAGTGGTTCATTCCTGTTTTCCGTTTATGTATTTTATGTTATAGTTATCTAGCAGGCCAGGATTTCCCTTTGCTCTGGGTTAGAAGACTCTTGTTTGCTGCCGGTGGCGAGTCTGTGTAATTGCAGCCTGTTTCCATGTGTTTGGCCTCACCTGTCTGTTAATTGCACCTGACAGTTTGGAGTCGTGTAGCAGGGCAGCTGCACAACATAATTAATTAGGGCTCCCTGTTATATTCTGGCTCAGTGCAATACACAGATGCCGGTGATAGTTCCTGCTAGTTCCTGAGTTTCTGAGCTTCTGTCTAGCTGCTTCCAGCCTTGATCCAGTGTCTGTTCCAGTGTCTATTCCAGTGTCTGATCCAGTGTCCTGCCGTGAAGCGCTCCTGTCCAGAAGTCCTGTGGCTTTGTCTGTGCCTGGTCAAGTATCTGGCTTCTTGGTGTCCACCGGTCTGTCGTTTGGGATTCTGCCTGTCCTCCAGTTCTGAGAGTCTGTGCCGGCAGCATTGGAGGTTCCTGTCCGTTTGCCAGTATTCGTACCGGTTCCGTGAATAGCGGCTCTGCCGCGTCCGTCGGCCTAGGCCGCTGTATTCTTTAGTTATATTTGTTACTGGTGTTTTGCAGAGGGTTCTGCATATGCTGTCACCGCCGGTACACAACAGTATTGTGTCGGCGTGTGGACAGCATTTCCTTTGTTGTTGTTTATCCTGGTGGCTGTGCCGCATATACGTTTAGCTTTAGGTCTCTTTGTAGCCCCTAGCTCTCTGTTTGGTTTAGTTAGAGGTCCCCTTGTTATCATCCCGTCTCGGTTTACGCGTTGTCTCACATTAAGACCTGGGGGCATCAGAGTTGGGCAGACATAATCCGCCCTTCAAACGCGGCTGCCGTGGGCCCAAGAAACCATAGTCTCGCAGGCATAAACTGACCATGCGGGTGAAACAACAGAGGTAGGTTGCTAGGGGTTACCACTACACCTTGCCATCATTTTAGCGTCACGTTCTTGTGGTCTGGACTTTCTACGCAATACCTCTTTGTTCAGAGCACCAAGAACGTAACATTAAATCATAGAATTTGGGGGTTATTTTGATCCTATAGTATTATTAACCTCAATAACCATAATTTCCACTTATTTCCAGTCTATTCTGAACACCTCACAATATTATTTTTAGTCCTAAAATTTGCACCGAGGTCGCTGGATGGCTAAGCTAAGCGACCTAAGTGGCCGACACAAACACCTGGCCCATCTAGGAGTGGCACTGCAGTGTCAGACAGGATGGCCGATTTAAAAAATAGTCCTTAAACAGCACATGATGCAAAGAAAAAAAGAGGTGCACCAAGGTCGCTGGATGGCTAAGCTAAGCGACTCAAGTGGCCGACACAAACACCTGGCCCACCTAAGAGTGGCACTGCAGTTTTCTAGCGAGAGGATGAGTGCTTCCATCCTCATGTGAATCTGAACCACTAGCCATGAACATAGGCCGTTCCTTGCCACTCCGTGTCGTAAATGGCATATTGGCAAGTTTACGCTCCTCATGAGATGCTTTTAATTTAGATTTTTGGGTCATTTTACTGAACTTTTGTAGTATACTTGACGACACAGAGGTAGAGCAATGGACTACTGTACCGTACTGCTATATATATATATATACTGGTGGTCAGCAAAATTCTGCACTGTCCTCCTACTATATAATAATGCGCACAACTAAAATGCACCACAGGTATGGATGGATAGTATACTTGACGACACAGAGGTAGGTAGAGCAGTGGACTACTGTACCGTACTGCTATATATTATATACTGGTGGTCAGCAAAATTCTGCACTGTCCTCCTACTATATATACTGCGCACAACTAAAATGCACCACAGGTATGGATGGATAGTATACTTGACGACACAGAGGTTGGTAGAGCAATGGACTACTGTACCGTACTGCTATATATTATATACTGGTGGTCAGCAAAATTCTGCACTGTCCTACTATATAATACTGCGCACAACTAAAATGCACCACAAGTATGGATGGATAGTATACTTGACGACACAGAGGTAGGTAGAGCAGTGGACTACTGTACCGTATTGCTATATATTATATACTGGCGGTCAGCAAAATTCTGCACTGTCCTCCTACTATATATACTGTGCTCAGCTAAAATGCACCACAGGTATGGATGGATAGTATACTTGATGACACAGAGGTAGGTAGAGCAGTGGACTACTGTACCGTACTGCTATATATTATATACTGGTGGTCAGCAAAATTCTGCACTGTCCTCCTATACTACAATGCAGCACAGATATGGAGCGTTTTTCAGGCAGAGAACGTAGATATTTTCAGCACACTGAGCACAGATATTTGCAGCACACTGAGCACAGATATTTGCAGCACACTGAACACAGAAACTGAGAGAACGCTGCACGTCCTCTCCCTATCATCTCCAATGCACGAGTGAAAATGGCGGCGATGCGCGGCTCCTTATATAGAATACGAATCTCGCAAGAATCCGACAGCGGGATGATGACGTTCGGGCGCGCTCGGGTTAACCGGGCAAGGCGGGAGGATCCGAGTCTGCCTCGGAACCGTGTAAAATGGGTGAAGTTTGGGGTGGTTCAGATTCCGAGAAACCGAACCTGCTCATCACTACTGAAGAGTTAATGGTTCTCTACTCCGCTGACAGGATACTGAGCTCCTGAAGTTGCTGATCGCAAGCCCACGAAGCAACTGCTCTCTCCCGCAGCACGGCCGCCAACCTCTAACAAAGCCAGAAGAAAGTGGTGAGTACAGCGCCGGCGTCCTGGTTAGTGGGTTGGAAGCGCAGCTCTGACAGGCTGCGCTCCAGGAAGGCTCAGCAACACACAGTGTAGGAACTTTGAGGGGCGTCCTGAGCCAGCGCGGATAAACCCTACACTGGTCACACAGATAACAGGGGCTAATCTCCCTGTTATCACTAAAATCCTCAGGCCAGTATAAACAATTAGTGCGGGAAGCCGCGCGCCATTACAATGGGCGGGGCTTCCTCTCAGAGCGGATCCAGCATTCACCAGCGCCATTTTCTCCCTGCAGATCATAGGAACTAGGACACTGACAGGGAGCGCTGCCCTCCCTATTAAGATTAGTCAGCGCCGGGCTTTTATCATAACTGCCTACAGGGGCGCGGTGTGGCTGGCTCCTTATACTCTGTGACTCTCTGAAGGTACTCTGGGGGAACCTGTGTCTGACATTTTCCTGTGTGTATATCCACATTACCATGTCTAAGGACTCTGTGTCCTGTGCTGCAGAGTGTGTATCTTCTCCTGAGGAGTCTATTCCATGTACTCAGGACTGCAATGTGCGGTCTCAGCTTCTGAATCCGAACCCCCATGGGTGGATTCTTTAAGGGAAATGATATCCCAGATTTCAACAAGGATGTCACATACTGAGAAAGTGACACAGTTTTTGAGACAATCTGTAGTGGGTTTGAAGTATTCAGCTCCCACTACTTCATCTAAAACCCCACCTACATAGCTAAAGCAGCTAATGATTGAAGCCATTAGGGATGTTTTGCATATTTCTGAGAAGGTTCCGGAACAAGTAGAGGAATCTTATTTTACAGTAAATAAGAAGTCCTCGTTTACCTTCCCTGCTTCTAAGGAGTTAAAACTCCTTGTTTGAAAAATCTTGGGAAAACCCAGAGAAAAATTCCAGATCCCTAAAAGAATTCTCATTGCTTTGCCTTTCCCTGAAGAGAATAGGAAGAAGTGGGAAAACCCACCTATAGTAGACGCTTCTGTATCTAGGCTGTCTGAAAAGGTGGTTTTACCTATCCCTGGTTTAACCGCCATAAAGTAGCCGGCTGACCGCAAGATTAAGACTACGCTCAAATCACTATACACTGCTAAAAGCATGGCTTTAAGGCCCACTATTGCTTGTGCATGGATTTCTAAAGCCATAGCAAAGTGGTCAGGCACCTTACTAGAGAACTTAGATACTATGGATAGGAGTGACATTAACTTGTTTTTTCGTCACATACAGGATTCTGCAGGTTTCATGGTTGAGGCCATGAAGGACATTGGCCTGCTACTTCCATGGCTGTCTCGGCACGCAGAGGACTCAGGATACACCAATGGACTGCGGATGCAGTATCCAAGAAAAGTGTGGAGAACCTGCCATTCAAGGTCAGGCACTGTTTGGGGACGCATTGGATTTGTGGATTTCCACGGCGACTGCGGGTAAGACAACATTTCTTCCCTCTGCAGCAGCCCCAGGTAGAAAATATTATCCTACACCTACACCTACACTCCTTTTGGACCACAGCATCCCCAACAGACTACGAGAAAAGGATATACTGGTAGGTAATTCAAATCCTATTTTTACATCCCCATCATCATTCTCTCTCAATAGTAATAAGGATGATGTGTGTACGGTAAGTATGATACAGAGAATTACATATCAGAATCTATACAGCTGCCGCCATACTTCTGCTTCTCATACGTGTGCTACTGGCAGCAGTGAACATCTGAGTGAGAGTGCAGGGAAGACAGCAGAGTCTGATGAGAAAGAGATTGGATCTGCCTTTGCAGGAATGTACCACACCTGTCACCCCTGTTAGTATATAAAATAATAAATAAGAGGAGCGTAGTCCATCCAGACGTGCTTTCTGGAGCTCTCCTCACTAAGTGGCTTCTTATCTACCCTACCCGATAGCTCTCACTGCCCTAAAACCACTCGCTCCGCTCACTCCGGGCACTGTTCACTGCCGCAGCCTAGTGACGCCTATGAAGCCATGGGCTGTATACTGGGGCTATGTGCGCCCAGTCTTTCCTGCACGCTCCGGATACCTGACTTGAAGGCGCTTTTGGCTCAGACGGGAGTACTTGCTCTCCAGGTAACACAGGTGCGTAGCTCCCGCTATTGCTGGGGACAGAACAGGCTGCCCACAGTCACTGGAGTCCAGCGGTGATATTGGGGAGGGAGATGACTGCCAGTTTGCATCCTGGTGCGTGTCCATCACATGCTTTGCCTTCAATAAGGTTTAATATAAATAAGTGTCCTGACGGCTGGACCGGGGTCACTACACTAAATTGAAGCATTTGCCTGGAAGTGAAACGACCTTCTAAT
Source organism: Pseudophryne corroboree (assembly GCF_028390025.1). NCBI lineage: Eukaryota > Metazoa > Chordata > Amphibia > Anura > Myobatrachidae > Pseudophryne > Pseudophryne corroboree. Next base: position 228,233 of record NW_026967520.1, on the reverse strand, counting down.
TATATAGTACCACTATAATCTACTTCCCTGGAAGAAAAAGACAAGGCTGAGATTTGAACTTTTATGGAGCCTAAAAGTAGGCCCACATCCACAACAGCCTGCAGGAAGTGCAAGAAATGTCCCAGATGAAAATCCACAGCAGAATACTGTTGACCCTCACACCAAGAGACACATTTCTTCCATATGCGATGGTAATGTTTCGATGCGACCATCTGGCCAGCTTGGAGCATAGTTGAGATAACCTTGCCTGGAATCTCTTTCCTGGCAAAAATCCTCCCAATATACTTCCATTGCATCAAACGTAGCCGTGGTAAGTCTGGATAGACGAACGGCCCTTGTGTAAGACGATCATCCTGAATTGGCAGAGGCCAGGGGCCTACGAGTAATAAGGCTAGAATGTCTACATACCAGGCCCTGCGGGGCCAGTCTGGGGCAATCAGAATTGCTTGAACCCTGTCCCCTTAAGTCCTTTGAGAACTCTTGGAATTACAGGAACTGGAGGGTACAAGTACATCAACCGGTAAATCCACAGTGTCGCCAGAGCATCCACTGCTGCAGCCTGTGGATCCCTCGTCCCAGAACAGTAACGCAGTAGCCTCTTGGTGAGCTGAGAAACCAACAAGTCAATTTGCGGGTAGCCCCTCCAATGAAATATCTGCTGAAAAACTTGCGGGTAGAGGCCCCATTCCTCCAGGTGCAGCTAGTGTCTACTGAGGAAGTCTGCTCCCCAATTGTCTACTCCCAGAATTAATATGGCGGAAATGGCCTTGGGATTCCGGTCCATCCAGAGGAGTATCTGTGACACCTCCCTCATTGCAGTTCTGCTGTTTGGACCTCCTTGTTGGTTTATGTATGCCACAGTTGGTGCATTTTCCAACCATACCTGTATGGCCCGATACTGAAGGATATAAAAGAGGTCAGCAGAAGGGCATTGTAAATCGCCCTCCAAAACTTTTATCGGAAGGGAAACCTCTTGATCAGACCACCTTCATTGGAACCGAGCCCCTAGTGTCACTGCACCCCAACCATGGAGGCTTGCATCCGTTGTCAACAGAATCCAATCCTGAATTCTGAAGTGTCGACCCTCCAGGAGGGAGATCAGCAACCACCATAAGAGGGAAATCCTGGCGTTTGGTGAAAGGCATATCATCTGGCGTATGTGCAGATGTGACCCAGACCATTTGTCCAGCAGATCCAGCTGGAATGGTCATGCATGGAATCTTCCTTACCGAAATGCGTCGTAGGAGGCCATCATCTTTCCCAGTAAGCTTATGCAAAGATGTACAGAGATTTTGTTCAGATTCAAAATGGAACATACCATCGTCTGAATTATCTTTGCCTCGTCCATAGGAAGGAACACCTTCTGAGACACCGTGTCCAATATCATTACCAGGAACTGAAGCCTCTGCGTAGGTCCTAGGTGGAATTTCTGCAGATTGAGAATCCACCCATGATCCGTGAGTAGTCGTGTTGGAAGGCTGATCTTTTCCATCAAGTGCTCTTAATATAGCCATTATGAGGAGATCGTCCAAGTATGGAATGATTTTCACTTCCTGCTTGCGGAGTTGTAGCAACATCTCTGCCATCATCCCTGATAACACCCTCAGTGCCGTTGATAGGCCGAAAGGCAAGGCCTGGACCTGGTAGTGACTGTCCTGCAGTGCAAACCTGAGGTAAGTCTGAAGAGGCGACCATATTGGGATGTGAAGATACGCATCCTTAATATCCAGAGAAACCAGGAATTCCCCTTCTTCCATGTCACGCTTGGCTTGAGTTGGGGATCTGACGACTGATAATTGACTGAGGGAGCAGCTATCGGCAAAGGAAGGAAATGAGGTGGCTGAATGTAGTTCTTACTCATGGATTGAAGACTTAGGCCCGAAGATGTAGAGGGGTAGGCAATGAGGACAATGACCGAGAATGATACACTGAAGAAAGAGGAATTCAGTTTTAATGAGACCTCAATCATACACAACGACTAGGAGAGAAGTCTGAGTGAATTCTGAAAGACGAAAGGTTCATGACTTGATGCTGAAGAATACTGAATGAAGAAGTGACTTGCGATTTGTAAGCGATGCTGAAGAATACTGAATGAAGAGATGACTTGTGATTTTTTAAAAATGCTGAAGAGAGGATCGCTGTGAGCACCATCAGCAAATGGAGACCCTCTACCAGATAGAGGGCCCAGTGGTTAAACCACAAGAGCAGGTGGACTGGGAGCAAAGGACTGCAATAACAGAACTGACCACCAGGCGGACACAACAGACCCAGGATACCAGGGGTTAACCTGGGAGCGCAGAGCACCTTACAGCAGCAAGTAACTTGAAGTACTGGCAACTTAGCTAAGCATCAACCCTTCTTTATAAGGGAAGCCTGTACCGGACTGGCTGGACGCGAACTGGGATACCTATTGACTTGGATTGGTCTCCAACATGGTGGCTCTCTGCACAGAGGACACATGTGGTACCAGCACACAGCCACTACCTCTGGCCTCAGCCTCCCAGACTCCGCACTCCAGCAACAGGACACATGGAAACAGACACCTCCGGCTGGCATGCTCCGCTCCCCAGGACCCGGACCCCTTGCTGCTGTAGCTCCTATCCATCGCAGCAACACCAGCCAGCTAAGAGGAAGGCCGCAGGGACCAGAACCGGTGGTAAGACTCCGGATACTGACAGTACCCCCCCCCCCTTTTAGGGTGGTCTCCGAACACCCACGCTGCTTAGTGGGATTCTTGGCATGAAAGGCACAACTCAGTCTTGGAGCATGAACATCCTCTGCAGCCACCCAAGATCTTTCCTCCGGACCATATCCTCTCCAATCTATGAGATACTGGAGACGACCATACCTCTTGTGGAAGTCAAGAAACTTATGAACCCCGAATTACTCATTTTGAGCAGCTTGAACCTTGAGAGGTTAAGGGAAAGCTGCACGAAAATGATTTAGTACAAGAGGCTTTAGCAGAGAAATGTGAAAGGCATTGGGAATTTTCAAATAAGGAAGCAGTTTCACCTTGTAAGAAACAGGATTCAACACTCTTAATAGGATACGGACCGATGAATCTTGGAGCAAACTTTTTGGTAGGAACTTTGAGTCTGAGTTCTCTGGTGGTTATCCAAACACGATCTCCCACTTTGAGACTAGGAACAGCCCTATGTTTCCGATCAGCGTAGGTCTTTTATTTCTGGGAAGTCTTACGTAGCGCCTTATAAGTTTGTCTCCAAATCTTAGTGAACAGACAAAGAGCGGATTCAGCAGCAGAAACCTTAAGAGGTGGGAGAGATTAGAAGGAAGGAACTCGTGGATGAAAAATATAGTTATTGAAGAAAGGAGTGGAATTGGTAGAAGAATAATATAGGTTATTGTATGCAAACTCAGCAAATGGGAGGTAATCCATCCAGTCTTCCTGAGCAGGGGACATGAACATCCATAAGAAAGTTTCCAGATCTTGGTCGACTCTTTCAGTCTGTCCGTCAGTCTGGGGATGGTAGGCTGAAGAGAAGTTCAACTTGATTCCTAGGACAGAGCCGAGAGCTTTCCAGAACTTGGCGAGGAATTGAGGACCCCGATCAGAAACTATTTCCTGTGGAAGGCCATGCAAATGAAAAATCTATGAGAAAAACAATTTGGATAGCTGAGGAGCAGAGGGAAGACCGGTGAGGGGTATGAAGTGAGCCATCTTCGAAAATCATTCCACAATGACCCAAATGGTGTTGTGCCTTCTGGAGACTGGCAAATCTGTTATGAAATCCATAGAGATGCGAGTCCAAGGCTTTTGAGGTGTTGGAAGTGGATGAAGAAGACCCGAGGAAGATGTTCGTGGACTTTTATGTTGAACACACTTGGAACAGGCTGCTACAAATTCAAAGACATCCGTTTTAAGATGAGGCCAACAGTAGAATTGCTGAATGAACTTGAGAGTCTTAAGACCACCGGCATGACCCATGAAAGATGAAGAATGAGCCCACGTAAGCAATTTCCTGTAAAATTTTGGTGCTACAAAAGTTCTCCCTGGAGGAGGTAGAGGAACGGTACGATTTGAAGCAAATGAAGCCAGATTCAGAATAAATTGTTTCTCAGAGGAGTTGAGTGAATCATCCGTTTGAAAAGAACAAGAAAGTGCATCTGCTCTTCAATTTAAGGTTCCTGGGTGGTTAAAGAGTTTGAAGGAGAACCGAGAGAAGAAGAGAGCTCACCTGGCTTGCCATGGGTTTAAACAACGAGTTTAAACAATGGGTTTAAACCATCATGGAAGGACTTGGAGGAGAAAACGGAATGGGAGAAGATTCTGAATGATCAGGACTGGGGCTCAATGTTAGTTGATTAGGGAAGAAGAAAAGGTCTCAAGTCAGTTTGAGAGGTTTACTGTTGAGGACGAGGTTTAGCTTTCTTATGAGATGATTTTCCAGTTCTGCCCATTCTTCAGCATAACATTACGGAGATTAGTGAACAAGGTCAGGAGGCCAGTAGCAACATAGCCTAAGTATTGAAATGTGGAAATAGGGAGGCATCAGTGAGCATAGACCCCCAGTGGCCATCGGTTACAGAAACATTGTGAGGTCAGTTGTTTATGGGTAAAAGCAAGAAGGTGCCATCCTTGAGCGGTAAAGTAATTGATAGGAGCCAGCAACTGGAGTCTGCTACTGTCCTGGACACGCTGTAGCTATACTGATGCCCCAAGAGCTCTAATTGGATCTTACGGGGATTGAGGGGAGCAGGAGGGAAAAAAAAACTAGCAGCAGTCAAACAGTATGGAGGATGTAGTCAGCACAGTCTGCCACCAGAGGGAGTCAACAGAGCAGGAGTGGAGGCCAGGCAATAATAATAATAAAAGCAGTTCAGGCGACCACTTACTGCCCAGGTAGGGCCGCAGCGGCAGAAGTCCCTGCCAGAAATCACTGAGGCTGTAGTGAAGGGCACTGATCATGGGCTGGTAGTGTCTGTAGCTCCCAGAGAAGCAGCTGGTTTCAGGAGGGCATGTGGCTATATTGCCAGTTTTCAAGATGGCACTTCTGGCAGGGAAGCCCAGATCAGAAGAAACTGGCCGGCTATGGCGGGTGAACCAGGTCAGTAATAAGGCAGGAGAGGGTACTAGGATGCAGTGGCACAGGGTAGCGTATCTTGCTGCGTAGGAACCCCACGTGTATGTCCTCTATAATTCACAGCTCCGCCAGATTCCTTCATAGCACCATGGGTTAGGAGGAGAGGGGGAGATGCCGGGACACTGCTGGAGTGATGACAGGCAAGTGCTCCATGTATTCCCCGGTGCCACGACTCAGGGCTTCAACGGCCGGACAGTAGGAGAAGGCAGGCTGCGGGCGAGTGAGCTGACTAACCTGACGCGTCCCTGCTGAGGCCACCAATCCCCATAGTATGCACCGTATCAGATGCTGGGAGAGCAGCTCCGCTCTGTGTCTCCAGCCGCGGTCACCGCTGATCCCCAGTCAGCCTCTCCACACGACTCCAACAGCGCGGCTAGGCACAAGAGTGGACAGGGTGCACAGCCCTCGGTGAGTAGCAGTGCTACCTCGCTGAGGTCCAGTCCGTGGTGGGATCACTGCAAAACTTCAGTCCGCGGCTTCGGATCCGGGAGTACGCCGCAACCTGCAAAAGCCAAATGAATGGCTCGGCAACGTACAAAACACACAGAGGGGCAAGAAAGGGCCCGAAAGAGCCCGTAGGACAGCTGTAAAAGGCAGAAAGGACCTATATAAGCAGGTGCTCCTTTATCCTGTTTCCTGCTGCCTTTCCAGTCAGCCCCCCCCACCCCCGTGACATCATTTATTGATGTTGAAAACAAAAGTAATGTAGATTTTCACACCAATCTAAGACCCGCTAATCTACTTTGGGAGCCACCTCCCTTTTTTAAAAAAAAAAACAGTCCCCAGCTGGACGAGGATAATTAGAATTTCATTTCTTGGAATTCTAACTTCCTACTGGGCGTAAACAAAAAATTTCCATCTACTGTTTTGGGACGTTTAAATACAGTTGCCTTCGTTTTTAACACAGGCTCTGCTGCCTCTTCTAAGGATAGAATGGCTTACATAGCACTAATTAGCTCAGATATGTCCACTGAACTGAGAACTTCCGAAATGCAATGAGTCCTCATCCTCCAACGAATCCTCATCTAAAACATGTGTAGACTATGAAGATGTTGTATCATGTCTATGTGATTTACTTACCACCAGCCTTTCAGCCTGCTTTTTTGAGAGGCTGACAATTCCCTAGGTGTATAAACCTTAGAATGAATGTTGCATGTAAGGGTTAATAGGGAAACCTATGGTGGTATAAACTGCTCAGCTACATTGGATAATGTCTGTGCAAAGTAGCCCATGAAGGTTCACCAGAACCTGTGCCTGCCTCACTGTACACGTGGGTAAGCATTGTCGCGACCCCACGGGGAGTTGTTGGAGCGACTCTAAGGTGCGTAAAAGATGCTTTTTAGAAAGATCACTAAAAAAAAATAGTAATACTATAAAAATAAAAATAGGATTTTAATACCTACCGGTAAATCCTTTTCTCCTAGTCCGTAGAGGATGCTGGGGTCACTTCAGAATCATAGGGTATAGACTGATCCACAGGAGACATGGGCACTTTAAGACTTTTCTAGAGTGTGAACTGGCTCCTCCCTCTATGCCCCTCCTCCAGACCTCAGTATAGGAACTGTGCCCAGGGAGACTGACATTTCGAGGAAAGGATTTATTGTAAAGTCAATGGTGAGAGTCATACCAGCGCACACTTCAACAATGCCGTACAACAGGGCATTCAACGTTACACGTGTCAACGGCATGCAACATGCTGAAAAGAAATGTAACACAACTCTTGTGTAACAACAACTAACAACTGCAGGTAAAGTACGCACTGGGCCGGGCGCCCAGCATCCTCTACGGACTAGGAGAAAAGGATTTACTGGTAGGTATTAAAATCCTATTTTCTCATACATCCTAGAGGATGCTGGGGTCACTTCAGAACCATGGGGTTATAACAAAGCTCCAGAACGGGCAGGAAAGTGCGGATGACCCTGCAACACTGATTGACCAAACTTGAGGTCATCATCGGCCAAGGTATCAAACCTGTAAAACTTGGCAAACGTGTTTGCCCCCGACCAAGTAGCCGCTCGACAAAGTTGCAACGCCGAGACACCCCGGGCAGCTGCCCAGGAAGAGCCCACCTTTCTAGTAGAATGGGCAGTCACCGAATTCGGTAACGGCAATCCTGCCGTGGAATGAGCGTGCTGAATCGTACCTCTGATCCAGCGTGCAATGGTCTGCTTAGAAGCAGGATACCCAATCTTGTTGGGAGCATACAGGACAAACAGAGCCTCTGTTTTCCAAATTTGAGCTGTCCTTGCGACATAAATTTTCAAAGCCCTGACCACATCTAGGGACTTTGATGCAGAGAAGGTGTCAGTAGCCACTGGCACCACAATAGGCTGGTTTATATGGAAAGAGGAAACCACCTTCGGAAGAAATTGCTGCCAAGTTCTTAACAGCGCCCTATCTTCATGGAAGATCAAGTAAGGGCTCTTGTGAGACAAGGCCGCTAACTCAGACACCCGCCTTGTGGATGCTAAGGCCAACAGTATGACCACTTTCCAAGTAAGAAATTTTAACTCTATCTCCTGTAGAGGTTCCTTCCAATGTGATTGAAGGAACTGCAACACCATGTTAAGATCCCACGGTGCCACTGGAGGCACAAATGGAAGTTGATTGTGCAAAACCCCTTTCACGAACGTCTGAACTTCTTGAAGGGAGGCCAATTGTTTCTGAAAGAAAATTGATAAGGCCGGAATCTGGACCTTAATGGAGCCCAATTTCAGACCCGCATCCACACCCGCCTGTAGAAATAGGAGAAAAATGTCCCAAGTGAAACTCTTCCACTGGAGCCTTCTTGGATTCACACCAAGATACATATTTTCTCCAAATACGGTGGTAATGTTTAGACGTTACTCCTTTCCTGGCCTGAATGAAAGTTGGAATGACTTCTTCTGGAATACCCTTTCGGGCTAAAATCTGGCGTTCAACAGCCATGCCGTCAAACGTAGCCTCGATAAGCCTTGATACACGCATGGCCCCTGCTGCAGCAGGTCCTCGCGAAGAGGAAGAGGTTGAGGATTGTCAGGTCCGGGTGTTTTTGTGAATCCGTTAACCCGGAACCAACCACAGGTGTAGGTGCTGGGCTATGAAGAAAGCAGGGAGGACGAAGAAAGTTCCGATTCATATATTTATTCAAAATAACAATTCAGTGAAGGGTTAACTGACAAGTTGTTAATCATCATATTATACTGAAGTATTGCAGGAATAATATGCAAGAGAAAACTCAAAAATAAATAAAAGAAATGTTCATGGAAACATATGCAAAACAAGCTGATGAATAAATGTTGGATTGTCCAAATATAAACAAGTTTTGATGCTGAACTGCAGAATGTGATTAACTGGATAATGCAGACATGAAGAGATAACTGTAAGGATTTGCAATGGAGTTTTGAGAGTTAACTGAGAGACTGTGAAGAATTATCCTTGTTATGACAACATAGCAAATATAAACAAGCTTTGATGCTGAACTGCAGAATGTGATTAACTGGATAATGCAGACATGAAGAGATAACTGTAAGGATTTGCAATGGAGTTTTGAGAGTTAACTGAGAGACTGTGAAGAATTATCCTTGTTATGACAAACATAGAAAATAAAAAGTACTGAATTGGGTTACTTGCGGGTTCCGGAGATCACTGTGAAACTGTAGTAGAAGACAAGGTGATGAATGGGTTAAATGCAGAGTTGAACAAACGAACAGCTGAGAGAAACAGAATCCTCCAGACTTTGAATGATAGGCAGACTGACAAGGTAACCTCATGCAGGACACTGGGAATCCAACTATTTCCAATAGGAGTGCAATTAACTGACAGCACAGCGGAGAGCCGGTGGATCTTTCAGCAGTGAAGGCTGCAGACGGACCTCTGGGAACGGAGGCGATATCTGGACCACGGGAATCACACAGGAATGCACGGAGAGAGCTCAGAGCTAGAGCACAGCTTTGATACAACAAAGCACTGGCCCAGAGTGACATAATCCCAGCCTACTTAAAGGCAGCACAAGCACGGGATTGGCTTACACCTGCCCACAGGTGTTTTCACAAGTGCTCAGTATTAGCTATTTGGTCTCCAACATGGCCACCTCCTATACAGCAGACACACCGCAGTGCCTTAGGCCATTTGGTCCCCGCACTCACAGTTCCCAGACTCTGCATTACCTGTGCCATTGATCACGCCGTGTCCCCACACGGGCGCACAGCACCGCAAGCAACCGCACTGGCAACGGATGAACCCCAGAACCCGCAAAGGTGAGAGACCGGTTCGTGACAGTACCCCCTCTTCTACGGGTGGTCTCCGAACACCTTTGAACCTTGTCAGGATTTTTGGAGAAGTATTTCTGTACCAGACTTGGAGCTTGAACATCTTCAGAGAAAACCCAGGATTTCTCCTCCGGACCGTAACCCTTCCAGTCGACCAGAAACTGTAAACGTCCATATCGGAAACGTAAGTCCACAATCTCTTTAACTTCAAATTCCTCATTCTGCAAAGAGTGAACTTTAGGAGATTTGGACTGGGTAGTACGGAACTTATTGAGAATCAAAGGCTTCAGTAAAGATGTATGAAAGGCGTTAGGAATTCTCAAAGACGGTGGCAACTTGACTTTGTATGACACAGGGTTGAGTACCTTTACAATGGGAAATGGACCAATGAACTTGGGAGCAAATTTCTTAGAAGGAACTTTGAACTTGAGATTGCGCGTAGAAATCCAAACTTGGTCTCCCACTTTGTAATTCGGTACAGCTTTACGTTTTCTATCTGCAAAAGATTTATAACGAGCGGAAGTTTTGACCAAGGACTTACGTACACAACTTCAGATGCTAGATAGATGTTGAAGCTCTTGATCTGCTGCTGGAACCTCTAGGGCTGGCAATGGATGAAACCCTGGTGGAGAACTTCTTGGACTCTTATGTTGGGCACATTTAGGACATGCTGCTATAAACTCTTGGACATCGGCTTTGAGATGTGGCCACCAATAAGACTGTTGAATAAATTTGAGAGTCTTTAGAACCCCAGGATGACCCATGAAGGAAGAGGAGTGAGCCCAGGTAAGCAGCCGTTTTCGGAGACTTGTGGCGACAAAGGTCTTGCCAGGCGGAGGAACTGGAGAGGTTCGAGTCATTAAAAAGGACGTAGGATTCACAATGGCTTGATTTGTGGTAGCATCATTTAATTCAGAAGAAGCAAAGGACCGGGAAAGGGCATCTGCCTTTTTGTTCTGAGACCCTGGACGATAGGTGAGTTTGAAATCAAATCGTGAGAAGAAAAGCGCCCATCGAGCTTGTCGTGGATTCAAACACTGAGCTGACTGCAGATACAGAAGATTCTTATGATCAGTATAAACTGTAATGCGATGTTGAGCTCCTTCTAGAAGGTATCTCCACTCCTCAAATGCCAACTTGATGGCAAGTAACTCTTGCTCACCGATTGCATAATTACGTTCTGCCGGGAGGAACTTACGGGAGAAATATCCGCAGGGATGGACCTTTTTATCTTCAAAGACTTGTGACAACACAGCTCCTACTGCTTCTATAGATGCATGCACCTTTAGTAGAAAGGGACGATTCAAATCAGGCTGTCGAAGAATGGGGGCTGACACAAAGGCTTGCTTTAAATCAGAGAAGGCTTTGATTGCTTCAGAAGACCAGTTCGTAGGATTTGCTCCCTTGCGAGTTAGGGCTGTGATAGGAGCAGCAAACGTAGAATAATTCTTAATGAATCTCCTATAGAAATTAGCAAAGCCAAGAAATCGCTGAATCCCCTTGAGAGTTGTAGGAGTGGACCAATCCCGGATAGCTCGCGTCTCTGGGCTGGATAGCGGATGAATTTGTCCCCTAGGAGGGGTCTTGCCCGGAACCAGGACGACTGGGCAGTCCCATTCACGATGAGGAGGTAGAGAGTCTGCTGCTTGCTTACTGGAAACATCCGCAAGGGATTGATACACCGGAGGTAGATCGGAAAGGCTAATTGACCGAAGAGGTACAATTGTAGCTACACAGTCCTTGGTACAAGATTTACCCCATGAAAGGACTTCCATGGTTTGCCAATTAAGTTGAGGATTATGTTTCTGCAGCCAAGGTAAACCAAGTATCACATCTTGAGAGGCTTTGGGAATCACGTAGAAGGAGAGGTATTCGGAATGGAGCTCACCAACTTTCATCTTGAGACATACGGTTCGATGAGTAATTATACCATCTGGAATTCGACTTCCATTCACTGCTGTAACAGCAACTGCTGCTTCCAGAGGCATGATTTGAACTTTAGACCGTATGACAAAGGCTGAGGAGATGAAGTTCTTGGCTGCCCCGGAATCTAGGAGGGCTGAAACTTTCACTGTAGAACTTGGAACTTCTAATTGAATAGACAAGGTCGGCTCTTTCCCAGAACGTGATTCTAAAGTAACTCCTAGCTTAACCTCTCTTGAATAAGCTAGGAGGCGAGAGTTTCCCGGTCGGAGTTTGCAGAATTTAACTAAATGTTCGGAGGACCCACAGTACATGCAGAGGTTACCCTGTCGACGACGAAGTCGTTCCTCCTCTGTGAGGCGAGAGCGCCCAATCTGCATAGGTTCTTCAGTCATTACTGGAGACTGTGATGGAGAATCTTGTCGAGGTCTAGGATGATCACGTGGACTGGATCGCTCTGCCCTGGATTTCTCTAAACATCGCTCCCTGTAACGTAGATCAAGTTTGTTACAGAGAGAAATCAATTCATCCAGTTTAATTGGCACATCCCGGATAGTTAAATCATCCTTGATTCTTTCTGAAAGTCCATTCCAAAACGCGGCGATCAGGGCCTCCTCATTCCAGTTTAACTCTGAAGACAACGTGCGAAACTGAATAATATATTGACTGACAGGACGTAAACCTTGACGTAGACGGAGAATCTCCAAGGATGCTGAGGTGGTCCTGCCTGGTTCGTCAAAGATTCTCCAGAAGGAAGATACGAACTCTTTGTAATTCGAGAGGATAGGATCACCTCTCTCCCATAATGGTGATGCCCACTCCAGAGCCTGACCGGAGAGGAGGGCAATAATATATGCGACCTTAGAACGAGCTGATGGGAAACTGGCGGACATCAGTTCGAACTGGATCTCGCATTGATTCAGGAATCCTCTGCAAAGTTTTGGAGTTCCATCAAACTTACTCGGAGAGGGTAACTGCAAGCGGGACGTAGGCAGCGTCACAGGAGAAGCTGTAGTGGTAACTGGGACATCCGGGGTTGGAATCTGGACTTGGGACGTTTTAATAGCCGTATGGAGAGTCTCTAAACGGTCTGCCATAGTTTGCATAAACTGCACTATTTGTGTCTGTATAGACTCCTGGTTTTCCAGACGGGAAAGGATATCTGACGTAGCACCGCCTCCTGCGAATTGGTCACTTGACGGATCCATGTGGCCAGTGCTTACTGTCAGGTCCAGGTGTTTTTGTGAATCCGTTAACCCGGAACCAACCACAGGTGTAGGTGCTGGGCTATGAAGAAAGCAGGGAGGACGAAGAAAGTTCAGATTCATATATTTATTCAAAATAACAATTCAGTAAAGGGTTAACTGACAAGTTGTTAATCATCATATTATACTGAAGTATTGCAGGAATAATATGCAAGAGAAAACTCAAAAATAAATAAAAGAAATGTTCATGGAAACATATGCAAAACAAGCTGATGAATAAATGTTGGATTGTCCAAATATAAACAAGCTTTGATGCTGAACTGCAGAATGTGATTAACTGGATAATGCAGACATGAAGAGATAACTGTAAGGATTTGCAATGGAGTTTTGAGAGTTAACTGAGAGACTGTGAAGAATTATCCTTGTTATGACAACATAGCAAATATAAACAAGCTTTGATGCTGAACTGCAGAATGTGATTAACTGGATAATGCAGACATGAAGAGATAACTGTAAGGATTTGCAATGGAGTTTTGAGAGTTAACTGAGAGACTGTGAAGAATTATCCTTGTTATGACAACATAGAAAATAAAAAGTACTGAATTGGGTTACTTGCGGGTTCCGGAGATCACTGTGAAACTGTAGTAGAAGACAAGGTGATGAATGGGTTAAATGCAGAGTTGAACAAACGAACAGCTGAGAGAAACAGAATCCTCCAGACTTTGAATGATAGGCAGACTGACAAGGTAACCTCATGCAGGACACTGGGAATCCAACTATTTCCAATAGGAGTGCAATTAACTGACAGCACAGCGGAGAGCCGGTGGATCTTTCAGCAGTGAAGGCTGCAGACGGACCTCTGGGAACGGAGGCGATATCTGGACCACGGGAATCACACAGGAATGCACGGAGAGAGCTCAGAGCTAGAGCACTGCTTTGATACAACAAAGCACTGGCCCAGAGTAACATAATCCCAGCCTACTTAAAGGCAGCACAAGCACGGGATTGGCTTACACCTGCCCACAGGTGTTTTCACAAGTGCTCAGTATTAGCTATTTGGTCTCCAACATGGCCACCTCCTATACAGCAGACACACCGCAGTGCCTTAGGCCATTTGGTCCCCGCACTCACAGTTCCCAGACTCTGCATTACCTGTGCCATTGATCACGCCGTGTCCCCACACGGGTGCACAGCACCGCGAGCAACCGCACTGGCAACGGATGAACCCCAGAACCCGCAAAGGTGAGAGACCGGTTCGTGACAAGGATCTTCTATGAGTAACTCTTGAAGATATGGATACCAAGCCCTCCTTGGCCAGTCTGGGACAATGAGGATCGCCTGAACCCTTGTTCTTCTTACAATCTTGAGAACTTTTTGAATCAGTGGAAGTGGAGGGAAGACATACACCGACTGAAACATCCACTGTGTCACCAGTGCATCCACTGCTATTGCTTGAGGGTCACTCGACCTGAAATAATATCTCTGAAGCTTCTTGTTGAGTCGAGATGCCATCATGTCTACTTGAGGGACTCACCAAAGATCTGCCACCTCTGCGAAGACGTGTGGGTGGAGGCCCCATTCTCCTGGATGGAGATCGTGTCTGCTGAGGAAGTGTGCTTCCCAGTTGTCCACTCCGGAATGAAAATTGCAGAGAGCGCTTGCATGTTTTTCCGCCCAGAGGAGGATTCTTGTCGCCTCTGCCATCGCCGCTCTGCTTTTCATTCTGCCCTGACTGTTTATGTACGCCACTGCTGTTACATTGTCGGAATGGATCTGTACGGGTAAATCTTGAAGAAAATGCTCTGCTTGTAGAAGGACGTTGTAAATGGCTCTCAACTCCAGAACGTTTATGTGAAGATGTTATGAGCCACGGCTGTGGCTCATTCCTGTTTTGCATTTTTGTTATGTATTTTATGTTATACTTCTGTTTATGTTCCCCGTGGGTGTCATGGGGTGCTCGGAGCTCACCCTTAAGGAGGGGATACTGTTATGAACCACAGGTAGTGGTTCATTTCTATTTTATGTTTATTTAGTTGTCTTGCATGCCAGGATTTCCCATTGCTCTGTTTTAGATTACTCTTGTCTGCTGCCGCTGGTGAGTCTGTGCAATTGCAGCTTGTTCCCATGTGTTCAGCCTCATCTGGCTGCTAATTGCATCTTGTCAGCTTGGAGTCCTGCAATAGGCCAGCTGCACTGGATTATTAATTAGGCCTCTCTGTTATATGCTGGCTGATTGCAGTTCGCAGATGCTGGTGATATTTCTGGGTTTTCAGTCTGCTTGAGTTCTGAGCTTGGTTCCTGCTAGTTCCTGAGCTTCCTGAATGCTGAATCTGTTTGCTGAAAGTGTTTCCAGTCCTGCTGTATCCGGTCGATCCTGTTCTCAGTTGTCCTGTACTCGGAAGTCGTCATCTGTTCCTGGAGTCCTGACTGAGCACCTTTGAACATCCAGTGGTGTTCGTGAGTCACGGCGTAGCCGTGTGTTGCGGCTTGGGCCGCTTAATTATTTATCTTTTATTATTTGTGTTCCGGAGCTTTTGCGGAGGATTCCGCTCCCACAGATCCACTCTGGTATCCAGCGGTGCTGGGTAGGAGTACGGACTAGTGGATTTTGGTTGTCCTTTTCCCTGGCGGGTTACCGCACATACCTCAGGTTTAGTCAGTTAGCTTGTAGCCCCTGGCCTGGTTGTTTAGTCAGAGGGCCCCTTGTTATCACCCTGTCTCGGATTTCCCTTTGTCTCCCATTAAGACCTGAGGGGGCATCGGAGTTGGGCAGACATAATCCGCCCTTCAAACGCGGCTGCCATGGGCTCAAGCAACCATAGTCTCGCAGGGGATTTCTGACCACACGGGCGAGACAACGGAGTTAGGGCGCCAGGGGCTATTCCCTTTCCATTCCCCTTTCCCAGCATTACGTCCTGGTGCTCTGGACTCGCTTCATAACATCTCCCTTGTTCTGAGCACCAGGAACCTAACATTATCACCAGCCATACCACAAAAAAGAAATAAAACTTTTTTTTCTTTTTTGGCCCAGTCCGGTGTTTAGAATCCAGTCCGGTGTTTAGAATCCAGTCCGGTGTTTAGAATCCAGTCCGGTGTTTAAAAAAAAAAAAAAAGTCTTGTTTTGTTTAGCAAAATTTAGCCTTGCCTTGTCTTGTCTTGCCTTGTTTTGCCTTGTCTTGCCTTGCCTTGTCTTGTCTTGTCTCGTCTAGTTTTAAATCCTCCTATGTCTACTATGCAAGCCCTGCAGGCATCTCTCGCAGCTCTGAACTCTGTATTCAGTGCTTTGAGACCAGAGCGACTAGAAGTTTTGCAGCAATCCCTAAAGCAACTGCAAAACCGTCTGACTAAAATCTTGCTCATTTTGCCAGAAGTCGTTGAGAGTACATCTATCTCTAAAGAGACTCTTGCTCACAGTATGGTGACAAGAGAATCCTCTGGTCTAATTGAAGAGAAAAGGTTTAAAAGTTTTCTGCGGCCCAGGCTCTCAGAAGAGGAGCGTCTGCGTCGCAGAAACTTAAACTTATGCCTATATTGTGGGGGTTTAGGCCATTATCTGCAGACCTGTGAGTTGCGCAAGCCAAAGTGTGGTGACAAGTCTTGCCCTCTTGCCAAGTTGAGTCATGATACAAGACCTACTCCTGTCTCTACTGTGGCAGAGGCACTTGTCACACAACCCACACAAAAAAGCTCTCTGTCCTATAATTGGGGTCCTTGGGCAAGGGAGCCCCATTATAGATTCAGGAATCAAAAGATAATGTTTCTCTCCTCTCTTGAGGTTCCTGTGGAAGCGGAGTTGCAAGTCCCTGGAGTGGTGCCTGATGCCCAGGTTCCTGGAGTGGTGCCTGATGCCCAGGTTCCAGGAGTGGTGCCCGATGCCCAGGTTCCTGGAGTGGTGCCCGATGCCCAGGTTCCTGGAGTGGTGCCCGATGCCCAGGTTCCTGGAGTGGTGCCCGATGCCCAGGGTCCTGGAGTGGTGCCCGTAGCCCAGGGTCCTGGAGTGGTGCCCGTAGCCCAGGGTCCTGGAGTGGTGCCCGTAGCCCAGGGTCCTGGAGTGGTGTCCGTAGCCCAGGGTCCTGGAGTGGTGCCCGTAGCCCAGGGTCCTGGAGTGGTGCCCGTAGCCCAGGGTCCTGGAGTGGTGCCCGTAGCCCAGGGTCCTGGAGCGGTGCCCGTAGCCCAGGGTCCTGGAGCGGTACCCGATGCCCAGAGTGCTGGAGCGGTACCCGATGCCCAGAGTGCTGGAGTGGTACCCGATGCCCAGAGTGCTGGAGCGGTACCCGATGCCCAGAGTGCTGGAGCGGTACCCGATGCCCAGAGTGCTGGAGCGGTACCCGATGCCCAGAGTGCTGGAGCGGTACCTGATGCCCTAGCTTATAGAGGGACATCAAATATTATAGTTCAGGTGTCCATATCGGAAGGGGTCTCAGAAGCTGTTACCCCAGGTAGGGACTTGAAAAGCGCAACCCTAGAAAGGGTCTCTAAAACCATAGTTCTTGAGGGGAACTCGAGAAGCAAAACCCCAGAAGGGATCTTTGAAGTAATATCCCCAAGTGGGGTCTCGAGAGACGCAGCCCCAAAGAAGGGTCTAGAAGTCGCTTCCCCAGGAAAGAACTTAAGAAGCATAGCATTAGTGGAGGATCTGAACGTTATTGCTTCAGCAAAAGTCCCGGAAGTCATAGTCCCGGGAGAACTTTCGATAATTATCGACTCAGAGAGGGAGGCCGATGGCCCGATCCCAGTCAGGGAGGCCAACGGCCCGGTCCCAGTAAAAGAATCCGAGGTGCTGGCCCCAGCGGGGTTCTCGGAGGCCACTGCCCCAGCGGGGTTCTCGGAGGCCACTGCCCCAGCGGGGTTCCCGGAGGCCACTGTCCCAGCGGGGTTCCCGGAGGCCACTGTCCCAGCGGGGTTCCCGGAGGCCACTGTCCCAGCGGGGTTCCCGGAGGCCACTGCCCCAGCGGGGTTCCCGGAGGCCACTGCCCCAGCGGGGTTCCCGGAGGCCACTGCCCCAGCGGGGTTCCCGGAGGCCACTGCCCCGGGTGGGGTTCAGAAAGTCACTGCCCCGGGTGGGGTTCAGAAAGTCACTGCCCCGGGTGGGGTTCAGAAAGTCACTGCCCTGGGTGGGGTTCAGAAAGTCTCAGCCCCGGGTGGGATTCAGAGAGTCTCAGCCTCGAGTAAGGTCAATAGTGACCAGGTCCTAGCAAAGCACTCCAGTCAGTCAGATGAGAAGGAAACAGATCCTGACTCTGATATCTCAACATCCATAACCTTTGATGGGGAGTTCGCCCAATTTCTGGCGCTTTTCAAACACTATTACACTATTATGTTGTCTAGACCATTTCTGGGCATCACTTCAGAAAACCTTGGGCTCTATCTGATTTATTCTTTTAGAGGAGAGCCTTCTGAGTGGGCAACCAGCCTAATGAAAGCTGAAGATCCCATTCTTCAGGATCCCCTAGCATTCTGTGATGCAATTGTTAAAAGATACGGTTCCAAAGAAATTGGTTCAGGTTCCTCTAAGTCACCCGTCTTGTCTGCTGAGAGTCCACCAAATACTGTAAACTCTGCACAAGAGTCCCAGCCCGATGTTTTGACTGCAGGATGTGCTTTTTTGACTTCTTCTTCTTCTAATAATAGTACTTTACCAGAAAGTTCAGCTCCCAAGGGTAAGAAACCTGTCTCTGATTTGAACGCAGCCTTGCTGGGTGGTACCATCAGTTCAGACAATGTTTGGGGAATTACCTTGGTCAGACCTAAAGAGCTTTGTAAAAAGAAGAAGAAGAAAAAGAAATAATTTTTTGACTCTTGCCTTGATTTAAAAAAAAAAAAAAAAAAAAAAGAGATTTTTTGTTCTCCTTGTCTTGTGTCCTGTGGCCACCGTTAGGGGGAGGGCACTGTTACAAGTTGTTGCTACAGCTTGTTTTTGTTTTCTTGTCTGTTAGACCAGTGTGTCAGGTTTTTTTTTTTTTGTATCCCTTGTTCTGGATAGTCTGAATTTTGGGGTCTTTTGACCCCTCCTCAAGGGGGGGGGGGGGTAATGTTATGAGCCACGGCTGTGGCTCATTCCTGTTTTGCATTTTTGTTATGTATTTTATGTTATACTTCTGTTTATGTTCCCCGTGGGTGTCATGGGGTGCTCGGAGCTCACCCTTAAGGAGGGGATACTGTTATGAACCACAGGTAGTGGTTCATTTCTATTTTATGTTTATTTAGTTGTCTTGCATGCCAGGATTTCCCATTGCTCTGTTTTAGATTACTCTTGTCTGCTGCCGCTGGTGAGTCTGTGCAATTGCAGCTTGTTCCCATGTGTTCAGCCTCATCTGGCTGCTAATTGCATCTTGTCAGCTTGGAGTCCTGCAATAGGCCAGCTGCACTGGATTATTAATTAGGCCTCTCTGTTATATGCTGGCTGATTGCAGTTCGCAGATGCTGGTGATATTTCTGGGTTTTCAGTCTGCTTGAGTTCTGAGCTTGGTTCCTGCTAGTTCCTGAGCTTCCTGAATGCTGAATCTGTTTGCTGAAAGTGTTTCCAGTCCTGCTGTATCCGGTCGATCCTGTTCTCAGTTGTCCTGTACTCGGAAGTCGTCATCTGTTCCTGGAGTCCTGACTGAGCACCTTTGAACATCCAGTGGTGTTCGTGAGTCACGGCGTAGCCGTGTGTTGCGGCTTGGGCCGCTTAATTATTTATCTTTTATTATTTGTGTTCCGGAGCTTTTGCGGAGGATTCCGCTCCCACAGATCCACTCTGGTATCCAGCGGTGCTGGGTAGGAGTACGGACTAGTGGATTTTGGTTGTCCTTTTCCCTGGCGGGTTACCGCACATACCTCAGGTTTAGTCAGTTAGCTTGTAGCCCCTGGCCTGGTTGTTTAGTCAGAGGGCCCCTTGTTATCACCCTGTCTCGGATTTCCCTTTGTCTCCCATTAAGACCTGAGGGGGCATCGGAGTTGGGCAGACATAATCCGCCCTTCAAACGCGGCTGCCATGGGCTCAAGCAACCATAGTCTCGCAGGGGATTTCTGACCACACGGGCGAGACAACGGAGTTAGGGCGCCAGGGGCTATTCCCTTTCCATTCCCCTTTCCCAGCATTACGTCCTGGTGCTCTGGACTCGCTTCATAACATCTCCCTTGTTCTGAGCACCAGGAACCTAACAGAAGACAAGTTTCCTGACTTGACCATCTTCCTTGGAAGCTTACTCCGTGTGACTGCCCCCCAGCCTCGGAGACTTGCATCCGTGGTTAACAGGACCCAGTCCTGAATCCAGAACCTGTGACCCTGCAGTAGGTGAGCACTGTGTAGCCACCACAGGAGCGAAATTCTGGCTTTTGATGACAGGATTATCCTCTGGTGCATGTGTAGATGGGATCCAGACCACTTGTCCAACAGATCCCACTGGAATACCCTGGTATGGAATAGTCCAAACTGCAAGGCCTCGAAGGCCGCTACCATCTTTCCCAACAACCAAATGCATTGATGAATTGACACTCTTGTCGGTTTCAAAATTTGTTTGACCATTTTCTGGATTTCCAGAGCCTTTTTCACTGGAAGAAATACCCTCTGTACTTCTGTGTCCAGAATCATTCCCAGAAAGGATAACTTTGTTGTAGGTTCCAATTGTGATTTTGGAATGTTTATGATCCAACTGTGTTGTTGAAGCACTGTCGGGGAGAGTGCAATGTTCTGCACTAACCGTTCCCTGGACCTCGCTTTTATTAGGAGATCATCCAGGTAAGGAATTAGAATGACTCCTTTCTGACGAAGGAGGACCATCACCTCCGCCATCACCTTGGTGAAGACCCTCGGTGCCGTGGAGAGTCCAAACGGCAACGTCTGAAATTGGTAATGACAATCCTGTACAGCGAATCTCAGATAAGCTTGATGCGGAGGATAAATGGGAACATGTAAGTAGGCATCTTTTATGTCCACGGATACCATGAAATCCCCTTCCTCCAGACAGGAGATCACTGCTCTCAGATTCTAACTTGAATTTGAACCTTTTCAGGTATAGATTCAGAGATTTTAGGACCAGGATCGGTCTGACCGAGCCGTCTGGCTTCAGAACTACAAAGAGGCTTGAATAAAAACCTTCTCCCTATTGTGAGAGGGGAACCAGGACAATGACTTGATCCTGGCACAATTTTTGTATTGCTGCAGTTACCACCTTCCTGTCAGGGAGAGAAACTGGTAAGGCCGATTTAAAAAAGCAGCGCAGGGGAACGCCTTGAAACTCCAGTTTGTACACGTGGGACACAATTTGTAAGACCCACGGGTCTAGGCCAGAATGAACCCAGAACTGACTGAAAAGCTGCAGACGTGCCCCCACCCGAGCGGACTCCCGCAAGGGAGCCCCAGCGTCATGTTGTAGACTTGACAGAAGCAGGTGATTTCTGCTCCTGTGATCCTGGGGACGCTGAGGACCTTTTTCCTCGTCCCCTTCCTCTACCTGCCAAGAAAGGGGCACCTTTAGCCTTTTTGTATCTATTGGGCCGAAAGCACTGCATCTGAAAGTGATGAGGTTTCTTTGCCGGCGTAGGAGCATAAGGCAAAAAAGTTGATTTACCTGCGGTAGCCGCAGAACTAAAGCATCTAGCCCATCACCAAACAAGGCCTCTCCATTATACGGGAGAGACTCCATATTTCTTTTGGAATCTGCGTCAGCATTCCACTGGCGAATCCACAACGCCCTCCGTGCCGAAACTGCCATGGTAGATGCTCTTGATCCCAAGAGCCCAATATCTCTCATAGCTTCACACATGTATGCTGCGTCTTTTATATGACCCAACGTAAGGAGAACCTCATCTCTATCTATTGTGTCAATTTCAGAAGAGTTATCTGACCACTATTCAATATCACTACTCACCCACACACAGGCAATGTTAGGCCATGAGTAGTGTCCCATTGGCCACATAAAAACTTTAATGTAGTCTCCAACTTGCGTTCTGCCGGCTCCTTGAGAGCAGCCATCCCAGGTGCAGGGAGAATCACCTTTTTTTTTTTTTTTCAAAACATTTTTATTGAAGCATCATCATGTCAGTTCAACACCATTGTGATAAGCCAGTTTAACATCGTCAAAAGGTAGGTTCACAAACATGCAGCACCACATATATCGAATTTTCGTTGTGTCATTGAATAATACATTTACACAGTAATGGTGTAGAGTACATTTGCATTTTCCCACCCGATTCCGATGACAACAAAAGTCAAGTCAAATATAATCAAGGTGAATGCCTGCCGTGCCACCAGTGCCCCACCTCCCCCCCCTGCCACCTCCTCGGCCACCGCATGTTCAACATAAAACACCCCAGACGAGATCTAATGTTAACTAAAATATAATATCACAGAGGGATTGGAGGATCATTAGCGACCACCTGCGACATATACCAGACTGTATCCTTGAAGCTATTGTGGATTTGGGTCCTTAACGGAAGTGACAAGGTAGCTATATATGACTCCCACGTTAGAAAGAACCTCTCAACTTCTCTCTATCCAGCACCACCTCCACCCACTGCATCCTAAATAGGTAGTGTAGTTTAGCTTTGAAAAGTGCCAACAGTGGCTGAGTGGGTTGTAACCAAGTTTGTAAGATGGTTTTGCAGGCTGCTGCTCCTATAGCCAACAAGAGCCTCTTACCCCCATGCGATGTACGGATATTAGGTGGAAGCATACCAAACAAGGCCCATTCAGGTGTCATAGGGATGTAATTGATCAACCCATCGGTAGAATATTTCCTGACCTGAGTCCAAAAACCTCGAATTACGGGGCAATCCCAAAGACAATGAAATAAATCTGCTGAGTTAGCTCCACATTTGTAACAATTGGAATTTGGTGAATCACCTATCAAGAATCTCCTGTTAGGGGACAAGTAAGCTCCATGCAGTATGTTTAGAAACATGGTTATATATGGAGAGTAAGGCAGTAGAGCACATGCTCTAGTGTGAGAGCGAAGTATATCGTTTGATGATATATTTGGAATTCGGGAAAGCCATGGGGCTAGGTTCGTAGAAGATTTGTCTGGTATAAACACTTGCCTTATGCAGTTATACGTTATGGAAATGGCTTTTTGTGTCAAGCTTTGATTTTGTAGTAATGTGTCTAATGGGTTGTTCCAGTCCGACGATGCGAGGGGCCGTATAACAAAGCTAATATAATGTTGGGCCTGCAAGAATGCAATGGGGTGGGCCACCATCCAGGGATGGCGTTCCCCAGCATCCCGGAACGTGGAAGGCCTCCTTGCCATTGCACAGACTAAATCTCTCACCGTCCTCACACCCCGGGCCTGCCAACCAGAAAATAAGCGGGAAGCCTGCCCATTCTGAAATTCAGGATTATCTACAAAGGTGAGAAAGAGGGATTTGTATGCATTTAATCCAAATTTGTGTCTTAGTACGTGCCAAGTTTTTCTAGTATGCCAGAGCAATGGATTATCACGTGTTTCTGGTGAGATATCATGGTCATATGCATGAAGAAAACTTGTAAGATTAATTCCTCCCAAAAATTCCGTTTCTAGTGATGTGTTCGCATAAAGATCTCTGCCATTTAGCCAATCTTTAATGTATCTGGTGTGGGCTGCATATGAGTATAATTGAACATCAGGAAAGTTTATTCCCCCATTGTTTTTTACTTGTTGTAGCTTGTTTAGTCCTATCCTCGGATGTTTGCCCTTCCAAATAAATTGTCTAAAACTACGGTTAATCGACTGTGCGTCTTTATTCGAGATCACATAAGGGAGTGCCTGTATTAAAAACATTAATTTTGGGAATGAAATCATTTTAATAAGGTTCGCTCTACCTAAGTATGATAACCATAGCCCCTTCCACCCATCTAGCTCTGATGCTATAAAGCGAATAGCAGTGGAGAAATTGAGATCGTAGAGGAGAAAAGGATTATGTGAGATTTTAACCCCAAGGTAAGTGAAATGTTGATGTGCCCACATTATTGGGATAGTGGATTTAAAAGAAACACGAGAGGAGGGGGTTCCAAGACGAAGTGCCACTGATTTAGATGTATTGACTTCGAAACCGGACACCCGTCCATACTTCGCCAAAAGGGAGAATATCTTTTCCAGGGATTCCGCGGGGTATCACCTTTTTTGTTAACCGTGACAGGGCCCTGTCTAAAACGGGGAGTGACTCCCACTTTGTCCTGTCCTCTACCGGGAAAGGATAAGTAGCCTGAATTCTTTTGGGGATCTGAAATTTCTTTTCAGGGTTTGCCCAGACACCCTCAAAGAGAGGGTTCAGTTCATGAGAAGGAGGAAACGTTACATTAGTTTTCTTTTCTTTATAAAGGTAAACCTTCTGCTGAGGTAATGAAGGGGTCTCCATAACATCTAACACCTCCTTTATAGCCACAATCATGTACTGAATGTTTTTAGCTAATTTTGGATCTATTGCCCTGGAATCACCAGTGTTGACACAGGAATCAGCGTCCGTATCGGTGTCAGTCTGTATAACCTGAGCAAAGGACCTCTTATGGGACCCAGAGGGATCCCCTGTGGATGAAAATACAGAGTTTTGACAAATCACATCTTCCACTGATTTTCTCCAAGTTTCTGCATGAGACTCAGACTTATCCAATCTCTTACTGATATGACTTATACTATCACGTAACTCTTTCACCCATTCAGGCTCGTGGTGTGCCGGCAGCGCCACCACATTACATCTCTGTGTCCCCATAATGGCTTCCTCAGGGGAAGAACACCCTGCCTCAGACATGTCACACACGTGTACACCACACCACAGACACTCCGGGGCTTATAGGGGACAGACCCACAGTAAAATCTGTCAGAGGGATACAGAAGGAATTGCCAGCTCACAACTCAGCGCCAGTAATAAATTGTCTGTGAAACACAAAATGCCCATAGAGCTGCAGCGCTTTTATAATTACACAATGTACATAGCACCAAATTTCACTGCGCCCCCCCCTGTTTTGCACCCTGATACACACAGCAGTGGAGGAGGACCAGCGGTCTTCTCTGCAGCCTGGAGGGAGAGAAAATGGCGCTGAGCAGTGTGCTGTCTGTCTGAGGAAGAAGCCCCGCCCCCGTAATGGCGCGCTTTCACTCAGACTTAGAGAGACTCATGTTTATACTGGCGGGGGTAGGACTGTGCCGCAGCAACTTATGCCCCTAATCTGCCAGTCCTATAAGGGTTCATGCTGCCCAGGGCCCCCCACCCCACAGTGCCTGTGTGTGTGGGAGCATGGCGCGCAGCGTTCCCCCCCCGCTGCGCGGTACCTTTCTAGTCGTCCCGATGTTGAAGAGTCTTTTCCTCTTACTCCCCTGTCTTCTGACTTCTGGCGCTGTAAGGGGGGTGACGGCAGGCTGTGGGAGTGAGCACATAGCCACAGCTAGCGTTCAGTACCCCTCAGGAGCTAATGGTGTCCTGTCAGCTTAGAAGCAGAGCCATGAAACTCACAGAAGTTGGTTCCTACTTCCTCTCCTAGGTCCTACGAAGCAGGGAGGCTGTTGCCGGCAGTGCTCCCTGAAAATGAAAAACCTAACATAAGTCTTTTCAGAGAAACTCAGTAGAGCTCCTCAGAGTGCATCCAGTCTGCCTGGGCACAGATTCTAAACTGAGGTCTGGAGGAGGGGCATAGAGGGAGGAGCCAGTTCACACTCTGGAAAAGTCTTAAAGTGCCCATGTCTCCTGCGGATCAGTCTATACCCCATGGTTCTGAAGTGACCCCATCATCCTCTAGGACGTATGAAAAACTTATGGCTGCTAAAAAACAGCAGCCCTCTGACCATGGTCTGGCTCCTGCCGCAACAAACAAAAAACTGACGTGCACATGCGTGTAGATGGTGACACTAAAACTACTGGATGATCATTGTGAAGGTCTGAGGTATTGGTACAATGCAAATTTGTTGAGATATTGTTTCTTTTTCAGATGGAACCATGGGTCGTGCACATGATGCGACTGGCAAAAGGGAGCCATTGGTTGTGGCCTAGACCGGCATTTGTTTGTTGGTGATCCCTTGTAGACAGTGAGTAGTATCCATCTACAGTGGAAGAAGCATGGACACCAAGAATCTCAGCGGCGGAACAGTGGGCGAAAATAGATCACGACAAATCGGGACCACAGGCATTTAGGTCGCCTAGCAACCACCAATCGTTCCAAACGCATCAGAAACTGCACCAACAGTACAATGCTGGACCCAGCCAAGCAGTCCCAGATCTGGTGAATTGGAGGGCCACGTGAGATGTGGCACGTCAGACTGGTGCTCTGAAAACCAATAAAAGCCTTTCGGCAACTACTCCGCCGCTGAGAGTACACCTAAAGTCTAAAACTAATGTGATAGCTGTTTTTATGGTAATTATTTTGAGCAATAGAGTAGGACCTGCAGTATAGTGGGGTCCCTTGTCGGGAGCTGCAGGCTTAAATGCACTGAGCAATGCATGAACTAAAACTCCACTGTTTATTATTGTTAGTTAAAATACTGAGTGCAAGACACATTTATGTATGTAGTAAGGCTACTGGGAGACCTTAGATTGAGCAATATTGGATCTGACCATTAAATTCCCTAAAGTCATAACCTCAGATCTGCACAGAGCAGGAACTATTATTCACAAGTAATTAGGAATGTGTTCATCATGAACAAGTCCACAATTACCGTCTGAAGGTTACACAATTATTTCAAGTCTACACAACTGATATTTGAGGATAAAGCCTTTAACAGAAAACACCCCTGGAGAAGTCACTATTGGAGTATCGCGCTGATCACGCGCAATTTGTATTTAGAGTGAATTGGAGTGGATAAGAAGCCCGCCCATGCAAGGGTGACAACAAGTGCAAAACGCTTGTCTTATGATTATATAGATATGTACTTGTGATAAGCTTTTACTCTGTTTTACTTGAAGTTCTAGATTCAAATTTCATTTTATTTCTGAATCTTATACAAATTGTATTTGGTGACCTCAGGTCTACTGTATAGCAGGAAATATTTCATACCTGCATCATCTAACAAAATGCATATAAATTAGGCACTCCACAAAAAAACAATTCTAATTATATTATATACATACATATATACACATTTATATATAATCACTAATAATAAATTTCTGCTTGTTACTTTTAATAACATTATAGTGATGTGTGTAATAACTCTCTAAATGTGATATTTGTCATGGATAGCCTTGTGTTATAAACACCCAACTGAGAACAGGGCTGATGGCGGAGGAGGGTGTAGGATAAGAGATTGCTGTAGTGACTGAGCAATGAGAATATGTGACTTCTGTAATAAGTGTTTATTACTCACCTGTGCTGATATCTGTAGGGATCTCCTCCTCCTTACACTGCTGATCACCCCTCACATACGTCTCTTCTTCTCCCACTACATCTTCTGCCTTCATATCAGTCACATACGTCTCTTCTTCTCCCTCTATATCTTCTGCCTTTATATCAGTCACATACGTCTCTTCTTCTCCCTCTATATCTTCTGCCTTTATATCAGTCACATACGTCTCTTCTTCTCCCTCTATATCTTCTGCCTTCATATCAGTCACATACGTCTCTTCTTCTCCCTCTATATCTTCTGCCTTTATATCAGTCACATACGTCTCTTCTTCTCCCTCTATATCTTCTGCCTTCATATCAGTCACATACGTCTCTTCTTCTCCCTCTATATCTTCTGCCTTCATATCAGTCACATATGTCTCTTCTCCTCCCTCTATATCTTCTGCCTTTATATCAGTCACATACGTCTCTTCTTCTCCCTCTATATCTTCTGCCTTCATATCAGTCACATACGTCTCTTCTTCTCCCTCTATATCTTCTGCCTTTATATCAGTCACATACGTCTCCTCTTCACCCTCTATATCTTCTGCCTTTATATCAGTCACATACGTCTCTTCTTCTTCCTCTATATCTTCTGCCTTTATATCAGTCACATATGTCTCTTCTTCTCCCTCTATATCTTCTGCCTTTATATCAGTCACATACGTCTCTTCTTCTCCCTCTATATCTTCTGCCTTTATATCAGTCACATACGTCTCTTCTTCTCCCTCTATATCTTCTGCCTTTATATCAGTCACATACGTCTCCTCTTCTCCCTCTATATCTTCTGCCTTTATATCAGTCACATACGTCTCTTTTTCTCCCTCTATATCTTGTATTTTAGTATTAGACAGACGTTCTACCTAAAAAACAAACAAACACTATTATAATATTTGCGTACAGTCAGATTAAACTGAGGTGAAACAGTATAATATCAGTGTATAATACACACACAGCTTCTCTACAGATCATATAGTGACAGTCACTTTGGTATATTGGTGAGACCCTAAATCCCACCTACCTGATCCTTCTGTGGGATTCTGTGATTCTCCTCTGTACAGTCCTGGGAATACAGAGGACGGGGACATCTCTCTGGGGTATCTCTGTTACTGGGTCCATCTGTAGGAGACACACAGTGACTGAGTACAGTGTATATATGTGATTATCAGATGATGTGTGTATATAGAGGGCCCCCATACCTGCTCTCCCCTGTACAATACATGACAGTCTCCTCTTACCCAGTGATGTGAGGGGCCGGTGATTCTCCATCATCACGTCCTTGTACAGACCCCTGTGTTCCTCTATATACTCCCCCTCCTGCATGGAGACATAGACAGTGACATCCTGACACCTTATAGACACCTGACACACACAGTGATACAGTCATCACCCAGACGCGTCCCCTGGTGTTACTGTATAATGCCCCATTCCCAGCAGTCACCTCTCCAGTCATCACCCAGACACATCCCCCGGTGTTACTGTATAATCCCCCATTCCCAGCAGTCACCTCTCCAATCATCAACCAGACACGTCCCCTACTGTTACTGTATAATGCCCCATTCCCAGCAGTCACCTCTCCAGTCACCACCCAGACACATTCCCCGGTGTTACTGTATAATGCCCCATTCCCAGCAGTCACCTATCCAGTCATCAGCCAGACACATCCCCCGGTGTTACTGTATAATGCCCCATTCCCAGCAGTCACCTCTCCAGTCATCACCCAGACACATTCCGGGTGTTACTGTATAATGCCCCATTCCCAGCAGTCACCACTCCAGTCATCACCCAGACACGTCCCCTGGTGTTACTGTATAATGCCCCATTCAGACACATCGCCTGGTGTTACTGTATAATGCCCCATTCCCACCAGTCACCTCTCCAGTCATCACCAAGACACATCCCCTGGTGTTACTGTATAATGCCCCATTCAGACACATCCCCCGGTGTTACTGTATAATGTCCAATTCTCAGCAGTCACCTCTCCAGTCATCACCCAGACACGTCCCCTGGTGTTACTGTATAATGCCCCATTCCCAGCAGTCACCTCTCCAGTCATCACCCAGACACATCCCCCGGTGTTACTGTATAATCCCCCATTCCCAGCAGTCACCTCTCCAGTCATAACCCAGACACATCCCCTGGTGTTACTGTATAATGTCCCATTCCCAGCAGTCACCTCTCTAGTCATAACCCAGACACATCCCCTGGTGTTACTGTATAATGCCCCATTCCCAGCAGTCATCTCTCCAGTCATCAACCAGACACGTCCCCTACTGTTACTGTATAATGCCCCATTCCCAGCAGTCACCTCTCCAGTCATCACCCAGACACATTCCGGGTGTTACTGTATAATGCCCAATTCCCAGCAGTCACCTCTCCAGTCATCACCCAGACACGTCCCCTAGTGTTACTGTATAATGTCCCATTCCCAGCAGTCACCTCTCCAGTCATCACCCAGACACGTCCCCTGGTGCAACTGTATAATACCCCATTCCCAGCAGTCACCTGTCCAGTCATCACCCAGACACATCCCCCGGTGTTACTGTATAATTCCCCATTCCCAACAGTCACCTCTCCAGTCATCACCCAGACATGTCTCCCGGTTTTACTGTATAATGCCCTATTCCCAGCAATCACCTCTCCAGTCATCACCCAGACACATCCCCTGGTATTACTGTATAATGTCCCATTCCCAGCAGTCACCTCTCCAGTCATCACCCAGACACGTCCCCCGGTGTTACTGTATAATGTCCCATTCCCAGCAGTCACCTCTCCAGTCATCACCCAGAAACACGCGACCGGTGTTACTGTATAATGTCCCATTCCCAGCAGCCACCTCTCCAGTCATCACCCAGACACGTCCCCCGGTGTTACTGTATAATGCCCCATTCCCAGCAGTCACCTCTCCAGTCATCACCCAGACACGTCTCCTGGTGTTACTGTATAATGCCCCATTTCCAGCAGTCACCTCTCCAGTCATCACCCAGACACGTCCCCTGGTGTTACTGTATAATGTCCCATTCCCAGCAGTCACCTCTCCAGTCATCACCCAGACACATCCCCCGGTGTTATTGTATAATGCCCTATTCCCTGCATTCACCTCTCCAGTCATCACCCAGACACATCCCCTGGTGTTACTGTATAATGTCCCATTCCCGGCAGTCACCTCTCCAGTCATCACCCAGACACGTCCCCTGGTGTTACTGTATAATGACCCATTCCCGGCAGTCACCTCTCCAGTCATCACCCAGACACGTCCCCTGGTGTTACTGTATAACGTCCCATTCCCAGCAGTCACCTCTCCAGTCATCACCCAGACACGTCCCCTGGTGTTACTGTATAATGTCAAGGGGTCAGCTTGCTGGGGGTAGCTTGCGTGGAATTTAATAAGTGTGGAATTAAGAAGTGTGTTATCCGTACAGTTAAAAAAACAGTTGAACAAACATTGAGCACCATCAAGGAAAGGTAACTTACTTAAACAACTTATTCCTACACCACTTAACCCAACATTATCTCACAAACGACCACAGCATGTTCATCAAACTACTGTTTCTTATTTCAATTCATGGAATTCTCACCAAATGTAACACATTCTACACTTACCCTAAAACTCACCCCTCTGTGCACATTACAGCTTCTATTCTCCACTCCCCTCTTCTAACCACTCATGAGCTTTATACTTACTTCTCTGCAAGTACTTTGACAACCACAATTGGCCACCAGAATAAACACTCGTGAACATCCACCAATATTTATCTCACTCTTCTGCTTTTATTAGCTGGTGCCATATCAACAAATCCAGGCCCCAACCACCTGTCCCTCTCACACTCAGCTGTCTCAAAACAACATAGAAATCCATCTAACCTCATAAATATCATGTCTCCCATCCCCCTCCAAGTCACTAAAATGTGGCTTATGGAATGCACGCTCTGTTTGTAACATATTACCATCCATCCATGGCCTCTTATATATCTCATATCTCACAACTTTTATCTGCTACTATAACAGAAACCTGGCTCACACAATCAGACACAGCCTCCCCTGCAGCACTTTCACACAGTGGTTTCCACTTCACACACACACACCCCCAGGCCTGGTAATAGTAAAGGTGGTGGGGTTGGAATATTACTGTCCCAATTTTTCACATACACTGTTGTACCTCAGGTTCCATCACTCGCATTCACATCATTTGAAGTTCACTCTATCAGGATCCCCCCCCCCTTCTCTCTGCGTGTTGCAGCTATCTATTGCCCTCATGGGCAACTCAAACAACAATTTCTAGAAGATTTCTCAGCCTGGCTCCCTCACTTCCTCTCCTCTGACATCTCCACCATCATTATGGGTCGATTTCAATATAGATCTTGACAGTCCACAATCTGTTCATGCCTCCAAACTCCTCTCTCTAACCTCCTCTCTTGGCCTCACCCAATGGTCTGACATCGCTACATACCAGAAGGGCCACTGCATTGATCTTGTGTTCACCAGGCTCTGCTCAGTTTCTGAATTCATTAACACTCCTTTCCCTCTCTCTGATCACAACCTGATCACATTCACAATCTCTTCTATTACTCTAAATTCTATGACACTAAAACCTAGCAAGCCTCCTCTAACCTGCAGAAATACTAACAATATAATTTTTTAACAACTTTCCACTTCTCTGCAACAACTGCTCTCACCAATCTGTACATTTACCACACCTGACACTGCTATATCACACCTGCACAAGACCCTAGAGAGTGCCCTTGATGAAGTGGCTCCAGCTACCCATCACACTCCACGTAGGCTTAGATGCCAACCGTGGCACTCTAAATCAACAAGACACCTACAAAAACTGTCACGTAAAGTAGAACGTCAGTGGCGTAAATCTCAGAATCCAAGTGACTTCCTCACATATAAGACCACCTACCACTCCTATCATCAGGCCCTGGACACTGCCAAACAAACATATTTCCAATCTCTCATGTCTTCTCATGCCACCAACCCCATGCGACTTTTTAATACATATAAATCACTTCTTTACCCTCCCTCACCTCGCCCACTAGCTACTATCAGTGTACAAGAACTTGCCTCCTACTTCAAGGATAAGATTGATAAAATCTGAGATGAAATGGTACGCTCTTCCTCAGCCAGTGACCTGCTCAATTCCCTACCTGAACCCTCTGGCACTTTCTCTTCATTTGATCCCACAAGTGAAGATGAAGTATCAACACTCTTTCCATCCTCCTACTCCACTACCTCTCCTCTTGATCCTATACCCTCACAGGTCAGTAAAACTTTGTCTCCTGTGCTTATCCCAACCTTAACTAAAATCTGTAATCTCTCTCTCTACTGGTATCTTTCCTTCTCTGTATAAGCATGCAGTGATTACTCCCATTACTAAACAAACACAACTCTGACCCAAATACACTCTCTAACTACCGTCCCATTTCTCAGCTACCATATCCCTCCAAGCTACTTGAGAGACTTGCCTACACTCGCCTTACACACATTCTTAACTCCCACAACTTATTGGACCCACTTCAGTCAGGCTTTCATGCCCAACACTCCACAGACACTGCACTGACCAAAGATCTGCTAGATCTAAAGCCCATTACACACTACTCATTCTTCTAGATCTTTCTGCTGCTTATGACACTGTTGCCCTCTCCTGGTTCTCATCCTACCTATCTAATCACTCTTTCAGTGTTCACTTCTCTGATTCTACATCTTCTTCTCTACCTCTATCAGTTGGAGTACCGCAAGGCTCAGTCTTGGGTCCTCTGCTGTTCTCAGTCTATACCTCATCTCATTGCTGGGTGATCATATCATACAACCCATTAAGAAACTGGCAAGCTGGTGGACCATTATGCAACAGGTAGCATCTATCCTTGTGTATCAATGCCTATTCCCCCAAATATTGTAAGCATGCAAGCAGGGCCTTCCTACCTCTATGTCTGTCTGTTTTTACCCAATTTTGTTCTATTACTGTTGTTTTAATTGTAAAGCGCAACGGAATATGCTGCGCTATATAAGAAACTGCTAATAAATAAATACATATTAAAATAAATACAACACAGGCCGCTGCCCCTGTATACTATGACAACACAGGAAGCTACCCCTGTATAGTATGACAATACAGTCCACTCCCCCTGTATACTATGACAGCACAGGAAGCTACGCCTGTATATTATGACAACACAGGCCGCTCCCCCTGTATACTATGACAGTACAGGATGCTAACCCTGTATATTATGACAACACAGGCCGCTCCCTCTGTATATTATGACAACACAGGCCGCTCCCCTGTATACTATGACAGCACAGGATGCTACCCCTGTATATTATAGCAACACAGGCCGCTCCCCTTGTATACCATGACAGCACAGGATGCTACCCCTGTATATTATAGCAACACAGGCCGCTCCCCTTGTATACTATGACAGCACAGGATGCTACCCCTGTATAGTATGACAATACAGTCCACTCCCCCTGTATACTATGACAGCACAGTAAGCTACGCCTGTATATTATGACAACACAGGCCGCTCCCCCTGTATACTATGACAGTACAGGATGCTAACCCTGTATATTATGACAACACAGACCGCTCCCTCTGTATATTATGACAACACAGGCCGCTCCCCTGTATACTATGACAGCACAGGATGCTACCCCTGTATATTATAGCAACACAGGCCGCTCCCCTTGTATACCATGACAGCACAGGATGCTACCCCTGTATATTATAGCAACACAGGCCGCTCCCCTTGTATACTATGACAGTACAGGAAGCTACCCCTGTATATTATGACAACACAGGCCACTCCTTCTGTATAGAAAGACAATCCATGCCGCTCAACCTATATAATAATAGAAACAAGACACCACAGGCCCCTCCTCCTGTATATTATGACCACAGGTCACTCCCCTTGTATACTATGACAGTACAGGAAGCTACCCCTGTATATTATGACAACACAGGCCACTCCTTCTGTATAGAAAGACAATCCATGCCGCTCAACCTATATAATAATAGAAACGAGACACCACAGGCCCCTCCTCCTGTATATTATGACCACAGGTCACTCCCCTTGTATACTATGACAGTACAGGATGCTACCCCTGTATATTATGACAACAAAGGCCACTCCTTCTTTATAGAAAGAAAATACCAGGGACGTGCAGTCAGGGGAGGCAGGGGAGGCAGTGCCTCCCCTGTCAATAATGAATAAAATAATACAAAGAAGATACTTATGACACATATTCTGTGTCATAAGTATATACTTTAGACTTAGTATTATTTTATTCATTTTTGACCCACTAAAAACGATTTTAAATGTGTTTTAGAGGCACCGCTTTCGGTGCCTCCCGCTATCAATGATGAAGGTCCGGAAGACGGGGGCGGGGCCAAGCATCGTGCAGTATTAGCCCATTAAAAAAAAACCTATAAGCGGCACCTCCAGAAGTGCCGCTTCGTGTGCTGACAACAGTGATGTAACAAGGGTGGGTGGAGCGAGAAGGGTGGTCCAGAAGAGGGGGAGTCGCCGACAAAACTTTACTGGCAGAGATGCAGCTGCTATGGAACCAGAGCAGGCTGCTTCCAGGGATATCCTGCCCATTAAATGTCCCCCAGAAATAGCCCTGCCGCGGGGCATACAAGAACAGGTCTGGTGAGTTGTAAAGTTGCGCACGTCGCCAAGACCACAGGAGCCGCGGCGCCCGCCGGCCTCTGGCAGCTGATGACCCCCGACACCCTCCCTTCTCCAGCACATTACCAAAGCCACAAGAGCCGCGGCACCCGCCCTCCTCTAGCCGCCGGTGACCCCCGACACCCTCCCTCCTCAAGCATCCAATGCTCCTGTGGCCTTGGTGGCGTGCTAGAGGAGGGAGGGCGCCGCGGCTCCTGTGGCCTTGGCGAGGTGCGCAGCTTTCTGTCTTACCAGACCTGTCCTTGTATGTCTCCATGGCAGGCAGGGCTCTTTCTTTCGGGGGATGTTTAGGGGAAGCAGGGCTCTGCCTCCTACAGTTCCCCGAGTGGAGGCCCGTACCTGGTTCTGCGGGCCCCCTTCTCCCCCTTCAGCTCACCTGAGGTGGATTGGAGCTCAAGTGGTAAGTGCCCGAGGAGCCCTGCCCCCCCCCCCCTACCTGTGTACCCCCCCTATCCACGTGTGTGTGTGTGTGTGTGTGTGTGTGTGTGTGTGTGTGTGTGTGTGTGTGTGATGTCCTGTACCCCCCCATCCATGTGTGTGTGACACACTGTACTCCCCTATTTATGTGTGTGTGACACCCTGTACCCCTCTATCCATGTGTTTGTGACACCCTGCACCCCCCTACCCATGTGTGTGTGATACCCTGTACCCTCCCCTATCCATATGTGTGTGACACCCTGTACCCCTCTATCCATGTGTTTGTGACACCCTGAACCCCCCTACCCATGTGTGTATGACACCCTGCACCCCCCTACATGTGTGTGTGTGTGTGTGTGTGTGTGAGACACCCTGTACCCCCTCTACCTGTGTGTGTGACACCCTGTACCTCCCCTACCTATGTGTGTGTGAGACACCCTGTACTCCCTTACCCGTGTACCCGTGTGTGTGTGTGTTTGTGACACCCTATACCTCCATACCAGTGTGTGTGTGACGCTCTGTACCCTCCCCCCCCACACACACTCCTGTGTTTGTGGTTGTAACACTGTATCCTCCTACCTGTGTGTGTGTGTGTGTGTGTGTGTGTGTGTGTGTGTGTGTGTGTGTGTGACACCCTATATGTGTGTGTGTGCGTGTGTGTGACACCCTATATCTCCCTACCTCTCTGTGTGTTTGTGACACCCTGTACCTCTCTACTCTTGTGTATGTGTGCATTACACCTTGTGCCCATTTCCCCAGGGTATGACAACCTGTACACCCCTTACCCCTGTGTATGTCTCCATGTAGCTCCCTGCTGCTGACCTGGTGGACGCTGGTTGGAATTCAGAGGACCCTTTAGCTTCGGGGAGCCACACGCAGCTGACCCAACGGTGGATCTGCGCAACAGGATCACACTCCAGTGGCACACTGCCAGTTATTAATATCGGAGAGAGATACTGCTTCCATACACTCAGCCGCTCCAGTTCATAGTAACCCCACAGCTAATATTTTTTTGTATATATTTATATTGAGTATATACTCATTTTTATTGCTTAATCTAAATGTGATTTATTAATACAGTAAATGTGATATATTTTTATTACTCTATTTTTTCCCTAATTCTCCTTCTCTCTCTATTTTTCTTCTTCTCCTCTTTCTTTCTTCTCTTATTCCTCTCTCCTCCTCCCTCTCTCCCTATTTCTTCTTCTCCTACTCCTCCCAATCTCCTTTTTCCCTCTCCTCTTCTTTTCCTTCTCCCTTAATCCTCTCTACTTCCCTCTCTTCTAACAAAGCTAAATATTTATCGTATATATTACCCTTTATGAGGTCTAAGAACAATGTACGCTATCTACGTAAGAAGTACCGTAAGGGTACGCAAGTTGCGTAACGATCGCTCAGCCGTAGGCGAGACGCTCAAGCGTCGCGTTCGCTCACGGCCCAGAGATCACAGGCAGGCACGCTATTGGCCGCTGACTAACGTAATGTTTCGCTATGGCGTAGCGGACGCTCGAGACCACAAGAAGATCACCAGCGGCGCAGACGCTCACAACGTTAAACCTTTATGTAGAGACAATGTGTAAGTGCAACCTGGTGTAACCTGATTAACTACAAAGCTGCTTGAGAGTCACCGACGCTCAAGTGAACACTTAACACTATAAGAAATACACAGATACTTGTTTAGGGTCCAAAGCCTACTATATGTATTATAACTAATATACTTGCAAAAAGGAATCACAGTACAAATGATACACTACAATATAACAGAGACTTCCTAACCAAAATAGCTACACCAGAAATACAATACAATACCAATCTAATACAATACAACACAATACTAGTCAAGGGGAGATATGGGAGAACAGAGAAGGGAGAGAGAGATAGAGACGGAGAGAGAGAAATTGCTCGCAGCAAGACAATATGATTATGGAGAGAACTTACGCACAAGGGTAACGATCGCAAGCGCTTTCTGGACAGCCAGCTTCCCGATTATCAGCAATGAGAACCGTTTGATGAGAAGTGAAAGCTGGATGCCACAGGCCCGTCTTTTATGCTACTCACACAATGCAATCTAATGGTCCCTACAATCTCATTGTCCATTGGACGCAGGAATTCGGCTTCGCATTATAACAAAGGTCATAGGTTGATTCATACAGGTGGGCTGTATGTGGTCTTGGTTATGCAAAACAATGGGTGATAACTAACACATTCCTGTCTTCTGGAGAGCTATTGTTTGGCGAATACAAAACAGAATCCTGTCTGGGTTCTGTTCTATATTCATGATGTCCACTTTCAGTTGAGACAATGACATCTCAGCCCTCATTCTCCTGTATACAAATCCAGCCCCATTTGTAAACACAGGTGTTGGCCCTCCTCATTGAGTCTCAAAGCTCAGTGTAATTAAAGGCTATTGTACTCCGTCTGCGGGAAAGATACTGATTTGGAGTACAATTGATCTTCAATTACTATTCCGGTGCTTACCTTATGCATGTAAAGATATGAGGCCCTCCCAACATGCAAACTATTGTTTGGGGGATCTCTGAGGTCAAAGAGCCATTTGAGACCCACTGATACCTGTACTGTTCAGGTGCATGACTAAGTAAGAACAAATAATAATAAATGGACATAACTTCTTATGTCCATAACTATTCGCACGAGCGATTAATCCGCTCCAAACCAACACCGGAATATTGCTATTTAAATACTCTTCCGATGGGTACCAAACACCACTGTATGACTCCTGTTAGACCCTTCGCACAATACAAAGAGGGATTCCTCCGTTCAGGGACATTCTATATTAACCAAACTTTCAGAATCTATCAAAGGGACCATGATCTATAAAATACATTATTAATGAAAATATGTAACGGTTGAGTCGCACGCTATGATTACATAAACTCTACCGTAAATACGCATACCGTGCGCCTGCGGGTGCCCGCGGCTGTGAGTATGTGCACGTACGGGAGAGCGTACGCCTGCGCAGCGCGGACATGAATGAGGTGCAAATATGGCAGTGTGCATAGAGATATTTTTCTGACTTTGACAGTCTACCCTTTGGCAGTCAATAATAACTGCCACCTTCTAAAACATTTCAAAAGGAGAAAAATATAGGTCAGGGGTTAATTCATTTCCATGGTTGGGCAGGGGAGGAGAGAGGAGTAGGTGTGAAGAGGGTATGACCTAGTGAGATAGCAGA
This sequence comes from Pseudophryne corroboree, assembly GCF_028390025.1. Lineage (NCBI taxonomy): Eukaryota > Metazoa > Chordata > Amphibia > Anura > Myobatrachidae > Pseudophryne > Pseudophryne corroboree. Next base: position 190,183 of record NW_026967520.1, on the reverse strand, counting down.
AGCGTGTGTGTATGAGTCCATGTTTGGGGGGTCATGTATCATCGTGCCGTACGTGTTGTAAATCAAGCTTCGAGGTATTGCGAAGTATACATTTGAATTCCTTCTTATCCTGCGGTACAGGTCTGTGGATGGGCTGTCAAACTTTACCGAGCTCTTTTCGGTTTTTTGAACAAAATGGGGAGCACATTTTAGTTGATGATACATGAATGGGGGAATATGTGATTGCTGATATCTGTGCCTGTATTCCCTATACTATGTGTGTTATTACCTGAGGGTTGTAGAGATGAAGATGAAGAACACTTATGGAAAATGCAATGATATTCTATGTCAGGTAAATGTACATCTGTCGTCGAAGTTTTGTTCGGTATCAGTTGAAAGTTGTCTTCTTTGCGCTGTTTTGCTCCTTAGGCATGAGCAACAAGCTTTGTCAGTGCCATCAGATTTACAAAAAATGTTGGGCTAGCGTGAGTTTAAAAATACTAGGGAAACTGGGGATCCATGGCAAAGTTCATCAAGTGTCCATTTCTCAAGTGGTCAAAAACTCTTTCTTTGGTCCATCCGTTGTCTGTATAGCGTCTCGTCAACTTCTTCGTCCAAGGGGGTCTTTTTATCTTGGAGAAAAGCAGAAAAACAGGTGAAAGAAACGGACCGTATAATCGCATTTTCATCACATCCTGGTTTCTATCATTGGGTCATAAATCAAATCCAGGTTAATTACAGTTTCCTCACTCCTCAAACTCATCACTCTTGTACTTTGTTTGCACCTCATTAAAGCCTGCCCGCATCTAAATATCAATCCAATAGATATAACAACACCTAAAATACATAGGAGAAACTTTCCAACATCCATTATGACTCCTTGAGCCCAGTCTCCCAAACCGGAGAACCAATTTCGCGGGTTCAACCATGACACCCAACCAGTCAGCTCATTACCTACAGCAGCAAGAGTGAGATTGTGTTTTCGGCGAAATTCCCACTTCAATTGGAGAATATCGTCCATCTTTTGGTCTATGACCTCTACCGGATCCTCGGTGCTATTTGTGATATACGTGCAACACTTTATGCCGTACTGTGTTGCCAATGTAACACAGTATCCGCCTGTTACTGCTGTAAGATAATTAAGAACCATTCTATGCTGTACCAGTTCTGTTTTGTAGGCTTGAAGTTCTCTTCCAGTGTATCTAAACGTGTCATCATACATTTCAGTGATATTATCTAACAAATTGGCAAGCGCAGAGATGTATCTATAATTCATCACTCCTCGAGCGGTGCGAGTGAAATCTAACGCCACCAGAACCTGAATCCCGGTGGATTCATGGATTAGGTCAGAGGCCGGATGCTCTAACCTTTCTGACAGTTGTCTTTTAACTCGGTGCTCGTAATGAGTGTGAGTATAAGGAGCTTGGGCACCACGGTGTATGTCTTTCATTTTGTCATGTGACACAGTCATTACTTCAGGCAATACTTTTCCAATATAACACAATCCTTCAGAGTTTGGGGCAAGCCACTTGTACGCCTTTCTCCCGCATATGAAATATGCATCATCGGGGAGAACATAAGGGACGGAGAAGGACATGACCATATTACAAACCTTCCAGGTGAAATCTCCTGACCCTAATTCTTCCATCTGCTTAATGCACGTATCAGACTGTACGATATGTGCACAGTATCCTGGTGATACTTCTCCAACTCTAGTAATTCTATTTCCTAAGGTGTACCTATACCGGAAAGATTTTCCTCTACTGGCTATGTGGCGTACAAGCTCTGTATCTGTAGGCATTCTATCTGCTCTATGCGAAAAGGTCATGGTTTGGTTGCTCCATGACACTTCCCAATTTCCCGGCCTTCTGGGATTGGAGATGTTGAAACATAAGAGGGACCTATCCACATGGTATTGGTGGAGCTTCAGACTAGGAGGGCTGGAGATGTTAAACCTCCTGTCCACCGGTCTCCCACCATTTAACTCAAGTACCTCCCCTAACGTTAAAGGAAATGGTACTAGCCCTGATTTGCTATGCCCTTGAGGTACTTGAGAACATACCCAACAATCTGTCTCATTTAACACGCTACCCACTAAGGAGTGATAGTCACTCAATGGATGCCGGTCCATATGGTTATTAAAACTGGATTGGCATTATTGTTACCGAGCCTACAGATACAGTTTTCTTTTTGAACTAACAATCCTTCAAAGAAAATGTTTACAGATAACATGGTTGTTAGATCGTGCCCGGTACTCGCCTTTGCTTGGTGGTTGAGTTGCTATTGGAAATTTACACCTCCGTCTCAGTCATCAGGACCTTTCTGGATCCTTTCTCGACCTCACTGGTACTCTCACCGAAACAGACTGTTCTGGTCAACATCATGGTCAACAGGAAAATCCATATCACAGTCTCTTGGGGCAAGTCCATCTTACAGGAGGAGAAAAGAAGAAATTTGTAAAGGGGGTATAAGAAATCAGTTTGAGGGGGAGAGAACTTGTTACGATAATAAGTTCTCTCGTCTTGTTGTTCTTCTTGTTCTGCTGTCCTCTCAAAGGTGCTGTCTCTCAGTCTTCCAAACGAACATTCTGGTGATGCAATATTCCTTCCTAACCGGCGATCTTTCTGTAAGGAGCAAAAATCTGGCATTACCATTGGTCCAACTGAGGGGTGACATACCATCTTTAAACCATGAAAACATGAGTGAGAAGAGAGAGAAAACAAAAAAAAAACAAAAGAGATAGAGAACAATTCATATGCATATATATATTACATAACTCGACATTAACCATCAATAGGAAAAGAGAAACAAAGCATTTTTAAAACATTGTCAACATTAAGAAAACATTGTTAGATTATCAGGCTGTCATATCTACGTGTCTAATGGTCTCCTTGAGCAGTCCCTCCCCACCAGCACCTGCATTACTCCACTGTCTGTATCTGGCCAGAAATACATTGTGGCGGAGGTCATGCTGGGGTTTGGTAGACTTCTGCAAGGACCAAGTGGATATGCAATGTGTGAATTCTTACCAATACTCGTCAGAGATGGGGATAGAGAGAGAGAGAAAAAAAAAAACATTTTTCACAAATACATTTACAACTTTTCACCTGGTCATTCCTGTGTCTTCAGTGAATGACCTCCCACTTTATTAACCGTTACCTCAGGCTTACCATCAGTTCTAATGTTCACCTTTCCTGACTACATATCATGAGTGTGGGCCAGAATTCTTCCTGTCGGATCTCTGATTATAATTTGGTGTGTCCTTACTTTGCTCATTTCTTGGTCTAGGGGGTCTAACTTTATGTGGGCTGTTACAGTTGCTAGCATAATGCCCTTCTCTTCTACAATGGTAACAGATCCTTGGCTTTCTCCAAGTGTCAGTGAACTGGGGTCTTGGCTGATTTGATGCCTCCTCAAACGCTTGGATGCTCATCACCATCAACCGCTTTCCCTGTACCTACCTGATTCCTTGGATACCATGATAATGTCGTTGTCTAGGGAGTTGATATACCTTCTGTGAATCTTTGATCATACAGTTAGATCTTTCCTAGGATCTGGGTAATCAGACATGATTGATCTCAATTCTGTCCGGGACCAGGGATGGCGCATTGCACTGTCCTTGACGGGAATGGTTCCCTGATCGTCAGTCTTCCCATTGGGGACTGTGATCACCCTGACAGGACTAAACTCAATTACATCACCTTGTTTTGGTCTTACAATATGGGGTGCATTTGTTTGTGCGTGATATAAAACTTTGTATGTACCTGTGGACACGACCTCACCTGACCCTCCGTTAGGGGGTTTGATTATTGCCTTTACCGATTTGATCGTGTCCACCTGGATGTCTTGTAGGATGGCTTCTGGAAGAGGTGCCGACATTGTTCTGTGCTCACTTTCTTGTTTGTATTCCTTAGGGAAGTTTGACATGGGGTGCAACTTGTATAGGTTAATAGTTGTACATTCAACAGTATTACAATAATCATTGTTACATTTATTACACTTATTCTTATAATCTATACTACAGTTGCTAAGAGCGTTTTTATTGTTCACCCTTGTGCTTTTCTCTCCGCAATCAACTCCTCTCCTGATGCCATGTCTCTCCCCTCAAGATAAGAGTCAGAAAAGTCAATTGAATCTCTTTGTAATTCACCTTCCTGTTGCCATAACTGCAAATAATCATAATGTTTACTTCGTCTCTTTGTTGGTTCAATGAGACATATCCTCCTCCTTAAATTTTGTAACACTTTTGGGCTAAAGCTGCCAATATTTGGGAACTTCTCCCCATCATGTACAGTCATTCTCTCCCATTCATCACATAAAACTTCTGCGTGATTTCCTCACACATGATGTACCTTGCCGACCCGACTGGTCGGTTCTCTGAATCAACCCGAACCGAGGTTGATCGCCCCCTACCTGAACAACTGGCCCCCATAATCTGCAGGTGTTGCTTACTACTCCTTTGATCTTTATATCACGGTCTTCAGCGAACCCTTACAGCAAACCAAATTATTCAAAATAGGCCGGCGGTGGCGGTTTACCGAGTACCCCACTCACTCGCCCACCTCGACCAATACGACCTGATCACACCGATATGGTGCTGGCGTACTCGATACAGGGCCCTACCAGAAACCTTCTGTTTACTGGAACATATGAGGGTTACCCGAAGGACACTTACTCTTTCCAGTAAAGGTGGGGTTGTTAGATAGTTCCTGAGTGACCAGCGAACTTCCCTTCAAAAAAAAAAATTACACAAATCACGTCAGAATGTACAAATAGCGTTTATGACCTTTGTACGCAAAATGATACTGGTCAGATTTACTAATGCACACAATGACGTGCGGTACAATCGTTCAGTACATAAGCACTACCTGTTATGTACTGAGAGATCAATGGAATCGAAAATTTCGGCTGCGAATTCCTTCAGCCAGAGCTTGTACGGCCTATATGGGTTCTGCACCAACCCCCCCGGGTTGTGCCTCTTACCTTTATAGCGGACTTCTTTGTCTCCTTATGACCTCCTGGTCTGTGTGGTCCGCTATACTCTAATGCTCAAATATTTATTTTAACCAAGGATGCCTCCTTAGCCACCGTATATGTCACTTACACGTATGTCCCTTACGAGTACCCGATTTCTTTTTGGTTCAACCTCTAAGTTATATAAACTTATGTGATAAAAACACACTCACTCAACACATGTACACTTTTGTTTCTATATCTATTTCTGCGCAGAAATTTTCTTTAGCCCAGCTGTGTTACCAATTAGGAGCAGGATCTGTTAAACTAAATTTCAGATTTCCAAAAATAGACTTGCGTTATTTATCGCCTGTTGCGCTATTTACCGCTTTGCGCTAACTACCGCTTTTGCGTTAATTATCGTTTTGCGCTAAAATTCAACTTTTCGTGACTTGGGCTACGTGGGCGTAACCGGACGCTCCTTTGCGTAATGTACGCTGCGTGCGTCAGCCTTTGGATTGCGTACGCTAGTCTTTGTTAGAGACACGTGTACGCAAAACAAAGATCCACCGTAACACAATATACTTTTATCAATGTAAACGATCCCTGATCATCTACCGCGTACCCCACTGGCTTTGCCTTATCTCCCAGGCAAACCTGTGTGTTTGTCTACACTTTTAACTATTACCTCTATTCTTAAACTATGAAATAACAGCAAGTCTCTTTTTGCACTTTTCTATCAACTATAAAACTGGCAAACAGGATAGTGATATACGAAAAATGAAATACACAGATGGAAAAGAAATGCAGATATATATATGTATGCGTGCGTATATATGCAAGACAGAAGAAAAATAAACAGTTTTAAAAGACACTGGCGTTTTGTTCTTACCTCCGGTTCCCGGATTCCTTCAGCACTCTTTATCTAAGCGAAGCAGACGCTTATCCCATCAGCACTGCGAGACAACCTTCCGCCCTTTGCTGGGGGATAATGTCTGCTGATCTACCTAGTGCAGATATGTGAAGGACTGGACGGCCCCCAATTAACAAAGCTAAATATTTATCGTATATATTACCCTTTATGAGGTCTAAGAACAATGTACGCTATCTACGTAAGAAGTACCGTAAGGGTACGCAAGTTGCGTAACGATCGCTCAGCCGTAGGCGAGACGCTCAAGCGTCGCGTTCGCTCACGGCCCAGAGATCACAGGCAGGCACGCTATTGGCCGCTGACTAACGTAATGTTTCGCTATGGCGTAGCGGACGCTCGAGACCACAAGAAGATCACCAGCGGCGCAGACGCTCACAACGTTAAACCTTTATGTAGAGACAATGTGTAAGTGCAACCTGGTGTAACCTGATTAACTACAAAGCTGCTTGAGAGTCACCGACGCTCAAGTGAACACTTAACACTATAAGAAATACACAGATACTTGTTTAGGGTCCAAAGCCTACTATATGTATTATAACTAATATACTTGCAAAAAGGAATCACAGTACAAATGATACACTACAATATAACAGAGACTTCCTAACCAAAATAGCTACACCAGAAATACAATACAATACCAATCTAATACAATACAATACAATACTAGTCAAGGGGAGATATGGGAGAACAGAGAAGGGAGAGAGAGATAGAGACGGAGAGAGAGAAATTGCTCACAGCAAGACAATATGATTATGGAGAGAACTTACGCACAAGGGTAACGATCGCAAGCGCTTTCTGGACAGCCAGCTTCCCGATTATCAGCAATGAGAACCGTTTGATGAGAAGTGAAAGCTGGATGCCACAGGCCCGTCTTTTATGCTACTCACACAATGCAATCTAATGGTCCCTACAATCTCATTGTCCATTGGACGCAGGAATTCGGCTTCGCATTATAACAAAGGTCATAGGTTGATTCATACAGGTGGGCTGTATGTGGTCTTGGTTATGCAAAACAATGGGTGATAACTAACACATTCCTGTCTTCTGGAGAGCTATTGTTTGGCGAATACAAAACAGAATCCTGTCTGGGTTCTGTTCTATATTCATGATGTCCACTTTCAGTTGAGACAATGACATCTCAGCCCTCATTCTCCTGTATACAAATCCAGCCCCATTTGTAAACACAGGTGTTGGCCCTCCTCATTGAGTCTCAAAGCTCAGTGTAATTAAAGGCTATTGTACTCCGTCTGCGGGAAAGATACTGATTTGGAGTACAATTGATCTTCAATTACTATTCCGGTGCTTACCTTATGCATGTAAAGATATGAGGCCCTCCCAACATGCAAACTATTGTTTGGGGGATCTCTGAGGTCAAAGAGCCATTTGAGACCCACTGATACCTGTACTGTTCAGGTGCATTACTAAGTAAGAACAAATAATAATAAATGGACATAACTTCTTATGTCCATAACTATTCGCACGAGCGATTAATCCGCTCCAAACCAACACCGGAATATTGCTATTTAAATACTCTTCCGATGGGTACCAAACACCACTGTATGACTCCTGTTAGACCCTTCGCACAATACAAAGAGGGATTCCTCCGTTCAGGGACATTCTATATTAACCAAACTTTCAGAATCTATCAAAGGGACCATGATCTATAAAATACATTATTAATGAAAATATGTAACGGTTGAGTCGCACGCTATGATTACATAAACTCTACCGTAAATACGCATACCGTGCGCCAGCGGGTGCCCGCGGCTGTGAGTATGTGCACGTACGGGAGAGCGTACGCCTGCGCAGCGCGGACATGAATGAGGTGCAAATATGGCAGTGTGCATAGAGATATTTTTCTGACTTTGACACTTCTTTCCATCCTCCTCACTCTTTCTTGTCCTACTACCCTCCCTCCTTCTTCTTCTCCTCCTCCTCCTCCCTCCTTCGCTTTCTCCTCCTCCTTCGCTCTCCTTCTCTTCCTCCTCCACCCCCTCTTTCTTTTTTTACTCCTCCCTCACTCTTCTCCTTTGTCCTTCTACCCTCCCTCCCTCTCACCTTCTTTTTCTCCTCCCTCCTTCCCGCTCTCTCCCTCTCTTGTTCTCCCCTCTCCCTCTGTCCTCCTCCTATCCCCTCTTTTTCTCTCCTCCTCTCTCTTTTCCTCCTCCTTCTTCCCCTCTCTTCCTCCCTCTTTCTTCTCCCTCCCTTTTTATCCCCTTCTCCATTCCTCTCTACTTCTCCTCCCCCTCTCTCTCTTCTCTCCCCTCTCTTCCTATCCTCTTCTCTCTTTTTTTCATCTTGCGCTGTCAGTCCATATGTAAGCACGCCCCTGTCACTGAGTCTTATGTGATTGGGCAGCAGGGCGGGGGTGTGCACCAATGATATTTTTTATTAATTGGACTGAGATGCGAATTAGCGGCAGGGATGCCGGGGTGGTTGATGGTGGCAATTTGTAGGACATTGGCAGCGGCCATTGGTGTGGGCAGCAGCCATTAGTGGAGGTGGTAGTGGGCATTAGCTTGGGGGTGGTAGCAGGCATCAGCTTGGCGGTGGTAGGGGTCATCGGCGGGACTCTGTGGACATTATGGCTGCAGTGCCTCACCAGCCACTGACCTCACCGCACGCCACTGGAAAATACATGTCGCTCACCCTATATAATAATAGGAACAAGACACCACAGGCCCCTCCGCCTGTATATTATGGCAACACAGGTCGCTTCTCCTGTATACTATGACAGTACAGGACGCTACCCCTGTATATTATGCCACTACCCCTGTATACAATGACGGAACAGGATGCTAGCCCTGTATGTTATGACAACACAGGCCGCTCCCACTGTACACTATGACAGCACAGGATGCTACCCCTATATATTATGACAACACAGACCACTCCCCCTGTATACTATGACAGCACATGATGCTACCCCTGTATATTATGTTAACACAGGCCATTACCCCTGTATACTATGACAACACAGGCTGCTACCTCTGTATATTATAGCAACACAGGCCGCTCCCCCTGTATACTATGACAGCACAGGATGCTACCCCTGTATACTATGACAGCACAGGCCGCTCCCCCTGTATACAATGACGGCACAGGATGATATCCCTCTATATTATGACAATACAGGCCGCTCCCCCTGTATACTATGTCAGCACTGGATGCTACCCCTGTATATTATGAAAACACAGGCCGCTCCCCCTGTATACTATGAAAGCACAGGATGCTACCCCTGTATATTACAGCAACACAGGCCGCTCCCCCTGTATACTATGACAGCACAGGATGCTACCCCTGTATACTATGACAGCACAGGCCACTCCTTCTGTATAGAAAGCCAATACATGCTGCTCACCCTATATAATGACAGTAACAAGTAGAGATGAGCGCCTGAAATTTTTCGGGTTTTGTGTTTTGGTTTTGGGTTCGGTTCCGCGGCCGTGTTTTGGGTTCGAACGCGTTTTGGCAAAACCTCACCGAATTTTTTTTGTCGGATTCGGGTGTGTTTTGGATTCGGGTGTTTTTTTCAAAAAACACTAAAAAACAGCTTAAATCATAGAATTTGGGGGTCATTTTGATCCCAAAGTATTATTAACCTCAAAAACCATAATTTACACTCATTTTCAGTCTATTCTGAATACCTCACACCTCACAATATTATTTTTAGTCCTAAAATTTGCACCGAGGTCGCTGTGTGAGTAAGATAAGCGACCCTAGTGGCCGACACAAACACCGGGCCCATCTAGGAGTGGCACTGCAGTGTCACGCAGGATGTCCCTTCCAAAAAACCCTCCCCAAACAGCACATGACGCAAAGAAAAAAAGAGGCGCAATGAGGTAGCTGTGTGAGTAAGATTAGCGACCCTAGTGGCCGACACAAACACCGGGCCCATCTAGGAGTGGCACTGCAGTGTCACGCAAGATGGCCCTTCCAAAAAACCCTCCCCAAACAGCACATGACGCAAAGAAAAAAAGAGGCGCAATGAGGTAGCTGTGTGAGTAAGATTAGCGACCCTAGTGGCCGACACAAACACCGGGCCCATCTAGGAGTGGCACTGCAGTGTCACGCAGGATGTCCCTTCCAAAAAACCCTCCCCAAACAGCACATGACGCAAAGAAAAAAAGAGGCGCAATGAGGTAGCTGACTGTGTGAGTAAGATTAGCGACCCTAGTGGCCGACACAAACACCGGGCCCATCTAGGAGTGGCACTGCAGTGTCACGCAGGATGTCCCTTCCAAAAAACCCTCCCCAATCAGCACATGATGCAAAGAAAAAGAAAAGAAAAAAGAGGTGCAAGATGGAATTGTCCTTGGGCCCTCCCACCCACCCTTATGTTGTATAAACAAAACAGGACATGCACACTTTAACCAACCCATCATTTCAGTGACAGGGTCTGCCACACGACTGTGACTGATATGACGGGTTGGTTTGGACCCCCCCCAAAAAAGAAGCAATTAATCTCTCCTTGCACAAACTGGCTCTACAGAGGCAAGATGTCCACCTCATCTTCACCCTCCGATATATCACCGTGTACATCCCCCTCCTCACAGATTATCAATTCGTCCCCACTGGAATCCACCATCTCAGCTCCCTGTGTACTTTGTGGAGGCAATTGCTGCTGGTCAATGTCTCCGCGGAGGAATTGATTATAATTCATTTTAATGAACATCATCTTCTCCACATTTTCTGGATGTAACCTCGTACGCCGATTGCTGACAAGGTGAGCGGCGGCACTAAACACTCTTTCGGAGTACACACTTGTGGGAGGGCAACTTAGGTAGAATAAAGCCAGTTTGTGCAAGGGCCTCCAAATTGCCTCTTTTTCCTGCCAGTATAAGTACGGACTGTGTGACGTGCCTACTTGGATGCGGTCACTCATATAATCCTCCACCATTCTATCAATGTTGAGAGAATCATATGCAGTGACAGTAGACGACATGTCCGTAATCGTTGTCAGGTCCTTCAGTCCGGACCAGATGTCAGCATCAGCAGTCGCTCCAGACTGCCCTGCATCACCGCCAGCGGGTGGGCTCGGAATTCTGAGCCTTTTCCTCGCACCCCCAGTTGCGGGAGAATGTGAAGGAGGAGATGTTGACAGGTCGCGTTCCGCTTGACTTGACAATTTTGTCACCAGCAGGTCTTTGCACCCCAGCAGACTTGTGTCTGCCGGAAAGAGAGATCCAAGGTAGGCTTTAAATCTAGGATCGAGCACGGTGGCCAAAATGTAGTGCTCTGATTTCAACAGATTGACCACCCGTGAATTCTTGTTAAGCGAATTAAGGGCTGCATCCACAAGTCCCACATGCCTAGCGGAATCGCTCCCTTTTAGCTCCTTCTTCAATGCCTCCAGCTTCTTCTGCAAAAGCCTGATGAGGGGAATGACCTGACTCAGGCTGGCAGTGTCTGAACTGACTTCACGTGTGGCAAGTTCAAAGGGCATCAGAACCTTGCACAACGTTGAAATCATTCTCCACTGCACTTGAGACAGGTGCATTCCACCTCCTATATCGTGCTCAATTGTATAGGCTTGAATGGCCTTTTGCTGCTCCTCCAACCTCTGAAGCATATAGAGGGTTGAATTCCACCTTGTTACCACTTCTTGCTTCAGATGATGGCAGGGCAGGTTCAGTAGTTTTTGGTGGTGCTCCAGTCTTCTGTACGTGGTGCCTGTACGCCGAAAGTGTCCCGCAATTTTTCTGGCCACCGACAGCATCTCTTGCACGCCCCTGTCGTTTTTTAAAAAATTCTGCACCACCAAATTCAAGGTATGTGCAAAACATGGGACGTGCTGGAATTTGCCCAGATTTAATGCACACACAATATTGCTGGCGTTGTCCGATGCCACAAATCCACAGGAGAGTCCAATTGGGGTAAGCCATTCCGCGATGATCTTCCTCAGTTGCCGTAAGAGGTTTTCAGCTGTGTGCGTATTCTGGAAACCGGTGATACAAAGCGTAGCCTGCCTAGGAAAGAGTTGGCGTTTGCGAGATGCTGCTACTGGTGCCGCCGCTGCTGTTCTTGCGGCGGGAGTCCATACATCTACCCAGTGGGCTATCACAGTCATATAGTCCTGACCCTGCCCTGCTCCACTTGTCCACATGTCCGTGGTTAAGTGGACATTGGGTACAGCTGCATTTTTTAGGACACTGGTGACTCTTTTTCTGAGGTCTGTGTACATTTTCGGTATCGCCTGCCTAGAGAAATGGAACCTAGATGGTATTTGGTACCGGGGACACAGTACCTCCAACAAGTCTCTAGTTGGCTCTGCAGTAATGATGGATACCGGAACCACGTTTCTCACCACCCAGGATGCCAAGGCCTCAGTTATCCGCTTTGCAGTAGGATGACTGCTGTGATATTTCATCTTCCTCACAAAGGACTGTTGAACAGTCAATTGCTTACTGGAAGTAGTACAAGTGGGCTTACGACTTCCCCTCTGGGATGACCATCGACTCCCAGCGGCAACAACAGCAGCGCCAGCAGCAGTAGGCGTTACACGCAAGGATGCATCGGAGGAATCCCAGGCAGGAGAGGACTCGTCAGAATTGCCAGTGACATGGCCTGCAGGACTATTGGCATTCCTGGGGAAGGAGGAAATTGACACTGAGGGAGTTGGTGGGGTGGTTTGCGTGAGCTTGGTTACAAGAGGAAGGGATTTACTGGTCAGTGGACTGCTTCCGCTGTCACCCAAAGTTTTTGAACTTGTCACTGACTTATTATGAATGCGCTGCAGGTGACGTATAAGGGAGGATGTTCCGAGGTGGTTAACGTCCTTACCCCTACTTATTACAGCTTGACAAAGGGAACACACGGCTTGACACCTGTTGTCCGCATTTCTGGTGAAATACCTCCACACCGAAGAGCTGATTTTTTTGGTATTTTCACCTGGCATGTCAACGGCCATATTCCTCCCACGGACAACAGGTGTCTCCCCGGGTGCCTGACTTAAACAAACCACCTCACCATCAGAATCCTCCTGGTCAATTTCCTCCCCAGCGCCAGCAACACCCATATCCTCCTCATCCTGGTGTACTTCAACACTGACATCTTCAATCTGACTATCAGGAACTGGACTGCGGGTGCTCCTTCCAGCACTTGCAGGGGGCGTGCAAATGGTGGAAGGCGCATGCTCTTCACGTCCAGTGTTGGGAAGGTCAGGCATCGCAACCGACACAATTGGACTCTCCTTGTGGATTTGGGATTTCGAAGAATGCACAGTTCTTTGCTGTGCTGCTTTTGCCAGCTTGAGTCTTTTCATTTTTCTAGCGAGAGGCTGAGTGCTTCCATCCTCATGTGAAGCTGAACCACTAGCCATGAACATAGGCCAGGGCCTCAGCCGTTCCTTGCCACTCCGTGTGGTAAATGGCATATTGGCAAGTTTACGCTTCTCCTCCGACAATTTTATTTTAGGTTTTGGAGTCCTTTTTTTTCTGATATTTGGTGTTTTGGATTTGACATGCTCTGTACTATGCCATTGGGCATCGGCCTTGGCAGACGACGTTGCTGGCATTTCATCGTCTCGGCCATGACTAGTGGCAGCAGCTTCAGCACGAGGTGGAAGTGGATCTTGATCTTTCCCTAATTTTGGAACCTCAACATTTTTGTTCTCCATATTTTAATAGGCACAACTAAAAGGCACCTCAGGTAAACAATGGAGATGGATACTAGTATACAATTATGGACTGCCTGCCGACTGCAGACACAGAGGTAGCCACAGCCGTGAACTACCGTACTGTACTGTGTCTGCAGCTAATATAGACTGGTTGATAAAGAGAAGATGTCTATGTAACTATGTATGTATAAAGAAGAATGAAAAAAAACCACGGTTAGGTGGTATACAATTATGGACGGACTGCCTGCCGAGTGCAGACACAGAGGTAGCCACAGCCGTGAACTACCGTACTGTACTGTGTCTGCAGCTAATATAGACTGGTTGATAAAGAGAAGATGTCTATGTAACTATGTATGTATAAAGAAGAATGAAAAAAATCCACGGTTAGGTGGTATTACAATTATGGACGGACTGCCTGCCGAGTGCAGAGACACAGAGGTAGCCACAGCCGTGAACTACCGTACTGTGTCTGCTGCGACTGGATGATAAATGATATAAAAAATATATATATATCACTACTGCAGCCGGACAGGTATATATTATATATTATATAATGACGGACCTGCTGGACACTGTCTGTCAGCAGAATGAGTTTTATTTTTATAGAATAAAAAAAAAAAAAACACACAAGTGAAGTCACACGACGAGTGTTTAACTTTTTCAGGCAATCACAATATAAGTATACTACTAACTATACTGGTGGGGTGGTCAGTGTGGTCAGGTCACTGGTCAGTCACACTGGCAGTGGCACTCCTGCAGCAAAAGTGTGCACTGTTTAATTTTAATATAATATGTACTCCTGGCTCCTGCTATAACCTATAACTGGCACTGCAGTAGTGCTCCCCAGTCTCCCCCACAATTATAAGCTGTGTGAGCTGAGCAGTCAGACAGATATATATAATATTATATATAGATAATAGATGATGCAGCACACTGGCCTGAGCCTGAGCAGTGCACACAGATATGGTATGTGACTGACTGAGTCACTGTGTGTATCGCTTTTTTCAGGCAGAGAACGGATATATTAAATAAACTGCACTGTGTGTCTGGTGGTCACTCACTATATAATATATTATGTACTCCTGGCTCCTGCTATAACCTATAACTGGCACTGCAGTAGTGCTCCCCAGTCTCCCCCACAATTATAAGCTGTGTGAGCTGAGCAGTCAGACAGATATATATAATATTATATTTAGATAATAGATGATGCAGCACACTGGCCTGAGCCTGAGCAGTGCACACAGATATGGTATGTGACTGACTGAGTCACTGTGTGTATCGCTTTTTTCAGGCAGAGAACGGATATATTAAATAAACTGCACTGTGTGTCTGGTGGTCACTCACTATATAATATATTATGTACTCCTGGCTCCTGCTATAACCTATAACTGGCACTGCAGTAGTGCTCCCCAGTCTCCCCCACAATTATAAGCTGTGTGAGCTGAGCAGTCAGACAGATATATATAATATTATATATAGATAATAGATGATGCAGCACACTGGCCTGAGCCTGAGCAGTGCACACAGATATGGTATGTGACTGAGTCACTGTGTGCTGTGTATCGCTTTTTTCAGGCAGAGAACGGATTATAAAGTAAACTGCACTGTCCTCACTAGTAAACTCTCTCCACTCAGTCTCTACACTTCTACAGTAACAGTACTCCTCCTAGTCAGCTCCAGTAAATCTCTCTCAGTCTCTTATAATCTAAATGGAGAGGACGCCAGCCACGTCCTCTCCCTATCAATCTCAATGCACGTGTGAAAATGGCGGCGACGCGCGGCTCCTTATATAGAATCCGAGTCTCGCGATAGAATCCGAGCCTCGCGAGAATCCGACAGCGTCATGATGACGTTCGGGCGCGCTCGGGTTAACCGAGCAAGGCGGGAAGATCCGAGTCGCTCGGACCCGTGAAAAAAAACATGAAGTTCTGGCGGGTTCGGATTCAGAGAAACCGAACCCGCTCATCTCTAGTAACAAGTCACCACAGGTTGCTCCCCCTGTATATTATGACAACACAGGCCGCTCCTCCTGTATACAATGACAGCACAGGATGCTACCCCTGTATATTATGACAATACAGGCCGCTCCCCCTGTATACTATGACAGCACAGGATGACAACACAGGCCGCTCCTCCTGTATACTATGACAGCACAGGATGCTACCCCTGTATATTATAACAATACAGGCCGCTCCCCCTATATACGATGACAGCACAGGATGCTACCCCTGTATATTATGACAACATATGCTGCTCCCCTGAATATTAATACAACACAGGCCGCTCCCCCTGTATAGTACAATGCCAAAGGACACAACACCTGTAATGTTCCGTTTATGGAAATACAATAACGGAGGGGTCAGCGCCACCTGTATTACGGTAATGGCGGGGTCTGCGTCACCCGTATTAACGGTAACCGCAGGGTCTGCTGCACCCGTATTACGGCAACGGCATGGTCTGCGCCACCTGTATTACGGTAACTCCGGGGTCTACGCCGCTTGTATTACGGCAACGCCGGGGTCTGCGCCACCTGTATTACGGTAACGGCGGGGTCTGCACCTCCTGTATTACGGTAACGGTGGGGTCTGCGCCACTGTATTACGGTAATGGCGGGTTCTGCGCCACTGTATTACGGTAATGGCGGGGTCTGCGCCGCCTGTATTACGGTAACGGCGGGGTCTGCGCCACCGTATTACAGTAACGGCGGGTTCTGCGCCACTGTATTACGGTAATGGCGGGTTCGGCGCCACCTATATTATGGTTACGGCAGGGGCTGCGCCACCTTAATTACAGTAACGGCGGGGTCTGCGCCACCTGTATTACGGTAACGGCGGGGTCTGCGCCACCTGTATTACAGTAATAGGACACTAGAGTGTCAGCCACCTGTACAGGGATAATGCAGCACCAGAGGCTGCTCCAGCTGCACTATAACAAGGCACCAGAGGCTGCTCCCCCTGTAGTACAGAACCTGACACCAGAGCTGCTCAGCCTATAGAATAATAATAATAATAATATCATTACCTGCTGCCAGACACAGCAATGGCTGCTCTCTGCTCCTGCTGCCTTGTGGGAATGATAGAAGGAAGGCGGAGCTCAGACCAGGGGAAAATGGCCGCCGCTCCTGACGTCACTACACGGCCAGGGAACCTATTGCTGCTGCCGGACTGGTCTACCAGAAAATGGCCGCCGGCCTTCTGCACTGAGGACTTTTATGGTTTTTGTCATTACTGGGGGCGGAGCTGCAGGCGAGGTGAAGGAGGGGAGGGGCCAATAACCAGGAAGCAGCTTTTGCCAATCATGCCCTACTTCCTGCCTGTGCGTTCCACCTTACTTCCGGACTGTGCGTTCCACATACTGGAAGTGAGTTTTCATCGACTGCTGCAGCCTCCCAGTGTCCGTTGAGATCAGGTAATGGCGTCTTACTATACAGGGGGAGCAGCCTGTGGTGTCCTGTTATTATTATTAAACAGGTGGAGCAGCCATTTGTGTTCTGTTATTATTACTATACAGGGGGAGCAGCATGTGGTGTCCTGTTGTTGTTATTATTATTATTTTACAGGAGGAGCAACCTGTGGTGTCCTGTTATTATTACTATACAGTGGGAGCAGCCTGTGGTGTCCTATTATTATTATTATTATACAGGAGGACTCGGAGCAGCCTTTGGTGTCCTGTTATTGTTGTTATTATTATTATTATCATTATAATAATACAGGGGGAGCAGCCTGTGGTGTCCTGTTATTATTATTATACAGGTGGAGCGGCCTGTTGTGTCCTATTATTATTATACAGGGGGAGCAACTTGTAGTGTCCTATTAGATTTTTTCTGGCGGAACAGCCTATTGTGTGATCTTATTATTAATATAAAGGGAGAGCAGAATGGGGTGTGCTGTTGTTATTAGTGTTATACAGGGGGAGCAGGTTTTTGTGTACAGTTATTATTATACAGGGACAGCATCTTGTGGTGTCCTGGTATTATTATTATACATTGGGAGTGGTGGTGATTTCCTACAATACAGGAGGAATGGTCTGTGGTGTTCTGCTTTTAAATACATCTGTTATTATTTTTATACTGGGGTGCAGCCTTTAGTGTCGTTATTATTATTACTACAGGTTGAGTATCCCATATCCAAATATTCGGAAATACAGACTTTTTTGAGTGAGAGTAAGATAGTGAAACCTTTGTTTTTTGTTGGCTCAATGTACACAAACTTTGTTCAATGCACAAAGTTATAAAAAAATATTGGCTAAAATTACCTTCCGGCTGTGTGTATAAGGTCTATATGTAACATAAATGCATTCTGTGCTTAGACTTGGGTCCCATCTCCATGATATCTCATTATAGTATGCAATTATTCCAAAATACGGAATAATCCGATATCCAAAATACCTCTGGTCCCAAGCATTTTGGATAAGGGATACTGTGGGGATTGAAAATATTGCTCAAAATCTAGGATGTATTATAGCAGAGACCGTAATATCCCTGGCATGTGTAACAGATGATAATTGGAGCAGTATGAAGCAAATGTATATCAGACTCCTGGAAGTGTCACAGTGATGACACTTATCTCTATAGTAATAATACAGAGACATGACTGGGGAGGTGAGGGGATCTGGGAGCGTCACATTTATATTACTTATATCTATAGTAATAATACAGGAACATGACTGGGGAGGAGAGGGGATCTGGGAGTGTCACAGTGTCATCACATATCTATAGTAATAATACAGGGACATGACTGGGGAGGTGAGGGAATCTGGGAGCATCATAGTGACATCACTTATCTCTATAGTAATAATACAGAGACATGACTGGGGAGGTGAGGGGATCTGGGAGCGTCACATTTACATTACTTATATCTATAGTAATAATACAGGAATATGACTGGGGAGGTGATGGGATCTGGGACCATCACAGTGACATCACTTATATCTATAGTTATAGTACAGGTACATGACTGGGGAGGTGAAGGGATTTGGGAGTGTCACTATGACATCACTTATATCTATAGTTATAATACAGAGATATCACTGGGGAGGTGAGGGGATCTGTGAGCATCACAGTGACATCACATATCTCTAGTAATAATACAGGGACGTGTCTGGGGAAGTGAGGGGATCTGGGAGTATTTGCAGCGACATTGATGTCTCAACCATTTCGCAGGGTTACACAGTAGTGAAGAACTCTGGTGAGTGTGAGACACCCAGCAGCCATCCTCGTGTGTCAGGTGGACTAAGCAGGACCCACAGCCCCACCACAGTGCCTCCACCTCACTCACTAATACATGAGAGACACAGTGACCAGAAGATCCTGGAACTCACCAACAAGATCATTCAGCTCATGATAGGAGAGGTGACTGCTGGGAATGGGGCATTATACAGTAATACCGGGGGATGTGTCTGGGTGATGACTGGAGAGGTGACTGCTGGGAATGGGGCATTATACAGTAATACCGGGGGATGTGTCTGGGTGATGACTGGAGAGGTGACTGCTGGGAATGGGCCATTATACAGTAACACCGGGGGATATGTCTGGGTGATGACTGGAGAGGTGACTGCTGGGAATGGGACATTATACAGTAACACTAGGGGATGTGTCTGGGTGATGACTGGAGAAGTGACTGCTGGGAATGGGGCATTATACAGTAACACCAGGGGATGTGTCTGGGTGATGACTGGAGAGGTGACTGCTGGGAATGGGACATTATACAGTAACACCAGGGGACGTGTCTGGGTGATGACTGGAGAGGTGACTGCTGGGAATGGGGCATTATAAAGTAACACCAGGGGACGTGTCTGGGTGATAACTGGAGAGGTAACTGCTGGGATTGGGACATTATACAGTAACACTAGGGGACGTGTCTGGTGATGACTGGAGAGGTGACTGCTGGGAATGGGGCATTATACAGTAACACCAGGGGACATGTCTGGGTGATGACTGGAGAGGTGACTGCTGGGAATGGGACATTATACAGTAACACCAGGGGACGTGTCTGGGTGATGACTGGAGAGGTGACTGCTGGGAATGGGGCATTATAAAGTAACACCAGGGGACGTGTCTGGGTGATAACTGGAGAGGTAACTGCTGGGATTGGGACATTATACAGTAACACTAGGGGACGTGTCTGGTGATGACTGGAGAGGTAACTGCTGGGATTGGGACATTATACAGTAACACTAGGGGATGTGTCTGGGTGATGACTGGAGAAGTGACTGCTGGGAATGGGACATTATACAGTAACACCAGGGGACGTGTCTGGGTGATGACTGGAGAGGTGACTGCTGGGAATGGGGCATTATAAAGTAACACCAGGGGACGTGTCTGGGTGATAACTGGAGAGGTAACTGCTGGGATTGGGACATTATACAGTAACACTAGGGGACGTGTCTGGTGATGACTGGAGAGGTGACTGCTGGGAATGGGACATTATACAGTAACACTAGGGGATGTGTCTGGGTGATGACTGGAGAAGTGACTGCTGGGAATGGGACATTATACAGTAACACCAGGGGACGTGTCTGGGTGATGACTGGAGAGGTGACTGCTGGGAATGGGGCATTATAAAGTAACACCAGGGGACGTGTCTGGGTGATAACTGGAGAGGTAACTGCTGGGATTGGGACATTATACAGTAACACTAGGGGATGTGTCTGGGTGATGACTGGAGAGGTGACTGCTGGGAATGGGACATTATACAGTAACACCAGGGGACATGTCTGGGTGATGACTGGAGAGGTGACTGCTGGGAATGGGACATTATACAGTAACACCAGAGGACGTGTCTGGGTGATGACTGGAGAGGTGACTGCTGGGAATGGGGCATTATACAGTAACACCAGGGGACGTGTCTGGGTGATGACTGGAGAGGTGACTGCTGGGAATGTAACATTATACAGTAACACTAGGGGATGTGTCTGGGTGATGACTGTAGAGGTGACTGCTGGGAATGGGGCATTATACAGTAATACCAGGGGAAGTGTCTGGGTGATGACTGGAGAGGTGACTGCTGGGAACGGGACATTATACAGTAACGCCAGGGGACGTGTCTGGGTGATGACTGGAGAGGTGACTGCTGGGAATGGGACATTATACAGTAACACCAGGGGATGTGTCTGGGTGATGACTGGGGAGGTGACTGCTGGGAATAAGGCATTATACAGTAACACCAGGGGATATGTCTGGGTGATGACTGGAGAGGTGAATGCTGGGAATGGGGCATTATACAGTAACACCAGGGGACATGTCTGGGTGATGACTGGAGAGGTGACTGCTGGGAATGGGGCATTATACAGTAACACCAGGGGACGTGTCTGAGTGATGACTGGAGAGGGGACTGCTGGGAATGGGGCATTATACAGTAACACCAGGGGACGTGTCTGGGTGATGACTGGAGAGGGGACTGCTGGGAATGGGGCATTATACAGTAACACCAGGGACCGTGTCTGGGTGATGACTGGAGAGGTGACTGCTGGGAATGGGGCATTATACAGTAACACCAGGGGATGTGTCTGGGTGATGACTGTATCACTGTGTGTGTCAGGTTCCTATAAGGCAGGGCTGGCCAAACCGGTCCTCGAGATCTACCAACAGATCTCGAGGACTGGTTTGGCCAGCCCTGCTATAAGGTGTCAGGATGTCACTGTCTATGTCTCCATGCAGGAGGGGGAGTATATAGAGGAACACAGGGGTCTGTACAAGGACGTGATGATGGAGAATCACCGGCCCCTCACATCACTGGGTAAGAGGAGACTATCATGTATTGTACAGGGGAGAGCAGGTATGGGGGCCCCCTATATACACACATCACCTGATAATCACATATATACACTGTACTCAGTCACTGTGTGTCTCCTACAGATGGGCCCAGTAACAGAGATACCCCAGAGAGATGTCCCCGTCCTCTGTATTCCCAGGATTGTACAGAGGAGAATCACAGGATCCCACAGGAGGATCAGGTAGGTGGGATTTAGGGTCTCACCAATATACCAAAGTGACTGTCACTATATGATCTGTAGAGGAGCTGTGTGTCTTATACACTGATATTATACTGTTTCAGCTCAGTTTAATCACTATGCAAATGCAATTATATTTTCTGCTGCGGGGTAAACTGGGCTCCACAAGGATTAACATCGGATGTAGAGTAGGATCTTGATCCGAGGCACCAACAGGTTCACAGCTTTTGACTGTTCCCAAGATGCACAGCGCCGCCTCCTCTATAGCCCCACCTCCTCTATAGCCCCGCCTCTGTGCACAGCAGCTCAGTCTGTAAGTTGGTGTCTTGCAGTAAGCAGGCACATAACAGGGGTGCTGCATTAGGCAGCCTATTGAGGGCTTTATTGTAAAGGAAAAGACTGAAGATTCTTCTGACAGAGTAACAGGGCTGCAGCCGGCAACGTCTCACAGACGTCCCTGACTGCAGCTCCATCACCCCCAGCGGCGCTGTATACTCCCGTGCCCTGGTTGCCGGGTCACTGCAGCGGAGGCTCCGGTTCTTTCACAACATCAGTCACACACACGCTGCCGTCCTCCCGGATCGTGGGGGCCGCAGGTATGGGGGAGGTAAGGGGTCTCTCTGGCCGCACTTTACCGCGATCCAGCGATCTAGTAAAGGGTATTTCACTCAGCGGGTAATTCCTATATTGTTATACCTGAGGGACTAAGTGTATCAGATGTCTTTCTGTATAATATAGGATTGTATCACAAGATATACTTGCTGTGTATTTTTCCTTGTGATTTATAGTCACCATATTGATTTATATCTCTTGAACTCCCGGTTTGTGCTGTCATAGTCACATCACCGGGTGTTCTTGCTAGGTATAGTGCTGCTACACCTTGTACCAGGCTGCCCGATATTGTGCACGCTCTTATGTCTGCTACACGTGGCAATGACGCTGGGGCTTCTCCCACACTGTGTGGTAGTGAGGCCGCAGACGTAATGGAGGAAATGGTTGTTTCCTCTGCTCTACAAGTAACTACCGTCACCTCCCTGAAGGAACCGACGGATAGACGTGTGGAGGGCTGTTTAAAAGCGATTTATACCCTAGCGGGGGCTGTGCATAGGCCATCCATTGCAGCAACTTGGGCTGCTGAAGCTGTTGAGGCGTGGGCTCAGGAGTTTGAGGCAGATCTGCCTTCCAATGCGTCTGAGCATGTTCGACAATGTCTCTCGTATATTACCACGGCTTCTCTGTACCTTAAGGAGGCGGGCTCCGATGCCGGGGTGCTCGAGACCAAGGCTGCTACTACGTCTGTCTTGGCCAGACGTATCTTTTGGTTGAGATTCTGTTCGGTGGATGTGGTTTCCAAGAAAACCCTGCAGGTGCTTCCTTTCAAGGGAGACATTCTCTTCGGAGAAGACCTCAATAAGATTGTGGCTGATCTGGCTACTGCTAAAACTGCTTGCCTACCTAGTACGGCTCCTTCCGCACAGAAGGCTAAAAGTACTTTCCCTCTGCCCTTTCGTCTTCCATGAAAAGCAAAAGGTCAGGCGTGCCCAAAGCAAGCTCGTGCTTCCAGACCTGCCAAGCCCAGACCGAATCGTGCCTGGGCCGCCCATCAGCCAGCTTCCAAAACTGACAAGCCTGCCACATAACGGGGCATGCCTCCCACTGGGTGATCCCAAGGTGGGGGGCCGACTTCCAGGTTTTGCCCAGGAATGGTTGCAGACCACTTCGGATAACTGGGTAAGGGAAGTCGTCGCTCGAGGTTACGCCATACCCTTCAAGAATCGTCCCCCTCATCGATTTTGTTTGACAGATGTGCCTCTGGATTCGGCAAAAGCAAACACTTTGCATTCGGTGGTGCACTCCCTCCTGTCCACCGGGGTGGTGGTACAGGTGCCTCTAGATCAAAGAGGCAACGGGTACTATTCATTGCTGTTCCTAGTCCCGAAACCGGACGTTCCTCACGGCCCATTCTCAATCTGAAGTCCTTGAACAAGCATGTGCGGGTCTCCCAAGTTTCGTATGGAAACTCTGAGCTCTGTTGTTCTGGCCTTGGAGCCTGGGGGCTTTATGGTCTCCCTGGACATACAGGATGCCTTCCTGCATATTCCTATTGCGGTATCTCATCAGCAGTACCTGAGGTTTGCGGTGTGCAACCTACGTTACCAATTTCGGGCGTTACCCTTTGGTTTGACAATGGCTCTCCGAGTTTTCACCAAAGTTATGGCGGTCATGACTGCTTCACTCCGCCGTCAAGGGGTCAGGATCCTACCGTATCTGGATGAATTGTTGATCCTGGCGAATTCCCCAGATCTTCTCTTGTGTCATCTCGATCTGACGGTCCAGTGCATGAAAGCCCATGGGTGGCTGATCAACTGGAAGAAATCCTCCCTGGTTCCTGCTCGGAGCATGGTACACCTGGGAGCGTTATTGGACACTCACCACCAGCAGTTGTTCCTGTCTAAGGAGAAAGTCCTGAAACTTCAGGACAGGATTCAATGCTTCCTATCTCGTCCGCAAGTGTTGATTCATTCGGCAATGCAAGTGCTAGGTCTCATGGTGTCGGCTTTCGACATGGTGGAGTATGCTCAATTCTATTCTCGCCCTCTGCAGAATTTGATTCTGTCCAAGTGGGATGGCCTGCCTCACCGTATCAGGTTTCACATGATCTCCTTGTCTCTGGGGGTCCGCCTGTCACTATGCTGGTGGCGCCAGGACCAACGGTTGTGCAGGGGCCGTCCCTTCTGGATATCCAACTGGGTCCTGCTGACGACGGATGCCAGTCTAAGAGGTTGGGGAGTAGTGTTGGAACAGCACTCTCTTCAGGGTCGGTGGACCAAGGAGGAGTCTCTACTCCCGATAAATATTCTGGAACTGCGGGCAGTGTTCAATGCGTTGACAATGGCCCAGCATCTCATACAGAACAGACCTGTTCAAGTAGAATTGGACAATGCCACTATGGTGGCGTACAGCATTCAGGGCGGCACTCAAAGCCGCATGGCATTGAGGGAAGTATCACAGATTCTTCAGTGGGTGGAACGTCATCTGCCAGCCATATCAGCAGTGTTCATTCCGGGGTCCTAAACTGGGAAGCGGACTTTCTCATTCATCAGGACGTAGATGCCAGAGAGTGGAGCCTCCATCCAGAAGTGTTTCAACTCCTCGTGGACAAGTGGGGCCTTCCAGATGTGGACCTGATGGCATCTCGACACAATCACAAGGGTCCAGTCTTCGGAGCAAGGACAAGGGATACTCAAGCTGCGTTCGTGGACGTTCTGGCAATTCCATGGAACTTTCAGATACCGTATGTGTTCCCTCCGGTGTCACTCATGCCCAGAGTAATACGGAAGTTCAAGCAAGAAGGCGGAAACCTACTTCTGGTTGCTCTAGCGTGGCCCAGATGGCACTGGTTCTCCGATCTACTGGGTCTCTCGTGGGATCATCCCTTTCTACTTCCACAATGACCGGACCTCCTCGTTCAGGACCCTTGTGTTTACCAGGATTTGGCCCTTCTGGCTTTGACGGCATGGCTTTTGAAGCTTCCGTCCTGAGGGCCAAGGGTTTCTCTGAGGTGGTCATTCAAACTGTGTTGAAGGCCCGTAAGCCGGCTTCTGCTCGGATCTACCATAGAGTCTGGAATGCTTATTTCACATGGTGTGCGTCTCATAATCATGACGTTTTCAAGTTGAGTACGGCCAAACTATTGGCCTTTCTACAACAGGGCCTGGACTTAGGCCTGCTTCTGGCCTCCCTCAAGGTTCACATCTCTGCTTTGTTGGTTTGGTGTCAGATAGAGATGAGCGGGTTCGGTTTCTCTGAATCCGAACCCGCCCAAACTTCATGTTTTTTTACACGGGTCCGAGCGACTCGGATCTTCCCGCCTTGCTCGGTTAACCCGAGCGCGCCCGAACGTCATCATCACACTGTCGGATTCTCGCGAGGCTCGGATTCTATCGCGAGACTCGGATTCTATATAAGGAGCCGCGCGTCGCCGCCATTTTCACACGTGCATTGAGATTGATAGGGAGAGGACGTGGCTGGCGTCCTCTCCGTTTAGAAATTAAAATAGATAGGAGAGTGAGAGTGAGACACGTTCATTTACTTACTGGAGCTTAGGAGGAGTTATACTAGTGACTGATGACCAGTGACCTGACCACCAGTGCAGTTTTATAATTTATTATTATTTAATAATCCGTTCTGTTCTTGTTCTCTGCCTGAAAAAAACGATACACAGTGACTCAGTCACACTCACATAACATATCTGTGCTCAGCCCAGTGTGCTGCATCATCTATTGTATAATATCTGACTGTGCTCACACAGCTTAATTGTGGGGGAGACTGGGGAGCAGTTATAGGTTATAGCAGGAGCCAGGAGTACATATTAAACAGTGCACACTTTTGCTGCCAGAGTGCCACTGCCAGTGTGACTGACCACTGACCACTGTGACCAGTGACCTGACCACACTGACCACCAGTATAGTATATTGTGATTGTCTGCCTGAAAAAGTACACTCGTCGTGTGACTTGTGTGGTGTTTTTTTATTCTATAAAAAACTCATTCTGCTGACAGACAGTGTCCAGCAGGTCCGTCATTATATAATATATACCTGTCCGGCTGCAGTAGTGATATATATATATATTTTTATATCATTATTTATCATCCAGTCTATACTAGCAGCAGACACAGTACGGTAGTTCACGGCTGTAGCTACCTCTGTGTCGGCACTCTGCAGTCCATCCATAATTGTATACCACCTACCCGTGGTTTTTTTTTTCTTTCTTCTTTATACATACTACATCTCATTATCATCCAGTCTATATTAGCAGCAGACAGTACAGTACGGTAGTCCACGGCTGTAGCTACCTCTGTGTCGGCACTCGGCAGTCCATCCATAATTGTATACCACCACCTACCCATGGTTTTTTTTTTCTTTCTTCTTTATACATACTACATCTCATTATCATCCAGTCTATATTAGCAGCAGACACAGTACAGTACGGTAGTCCACGGCTGTAGCTACCTCTGTGTCGGCACTTGGCAGTCCATCCATAATTGTATACCACCACCTACCCGTGGTTTTTTTTTTCTTTCTTCTTTATACATACTACATCTCATTATCAACCAGTCTATATTAGCAGCAGACACAGTACGGTAGTCCACGGCTGTAGCTACCTCTGTGTCGGCACTCGGCAGTCCATCCATAATTGTATACCACCTACCCGTGGTTTTTTTTTTCTTTCTTCTTTATACATACTACATCTCATTATCATCCAGTCTATATTAGCAGCAGACACAGTACGGTAGTCCACGGCTGTAGCTACCTCTGTGTCGGCACTCGGCAGTCCATCCATAATTGTATACCACCTACCCGTGGTTTTTTTTTCTTTCTTCTTTATACATACTACATCTCATTATCATCCAGTCTATATTAGCAGCAGACACAGTACAGTACGGTAGTCAACGGCTGTAGCTACCTCTGTGTCGGCACTCGGCAGTCCATCCATAATTGTATACCACCACCTACCCGTGGTTTTTTTTTTCTTTCTTCTTTATACATACTACATCTCGTTATCATCCAGTCTATATTAGCAGCAGACACAGTACGGTAGTCCACGGCTGTAGCTACCTCTGTGTCGGCACTCGGCAGTCCATCCATAATTGTATACCACCTACCCGTGGTTTTTTTTTTCTTTCTTCTTTATACATACTACATCTCATTATCATCCAGTCTATATTAGCAGCAGACACAGTACGGTAGTCCACGGCTGTAGCTACCTCTGTGTCGGCACTCGGCAGTCCATCCATAATTGTATACTAGTATCCATCCATCTCCATTGTTTACCTGAGGTGCCTTTTAGTTGTGCCTATTAAAATATGGAGAACAAAAATGTTGAGGTTCCAAAATTAGGGAAAGATCAAGATCCACTTCCACCTCGTGCTGAAGCTGCTGCCACTAGTCATGGCCGAGACGATGAAATGCCAGCAACGTCGTCTGCCAAGGCCGATGCCCAATGGCATAGTACAGAGCATGTCAAATCCAAAACACCAAATATCAGTAAAAAAAGGACTCCAAAACCTAAATTAAAATTGTCGGAGGAGAAGCGTAAACTTGCCAATATGCCATTTACCACACGGAGTGGCAAGGAACGGCTGAGGCCCTGGCCTATGTTCATGGCTAGTGGTTCAGCTTCACATGAGGATGGAAGCACTCAGCCTCTCGCTAGAAAAATAAAAAGACTCAAGCTGGCAAAAGCAGTAGCACCGCAAAGAACTGTGCGTTCTTCGAAATCCCAAATCCACAAGGAGAGTCCAATTGTGTCGGTTGCGATGCCTGACCTTCCCAAAACTGGACGTGAAGAGCATGCGCCTTCCACCATTTGCACGCCCCCTGCAAGTGCTGGAAGGAGCACCCGCAGTCCAGTTCCTGATAGTCAGATTGAAGATGTCAGTGTTGAAGTACACCTGGATGAGGAGGATATGGGTGTTGCTGGCGCTGGGGAGGAAATTGACCAGGAGGATTCTGATGGTGAGGTGGTTTGTTTAAGTCAGGCACCCGGGGAGACACCTGTTGTCCGTGGGAGGAATATGGCCACTGACATGCCTGGTGAAAATACCAAAAAAATCAGCTCTTCGGTGTGGAACTATTTCAACAGAAATGCGGACAACAGGTGTCAAGCCGTGTGTTGCCTTTGTCAAGCTGTAATAAGTAGGGGTAAGGACGTTAACCACCTCGGAACATCCTCCCTTATACGTCACCTGCAGCGCATTCATAATAAGTCAGTGACAAGTTCAAAAACTTTGGGCGACAGCGGAAGCAGTCCACTGACCAGGAATTCCATTCCTCTTGTAACCAAGCTCACGCAAACCACCCCACCAACTCCCTCAGTGTCAATTTCCTCCTTCCCCAGGAATGCCAATAGTCCTGCAGGCCATGTCACTGGCAATTCTGATGATTCCTCTCCTGCCTGGGATTCCTCCGATGCATCCTTGCGTGTAACGCCTACTGCTGCTGGCGCTGCTGTTGTTGCTGCTGGGAGTCGATGGTCATCCCAGAGGGGAAGTCGTAAGCCCACTTGTACTACTTCCAGTAAGCAATTGACTGTTCAACAGTCCTTTGCGAGGAAGATGAAATATCACAGCAGTCATCCTGCTGCAAAGCGGATAACTGAGGCCTTGACAACTATGTTGGTGTTAGACGTGCGTCCGGTATCCGCCGTTAGTTCACAGGGAACTAGACAATTTATTGAGGCAGTGTGCCCCCGTTACCAAATACCATCTAGGTTCCACTTCTCTAGGCAGGCGATACCGAGAATGTACACGGACGTCAGAAAAAGACTCACCAGTGTCCTAAAAAATGCAGTTGTACCCAATGTCCACTTAACCACGGACATGTGGACAAGTGGAGCAGGGCAGGGTCAGGACTATATGACTGTGACAGCCCACTGGGTAGATGTATAGACTCCCGCCGCAAGAACAGCAGCGGCGGCACCAGTAGCAGCATCTCGCAAACGCCAACTCTTTCCTAGGCAGGCTACGCTTTGTATCACCGGTTTCCAGAATACGCACACAGCTGAAAACCTCTTACGGCAACTGAGGAAGATCATCGCGGAATGGCTTACCCCAATTGGACTCTCCTGTGGATTTGTGGCATCGGACAACGCCAGCAATATTGTGTGTGCATTAAATATGGGCAAATTCCAGCACGTCCCATGTTTTGCACATACCTTGAATTTGGTGGTGCAGAATTTTTAAAAAAACGACAGGGGCGTGCAAGAGATGCTGTCGGTGGCCAGAAGAATTGCGGGACACTTTCGGCGTACAGGCACCACGTACAGAAGACTGGAGCACCACCAAAAACTACTGAACCTGCCCTGCCATCATCTGAAGCAAGAAGTGGTAACGAGGTGGAATTCAACCCTCTATATGCTTCAGAGGTTGGAGGAGCAGCAAAAGGCCATTCAAGCCTATACAATTGAGCACGATATAGGAGGTGGAATGCACCTGTCTCAAGCGCAGTGGAGAATGATTTCAACGTTGTGCAAGGTTCTGATGCCCTTTGAACTTGCCACACGTGAAGTCAGTTCAGACACTGCCAGCCTGAGTCAGGTCATTCCCCTCATCAGGCTTTTGCAGAAGAAGCTGGAGACATTGAAGGAGGAGCTAACACGGAGCGATTCCGCTAGGCATGTGGGACTTGTGGATGGAGCCCTTAATTCGCTTAACAAGGATTCACGGGTGGTCAATCTGTTGAAATCAGAGCACTACATTTTGGCCACCGTGCTCGATCCTAGATTTAAAGCCTACCTTGGATCTCTCTTTCCGGCAGACACAAGTCTGCTGGGGTTGAAAGACCTGCTGGTGAGAAAATTGTCAAGTCAAGCGGAACGCGACCTGTCAACATCTCCTCCTTCACATTCTCCCGCAACTGGGGGTGCGAGGAAAAGGCTCAGAATTCCGAGCCCACCCACTGGCGGTGATGCAGGGCAGTCCGGAGCGACTGCTGATGCTGACATCTGGTCCGGACTGAAGGACCTGACAACGATTACGGACATGTCGTCTACTGTCACTGCATATGATTCTCTCAACATTGAAAGAATGGTGGAGGATTATATGAGTGACCGCATCCAAGTAGGCACGTCACACAGTCCGTACTTATACTGGCAGGAAAAAGAGGCAATTTGGAGGCCCTTGCACAAACTGGCTTTATTCTACCTAAGTTGCCCTCCCACAAGTGTGTACTCCGAAAGAGTGTTTAGTGCCGCCGCTCACCTTGTCAGCAATCGGCGTACGAGGTTACATCCAGAAAATGTGGAGAAGATGATGTTCATTAAAATGAATTATAATCAATTCCTCCGCGGAGACATTGACCAGCAGCAATTGCCTCCACAAAGTACACAGGGAGCTGAGATGGTGGATTCCAGTGGGGACGAATTGATAATCTGTGAGGAGGGGGATGTACACGGTGATATATCGGAGGATGATGATGAGGTGGACATCTTGCCTCTGTAGAGCCAGTTTGTGCAAGGAGAGATTAATTGCTTCTTTTTTTGGGGGGGGGGTCCAAACCAACCCGTCATATCAGTCACAGTCGTGTGGCAGACCCTGTCACTGAAATGATGGGTTGGTTAAAGTGTGCATGTCCTGTTTATACAACATAAGGGTGGGTGGGAGGGCCCAAGGACAATTCCATCTTGCACCTCTTTTTTCTTTAATTTTTCTTTGCGTCATGTGCTGTTTGGGGAGTGTTTTTTGGAAGGGCCATCCTGCGTGACACTGCAGTGCCACTCCTAGATGGGCCCGGTGTTTGTGTCGGCCACTAGGGTCGCTTATTTTACTCACACAGCTACCTCATTGCGCCTCTTTTTTTCTTTGCGTCATGTGCTGTTTGGGGAGTGTTTTTTGGAAGGGCCATCCTGCGTGACACTGCAGTGCCACTCCTAGATGGGCCCGGTGTTTGTGTCGGCCACTAGGGTCGCTTATCTTACTCACACAGCTACCTCATTGCGCCTCTTTTTTTCTTTGCGTCATGTGCTGTTTGGGGAGGGTTTTTTGGAAGGGCCATCCTGCGTGACACTGCAGTGCCACTCCTAGATGGGCCCGGTGTTTGTGTCGGCCACTAGGGTCGCTTATCTTACTCACACAGCTACCTCATTGCGCCTCTTTTTTTCTTTGCGTCATGTGCTGTTTGGGGAGGGTTTTTTGGAAGGGACATCCTGCGTGACACTGCAGTGCCACTCCTAGATGGGCCCGGTGTTTGTGTCGGCCACTAGGGTCGCTTATCTTACTCACACAGCTACCTCATTGCGCCTCTTTTTTTCTTTGCGTCATGTGCTGTTTGGGGAGGGTTTTTTGGAAGGGACATCCTGCGTGACACTGCAGTGACACTCCTAGATGGGCCAGGTGTTTGTGTCGGCCACTAGGGTCGCTTATCTTACTCACACAGCTACCTCATTGCGCCTCTTTTTTTCTTTGCGTCATGTGCTGTTTGGGGAGGGTTTTTTGGAAGGGACATCCTGCGTGACACTGCAGTGCCACTCCTAGATGGGCCCGGTGTTTGTGTCGGCCACTAGGGTCGCTTATCTTACTCACACAGCTACCTCATTGCGCCTCTTTTTTTCTTTGCGTCATGTGCTGTTTGGGGAGGGTTTTTTGGAAGGGACATCCTGCGTGACACTGCAGTGCCACTCCTAGATGGGCCCGGTGTTTGTGTCGGCCACTAGGGTCGCTTATCTTACTCACACAGCTACCTCATTGCGCCTCTTTTTTTCTTTGCGTCATGTGCTGTTTGGGGAGGGTTTTTTGGAAGGGACATCCTGCGTGACACTGCAGTGACACTCCTAGATGGGCCAGGTGTTTGTGTCGGCCACTAGGGTCGCTTAGCTTAGTCATCCAGCGACCTCGGTGCAAATTTTAGGACTAAAAATAATATTGTGAGGTGTGAGGTATTCAGAATAGACTGAAAATGAGTGGAAATGATGGTTTTTGAGGTTAATAATACTTTGGGATCAAAATGACCCCCAAATTCTATGATTTAAGCTGTTTTTTAGGTTTTTTGGAAAAAAACACCCGAATCCAAAACACACCCGAATCCGACAAAAAAAATTCGGTTAGGTTTTGCCAAAACGCGGTCGAACCCAAAACACGGCCGCGGAACCGAACCCAAAACCAAAACACAAAACCCGAAAAATTTCCGGCGCTCATCTCTAGTGTCAGAGAAAGATAGCTACCCTACCTGATGTCCATACATTCACTCAGGGTGTGCTGCCAATTCAGCCTCCATATGTGCCACCTGTGGCCCCTTGGGACTTGTCGGTGGTTTTGGAGGCCTTGCAAGAGTCTCCGTTTGAGCCTCCTGCCTCTGCTGACCTTAAGTGGCTGTCCCTTAAGGTCCTCTTCTTGCTGGCGATTGTTTCAGATAGAAGGGTATTGGACTTGGGTGCCTTATCCTGTAAGGGCTGAAACACACTACACGTTTTTTGCCGGCCGGGAAAAAGCCGGACGGCTTTTTCCCGTGCCGGCATTGTAGTTAACAGTGTGAGGGGTAGGGTCCCTTCACACTGCACGGCCCGGCTGCCGGGTTGCAGCCGGGTTTCACCACTGGAAGGTCCGGCGGCCGGGCGGCCGCCGGGCCGTCTTTGGAGCCAGTGAACCGTGTGTGTGAAGGGGAGCTTTCACACACAACGGTTTCTTCTGCAGCCGTGTCTGATGCTGCGCATGCGCACAGCATCACACACGGCTCAAAGCCGTCTAGTGTGATAGACACTGCCGGTTTCTCCCGGATGGCAAAAAGCCGGACAAAGTTTGTCCGGCTTTTTGCCATCCGGCAAAAACCGTGTAGTGTGTTTCAGCCCTAAGTCTCCCTATTTCATTTTTTACCGTGACCGGGCGGTTCTTAGAATGCGGCCGGGTTATTTGCCTTTGGTGGTGTCTTCCTTCCACCTTAACCAGGAGATTGTGGTTCCTGCTTTTAATTCTCCTGAGTTGTCTTCCAAAGAGCGGTCTTTGGATGTGGTACGGGCTCTCCGTATCTATGTGAAGAGAACTGCCTCTTTTAGGAAATCTGATTCTCTTTTTGTGTTGTTTGGTTTTCACAAACGTGGCAGGCCTGCTTCCAAGCAGACTTTGGCCAGGTGGATTAGAATGGTGATTGTACATGGTTATGTACAGGCTGGTCGTCCGGTTCCTGCTACCATTAAAGCCCATTCTACTCGGTCGGTTGGACCTTCTTGGGCGGCCCACCATGGTGCAACCCTTGAACAGTTGTGCAAGGCGGCAATGTGGTCCGCTGGAACACGTTTATAAGGTTCTATGCCTTCGATACCGCTGCTTCCCAGGATGCTTCCTTTGGACACCGGGTTGTTGTGCCCGCTACAGTGCTTCCCCTCCCATAAGGAACTGCTTTAGGACATCCCCGATGTTAATCCTTGTGGAGCCCAGTGTACCCCGCAGCAGAAAACAAGATTTATGGTAAGAACTTACCGTTGTTAAATCTGTTTCTGCGAGGTACACTGGGCTCCACAAGGCGCCCACCCTGACACACTTCGCTTCTTTGGGTTGGTATTGGCATAGCCGCTGACACCCTTTCCTGTGGTGAGTTTGCGGTGTACTTGGCTACGAGCGATTGTCGTCTCTGATACCGGCTACTACATTGGGCTGGTTAACGAAACTGAGCTCCTGTGCACGGAGGCGGGGTTATAGAGGAGGCGGCGCAGTGCATCTTGGGAACAGTCAAAAGCTTTGAGCCTGTTGGTGCCCCGGATCAAGATCCTACTCTACACCCGAATTTATCCTTGTGGAGCCCAGTGTACCGCGCAGAAAGAGATTTAACAATGGTAAGTTCTTACCATAAATCCTTTTTTTTTCTGGTTATTTAGGTAGAACGTCTGTCTGATATTAAGGCAGAAGACATAGAGGAAGAAGAAGAGACGTATGTGATGGATATAAAGGCAGAAGATATAGAGGGAGAAGAAGAGACATATGTGACTGATATAAAGGCAGAAGATATAGAGGGAGAAGAAGAGACGTATGTGACTGATATGAAGGCAGAAGATATAGAGGGAGAAGAAGAGACGAATGTGACTGATATGAAGGCAGAAGATATAGAGGGAGAAGAAGAGACGTATGTGACTGATATAATGGCAGAAGATATAGAGGGAGAAGAAGAGACGTATGTGACTGATATAAAGGCAGAAGATATAGAGGGAGAAGAAGAGACGTATGTGACTGATATAAAGGCAGAAGATACAGAGGGAGAAGAAGAGACATATGTGACTGATATAAAGGCAGAAGATATAGAGGAAGAAGAAGAGACGTATATAACTGATATGAAGGCAGAAGATATAGAGGGAGAAGAAGAGACGTATGTGACTGATATAAAGGCAGAAGATATAGAGGGAGAAGAAGAGACGTATGTGAGGGGTGATCAGCAGTGTAAGGAGGAGGAGATCCCTACAGATATCAGCACAGGTGAGTAATAAACACTTATTACAGAAGTCACATATTCTCATTGCTCAGTCACTACAGCAATCTCTTATCCTACACCCTCCTCCGCCATCAGCCCTGTTCTCAATTGGTTGTTTATAACACAAGGCTATCCATGACAAATATCACATGTAGAGAGTTATTACACACAACACGATAATGTTATTAAAAGTAACAAGCAGAAGTTTATTATTAGTGATTATATATAAATGTGTATATATGTATGTATATAATATAATTATTATTATTTTTTGTGGAGTGCCTAATTTATATGCATTTTGTTAGATGATGCAGGTATGGAATATTTCCTGCTATACAGTAGACCTGAGCTCACCAAATACAATTCGTATAAGATTCAAAAACAAAATGAAATTTGAATCTAGAACTTCAAGTAAAACAGAGTAAAAGCTTATCACAAGTACATATCTGTATAATCATAAGACAAGCGTTTTGCACTTGTTGTCACCCTTGCATGGGTGGGCTTGTTCTTATTCACTCCAATTCACTCTAAATCCAAATTGCGTGTCAACCAACGCGTTTCATCAATAGTGACTTCTTCAGGGGAGTTTTCTGTTAAAGGTTTTTTTCTCAAATATCAGTTGTGTAGACTTGAAATAATTGTGTAACCTTCAGACGGTAATTGTGGACTTGTTCATGATGAACACATTTCTAATTACTTGTGAATAATAGTTCCTGCTCTGTGCAGTTCTGAGGTTATGACTTTTGGGAATGTAATGGTCAGATCCAATATTGCTCAATCTAAGGTCTCCCAGTAGCCTTACTACATACATAAATGTGTCTTACACTCACTATTTTCTCCGGCTGGTTCCACATCCATATATCCCCGTCCACCGACTCAGTCAAATCAGTTTTTTGTTTGGTGCGGAAGGAGTCCGGACCACGGTCACAGGGTGCTGTGTTTGGCAGCCCTAAGCTTTTTTTCATTTTATTTTTATAGTCTTACTACATTGATTTTTGAGTGATCTTTCCTAACAGCGTCTTACACGCATATTGGAAAGAGTCGCTCCAACAACTCTCCGACGGGTCGCAACAACGCTTACCCACGGTACAAGTGCTGTCTCGACGGGCGTCTGTGTTGGATATACTAGCAGGTCCAGCAGACGTTACCAGGCTGTGCCCGGAGCACTGGGAGAAGGTAAGGCGTCTGTTCCGCTTAGAAGGGGAATACGGACACAGCCGCACTGTATTGGGAGGAGACTACCAAACAGTAGCTGACGCGCCACCACCACGGGTGCTCCAGCACTAGGCCTTAGAAGTCATAAGGCACTAGGATTAGTTTGAGGCTGCGATTCCTAGGGTTGATGTCAGCGGTGGGGAGTCAGATGCTCTCCTGGTCGCTCCTCCCCCCAGTTCCTGACCAGTTTCTGTGTGTCTCCCGCCATAAACTGATTGCCTCACTTCCATCTGACGCTACCACGAGGGGACTCTGTCACAAGCATAGGCCGCTGCGTCTGTATACACTAAGTTTTCCGCTAGGAGATCGGGTTCACTGAGCATCTGTGTCCACTAAAAAGTTACCGGAGCGGTAGTGTACACTAGTAGTGTCTGGATCCACTCAGCGTTCGTGAACGTATTGATTGATCCTGGAAGTGGGGTGAGTCTACCTGTATCCCACTCTACTGGAGTACGCGTTATACAGCACTAAATTTCTATCTACTTTTGTCAATATGCATAGTTACATTTTAGTGCCTATTGCATATGAGTCTGTGTACATTACTGTGGTTTTATTCGCAATGCGTCTGAATACGTTAAATAACTGTATAGAACAGAATGCAATAATATGTACTCCTACATACTTGAAATGTGTTCGTAGTTGATAATATGCTCATAAGACTAATATATATCATGTGACTGACTGCTAGTGTGAGTGCTGACTTTATGTATGTTTGTCAGTGGTTTCTTCTGAGCCTCAATGCTCGTGCTTGGGTTGGGGTGAAATTGATATCACTTTTATACATGTAAAGTGATTACAGTCACAGATTGTGTAGTATACTGTGAAAAGCTGATTATCATGTCTAAGAGCAGCAAAAGTGACGAGGTTACAATAACAGTAACACCAACACTCATAACATGTTTATCCTGTAAGGTGGGGTTATCAGCTCAGCATCTGGCACATGATGGGTTATGTGCAAATTGTTTTGCGTTTCAGCAGATTGCAAGGCAGATCCCTGTTCAGCGACAAATAGATCCACCTTGGGCTATGTTTGCACAAGCCTTATCCAGTATACCTGACAGGTTCAACCTCAGGAATAGGGTACACTATTAACCCATACATGCAGCTCTCGACTTATGGTATAGACGACAGATGCTTGGGTGCAAGAAGTGGTATCTCTGGGTTATGTTTTCCCTTTAAAGAAGCAGCCTCCTCAAAGGTTTTTTTTGCACCAGCCCGTCTCATGTAGAGGCGAAGGCCAGAGCACTACAAGAAGCAGTTCAGAAATTGCTTCATTCCGGGGTAATTATTCCAGTACCCCCGGCACAACAGGGGCAGGGTTTTTACTCCAACCTATTTTTGGTTCAGAAGCCAAATGGGTCATTCCGGCCAATTCTCAATCTCAAAATGTTAAAACAAATACATTTGGGTCCCAAGGTTCCACGTGGAGACGTTGCGCTCCATATTTTTGGCCATGGTACCAGGGGATTACATGGTATCTCTGGATATACAGGATGCTTACCTGCACATGCCTATAGCATTGTCCCATCAGTGTTACCTCAGGTTCGCCATCCTCCAGCAACCTTTTCAGTTCCAGGCCTTACCCTTTGGGTTAGCCACAGCTCCCAGAGTATTTACCAAGATCATGGTTGTTATGGCAGCGTATCTCCGCAAACATGGGATAAGGATTTTTCCATACCTCGACGATCTTTTAATCCTGGCACAATCCCAGGAATTGCATCTCCGACAGACAATAAATTGTCTACAGAAACACGGATGGCTCATAAATTGGGCAAAGTCGTCTCTGATTCCATCACAATGAATGATTCACTTGGAGGCTGTATTGGCTTCAAGTCTGCAGAAAATATTTTCTCTTACGTCCTAGAGGATGCTGGGGACTCCGTAAGGACCATGGGGGATAGACGGGCTCCGCAGGAGACATGGGCACTTTAAGAAAGACTTTAGATCTGGGTGTGCACTTGCTCCTCCCTCTATGCCCCTCCTCCAGACCCCAGTTTAATACTGTGCCCAGAGGAGACTGGGTGCATTTCAGGGAGCTCTCCTGAGTTTCCTGAGAGAAAGTATTTTAGTTAGGTTTTTTTATGTTCAGGGAGCCTGCTGGCAACAGACTCCCTGCATCGTGGGACTGAGACCTACTTCTGTGAGTTTCAAGGCTCTGCTTCTTAGGCTGCTGGACACCATTAGCTCCAGAGGGAGTCAGAACACAGGTCTCACCCTGGAGTTCGTTTTGGAGCCGTGCCGCCATCCCCCTCGCAGAGCCGGATGATAGAAGCTGGGTGAGTATGAGAAGAAAAGAAGACTTCAGAGGCGGCAGAAGACTTCATGATCTTCACTGAGGTAACGCACAGCACTGCAGCTGTGCGTCATTGCTCCCATTCACCTCACACACGGCAGTCACTGTAAGGGTGCAGGGCGCAGGGGGGGGGGGCGCCCTGGGCAGCATGTAAACCTCTTTTCTGCCAAAAATTATATATATACAGCTAACCACTGTATATATAAAGAGCCCCCGCCAGTGTACAGTATATTTGAGCGGGACAGAAGCCCGCCGTCGAGGGGGCGGGGCTTCTCCCTCAGCACTCCCCAGCGCCATTTTCTCCACAGCACAGCGCTGAGAGGAAGCTCCCCGGACTTTCCCCTGCTCAATCACACGGTGAAAGAGGGTTTTGAAGTAGAGGGGGGGCACATAGTTGGCGGAAATTATAAGTAAAACAGTGCTACTGGGTAAACACATAATTATAGAGGGGTATATGCAATTGCGGTCGAATTCCCGAAATTGTCGAATTTCGGGTCATTTTCG
The DNA here is from genome assembly GCF_028390025.1 of Pseudophryne corroboree. Taxonomy (NCBI): domain Eukaryota; kingdom Metazoa; phylum Chordata; class Amphibia; order Anura; family Myobatrachidae; genus Pseudophryne; species Pseudophryne corroboree. Next base: position 151,787 of record NW_026967520.1, on the reverse strand, counting down.
CCAAAAAAATAATAATTCGTCAATGCAATTCAGTACTTTCCGTCAAAAAAACGGACTTTCAAAATTCGACTTTTTGAAATTCGACTTTTTGCAAATTCGACTTTTCTGCAATGATACAAGTGCTGCAATTCGACCAAAGTGTATTCAATTCAAGTTTGGAAATTCGACAACAGTGCTTTTAGACAGCAGATTCGTCATTTTCAATACGCCACACTTTGGAGGGTGAAACCAATAAAAAAAATTTAAAACATGCTTTTTTTTGTGTTTTTTTTCTTGGTAATATCAGATCTATTTATATTAGAAGGGATTAGGTACTTGGTTTGTCTTTTTTGGAGGCACAAGTATTATTTATATATTTTTTAAAATATATATATATTTTTTTTATAGATGGAATGGTAAAATCCCGGAAAAAAATGGCATGGGGTCCCCCCTCCAAAGCATAACCAGCCTCGGGCTCTTCGAGCTGGTCCTGGTTCTAAAAATGCGGGGAAAAATTGGGCAGGGGATCCCCCGTATTTTCAAAACCAGCACCGGGCTCTGCGCCTGGTGCTGGTGCAAAAAATATGGGGGACAAAACGAGCAGGGGACCCCAGTATTTTTCACACCAGCATCGGGCTCCACTAGCTGGACAGATAATGCCACAGCCGGGGGTCACTTTTATACAGTGCCCTGCGGCCGTGGCATTAAATATCCAACTAGTCACCCCTGGCCGGGGTACCCTGGGGGAGTGGGGACCCCTTCAATCAAGGGGTCCCCTCCCCCAGCCACCCAAGGGCCAGGGGTGAAGCCCGAGGCTGTCCCCCCCATCCAAGGGCTGCGGATGGGAGGCTGATAGCCTTGAGTAAAATGTCCGAATATTGTTTTTTCCAGTAGTACTACAAGTCCCAGCAAGCCTCCCCGCAAGCTGGTACTTGGAGAACCACAAGTACCAGCATGCGGGAGAAAAACGGGCCCGCTGGTACCTGTAGTACTACTGGAAAAAAATACCCAAATAAAAACAGGAGACACACACCTTGATAGTAAAACTTTATTACATACTGCCGACACACACATACTTACCTATGTTGACACGCCGACTGCCACGGTCTCCGACGATCCGAGGGTACCTGTGAAAAAATTATACTCAACTTCCAGCGTCCAGAGGTACATCCACGTCCAGAAAATAATCTACGTACTTGGCAAAATAACAAAACGCAAAGACCCGACCAGCGAACTGAAAGGGGTCCCATGTTGACACATGGGACCCCTTTCCCCGAATGCAGAGAGACCTCTCAGTGACAGCTGTCACAGAAAGGTCTCTAAAGCCAATCAGTAAGCGCAACTTCGTTGCGCTCACCTGATTGGCTGTGCGCTGTCTGAACTCAGACAGCGCATCGCACAGCTCCGTCCATTACTTTCAATGGTGGGAACTTTGCGGCTAGCGGTGAGGTCACCCGCCGGTCAGCGGCTGACCGCGGGTTAACTCCACCGCTACCCGCAAAGTTCCCACCATTGAAAGTAATGGAGAGGTTTTGCGATGCGCTGTCTGACAGCTCAGACAGCGCACAGCCAATCAGGTGAGCGCCACGGAAGTAGCGCTTCCTGATTGGCTGAAGGGACTTCAGTGACAGGAGTCACGTGGTGTCCCGGCATTCGGGGAAAGGGGTCTGATGTGAAAGCATGGGACCCCTTTCAGTCCGGTGGTTCGGGTGTTCGTTTTTTTTTTTAACAAGTACGTGGATTATCTCCCGGACACTGGATTGAGGTGAGTATAATTTTTTTCACAGGTACCCTCGGATCGTCGGAGACCGTGGCAGTCGGCGTATCAACATAAGTAAGTATGTGTGTGTCGGCAGTGTGTAATAAAGTTTTACTATCAAGGTGTGTATGTCCTGTTTTTATTTGGGTATTTTTTTTTCAGTAGAACTACAGGTACCAGCGGTACTTGTGGTTCTCCAAGTACCAGCTTGCGGGGGAGGCTTGCTGGGACTTGTAGTTCTTCTGGAAAAACAATATTCTGACATTTTACTCAAGGCTATCAGCCTCCCATCCGCAGCCTTTGGATGGGTGGACAGCCTCGGGCTTCACCCCTGGCCCTTGGGTGGCTGGGGGGGGACCCCTTGATTGAATGGGTCCCCACTCCCCCAGGGTACCCCGGCCAGGGGTGACTAGTTGGATATTTAATGCCACGGCCGCAGGGCACTGTATAAAAGTGACCCCCGGCTGTGGCATTATCTGTCCAGCTAGTGGAGCCCGATGCTGGTGTGAAAAATACGGGGGACCCCTGCTCGTTTTGTCCCCCGTATTTTTTGCACCAGCACCAGGCGCAGAGCCCGGTCCTGTTTTTAAAAATACGGGGGATCCGCTGTCAATTCTTCTCCCGGATTTTTAGAACCAGGACCAGCTCGAAGAGCCCGAGGCTGGTTATGCTTTGGAGGGGGGACCCCACGCCATTTTTTTTTCCGGATTTTTCCAGTTTTTTCCCAGTTTTTTAAATCGTTGCAAAATCCGGCAAATCGGCCGTTTTTCGCCCGCGGGACTGTCGAATCCGTTTTTCTTTGAATATGGTGAATTCCGGCAGCCATCTGCCGGAATTCACCTGTCAAATTGTGTCGAATTAAAAAACGGCGATAATTTGCCGCGATTCGCCGTGAATTGCATATACCCCATAGTGTTTGTTCCTGGGTCATATAGCGCTCGGGTGTGTGCTGGCATACTCTCTCTCTGTCTCTCAAAAGGGCTTTGTGGGGGAACTGTCTTCAGATAAGAGGATTCCCTGAGTGTGTGGTGTGTTGGTACGTGTGTGTCGACATGTCTGAGTTAGAAGGCTTTCAGGAGGAGGAGGAGGTAAAAATGAATGAGGTGTCTCCGTCGACAACGCCGACACCTGACTGGATGGATATGTGGAATGTTTTAAGTGCTAATGTAAATTTGTTGCACAAAAGATTAGACAAAGCTGAAGCTAGGGTACGGCCAAGGTCTCAACCCATGCCTGCTCCTATGTCGCAGGGACCTTTGGGGTCTCAAAAGCGCCCACTATCCAAAATTGTTGACACAGATACCGACACGGATTCTGACTCCAGTGTCAACTATGATGATGCAAAGTTACAGCCAAAAGTGGCAAAATGTATTCGATATATGATTATTGCATTCAAAGAGGCTTTGCATATCAAAGAGGAACCCCCTGTCCCAGACACGAAGGTACACATGTATAAGGGGAAGAAACCTGAGGTAACCTTTCCCCCCTCACATGAGTTGAACGAATTACAGTATGTGAAAAAGCTTGGGAATCTCAAGACAAAAAACTACAGATTCCCAAGAGGATTCTTATGGCGTATACTTTCCCGCCAACGGTCAGGATACGTTAGGAATCCTCCCCTAGGGTGGATAAAGCATTGACACGCTTATCCAAGAAGGTAGGGCTGCCATCCCAGGATATGGCTACCCTCAAGGATCCTGCTGACCACAAGCAGGAGGTTACCCTGAAGTCCATTTACACACATTCTGGTACCTTACTCAGACTGGCAATTGCGTCGGCCTGGGTTTGTATCGCTGTAGCAGCATGGACAGGTACCTCATCTGCGGAGATTGAGACCCTAGATAAGGATTCTATGTTATTGACCCTAGGGCATATAAAAGATACTGTCCTATATATGAGAGATGCTCAGATACATTAGTCTACTGGGTTCTAGAATAAACGTTATGTTGATTTCTGCTAGACGAATCCTATGGACCCGGCAATGGACAGGTGATGCCGACTCAAAAAGGCATATGGAGGTTTTACCTTACAGAGGGTAGGAATTGTTTGAGGAAGGTCTCTCGGACCTGGTCTCCACAGCTACAGCTGGTAAATCAAATTTTTTGCCTTATATTCCCTCACAACCTAAGAAAGCACCACATTATCAAATGCAGTCCTTTCGATCACCAAAATACAAGAAAGTCCGAGGTGCGTCCTTTCTTGCCAGAGGTAGAGGCAGAAGAAAGAAGCTGCCAACCACAGCTAGTTCCCAGGAGCAGAAGTCCTCCCCAGCCTCTACAAAATCCACTGCATGACGCTGGGGCTCCGCTAAAGGACTCCGCCCAAGTGGGGGCACGTCTTCGGGTTTTCAGCCACATCTGGGTTCACTCGCAGGTGGATCCCTGGGCCATAGAAATTGTGTCTCAGGGTTACAAGCTGGAATTCGAAGAAGTGCCCCCTCGACGATTTTTCAAATCGGCCATACCATCTTCTCCCCAGGAGAGGGAGACGGTGTTAAATGCAATTCACAAATTGTATCTTCAACAGGTGGTAGTCAAGGTTCCCCTGCTTCAACAAGGAAGGGGATATTACTCGACCCTGTTTGTAGTCCTGAAACCGGACGGTTCGGTCAGACCCATACTGAATTTAAAATCCCTGAACCTATACTTGAAAAGGTTCAAGTTCAAGATGGAACCGCTAAGAGCGGTCATCGCCAGCCTGGAAGGGGGGGGATTTTATGGTATCTCTGGACATAAAGGATGCATACCTTCATGTCCCCATTTATCTACCTCATCAGGCCTACCTAAGATTTGTGGTACAGGATTGTCATTACCAATTCCAGACGTTGCCGTTTGGTCTTTCCACGGCCCCGAGAGTTTTCACCAAGGTAATGGCGGAAATGATAGTGCTCCTGCGAAAGCAAGGTGTCACAATTATCCCGTACTTGGACGATCTCCTCATAAAAGCGAGATCAAGAGAGCAGTTACTGAACAGCGGATTTCACAAGAGGGGTTGGCCTGCTACTAAACAGACACTAGCAAGATGGCTTCGAATGACTATTTCAGAAACATATTCTCAAGCTGATCTCCCTGTTCCGGCTAATGTCTCTGCTCACTCTACATTTAAGGTAGGTCCTTCAAGGGCAGTACAACGTGGTGCTTCAGCAGAACAGATATGTAAGGCAGCCACATGGTCTTCCATTAACACATTAGACATTATGCCATGGATACCTTTGCCTCTCATGACGGTGAATTTGGGCGCAAGGTTCTCCTGTCTAATCAAGAGCGTCCCCCACCACTAAAAATTTATTTTTTGGGGGAAATCCCATTTTCTCTTACGTCCTAGAGGATGATGGGGACTCCGTAAGGACCATGGGGTATAGACAGGCTCCGCAGGAGACATGGGCACTCTGAGACCTTTTAATGGGTGTGAGCTGGCTCCTCCCTCTATGCCCCTCCTCCAGACCTCAGTTAGATTCTGTGCCCAGAGGAGACTGGTCACAAACTAGGGGAGCTCTACTGAGTTTCTCTAGAAAAGACTTTTGTTAGGTTTTTTATTTTCAGGGAGCACGGCTGGCAACAGACTCCCTGCATCATGGGACTGAGGGGAGAGAAGCAGAACTACTTTACTGATAGGCTCTGCTTCTTAGGCTACTGGACACCATTAGCTCCAGAGTGTCAGAACACAGGTGTCGTCCTCGCTGTTCGTCCCAGAGCCGCGCCGCCGTCCTCCTCGCAGAGCCGGAAGATAGAAGCCGGGTGAGTATAGGAAGCAAGAAGACTTCAAAGGCGGCAGGAGACTTCAGATCTTTGTGAGGTACCGCGCAGCGGTCGTGCTACACGCCATTTCTCCCACACACACACAACAGCACAGCAAAGGTGCAGGGCGCAGGGGTGGCGCCCTGGGCAGCAATTTTTACTTCATATATAGGCTGGCACAAGTATAGATACTGCTGAGGCAGTATATAAAGCCCCGCCAGTATAAAGAAACAGCGGGACCGAAGCCCACCATCGAGGGGGCGGAGCTTGTTCCCTCAGCTCTAACCAGCGCCATTTTCTCCACAGCGTGCTGCAGAGAAGATGCTCCCGGACTCTTTCCCCTGCTGTACACAAGTAACAGGGTGCAAAACGAGGGGGGGCACATTAATTTGGTGCAAAATGTATTATTATAAAAGCGCTTACTAGTCTGGGACTTTGTTTCAGAACCACAGGGCGCTGGGTGTGTGCTGGCATACTTTCTCTCTGTCTTTCCAAAGGGCCTTATTGTGGGTCTGACCCCATATCCATATATCTCAATGTGTGTGGGGTGTCATTACGTATGTGTCGACATGTCTGAAGCGGAAGGCTCTTCTAGGGAGGATGCAGAGCAGATGGTAGTATTGTCTCCGGAGGCACCGCCGACGGCTAATTGGGTTGACATGTGGAATGTTTTGAATGCAAATGTGGCTTTATTACATAAGAGATTGGAGAAAGCAGAGTCTAAATGCCAACCAGGGAGTCACTCCATGGCTCTTTCTGTGTCACAAGACCCTTCAGGGTCCCAAAAACGTCCCTTTACCCAGTTAGCAGACACTGATACCGACACAGATTCCAACTCCAGTATCGACTATGATGAGGCAAAGTTGCACCCAACGGTGGCAAAGAGTATTCAATACATGATTATTGCAATAAAAGATGTATTACATATCACAGAGGACCCGTCTGTCCCGGACACACGGGTCTGTATGTTTAAGGGGAAGAAACTCAAGACAAGAAACTGCAGATTCCCAAGAGAATTATAATGGTGTATCCCTTCCCCTGACAGGACAGGTTACGGTGGGAATCCTCACCCACGGTGGACAAGGCCCTGATGCGCTTGTCCAAAAAGGTGGCCCTACCGTCCCCGAACACGGCGACCTTAAAAGATCCTGCGGATCGCAGGCAGGAAACTACCTTCAAATCAATTTATGCGACTACGGGAGCCCTGCTCAGACCGGCGGTAGCGTCGGCATGGGTGGGGAGCGCAATTGCAGCATGGGCAGATAACTTGTCTTCTGACATGGACACCCTCAATAAAGACAGTGTTTTGTTGACATTAGGTCACATAAAGGACGCAGCGTTATATATGAGGGAGGCTGCGAGAGATATTGGGCTCTTGGGTTCAAGAGCAAATGCCATGGCAATTTCAGCTAGGAGGTCACTGTGGACCCGCCAATGGACTCGGGATGCTGACTCCAAGAGACTTATGGAGGCTTTGCCTTACAAGGGTGAAGTTCTGTTTGGGGAAGGCCTCGCGGACCTGGTTTCCACAGCTACTGGGGGTAAGTCTTCTTTTCTGCCTTACATTCCCCCACAGCAAAAGAAAACCCAGATGCAGTCCTTTCGGTCTCATAAATTCAGAAAGGGGCACGGTTCATCCTTCCTCGCCAGAGGTAGAGGTAGGGGGAAAAGAACACCAGCTTCGGCTAGTTCCCAGGAGCAAAAGTCCTCCCCGACCTCTACCAAATCCACCGCATGACACCGGTGGGGGCACGTCTTCAGCTCTTCAGCCAGGTCTGGGTTCATTCAAACTTGGATCCTTGGGTGATAGAAATTTTGTCCCAAGGCTACAAACTGGAGTTCGAAGATGTGCCTCCACGCCGATTTTTCAAATCGGCCATACCAGCTTCTCTACCAGAGAGAGCAATAGTTTCGGCGGCTAAACAAAAGCTGTGTCAACAGCAAGTGATTATCCAGGTTCCCCAGTTGCAACAGGGAAAGGGGTTCTATTCAACCCCGTTTGTTGTCCCGAAGCCGGACGGCTCGATCAGACCGATTCTGAACCTAAAATCCCTAAATCTATATTTGAAGAGATTCAAATTCAAAATGGAATCTCTCCGGGCAGTGATCTCCTGCCTGGAAGGGGGGGATTTTATGGTGTCACTAGACATAAAGGATGCATACTTACATGTCCCCATATATCCTCCTCATCAGGCGTACCTGAGATTCGCTGTACAGGATTGTCATTACCAGTTTCAGACGTTGCCGTTTGCTTTCCACTGCCCCTAGGATTTTCACCAAGGTAATGGCAGAAATGATGGTGCTCCTGCGCAAGCAGGGTGTCAAAATTATCCCGTACTTGGACGATCTCCTGATAAAAGCGAGATCAAGAGAACAATTACTGAAGAGCGTGGCTCTCTCTCTGAGGGTGCTACAGCAACACGGAACGGCAGAGGGTTTTTCTCCTAGTGGAAAAAGCTCTGGAACTCCAGAACATGGTCGGGGTTCTGCTGAAATCGAAAAGAGTGTCGATTCATCAATGCACTCGAGTGTTGAGAAAGATGGTGGCGGCCTACGAGGCCATTCCGTTTGGCAGGTTCCATTCAAGAACTTTTCAGTGGGGCCTATTGAGCAAGTGGTCAGGGTCCCATCTCCAAATGCATCAGATGATAAGCCTGTCCCCCAGCGCCAGTATATCTCTCCTGTGGTGGCTCCAGAGTGCTCACCTTCTAGAGGGTCGCAGGTTTGGAATTCAAGATTGGGTTCTCGTGACCACGGATGCGAGCCTCCGAGGTTGGGGAGCAGTCACACAGGGAAAAAACTTTCAGGGAATATGGTCAAACCAGGAGGCTTGTCTGCACATAAACGTGCTGGAATTAAGGGCCATATACAACAGCCTGAGACAGGTGGAGCATCTCCTTCACAACCTACCCGTTCTGATCCAGTCAGACAATATCACAGCCGTGGCGCATGTAAACCGCCAGGGCGGAACAAGGAGCAGAGCAGCAATGGCGGAGGCCACCAGGATTCTTCGCTGGGCGGAAAATCATGTAAGCGCTCTGTCCGCGGTATTCATTCCGGGAGTGGACAACTGGGAAGCAGACTTCCTCAGCAGACACGATCTCCATCCAGGAGAGTGGGGACTTCATCAAGAGGTCTTTGCAGATGTAACAAGTTGTTGGGGACTCCCTCAAATAGACATGATGGCGTCACACCTCAACAAGAAGCTTCGGACATATTGTTCCAGGGCAAGGGACCCTCAGACAATAGCAGTGGATGCGCTAGTAACACCGTGGGTGTATCAAGCGTTCTATGTGTTCCCTCCGCTTCCGCTCATCTCAAAAATATTGAAAATCATAAGAAGAACAAAAGTTCAGACGATACTCATTGTCCCAGATTGGCCTCGAAGGGCCTGGTATCCAGATCTTCAGGAAATGATCGCATAAGATCCTTGGCCGCTTCCCCTCAGAGAGGACCTGTTACAACAGGGGCCGTGTGTGTTCCAAGACTTACCGAGATTAAGTTTGACGGCATGGTGGTTGAACACCAAATCCTAGCTAGGAAAGGTATTCCAGGGGAAGTCATCCCTACTCTACTTAAAGCTAGGAAGGAAGTAACGGCGAAACACTATCACCGTATCTGGATGAAGTATGTGTCTTGGTGTGAATCCAAGAATGCTCCTACGGAAGAATTCCAGCTGGGTCGTTTTCTCCATTTTCTACAGACCGGAGTGGATATAGGCCTAAACTTAGGTTCCATTAAGGTGCAGATTTCGGTCTTATCAATATTCTTTCAGAAGGAATTGGCCTCTATTCCAGAAGGACAGACTTTTGTGAAAGGAGTACTGCACATCCAACCTCCTTTTGTGGCACCGTGGGACCTGAACGTGGTGTTGCAGTTCCTTAAATCACATTGGTTTGAACCACTTCAAACTGTTGAGTTAAAATTTCTCACGTGGAAAGTGGTCATGTTATTGGCCTTGGCATCTGCAAGGCGGGTGTCAGAATTGGCGGCCTTGTCCCACAAGAGTCCCTATCTGATTTTCCATGTGGATAGAGCAGAATTGAGAACTCGTCCACAATTTCTACCTAAGGTGGTTTCGACGTTTAACATGAACCAACCTATTGTAGTGCCGGTGGCTACAGATGTCTTGGAGGAATCCAAGTCCCTTGATGTAGTCAGGGCTTTAAAAATCTATGTAGCTAGAACGGCTCGTGTTAGGAAAACAAAGGCTCTGTTTGTCCTATATGCGGCCAACAAGGTTGGCGCTCCTGCTTCCAAGCAGACTATTGCACGATTCAGCAGGCTCATTCTACGGCAGGATTGCCGTTACCAAAATCGGTGAAGGCCCATTCCACAAGGAAGGTGGGCTCTTCTTGGGCGGCTGCCCGAGGTGTCTCGGCTTTACAGCTTTGCCGAGCTGCTACTTGGTCGGGTTCAAACACTTTTGCAAAATTCTATAAGTTTGATACCCTGGCTGAGAAGGACCTCCTGTTTGCTCAATCGGTGCTGCAGAGTCATCCGCACTCTCCCGCCCGGTCTGGAGCTTTGGTATAATCCCCATGGTCCTTACGGAGTCCCCAGTATCCACTAGGATGTAAGAGAAAATAAGATTTTAAACCTACCAGTAAATCTTTTTCTCCTAGTCCGTAGAGGATGCTGGGCGCCCGTCCCAGTGCGGAATAAATCTGCAGTACTTGTACATAGTTACTGATGTAGTTACACGAGAGTTGTGTACGGTTGAGATCAGACTGTTGCTGATTTCTGTTGTTCATGCTGGTAACTGGTTTAGTTATATACCATGTTATACGGTGTGTTTGTGGTGTGAGCTGGTATGTCTCTCACCCTTACATAACAAAATCCTTTTCCTCGAAATGTCCATCTCCTCTGGGCACAGTTTTATAACAGGTCTGGAGGAGGGGCATAGAGGGAGGAGCCAGCTCATGCCCATTAAAAGGTCTTAGAGTGCCCATGTCTCCTGCGGAGCCCGTCTATACCCCATGGTCCTTACGGAGTCCCCAGCATCCTCTACGGACTAGGAGAAAAAGATTTACCGTTAGGTTTAAAATCTTATTGTTATCCTGTGGATAACCTGTGGACCCAGCCGGAGAAATATACGTTATGGTAAGAACTTACCATTGATAACGCTATTTCTCCTACGTCCACAGGTTTCCACAGGGATCTCACCCTGACGCACTCGATTTGAGAAACTTTATACTGACAAACCTCTTCCCTCTTGCATGGAAGGGTGTGCATGTGTGTTCTTCTCGCCTGAATAGGGTTCTACATAAAGCTCCTGCCTAAATGCTTTGGAATACAACTGATTTGACTGAGCCAGTGGACGGGGATATATGGACGGGCCCGTTGCATCCTGAGAGCCCTGAAAGCTTGTGATCATTTGGTGCCAATCCGCTGTCGCTCCATCATATCCCATTGTTATCCTGTGGAAGTGCAGAATAATAAATGTGCAAGTGCGCAACCAACAGCAGCAGGTAAGAGGAAGGTCAGTTCCTCAAAAAAACCAAAACAGTATAAAGAAGAATGTATACCAGCGCTGGCTGAACAAATTAATAAAAAGATGGTTTGCTTTATGTAAAAGAGATAACAATTTATTAACAAATCTTATATAAAGACAATTTAAAAAAAAATGAATTCCTGTTGTCACTAGGTGGCAATGAAAATGTCTTATCTGGATAAGTTGATTAAATGAATTTAGCACTCTCCTGTGTTAGCAATGTCCATTCCTAAAGGCTAGGATAACCTCCCCGTGTGCATTCACCGTAAGGTAAATAATTACCAGATCCACAGAATGATAGGCATCAGCATTAGGATAAATCCATTTTATAGCTGTAGAGGTGGATCAGACCGTTTTGAAGAATATGTCCAGTGATGGGAGAGAGGTCCAAATTGTGCCGCAGGATGACAGGAACCTTGCAATTCGGTTTGGAGAGTCAGATTCAGATAAATGGAATAAGCTCAACGCGTTTCACTGGTATAATCCAGCTTCCTCAGGAGCATAAATCCCATGAGTATTGGGTGCTCTATTTATACCCATCCTAATGATTTGATAAGCACCACCTGTTTTGGGCCATTAAAATACATAAAAGCAAACCATCCAAAACAACATAAAAATCTAACAATTAAGATCACAATCATGATATACATTTATACAATATATTTCATTTAAAAACGAGTGTTATTACCTTATTTGTAAGGAATAAAGCATAAGATAGTGCCGATCATGTGATGTGCCTCATCACATGATCGACAAAAGTGGCAGTCTCATTGGTCCTGAAGCGTCTCTATAGTCATGTGATCTTTATCACATGACCGGGTTTCAATATCCCCTTCGTCTGAGGTACACTCATTCTCTTAGAGTGACCTCGGAAATTAGTCTATCCAATAGGTCTGCCTGCATCACCTGACGGAGCGCGTGCTCACGTGACGCACGTCATCACTCCGCCGGTCACGTGGGCGTGTCGTCCATATCACAAAAGGTTTCCCTTCAAACCAAGGACCCGGAACACATTATAGAAGCCCAAATAGGAGTGTTAAAACCACCTCGGACCTTCCCCATCACAGTTTATCCAATCGTTACGATGGAAACCCGTTTACAGAAGCTAATTTGTCACATATTAGTTCAATTCCTGCATCTTGATATATTACTCTGTTGTTAGAAATATAACAACAGAAAAAGCATTACATGAATGAACTAGAAAAACCTAATCATATATCTGACTTTCATTCTAAAAATGTAATCACAAGTTTGAAAATCCTATGTTGACAATTATAAGACTCCATGTAATTTAATTATGGAAGAAGGGGAATTCCTGGTTTCTCTGGCTATTAAGGATGCATATCTTCACATCCCAATATGGCCGCCTCTTCAGGCTTACCTCAGGTTTGCACTGCAGGACAGTCACTACCAAGTCCAGGCCTTGCCTTTCGGTCTATCAATGGCACTGAGGGTGTTATCAGGGGTGATGGCAGAGATGTTGCTACAACTCCACAAGCAGGAAGTGAACATTGTTCCATACTTGGACGATCTCCTCATAATGGCTATATTCAGAGCACTTGATGGAAAAGATCAGCCTTCAAACACGACTACTCACGGATCATGGGTGGATTCTCAATCTGCAGAAATCCCTCCTAGGACCTACGCAGAGGCTTCAGTTCCTGGTAATGATATTGGACACGGTGTTTCAGAAGGTGTTCCTTCCTATGGACAAGGCAAAGATAATTCATACGATGGTACGTTCCATTTTGAAGCTGAACAAAATCTCAGTACATCTTTGCATAAGCTTACTGGGAAAGATGATGGCCTCCTGTGATGCAATTCGATACGGAAGATTCCATGCATGACCATTCCAGCTGGATCTGCTGGACAAATGGTCTGGGTCACCTCTGCACATACGCCAGATGATATGCCTTTCACCAAACGCCAGGATTTCCCTCTTATTGTGGTTGCTGATCTCCCTCCTGGAGGGTTGACACTTCAGAATTCAGGATTGGATTCTGTTGACAACGGATGCAAGCCTCCATGGTTGGGGTGCAGTGACCCTAGGGGCTCGGTTCCAATGAAGGTGGTCTGATCAAGAGGCTTCCCTTCCGATAAATGTTTTGGAACTCAGGGCGATTTACAATGCCCTTCTGCTGACCTCTTTTATATCCTTCAGTATCAGGCCATACAGGTATGGTTGGAAAACGCACCAACTGTGGCATACATAAACCAACAAGGAGGTCCAAACAGCAGAACTGCAATGAGGGAGGTGTCACAGATACTCCTCTGGGTGGAGCGGAATCCCAAGGCCATTTCCGCCATATTAATTCTGGGAGTAGACAATTGGGGAGCAGACTTCCTCAGTAGACACTATCTGCACCTGGGGGAATGGGGCCTCTACCTGCAAGTGTTTCAGCAGATATTTCATCGGTGTGGCTACCCGCAAATCAACTTGTTGGTTTCTCAGCTTACCAAGAAGCTTCTGCGTTACTGTTCTGGGACGAGGGATCCACATGCCGCAGCAGTGGACTCTCTGGCGACACCGTGGATTTACCGGTTGGTATACTTGTTCCCTCCAGTTCCTGCAATTCCAAGAGTTCTCAAAGGACTTAAGGGGACAGGGTTCAGGCAATTCTGATTGCCCCCACTGGCCCCGCAGGGCCTGGTATGTAGACATTCTAGCCTTATTACTCGTAGGCCCCTGGCTTCTGCCAATTGAGGATGATCGTCTTACACAAGGGCCGCTCGTCTATCTGTTATGCACACCAGTGCTTGCAGGAATGTACTGGTGTTTGAACTGTTATGCACACCAAATGGACTCACAGACAGACTGGGGAATATGACATAACGTACACAGAAGGTGATAGGGTAACAAAATACACACAAAGTGAACAGAGAAGACCAGAGGCTAAGGAACTGGGTATCTCCCTTGTATAAGAAATGCTCAGATGGGAAAAGCAAGATGTTGTGTTTTAATACATAGAGAACCCGAAATGCTGTTGCTAAGGGCAACAGCAAAACCCTAAAGGGTTACCAACGGGTGTGGCAGTAAACTCCTTGGTCAGAGATGGAATGATAGACACAAGGAGAGTCTCCACAATCCTAATTCTCACTTGCAGTGCACAGGTTCAGCTTACTGACACTAAACTGACCCCTGACACCTAGCACAGTGAGACAGGATTAGACAGGCAAGTCTTAGAATACAGCCGCAAACTTGCTAAGTTCACAGAGTAGTAACAGAACCCCTGCAAGCTAAACGACTGACTCCAGTCTTACTGCTAGGTCTGGATGGGCAGAGTGTAATACCAAATCCCCAGGCCTATTTGCAGTAAGCAACAAACAAATACAAAGCTACACAGTACTGGCTAACTTTCAGAAACTGACTAACCAACAAAGATTCAGCAGCATCTGTTTAACCTGGAAAGAGGCCTTATAAAGCAGGTGCTGTCCACGCCCCACTCAGACCTCACAGACTGTGAGCACAAAAACCAGCACCGTATCCCCTGCCGTGCACAGAGCCTATAACCACTGCACAGCAAAAGACCCGAACCGGAGTATCAGCTGCGCTCAGGTTACTCCGCTAGCACTTGTCTCCCGGTTGCCATGACGACGTGGCAGCACAGGGCAGGAGACCCTAACAGTACCCCCCCTCTGACGAGGGGTCAAAGAACCCCTACCACCGGGTTTATCGGGGAACTGCGAGAAGAAAGAGCGTATCAGTCTGGGGGCATGAAGATCACAACTGCGCACCCACGACCGCTCCTCCGGGCCATACCCCTTCCAGTGCACCAAAAATGACAGCCGACCCCGAACCATCTTGGCGTCAAGAATCCTTTCAACAACAAACTCCCTCTGGCCACGTATCAGAAGAGGGGAAGGTCTTCCACTGGAAGAAGGATTACTAATCGCCCGTTTTAAAAGGGAACAATGAAATGTTTTATTGATACCCAAAGAACGGGGCAGATCTAACTGAAATGCCACCGGATTGATAACCCTGGTGATCTTATAAGGGCCGATGAACCGGGGGCCTAACTTATGAGATGGCTGTCTCAACTTCAAATTCTTGGTAGACAACCAGACGAAGTCTCCTAACTTGAAGCTGCAGGGTCTTTTCCGCTTATCAAAAACCCTTTTGGTCACTAATGACACAGACACAAGGGCTTTCTTCACTTTCCGCCAAATACCTCTAAGGACCGAAACCACAGAGGAACCACCAGGTGTGGAGTCCAGGGGGTCAAAAGAATTGGCCTTAGGATGATGCCCATACACACAAAGGAAGGGAGAGATCCCTGTAGCAGAGTGAGCCGCGTTGTTATAGGCAAACTCCGCCATGGACAGATGAGCAACCCAGTCAGTCTGACACTTGGAGACATAACACCTGAGGAACTGCTCCAAGGACTGGTTCACCCTATTCAGTCTGCCCATTAGACTGCAGATGGTAGCCTGACGACAAGCTGACAGAAATCTGGAGATCGGAACAAAATGCCCTCCAGAATTTGGCCACAAACTGGGATCCGCGGTCAGAGACCACATCAAGTGGCAACCCGTGGAGGCGCACAACATGCAGCATAAATAATTCAGACCGGCGTCTGGCCGATGGCAGCCCAACCAGTGGAACGAAGTGCGCCATCTTCGAAAACCTGTCAACGACAACCCAGATGGCTGTCATCCCCGAGGATTTGGGCAAGTCCACCACAAAATCCATTGAAATGTGGGTCCATGGCTTAGATGGGATAGAGAGTGGATGTAATGGGCCAACAGGAACCCCTCTAGGAGTCTTATTTCGGGCACAGATGTCACATGCCCGAACCCACTGATCCACATCCTTAGCCACCGAGGGCCACCACACCGCCCTAGATAGCAACTCCCGAGTTCTGGCAATACCCGGGTGACCTGCCGACTTCTTGGCATGGAATTCCAGGAACACTCGCTGTCTTAACCTAGGAGGCACAAACAAAAGACCTACCGGAAGGTCTGGAGGAGCCTGCTCCTGTGCTCTAAGGACTAATGATAAGAGGTCCTGGGTAATGCCCACTTTAATACATGATGGGGAAACAATGGGCAACGGCTCCTCGGTGGTCTCCTGGATTAGAGCAAAACTCCGCGAGAGCGCATCAGCCTTGATGTTTTTGACCCAGGGCGATATGTTATCAAAAAATTAAAGCGAGCAAAAAACAAAGCCCATCGTGCCTGCCTGGCATTGAGACGCTTTGCTGACTCTAAATATGCCAGATTCTTATGGTCAGTGAGAATTGAGACCACAAACTTAGCCCCCTCAAGCCAGTGTCTCCACTCCTCGAGTGCATCCTTAATAGCCAACAATTCCCGTTTATCCACGTCATAATTCATCTCGGCAGACGAAAATTTACGGGAATAGTAAGCACAGGGATGAAGGCGATTATCAGACACTCCCATCTGAGAAAGCACTGCCCCAATACCCATCTCAGAGGCATCCACCTCCACCACAAAAGGACGCTCTGGATCTGGGTGTCGCAGCACCGTGGCCGATACAAATGCCCTTTTGAGACGGGCAAAAGCCGCTTTAGCCTCACAAGACCAGTGAGCAACATCCGCCCTGTCGAAGTCAGAAAAATGTCTCTATGCACGTTGCCATATTTGCACCGCACACTGGTCCGTGCTGCGCATGCGTGCGCTCTCCCGTGGAGGCGCATACCCGCAATAGCGTGCACTCGCAGGCGCGGTATGCGTATTTACGGTAGAGTTTACGTAGTCGTAGCGTGCGACCCATTCGTTACAACTGTTCACAATTAATGTAGTTTATAGATCATGGTCCCTTTGATAGATTCTGAAAGTTTGGTTAAAATAGAATGTCCCTGAGCTGAGGAATCCCTCTTTGCATCGTACGAAGGGTCTAACAGGAATCATACAGCAGTGTTTGGTACCCATCGGAAGAGTATTTAATTAGCAATATTCCGGTGTTGGTTTGGAGCGTATTAATCGCTTGTGCGAATAGTTATGGACATAAGAAGTTATGTCCATTTATTTATTATTATTTGTTCTTACTTAGTCATGCATCTGAACAGTTGGAGACAGGCATCAGTGGGTCTCAAATGTCTCTTTGACCTCAGAGATCCCCCAAACAATAGTTTGCATGTTAAGAGGGCCTCATATCTACACATGCATAAGGTAAACACAGGAATAGTAATTGAAGATCAATTGTACTCCAAATCAGTATCTTTCCCGCAGACGGAGTACAATAGCCTTTAATTACACTGAGCTTTTGAGACTCAATAAGGAGGGCCAACACCTGTGTTTACAAATGGGGCTGGATTTGTATACAGGAGAATGAGGGCTGAGATGTCATTGTCTCAACTGAAAGTGGACATCATGAATATAGAACAGAACCCAGACAGGATTCTGTTTTGTATTCGCCAAACAATCGCTCTCCAGAAGACAGGAATGTGTTAGTCATCACCCATTGTTTTGCATAACCAGGGCCACTGATATGAATCAACTTATGACCTTTTGTTATGATGCAGGGCCGAATTCATTCGGCCAATGGACAATGGGATTGTAGGGACTATGAGATTGCATTGTGTGTGGGGCATAAATAGGCAGGCCGACCATATCCAACTTCACTCACTCTCATCAACGGTTATCTGCTGATAGCCGGGAGCTGGATATCGAGGCGCATGCGATCGTTACCCTTTGTGCGTAAGTTTCTCTCCGTAATCATTGTCTTTCTGTGAGCCAATTTCTCTCCATCTCTCTCTCTCTTTCTCTCTCTCTCTCTCTCTCCTCTTTTCTCTTATATCTCTCATAGTATTATAGTATTGTATTGTATTGCATTTAGGTCAGTGTAGTATTGTCTTTTTGTATTTATTGTTTAGTTCTGTGGTTAGGAAGTCTCTGTTATATTGTAGTGTATCATTTGTACTGTTATCCCCTTTTACAAGTATATTAGATATAATACAGTTAATAGGCTTTGGAACCTAAACCAGTATCTGTGTATTTTCTATAGTGTTAAGTGTTCACTTGAGCGTCGGTGACGCTCAAGCAGCTTTGTAGTTAGTCAGGTTACACAAGGTTGCACTTACACCCTGTACTCACATTAAGGTATTCAGTGTATTTCATTGGTATAAGGTTTTAACATAAAGGTATAGTGTTGTGAGCGTCTGCATCGCTGGTGACCTCCTCGTGGTCTCGAGCGTAAGCTACGCCATAGCGAATCATTACCCTAGACATAACCAATAACGTGTCCTGTGATCGCTGGGCCGCGAGCGAACGTGACGCTTGAGCGTCTCGCCTACGGCCGAGCGATCGTTACGCCAACAGCGTACCATTACGGTACTTCTTAAGTAAACAGCGTACAGTGTTCTTAGCTTCATAAAGGGTTGTTTATACGACAAAGGAATTTAGCATTGTCAATTGGGAACTCGTCCTATACTTCTCACATCTGCACTAGGTAGATCAGCAGACATTATCCCCCAGCAAAGGGTGGGAGATTGTCTCATAGTGCTGGCGGGATAAGCGTCTGCTTCGCTTAGATAAAGAGTGCTGAAGGAACCCGGTAACCGGAAGTAAGAACAAAACGCTTGTGTCTTTTTAAAACTGTTTATTTTTCTTTTGTCTTGCGTACGCACGCATATATCTGCATTTCTGTTTCATTTTCGTATATCACTATTCCTGTTTGCCAATTTTATAGTTGATAGAAAGTGCTAAAAAGAGATTTGCTGTTATTTCATAGTAGAGGTAATAGTTAAAGTATAGAACAAACACACGGTTTGTCTGAGATACAAGGCAGTCAGTGTGGATTGCGGTAGATGATCAGGGATCATTTACATTGATAAAAGTATATATTGTGTTACGGTGGATCCTTTGCATTGCGTACACGTGTCGCTAACAAAGACTAGCGTACGCAATCCAAAAGACAGACGCACGCAGCGTACATTACGCAACGTAGCATCCGGTTACGCCCACGTAGCTCAAGTTGTGATAAAGTGAAGTAACGCAAAGGCGATAAGTAACGCACAGCGGTAGATAACGCGACGCGGAAAATAACGCAAGTCTATTTTTGGAGAATCTGAAATTTAGTTTAACAGATCCTGCTCCTAATTGGTAACACTGTTGGGCTAAAGACAAATTTCTGCGCAGAAATAGATATAGAAACAAAAGTGTACATGTGTTGAGTGAGTGTGTTTTGTATACAAATGTTTATATAACTGTAAGGTGGAACCAAAAGGAAAGCCGGGTACTCGTCAAGGGACATACGTGTAAGTGACATATACGGTGGCTAGGGAGGCATCCCTGGTTAAATAATATTTGAGCATTAGAGTATAGCGGACCATAAGGTAACAGACCAGGAGGTCATAAGGTAACAGACCAGGAGGTCATAAGGTAACAGGTAAAATAGACAAAGAGGTCCGCTATAAAAGTCCAGTGGCACAACGCCTGGGGTGTTGGTGCAGAACCCATATAGGCCATAAGCTCTTGCTGAAGGAATCGCGGCCGGAAACATCGATTCCATTGATCTCTCAGTACATAACAAGTAGTGCTTGTGTACTGAACGATTGGACCACACGTAATTGTGTGCAGTAGTTAGTAATCTGACCTAATACCATTAGAGTAAAGTGGTCACAAACGCTATTTGTACATTCTGACGTGATTTGTGTAATTTTTTATTTTTGGAAGGGAAGTTCGCTGGTCACTCAGGAACTATCCAACAACCGATACTTGCTGGGGAACGCGCCCCAGTAAATAAAGGTTCACAGGGGCCCTGGGTTGGGTACCGCAGCTCTGGATACAGTGATTGCAGCACAGGCCAACGTGGGCGAGAAGTAAGTGGGGTACTTGGTAAACCGCCACCGCCGGCCTGCCCAGGACTTCTTGGTTTGTTTGTAAGGGTTCGCTGAAAGCCTTGATATTCAAGGAGGAATAAGCAACGCCTGCAGATTATGGGGGCCAGTTGTTCAGGTAGGGGGCGATCAACCTCGGTTCGGGTTGATTCAGAGAACCGATCAATTGGGTCGGCAAGGTACATCATGTGTGAAAAATACGGAAGTCACACAGAAATTTTATGTGATGAATGGGAGAGAATGACTGTACAAGACAGGGACAAATTCCCAAGAATAGGTAGCTTCAGTCCAGTAGTGTTACAAAATTTAAGGAGGAGGATAAGTCTCATTGAACCAACGAAGAGACAAAATAAACATTATGAATATTTACAGTTATGGCAACAGGAAAGTGAATTACAAAAAGAGTCTATTGACTTTTCTGACTCTTATCTTGAGAGGAGAGACAGTGGCATCAGGAGAGGGGTTGATTGCGGAGAGAAAGACACAAGGGTGAACAATAAAAACGCTCTTAGCAACTGTAATATAGATTATAAGAATAAGTGTAATAAATGTAACAATGATTATTGTAATACTGTTGAATGTACAACTATTAACCTGTGCAAGCTGCACCCCATGTCAAACCTCCCTCAGGAATACAAACAAGAAAGTGAGCCCAGAACGATGTCAGCACCTCTTCCAGCAACCATCACAAAAGCCATCCAGGTGGACGCGACCAAATTGGTAAAGGCAATAATCGAACCCCCTAACGGAGGGTCAGGTGAGGTCGTGTCCACAGGTACGTACAATGTTTCATATCACGCACAAACAGATGTACCCCATATTGTAAGACCAACACAAGATGATGTAACTGAGCTCGATCTGGCCAGGGTGATCTCAGTCCCCAATGGGAAGACTGACGATCAGGGAATCATTCCCGTCAAGGACAGTGCAATGCGCTGTCTCTTGTCCCGGACCGAATTGAGATCAATTATGTCTGAATTTCCTGATCCGAGGAAAAATCTAGCCAAATGTCAAAGGTTTATTAAAGAACTAGGAAACGCCACAGAACCCACCAACAAAGAGTGGCGGACAGTGCTGAGGGCATGTTTGCCCTCCAGTGTTGACCCTGAAAAATTCATTGCTGATTGTAAATTAAACACGGAGGTACCCTGTATGGAGGAACACAATCAGGAATGTATTAGGCAGATTAACCGACAGTTAGGAATATATTTCCCAACCACTGTCAAGTGGAATGAAATTTTCTCCATAAGGCAAAACGAAAAGGAAAATGTTTCTAATTATTTCAATCGAGCACTGCAAATAATGGCTAGAAACACTGGGATCGCAGACATCAAGACAAATGCACAACATGAAGGAATAGCGGTTAAGGTATTAATGAATGGTTTAAAGGATGAATTAAAAACAAGGGTACAGACCACCAACCCAAACTGGAGAGAGATCTCGGTGGCCGCACTAAGAGAGGCCGTCATTAATCATGACCAGAATATCACCAGGTACAGAGAGTCACTAAGAGATAAGTTAATGGCAGCAAATATACAGGCCCAAACCACAAGACCACCCCAACAAAAGCCACACACCCCTGCGAGAAATCCAGATATGGAAATCTGTTACAATTGTCATAAAAAGGGACACATTGCAAGAGATTGTAGATCAAGAGAAAGACAACACCATAATCATAAAATCCAAGGAATCAGGGAAGTACAGGGGAAACGATTGATGATGATGAGCATCCGAGCGTTTGAGGAGGCATCAAATCAACCAAAACCTCAGGTCATTGACACGTGGAGGAAGCCCAGGATTTGTTATCATTGTAGAAGAGAAGGGCATTATGCTAGCAACTGTAACAGCCCACATAAAGTTAGACCCCCTAGACCAAGAAATGAGCAAAATTACAATACACACCATTATAATCAAGGATCACATAGGCAGGAAAGGTGATTATTAGGAATGGAGGCAAGCCTGAGGTAACGGTTAATGAAGTGGGAGGTCATTCACTGAAGACACAGGAATGACCAGGTGAAAAGTTGTAAATGTATTTGTGAGAAATGTTTTTGTTTTTTTTCTTTCTCTCTCTCTATCCCCATCTCTGACGAGTATTGGTAAGAATTCACACATTGCATATCCACTTGGTCCTTGCAGAAGTCTACCAAACCCCAGCATGACCTCCGCCACAATGTATTTCTGGCCAGATACAGACAGTGGAGTAATGCAGGTGCTGGTGGGAAGGGACTGCTCAGGGAGACCATTAGACACATAGATATGACAGCCTAATAAGTCTGACAATGTTTTTCTAATGCTAACAATGTTTTCTTACAATGTTTAAAAATGCTTTGTTTCTCTTTTCTTATTGATGGTTATTGTCGAGTTATGTAATGTATATATGCACATGAATTGTTCTCTATCTCTTTTGTTTTTTTATTTTCTCTCTCTTCTCACTCATGTTTCCATGGTTTAAAGATGCTATGTCACCCCTCAGTTGGACCAATGGTAATGCCAGATTTTTGCTCCTTACAGAAAGATCGTCGGTTAGGAAGGAATATTGCATCACCAGAATGATCGTTTTTGAAGACTGAGAGACAACACCTTTGAGAGGACAGCAGAACAAGAAGAACAACAAGACGAGAGAACTTATTATCGTAACGAGTTCTCTCCCCCTCAAACTGATTTTCTTATACCCCATTTACAAATTTCTTCTTTTCTCCTCCTGTAAGATGGACTTGCCCCAAGAGACTGTGATATGGATTTTTCCCGTTAACCATGATGTTGACCAGAGCAGTCTGTTTCGGTGAGAGTACCAGTGAGGTCGAGAAAGGATCCAGAAAGGTCCTGATGACTGAGACGGAGGTGTAAATTTCCAATAGCAACCCAATCACCAAGCAAAGGCGAGTACCGGGCACGATCTAACAACCATGTTATTTGTAAACAACTGTGAAGGAATGTTAGTTCAAAAAGAAAGTTGTATCTGTAGGCTCTGTAACAAAGAAATGCCAATCCAGTTTTAATATCCATATGGACCGGCATCCATTGAGTGACTATCACTCCTTAGTGGGTAGTGTGTTAAATAAAACAGATTGTTGGGTATGCTCTCAAGTACCTCAGGGTCATAGTAAATCAGGGCTAGTACCATTTCCTTTAACGGTAGGGGAGGTACTTGAGCTAAAGGGTGGGAGACCGGTGGATAGGAGGTTTAATATCTCCAGCCCTCCTAGTTTGAAGCTCCACCAATACCATGTGGATAGGTCCCTATTATGTTTTAATATCTCCAATCCCCGTAAGCCGGGAAATTGGGAAGTGTCATGGAGCAACCTTACCATGACCTTTTCACACAGAGCAGATAGAATGCCTACAGATACAGAGCTCGTACGCCACATAGCCAGTAGAGGAAAATCTTTCCGGTATCGATATACCTTAGGAAATAGGATTACTAGAGTTGGAGAGGTATCACCAGGATACTGTGCACATATCGTACAAACTGATACGTGCATTAAGCAGATGGAAGAGTTAGGGTCAGGAGATTTCACCTGGAAGGTTTGTAACATGGTCATGTCCTTCTCCGTCCCTTATGTTCTCCCCGATGATGCATATTTCATATGCGGGAGAAAGGCGTACAAGTGGCTTGCCCCAAACTCTGAAGGATTGTGTTATATTGGAAAAGTATTGCCTGAAGTGATGACTGTTACACATGACAAAATGAAGGACCTACACCGTGATGCCCAAGCTCCTTATACTCACACTCATTACGAGCACCGAGTTAAAAGACAACTGTCAGAAAGGTTAGAGCATCCGGCCTCTGATCTTATCCATGAATCCACCGGGATTCAGGTTCTGGTAGCGTTAGATTTCACTCGTACCGCTCGAGGAGTGATGAATTATAGATACATTTCCGCACTCGCCAATTTGTTAGATAATATCACTGAAATGTATGATGACACGTTTAGATACACTGGAAGAGAACTTCAAGCTTATAAAACAGAACTAGTTCAGCATAGGATGGTTCTTAATTATCTTACAGCAGTAACAGGCGGATATTGTGTTACATTGGCAACACAGTACGGCATAAAGTGTTGCACGTATATCACAAATAGCACAGAGGATCCGGTAGAGGTCATAGACCAAAAGATGGATGATATTCTCCAATTGAAGTGGGAATTTCGTCGAAAACACAATCTCACCCTTGCTGCTGTAGGTAATGAGCTGACTGGTTGGGTGTCATGGTTGAACCCGCGAAATTGGTTCTCCGGTTTAGGAGACTGGGCTCAAGGAGTCATAATGGATGTTGGAAAGTTTCTCCTATGTATTTTGGGTGTTGTTATATTTATTGGATTGATATTTAGATGCGGGCAGGCTTTAATGAGGTGCAAACAAAGTACAAAAGTGATGAGCTTGAGGAGTGAGGAAACCGTAATTAACCTGGATTTGATTTATGACCCAATGATAGAAACCAGAATGTGATGAAAATGCGATTATACGGTCCGTTTCTTTCACCTGTTTTTCTGCTTTTCTCCAAGATACAAAGACCCCTTGGACAAGAAAGTTGACGAGACGGTATACAGACAAGACAACAGACAAGACCAAAGATGAAGTTTTTGACCACTTGAGAAATGGACACTTGATGAACTTTGCCATGGATCCCCAGTTTCCCTAGTACTTTTAAACTCACGCTAGCCCAACATTTTTTTGTAAATCTGATGGCTCAGACAAAGCTATTTGCTCATGCCTAAGGAGCAATACAGCGCAAAGAAGACGACTCTCAACAGATACCGAACACAACCTCAACGACAGATGTACATTTCCCTGACATAGAATATCATTGCATTCTCCATAAGTGTTCTTTATCTTCATCTCTACAACCCTCAGGTAATGACACACATAGTCGATAGGGAATACAGGCACAGATATCAGCAACCACATACCTCCCCCATTCATGTATCATCAACTAAAATGTGCATCCCCATTTTGTTACAACCATAGCCGAAATGAGCTCGGTAGAGTTTGACAGCCCATCCACAGACCCTTAGTACGGGATAAGAAGGAATTCAAATGTATACTTCGCAATACCTCGAAGCTTGATTTACCACACGTACGGCACGATGATACATGACCCTCCAAACATGGACTCATACACACATGCTTCTACTTTCTCACTAGGTCATACCCTTTTCACACCTACTCCTCTCTTCTTCCTTACCCCACCATGGAAATCAATTAACCCCTGACTTACATTTTTCTCCTTAAATGTTTTGTGGCAGTTATTATTGACTGCCAAAGGATGGACTGTCGAAGTCAGAAAAATGTCTCTATGCACGTTGCCATATTTGCACCGCACACTGGTCCGTGCTGCGCATGCGTGCGCTCTCCCGTGGAGGCGCATACCCGCAATAGCGTGCACTCGCAGGCGCGGTATGCGTATTTACGGTAGAGTTTACGTAGTCGTAGCGTGCGACCCATTCGTTACAACTGTTCACAATTAATGTAGTTTATAGATCATGGTCCCTTTGATAGATTCTGAAAGTTTGGTTAAAATAGAATGTCCCTGAGCTGAGGAATCCCTCTTTGCATCGTACGAAGGGTCTAACAGGAATCATACAGCAGTGTTTGGTACCCATCGGAAGAGTATTTAATTAGCAATATTCCGGTGTTGGTTTGGAGCGTATTAATCGCTCGTGCGAATAGTTATGGACATAAGAAGTTATGTCCATTTATTTATTATTATTTGTTCTTACTTAGTCATGCATCTGAACAGTTGGAGACAGGCATCAGTGGGTCTCAAATGTCTCTTTGACCTCAGAGATCCCCCAAACAATAGTTTGCATGTTAAGAGGGCCTCATATCTACACATGCATAAGGTAAACACAGGAATAGTAATTGAAGATCAATTGTACTCCAAATCAGTATCTTTCCCGCAGACGGAGTACAATAGCCTTTAATTACACTGAGCTTTTGAGACTCAATAAGGAGGGCCAACACCTGTGTTTACAAATGGGGCTGGATTTGTATACAGGAGAATGAGGGCTGAGATGTCATTGTCTCAACTGAAAGTGGACATCATGAATATAGAACAGAACCCAGACAGGATTCTGTTTTGTATTCGCCAAACAATCGCTCTCCAGAAGACAGGAATGTGTTAGTCATCACCCATTGTTTTGCATAACCAGGGCCACTGATATGAATCAACTTATGACCTTTTGTTATGATGCAGGGCCGAATTCATTCGGCCAATGGACAATGGGATTGTAGGGACTATGAGATTGCATTGTGTGTGGGGCATAAATAGGCAGGCCGACCATATCCAACTTCACTCACTCTCATCAACGGTTATCTGCTGATAGCCGGGAGCTGGATATCGAGGCGCATGCGATCGTTACCCTTTGTGCGTAAGTTTCTCTCCGTAATCATTGTCTTTCTGTGAGCCAATTTCTCTCCATCTCTCTCTCTCTTTCTCTCTCTCTCTCTCTCTCCTCTTTTCTCTTATATCTCTCATAGTATTATAGTATTGTATTGTATTGCATTTAGGTCAGTGTAGTATTGTCTTTTTGTATTTATTGTTTAGTTCTGTGGTTAGGAAGTCTCTGTTATATTGTAGTGTATCATTTGTACTGTTATCCCCTTTTACAAGTATATTAGATATAATACAGTTAATAGGCTTTGGAACCTAAACCAGTATCTGTGTATTTTCTATAGTGTTAAGTGTTCACTTGAGCGTCGGTGACGCTCAAGCAGCTTTGTAGTTAGTCAGGTTACACAAGGTTGCACTTACACCCTGTACTCACATTAAGGTATTCAGTGTATTTCATTGGTATAAGGTTTTAACATAAAGGTATAGTGTTGTGAGCGTCTGCATCGCTGGTGACCTCCTCGTGGTCTCGAGCGTAAGCTACGCCATAGCGAATCATTACCCTAGACATAACCAATAACGTGTCCTGTGATCGCTGGGCCGCGAGCGAACGTGACGCTTGAGCGTCTCGCCTACGGCCGAGCGATCGTTACGCCAACAGCGTACCATTACGGTACTTCTTAAGTAAACAGCGTACAGTGTTCTTAGCTTCATAAAGGGTTGTTTATACGACAAAGGAATTTAGCATTGTCAGCCCCTTTCTTAGTGAGTGCCACCAAGGGCGCCACTATAGATGAAAATCCAGCGATAAATCGTCTATAAAAATTTGCAAAGCCCAGGAAACGCTGAAGCGCCTTCAAACTAGTGGGCTGCACCCAATCCAGGACTGCCTGTACCTTGGAACCCTCCATTTGGAAACCTTCTGGGGAGATAATATATCCTAGAAATGCGATTTGCTGAACTTCAAATTCGCACTTCTCCAGCTTCGCCCCAAGCCGGTGGTCTCTGAGTTTCTGGAGGACTAAGCGTACATGCTTCCGATGTTCCTCCAGGGAATGGGAGAAGATTAGGATGTCATCTAAGTATACAACTAAGAATCTATCCAAATATTCCCTGAGCACATCATTCATGAAATCCTGGAAGACTGCCGGGGCATTACAGAGCCAAAAAGGCATCACCAAATATTCATAATGCCCTGAGTGGGTATTAAAGGCAGTCTTTCATTCATCCCCCTTTCTTATTCGGATTAGATTGTACGCACCGCGTAGGTCAATCTTAGAAAAAATGGTGGCAGTACGAAGCTGGTCAAACAAGACCGAAATGAGAGGCAGTGGGTATGAGTTTTTAATCGTGATACGGTTCAATTCCCTGAAGTCGATGCAGGGTCGCAACGAACCGTCCTTTTTACCCACGAAGAAGAACCCCGACCCAACTGGAGACTGTGAAGGTCTGATAAATCCCTTAGCCAAGTTCTCCTGAATGTACTCTGCCATAGCCTGAGTCTCAGGACGTGACAGGGAGTACAACCTGCTCTTGGGAAGCTTAGCATTTGGCAACAAATCAATGGCACAGTCATAGGGGCGATGGGGAGGTAGTACCTCTGCAACTTTTTGGGAGAACACGTCCGCAAAATCTGCATAACACCCTGGCAATCCTGGCAAACTAAGCTGCGAGAGCCTGACTGGAAGGCTCAAGCAACTCCTGAAACAATCAGTACCCCAACTAAGAATCTCCCCAGAGACCCAGTCAAATTGAGGATTGTGGTCCCTTAACCAGGGTAACCCCAACACCAATGGGGCAAAAGTACAGACAGTCACATAAAAGGACAATTTTTCAGAGTGTGTGGCTCCAATAAACAAAGAAATCTGGCTAGTGCAAGAGGTAATTTTACCCGTTTAACCCACAAATCTCAATTTCCGATGCCAAGGGTACTAAGGGAACAGAGTGTTTCAGGGCGAATTGGCGGTCCATAAAAACCCAGTCGGCCCCACTGTCCACAAAGGCCTCAGTCTTGACAGTTTGACCGAGGATCTTCAAGGTCACCGGAATGATAAAAGTCTTCTTGGGAAATTCTGACTTCTGGCCTGACAGGATATTTCCCATCACCCTCAGGCCCTGAAGTTTTCCGGCTTTTCTGGGCATGATACTACCACATGACGTTTATTCCCACAGTACAAACACAACCCCTGCTGTCTCCTCTGCGTCTTCTCACGCGAGGAGAGGCGGGTAGCCCCAATCTGCATAGGCTCCTCGGAAAATTCCTCAGAGTCTGAGGTTCCCTTGGGAAGGAAGGAAATCTCAGTCTCCCTTTCAAGCCTACGCTCTCTCAGCCGTCTATCCACCCGGATGGATAACTGCATGAGCTGATCCAAGCTATCAGGCAAGGGATATTGTACCAGTTGGTCCTTTATCTGGTTAGAAAGACCTCTTCGGTACTGGTGTCTCAGGGCTGGGTCATTCCACTGGGTATCATGGGCCAACCTCCGAAACTCCGTACAGTAAACCTCAACTGGCCTTCGCCCTTGCTTAAGGATCGAAATCTGAGCCTCGGCTGAGGCCGTCTTGTCAGGGTCATCATACAACATGCCCAGTGCCGTAAAAAAAACATCAACACTTTTAAGCGACGGACAGTCAGGCTGCAACCCATATGCCCAGACCTGTGGGTCTCCTTGTAGCAAGGAAATCACTATGCCCACCCGCTGAATCTCTGACTGAGGCCTAAGCCGGAAGTATAGCTTGCAGCTCTCCTTGAAACAAAAGAACTGCGAGCGATCTCCAGAAAAATGATTCGGGAGATTTACTTTTGGCTCCTTAACCCCTGCAGGTGCTGCTGCTGCGGGAGCTCCGCCAGCAGCCTGGGAGGTGTGCATTTTAATGGACAGATCATTAAATTGTCAAGTCAGGACCTGCACCTGATCGACCACCTATTGCAACGTATTTTGAGGGGTATGCTCCATATTCCCACAAAATTTCAACAGGAGTATTAGGCTGCTGAATATGTTATGCACACCAGTGCCTGCAGGAATGTACTGGTGTTTGAACTGTTATGCACACCAAATGGACTCACAGACAGACTGGGGAATATGACATAACGTACACAGAAGGTGATAGGGTAACAAAATACACACAAAGTGAACAGAGAAGACCAGAGGCTAAGGAACTGGGTATCTCCCTTGTATAAGAAATGCTCAGATGGGAAAAGCAAGATGTTGTGTTTTAATACATAGAGAACCCGAAATGCTGTTGCTAAGGGCAACAGCAAACCCCTAAAGGGTTACCAACGGGTGTGGCAGTAAACTCCTTGGTCAGAGATGGAATGATAGACACAAGGAGAGTCTCCACAATCCTAATTCTCACTTGCAGTGCACAGGTTCAGCTTACTGCCACTAAACTGACACCTAGCACAGTGAGACAGGATTAGACAAGCAAGTCTTAGAATACAGCCGCAAACTTGCTAAGTTCACAGAGTAGTAACAGAACCCCAGCAAGCTAAACGACTGACTCCAGTCTTACTGCTAGGTCTGGATTGGCAGAGTGTAATACCAAATCCCCAGGCCTATTTGCAGTAAGCAACAAACAAATACAAAGCTACACAGTACTGGCTAACTTTCAGAAACTGACTAACCAACAAAGATTCAGCAGCATCTGTTTAACCTGGAAAGAGGCCTTATAAAGCAGGTGCTGTCCACGCCCCACTCAGACCTCACAGACTGTGAGCACAAAAACCAGCACCTTATCCCCTGCCGTGCACAGAGCCTATAACCACTGCACAGCAAAAGACCCGAACCGGAGTATCAGCTGCGCTCAGGTTACTCCGCTAGCACTTGTCTCCCGGTTGCCATGACGACGTGGCAGCACAGGGCAGGAGACCCTAACACTATCCAGACTTACCACGGCTACGTTTGATGCAATGGAAGTATATTGGGAGGATTTTTGCCAGGAAAGAGATTCCGGGCAAGGTTATCTCGACTATGCTCCAAGCCGGCCAGATGGCCACATCGAAACATTACCATCGCATATGGAAGAAATGTGTCTCTTGGTGTGAGGGTCAACCGTATTCTGCTGTGGATTTTCATCTGGGACATTTCTTGCACTTCCTGCAGGCTGTTGTGGATGTGGGCCTACGTTTAGGCTCCATAAACGTTCAAATCTCAGCCTTGTCTTTTTTTCTTCCAGGGAAGTAGATTATAGTGGTACTATATAAATAGAAGGTAGTTTCACCTCCAGGCAAATTCTTCAATTTAGTGTAGTGACCCCGGTCCAGCCGTCAGGACACTTATTTATATTAAACCTTATTGAAGGCAGAAGGCAAAGCATACGATGGCCACGCACCAGGATCCAAAATGGCAGTCATCTCCCTCCCCAATATCACCGCTGGGCTCCGGTGACTGTGGGCAGCCCGTTCTGTCCCCAGCAGTAGCGGGAGCTACGCACCTGTGTTACCTGGAGAGCAAGTACTCCCGTCTGAGCCAAAAGCACCTTCAAGTCAGGTATCCGGAGCATGCAGGAAAGTCTGGGCGCACATTGTCCCAGAATACAGCCCGTGGCTTCATAGGCGTCACTAGGCTGCGGCAGTGAACAGTGCCCGGAGTGAGCAGAGCGAGCGGCTTTTGGGCAGTAGAAGTGGGGGACTTAATAGATTGGGTCTTGGTCCCAGCGGCGGCTGAGAGCTATCAGGTAGGGTAGATAAGAAGCCACTTAGTGAGGAGAGCTCCAGAAAGCATGTCTGGATGGACCACGCTCCTCTTATTTATTATTTTATATACTAACAGGGGTGACAGGTGTGGTACATCCCTGCAAAGGCAGATCCAATCTCTTTCTCATCAGACTCTGCTGTCTTCCCTGCACTCTCACTCAGATGTTCACTGCTGCCAGTAGCACACGTATGAGAAGCAGAAGTATGGCGGCAGCTGTATAGATCCTGATATGTAATTCTCTATATCATACTTACTATACACACATCATCCTTATTACTATTGAGAGTATTGAGGTAAGACACTGATGATGGGGATGTAAAAATAGGATTTTAATTACCTACCAGTATATCCTTTTCTCGTAGTCTGTTGGGGATTCTGGGGTCCATTTAGTACCATGGGGTCTAGACAGGTCCTTTGGGACCCACTGGCACTTTAAGAGTTTAATAGTGTAGGCTGGCCCCTCCCTGTATGCCCCTCCTACCAGACTCAGTCTAGAAACTGTGCCCGAGGAGACGGACATACTTCAAGAGAAGGAAATACACAGATAGTGGTGAGATTCACACCAGCTCAAACATAACAAAAAGCCAAACTAACCAACTTGGAACAATTCAGCAACGGCTGATCCAACAATACTGAACCAAGTAACAATGCAGTAATACGAAGCATAGGGCGGGCACCCAGCATCCTCTATGGACTATGAGAAAAGGCTTTATCGGTAGGTAATTAAAATCCTGTTTTCTCTTACGTCCTAGAGGATGCTGGGATCCATTTAGTACCATGGGGATGTACCAAAGCTCCCAGTACAGGAGTGAGAGTGATGAGGTTCCTACAGAACTGCTTGCCCAAACTTGAGGTCCTCAGAGGCCAAAGTATAGAACTTGTAAAACCTAGCAAACATGTTCGACCGTGACCAAGTAGCTGCTCGGCAAAGCTGAATAGCCGAGACACCCTGGGCAGCTGACCAGGAAAAACCCACTTTACGGGTAGAGTGGGCCTGAACAGATTTTGGAATTGCTAATCCTGCCGTGGAATAAGCATGCTGGATAGTAAGCCTGATCCAGCGAGAAATTGTCTGCTTAGAAGCAGGACACCCAATCTTGTTGGGATCATAAAGTACAAATAGTGCGTCCGACTTCCTATGACGAGTAGTTCTCTTCACATAGATTTTCAAAGCCCGCAAGACATCCCTGGACTTTGAGGTAATTGAGGTGTCAGTAGCCACTGGCACCACAATAGGTTGGTTGATATGAAAAGCCGACACAACCTTAGGGAGAAATTGCTGACGCATTCTGAACTCAGCTCTATCCTCATGGAAAATCAAGTAGGGGCTCTTGTGCAAAAATGCCCCCAATTCTGACAGACGTCTGGCAGAAGCCATGGCCAACAACGTGACCGCCTTCCAAGTAAGAAATTTGACGTCCATCTCCTGTAAAGGTTTGAACCAATCCGATTGCAGGAACTGCAGCACCACATTAAGATTCTAAGGTACCATAAGAGGCACAAAGGGTGGTTGGATGTGCAGAATTCCTTTCAAGAAAGTCTGAGCCTCAGGGATAGCAGCCAATTGTTTGTGGAAGAAAATAGACAAGGCCGAAATCTGGAACTTGATGGAGCCCAAGCGGAGAAAATGTCCCAGTTGAAACTCCACCGTAGGAAACTTCTTGGATTCACACCAAAACACATACTTTTTCCAAATCTGGTGGTAATTTTTAGACGTTACCCCCTTCCTAGCTTGGATCAGAGTAGGAATAACTTTATTCGGAATGCCCTTCCAAGCTAAGATCTGGCATTCAACCTCCATGCTGTCAAACGTAGCCGCGATAAGTCGTGATAGGCGAACGGCCCCTGCAGTAGAAGGTCCTCGCGAAAAGGAAGAGGCCTCGGAAGATCCGCGTGCCAAGCCTGCCTTGGCCAGTCCAGAGCAATTAGGATCGCCGGAACTGTTTATCTTTTTATTAGTTTGAGAATCCTTGGGATGAGTGGAGGGAACACATATACTGACTGGAACACCCATGGCCTGTGGGTCTCGTGACCTGGAAAAGTACCTCCGAAGAGCCTTGTTGAGGCGAGAGGCCATCATTTCTATCTGAGGTACACCCCATCGGCGTTTTACTTCTGTGAATACCTCCGGGTGGAGGCCCCATTCTCCTGGTAGGAGATCGTGTCTACTGAGGAATGATGATCGCCTACAGTGCCAGCGCGTGTCTTTTTGCCCAGAGGAGGATTCTTGTTACCTCTGACATTGCAGCCCTGCTCTTCATTCCACCCTGCCTGTTTATGTAGGACACCGCTGTGACGTTGACTGACTGAACCTGCATGGCTCGATATTGCAGAAGATGAGCCACTTTTAGAAGGCCATTGTATATGGCTCTTAGTTCCAGAATGTTTATTGGAAAGACCGATTCCTGGCTTGACCACTTTCCTTGGAAGTTTTCCCCCTGGATGACTGCTCCCCAACCTTTGAGGCTTGCATCTGTGGTTTGAAGAATCCAATTCTGAATCCCGAACCTGCGGCCCTCGAGCAGGTGAGAAGTTTGCAGCCACCAGAGTAGTGAAATTCTGGCATTCGGCGACAGGCATATCCGTTGGTGCATGTGAAGATGCGATCCCGACCACTTGTCAAGGAGATCCAGCTGGATGAAGCGTGCATGGAATCTTCCGTATTGTAGAGCCTCGTAGGAGGATACCATCTTCCCCAGAAGGCAAATGAACCGATGAACCGATACCCAGGGAGGTTTCAAGACATCCCGGACCATTGATTGTATCACCAAAGCTTTCTCCACCGGTAGAAACACCCTCTGCACTTCCGTGTCGAGTATCATCCCCAGAAAGGGCAGTCTCCTTTTTGGTTCCAAATGTGACTTTGGAAGGTTCAGGATCCACCCATGATCCCAGAGTAGTTGAGTTGAGAGTGAAATATTCTGCAACAGCTTCTCCTTGGAAGATGCTTTTATTAGAAGATCATCCAGATATGGAATTATGTTTACTCCTTGTTTGCGTAGGAGGAGCATCATCTCCGCTAGTACCTTAGTGAACACCCTCGTTGCTGTGGAGAGGCCAAATGGCAATGTTTGGAACGGATAGTGACAGTCCTGTAGTGCAAACCGTAGATAGGCCTGGTGAGGCGGCCAGATCGAAATGTGAAGGTACGCATCCTTGATATCCAGGGATACTAGGAATTCCCCCTCCTCCAGACCTGAGATTAACGCTCTCCGAGACTCCATCTTGAATTAGAAAACCCTCAAGTAGGGGTTCAACGCCTTCAGGTTCAATATAGGCCTTACCTAACCGTCCAGTTTTGGTACCACAAACAGGTTTCAGTAATAACCCTTGATTTTTGGGTGAGGTGGAACTGGAACAATAACATTTGTGCGTACCAGTTTTTGAATGGCTTCCTGTAGAATAGCACTTTCTGTCCGCGAACCTGGGAAGCCTGATTTGAAGAATCTGTGAGGTGGGAGTTGCTGACACTCCAGTCTGTACCCCTGGGTAACAATATCTGTCACCCAGGGGTCTAGGCATGATGACACCCAGACATGACTGAAATTTTTTAGTCTCACTACCACCTGCCTGATCTCCAGGCTGAGAGGTCCACCATCATGCTGAATATTTGGAGGAAGCTGAACCTGGATTCTGTCCCTGGGAATCTGTTGGTGCAGGTTTTTTGGATCTTCCCCAACCTCCTCTAAAGAAGATAGGAGGAGGTTTAGATTTTTTAAATTTTGCGGCCCGAAAGGACTGCAGTGTAGGTGTACGATAAGATTTTCTACCTGAGGCTGCTGCGGAGGGAAGAAATGTCTTACCCGCAGTCGCAGTGGAAATCCACGAATCCAATGCGTCCCTAAATAGTGCCTGACCTGTGAATGGCATGTTCTCCACACTTTTCTTGGATACTGCATCCGCAGTCCATTGACGTAGCCAGAGTCCTCTGCGTGCCGAGACAGCCATGGAAGTAGCAGGCCAATGTCCTTCATGGCCTCCACCATGAAACCTGCAGAATCCTGTATGTGACGTAAAAACAAGTCAATGTCACTCCTATCCATAGAATCTAAGTCCTCTAGTAAGGTGCCTGACCACTTTACTATGGCTTTAGAAATCCATGCACAAGCAATAGTGGGCATTAAAGCCACGGCTGTAGCAGTGTATAGTGATTTGAGCGTAGTCTTAATCTTGCGGTCAGCCGCCTCCTTTATGGCGGTTGAACCAGGGACAGGTAAAACCACCTCTTTAGACAGCCTAGATACAGAAGCGTCTACTATAGGTGGGTTTTCCCACTTCTTCCTATCCTCCTCTTTAGGGAAAGGCAAAGCAATGAGAATTCTTATAGGGATCTGGAATATTTTCTCTGGGTTTTCCCAAGATTTTTCAAACAAGGAGTTTTAACTCCTTAGAATCAGGGACGGTAAGCGAGGACTTCTTATTTACTGTAAAATAAGATTCCTCTACTTGTTCCGGAACCTTCTCAGAAATATGCAAAACATCCCTAATGGCTTCAGTCATTAGCTGCACCCCTTTAGCAAGGGATGCATCCCCCCTGCATATCCCCATCACGTCCCCCTGTATCAGAGTTGGTATCAGTGTCAGCTTGCATTATCTGGGCAAGTGTACGTTTTTTGGGGTATGTAGGTGGGGTTTTAGATGAAGTAGTGGGAGCTGAATACTTCATACCCACAACAGATTGTTTCAATACCTGCGTCTCTTTCTCAGTATGTGACATCCTTGTTGAAATCTGGGATATCATTCCCCTTAAAGAATCCACCCATGGGGGTTCGGATTCAGAAGGCTGAGACAGCACATGGCAGTCCTGAGTACATGGAATAGACTCCTCAGGAGAATATACACACTCTGCAGCACAGGACACAGAGTCCTTAGACATAATAGGAGCCAGCCACACAGCGCCCCTGTAGGCAGTTATTATGATAAAAGCCTGGCGCTGACTAACTAACCTTAATAGGGAGGGCAGCGCTCCCTGTCAGTGTCCTAGTTCCTATGATCGGCAGGGAGAAAATGGCACTGGTGAGTGCTGGATCCACTCTGAGAGGAAGCCCCGCCCCTTGTAATGGCGCATGGCTTCCTGCACTAATTGTTTATACTGGCCTGAAGATTTTAGCGCTAACAGGTATATTAGCCCCTGTTATCTGCGTGACCAGTGTAGGGTTTATGCGCGCGTGCTCAGGACGCCCCTCAAAGTGCCTACATTGTGTGTTGCTGAGCCTTCCTGCAGCGCAGCCTGTCAGAGCTGCGCTTCCACCCTTGCGCCGGCAACTCGCTAGCCGGGACGCTAGCGCTGTACTCACCACTTTCTTCTGGCTTTGTTAGGGGTTGGCGGCCATGCTGCGGGAGTGAGCAGTTGCCTCGTGGACTTGCGATCAGCAACCTCAGGAGCTCAGTGCCCTGTCAGCGGAGTAGAGAACCATTAACTCTTCAGGAAGTTGGTTTCTATCCTCCCCTCCCCCTAAGTCCCACGAAGCAGGGAGGCTGTTGCCAGCAGCCTTCCTATAACCTAACTAACTCTAGAAAATAAAAAACTAAGAAAACTCCTAGGAGTTCCTCTAGCTGTGACCGGCTCCTCCCGGCACATTTTCTAAACTGAGTCTGGTAGGAGGGGCATAGAGGGAGGAGCCAGCCCACACTATTAAACTCTTAAAGTGCCAGTGGCTCCCAAAGGACCCATCTATACCCCATGGTACTAAATGGACTTAAGTGTCCTCTAGGACCTAAGAGAAAGTTGATTATAATCTAGCAGATGATGATTACAGGATATCATATGGTGTATTGCATGTAAAGTACCTTGTTCCACACCTACTCTGCTGTAGCAATATACATTATATAA
Source organism: Pseudophryne corroboree (assembly GCF_028390025.1). Lineage (NCBI taxonomy): Eukaryota > Metazoa > Chordata > Amphibia > Anura > Myobatrachidae > Pseudophryne > Pseudophryne corroboree. The sequence continues at coordinate 115,153 of NW_026967520.1, read as the reverse complement.
GGGTGAGTAACACATGTACAGGCTTACCAGCGTATGAGCACACACATAAAGGAATACTACCTTACCAATGCTTCCAGGAGTAACGTTAGGAGACATTTCTCTGATCCATCAGCTCATATGACTGATGTTATTGTTCATCTAGAATCTCCAATTCATACGATATGTTCCCCATCCATTGTTTTACATTGGTGCTGACATAGGACTTGGCGAGTGACTACATCTCCATTTATACTTCATGGATAGTTACCAGTACAAGAGAGCGATATATCTAAGTCTTATTATAATATTACATTTGTTATTGGGAGTGTTCTCAGGAGGGTGGACACAATGATAGTCTGAGACACAATATTATAAAGCCTTCAGTAAAAGTTATGTTTTATTATACACACACATTTACAATTAAGTGCCCCAGAGAGTCATCTTCTCCTATTGTTTACAAGATTAATATTGTTACAGAAAATGTCACATTTCCATAATGTGTTTTATTTCCAGCAGATGGACACACAAGCAGAAATATCTCAGAAGGACATCTAATGTTATCCCCGGATTGTGACATAAAAGATAATGACAGTAGACAGGATTCTCCAGGAGATAACCCCATTACCCCAATTATACATCCAGCTCTATCAGCTGATCCCGGGAAATGTTGTCCTGATCACTCTGATATTGGTGCATCTGTCACAGCTCTGACAGTAGATACAGTGTTTCCGTGTTCTATAGATGCCAAATGTTTTACAAAGAACACAAAGCCTAATAACCCACACACAGGTAAGGCAGGTGAGAGGCCACTGATATGTTCTGAGTGTGGGAAATGTTTTACATACAAATCACAACTTGTTAATCATCACGGAAGTCACACAGGTGAGAAGCCATTTCCATGTTCTGAGTGTGGGAAATGTTTTGCACTTAAATCACATCTTGTTAGACATCAGAGAAGTCACACAGGTGAGAAGCCATTTTCTTCTTCTGAGTGCTGGAAATGTGTTACACAAAAATCACAACTTGTTACCCATCAGCAAAGTCACACAGGTGAGAAGGCATTCCCATGTTCTGAGTGTGGGAAATGTTGTGTAAGTAAATCACATCTTGTTATGCATCACAGAAGTCACACAGGTGAGAAGCCATTTCCATGTTCTGAGTGTGGGAAATGTTTTGTAAGTAAATCACAACTTGTTACACATCTGCGCAGTCACACAGGTGAGAAGCCTTTTCCATGTTCTGAGTGTGGGAAATGTTTTGTAAGTAAATCACAACTTGTTACACATCTGCGCAGTCACACAGGTGAGAAGCCTTTTCCATGTTCTGAGTGTGGGAAATGTTTTGTATGGAAATCAGATCTTGTTATACATCACAGAAGTCACACAGGTGAGAAGCCATTTTCTTGCTCTGAGTGTGGGAAATGTTTTACACAGAAATCACAACTTGTTACCCATCAGCAAAGTCACACAGGTGAGAAGGCATTTCCATGTTCTGAGTGTGGGAAATGTTTTACACAGAAATCACAACTTGTTAGACATCAGAGAAGTCACACAGGTGAGAAGGCATTTCCATGTTCTGAGTGTGGGAAATGTTTTGCACACAAATCAGTTCTTGTTAGACATCAGCGAAGTCACACTGGTGAGAAGCCATTTCCATGTACTGAGTGTGGGAAATGTTTTGTAAGTAAATCACAACTTGTTACACATCTGCGCAGTCACACAGGTGAAAAGCCTTTTCCATGTTCTGAGTGTGGGAAATGTTTTGCATGTAAATCAGATCTTGTTATACATCACAGAAGTCACACAGGTGAGAAGCCATTTTCTTGCTCTGAGTGTGGGAAATATTTTACACGGAAATCACAACTTGTTACCCATCAGCAAAGTCACACAGGTGAGAAGGCATTTCCATGTTCTGAGTGTGGGAAATGTTTTGAACACAAATCACATCTTGTGAGACATCAGAGAAGTCACACAGGTGAGAAGCCATTTTCTTGCTCTGAGTGTGGGAAATGTTTTGCACACAAATCAGTTCTTGTTATACATCAGAGAAGTCACACAGGTGAGAAGCCATTTTCTTGCTCTGAGTGTGGGAAATGTTTTACACGGAAATCACAACTTGTTACCCATCAGCAAAGTCACACAGGTGAGAAGGCATTTCCATGTTCTGAGTGTGGGAAATGTTTTGAACACAAATCACATCTTGTGAGACATCAGAGAAGTCACACAGGTGAGAAGCCATTTTCTTGCTCTGAGTGTGGGAAATGTTTTGCACACAAATCAGTTCTTGTTATACATCAGAGAAGTCACACAGGTGAGAAGCCATTTTCTTGCTCTGAGTGTGGGAAATGTTTTACATACAAATCACAACTTGTTTCCCATCAGCAAAGTCACACAGGTGAGAAAGCATTTCCATGTTCTGAGTGTGGGAAATCTTTTGCACACAAATCAGTTCTTATTAGACATCAGCGAAGTCACACAGGTGAGAAGTAATTTCTTTACTCTGAGACATAAATCATCAGAATCAGCTTTATTGGCCAGGTTTACTCGCCTACACTAGGAATTGTTTGTGGTACAATGCATCGCCAAGCAGCAACATGAAAGGGAAATACATGGCATAAGAAGGGGGAAAAACATAGCATACATTACACATATGAGTTCATACTGCACATTGCAACTGTAAAATAGACTCAACATATTATACATGTAAGACTAAAGACGAAGGCTGCTTGGCAGAGCAGCACTGAGGCGCCAACTAGAACTCAAACAATGCACATAATACAGAAGATTTAAGTATTACACATCAAAATATAAACCAGACAGACAAAAAAAAAAGACACAGAAAGAATAATGCAGGATTGGTGTAGGTATTTTGAGTAATAACTTCCATGGGCTGTGTATTCCACCCTCACAGGGTACCAGGTGCGGCAGCCATCTTCGGCGCACTGCGTAGGAGTACCCTGGGTGGAGTAGTCCATCCTTGAGGGGTAGGCCTGTAAGGTACTACTGATGTTCTCTGCCAGAGGGTTAGTGGGCATAGTCCTGGTGATTTCATTTTCGAGGTTTGATGAGTCCTCATAATGGTCTGGATTTCTTTCTTGATGTTGTTGCTTAGAGATAGGAATGCTTTGAGTATTTTAACGCACAGCTGTGCATGGCTGAAGCTATAGATATATATACACACAATAGACATCACTCAGATTGTACACAATAGACATCACTCAGGTGAGGAACCATTTTAATCTTCTGGAATATACTCATCATTGCCATGCGTTGTTCTTCATGGTTCTTATCCTATCTCCTATGCTTTTTGTAATATACATGTTACCACTGGGTGAAATAATCAGATGTCATACCATTGTCTACCACTGCTATGCAGATGACCTGTCTTTGCTCTAGGTACTGAGAACCCAGTACCAATCCTAAATGGTTGTCTAGCTGAGCTCCAGGTGTGGGTGATGCCAGTTAGCTGTGATTCAGTCCTGGTGAAACAGGTCTTTAAGCTCACCAACAAAGAGCAGGGCTGCAGCTCCGCTTTACCTACCAACCAGACTTTGTTAGGAATGTCTGTTTGTTTTGCTTTGAATTCTCATTCCTGCCTCTAGAGGTCTCACTTGCTGCCTCAGGTCCGAATGGCAGTTGCACACTGTCTCTGCAGGATAATTACCTGATTGTGAGCACCTGGGGTCCAACACCTGGTGCTGCTATTTAACTCCAGCTCACCAGCATCTAGGTGCAGATCATTGTGGTTCCGTCTGGAGTGCGACTGGGCTCTCTCCTGTATTCCTGTCCTGATTCTGCCTTATCTACATCTTGGAGACATTCCCTGCAGTTTGCTGGTTCGTGTGCCTTGCTTCAAGACTTTTAACCCTGCCGGTTCAGCATCTGCATTCCTGGACTATTATTTGCAGTCTGTTTCCACCCCTGACTGATTACTACGTTTTTGGTATGTTATTTTTCCCCTGCTTGATTTAAACCCAGATACCTTCATGTTTATTTCTCATCTGTGTTTAACCTGGATTATACCAATATTCAAGCATAACCTTCCTCCTTGTTTATATTACCAGCCATTACTATTATTTGGAAATATCATGTTCGGTTTCATGTAATCAAGGATCCAGTTTATATTTATTTTTGCTACCATTTTTTCCACAATAAACCTTACTTAATTCTCACCTGGCTTCAGCTGACCTCATTTCAAGTATGCACACACAGAGAACCCTAGTAATCGTTACAGAATGATCTGCCCAAATCAATGTGTGCAGGAGTTTTGAGGTACAGCTGAATCTCATAAGATGGCTTTACTTCAGAGAAATTCTCTGCCTCTCGAGTTTATGCCGTTTGTGAGTTCTACATTGCTGGTGGATTTCAGAGAGAAACTGGAGAATATTCAAACCCTGTCCTCAGTGATACTGGGGTATATGCAATAGCGGGCGAATCGCGTCATTTTTTCCGCCCGTTTAAAATTCGCCTGCACTCGCCAGCCGCAGCCCTGCCGCCGGGACCATGAATTCACCATATGCAATGTAAAACGGATTCGACCCACCCCCAGGCGGATAACGGCCAATCGGCGAGTAGTGGGCGTCCCGAATTCGACTTCCCGCCGAAAGCAGCCCTTTATTAGGGCTTGTTTGCTGCGTGCTCTGCAGCCATTTTGTGAACCTGCAGAGAGGTGTGAGGAGGTGCAGAGCTAGCAATTTGGTTGTTTGCTGTGGATATCGTTTGGACACCCCAGCAGGCTTTATTCCAGGACAGTCAGGAGGATACATGTTACCCCGGAGGAGAGCCATTTTAGGAGCTTTTACAACATTTGTAGGTAAGTACCACATGTGGGTCTGGTGTTGCATGTATGTGTTTGTGTAGTGGGGGTTGCCATGGGGTGTTTGTGTATGTGTGCAGGTATGTGTATAGCTCCTGCTTGTGTTGCTGCATTTTTTGGGGGAGACTTGTGTTTTGGGGTAGTTTTTCACGTTTTTTTTCTTCTTCTTTAAATGACTTTTTGGGTCTTCTTTTAGCATTGGTGTACCTCCTGAGTGTGCTGGGATGCTTTCTGGCCATTTTGGGGTGATTTGGAGCAAGTTTGGTCGGCCATCTGGCCGACATGTGCTGTCGGCTGTTTGGCAAACATGTGTTTTCCCTCCAGCCATTTTGTGTGTGTCAGCCATTTTGTGTGTGTCAGCCATTTTGTGTGTGTGTGTCAGCCACTGGGGTCCCAGCAGTATGACGTGATTGCATTTAATTATGTAATGTGTGTGTGTGTGTGTGTGTGTGTATGTGTGTGTGTGTGTGTGTGTATATATATATATATATATATATATTTTATTATTTATTTTTTTTAAACAGATGTCAAAGGACAAGCAGACCCGATCCGCCCCTTCCCCCACCCCCTCGGATCTATCCCTGCATAGCAACGAGGAGTGGGAGCCAACCCAGGAGGAGGATACGACCGACCAGGCATGTAGTGACCAGCCGCGGTCATCAAGGGCCCATGAGAAGTCTAAGAAAAAGCCTAGTAGAAAGGTACTAACCACACCTGTAGACACAAATAGCATCAAACTTTATCCACTCTAGTTTGCGCACTGCCATGCACACCTACAGGTATATGTGCGCAATGCCAGGGATACTGACACTCACAGGTACATACCGATCTTATTAAAAGATTTTTTATTTTTTTTATCCCTAAAGGCAAGAAGCCAGCCAGAGGAGCAGTCGGAGGAGGAAGCCTCTGATGAAGATGCAGGACCGAAAAAGCCGCGTGGACCCAGATACACTGAGGCGGAAAACTGTACCCTAGTGGATTGCGTCGACAGGTCCTACGACGTTTTGTATGGACCAAGGGCACAGTCAACATCAGCTAGGACAAAGCGAAGCATCTGGGAATCCATTGCGAGTCAAGTCACTGCAATATCTGGAAACCGCCGGAGCACCAGAAATTGCTTGAAGCGGTACAGTGATTGCCACAGACAGACCAAGAAGAAGATGGGGATTCAGCGCCGAAATGAGACAGCTACGGGAGGTGGCCCGGCTCTCAATCTGAAGTGGCTACCCTGGGAGAACGTTATTAAAAGGCGCATGAACCCTGCCATGGTCGAAGGAGTTCGTGGAGGTGTGGACTCCAGCCGTCCTGCTGGCTTTCCCCAGGAGGAAGAACCGCCCAGAAGACGGAAGAAGGCGGGAGACAAGCCGTCCAAAAGGAGGCCTGATGGTAAGAATACATTCACATGAGCTGTACTTCCCTTTAAAATTTTTGTATGTGCTAATGTGAGTGTTTTTTTCAGACAGGCCTGCCCAGAGGACATCACCTGCGCGCAGGACATTGCCAGCGCACGGACCATCACCTGTGCAGCAGGCATCGGCAGCAGCGCGCGGACCATCACCTGCACCGCAAGCATCGGGAGCGCACATATCGTCACCTGTGCGCCACAGTTCGTCAACGCGCAGTTTGTCACCTGTGCACCAGACGACATCAGCGCGCAGATTATCACCTGTGCTCCAGACATCAGCGCACATAACTTCACCTGTGCGCCAGACACCGTCGGCGACCACACCACAAGATGGGCGCCAAACTACAGCTCCTGCGCGCAGGCCATCACCAGATCGTCGTCTCTCCAGGAGCTCTGAGACTGTGACTGAAGAGCCTCAAGACACAACCCTTGTGGACCCATCACCCGATCTGTTTGAGTCTACAGGGTTAACAGACGAGACTTTTCTTGGGTTTGAGGACAGCTGTGCAGACGTATCCAGCCAGACCCTTGAAAAGTCTTCCGAAACGAGGACACGTGAAGCACCTGGAGCAGCGGCATCACAGGATGGAGAAGGTTTGTATTTATTTTGTGTGGGGGGGGGGGGGGGTGTCAGCAGTTGTGTAAAGTTTATTAACTTTCCCAAAAAAATTATTTTGCAAACAGTGGTGCCACGGACCAGCAGTGGACTAGCTTCGGGATTGGTTCCTACTTCAGGCCGGATCTCCTCATACAGGATTCGTCAGAGGATGACGAGGTGGAAGTGCAGGAGGCTGCAGTTGCTACATCCCTGTGTGAGTAAATTGAATTGTGAGCCTTCAAACAAATGTATGATGAATGTGTATAATATTTTCTAATTTTCTTTTCAGCTGCCCAAATGCAAGTGGTGGCAGACATCCAGGAAGGGCAGAATCCCTCAACTGTTCAGAGGGTTCACACCCTGGCATCGGAGATTGGGACCCGCCAGGATACGTACACAAATGTCGTGGGAAGCAGACTGGACAATATTGAGAGGACAATGGAGAAGATGTCAAACAGTCTGCTTGAACTGCAGAAGACTCTTTCCGACAGCACGGCCACAATGCTACAGGTCAGAATGCAAGATCAGAGGGATACTATGGAAGTCCTTCACATTCTGGCCGAATCCATGACCCGGCTCGTGGACAACACCTCATGTCTGAAAGAAAGCAATACTAACATGTCGGAGAGCCATCGACAATCTTCATCCAGCCAACAGGTCATCGCAACCACACTGCAGATGATCTATGATAAGCTCCCAGGACCAGCTCATCAACACGCTGGTGATCCACCATATCCGCCGTCGCAAGCCACAAGGACGCCTCGTACCCTTCCTCAAGTACCATCCCAGTACAGACAGTCACAGATGTACCAGGGATATACAGGGATGTATCCCACCCCCCAGATGCCTCCACCACCGGCTGCACAATCTACAGCCGCATGGGCACAGAGGCCCAGTCAACGTACTACCCAGCCTCCCAGGACATCGACGCCCCATCAGGGGGAAGAAGATAATCCGGACAGACTTCCACCATAAACCCGGTCGTATTGTTTTATTTATTTATATATGTTTTTCATGTATCCCTTTCTTCCCCTCCCATTAGTTTTTTTTTCTTTCTTACTATTGTTTTCTGTGTTGGTCTCCCCCACCCGTGACCGGGTACTACCAAGGAGCTTTGTGTAGGCATACATGCGCGGGCATGTATGCGGGCGCATGTGGTAACGGATGAAAGCTCCTTGTGGCTACATGTATGATGGGCCAAAGAGCTATTCTGATACCACTTTTTTCTTCCAAAAATCCTTTTTGTAATGGTGTACAGTAGGCTTTCATTGTGTGAATTTACTATTCACTAGTCTGTGTTTTTTACTTATTCATAGGATTGGTGGGAAAAATGAAGTGGACGGCATAAATTCGTGTTGTGCGTACCAAGGTGAGTAGAACCATGTTTCAATGTATCTATTCGAGAAACTTTGGCCCGCATGCCTTTGTGGAACCACACAGTCCAGCAATGGGTCATGCTGGGCTGTGTTGTTCCACAAATGTTAGTGTGTCAAAGTGCTGACCACTGACGCCACTATTTCACTTTGAACCGCATGCCTTTGTGGAACCACACAGTCCAGCAATGGGTCATGCTGGGCTGTGTTGTTCCACAAATGTTAGCGTGTCAAAGTGCTGACCACTGACACCACTATTTCACTTTGAACCGCATGCCTTTGTGGAACCACACAGTCCAGCAATGGGTCATGCTGGGCTGTGTTGTTCCACAAATTTTCATGGAAAAGAAATGAACATGAATTTAGTGTGTCTTTAATATACTTTTTTTTTCTTTTCCCCACAGATATCTATATACACAAGAAAAAGAATGTAAAGAAGAACAAACTAATTTTTTGTTTTAATTAACTTTCAAATTTTATTTAAAAAATAAATTCCTTTTTTTTTTCTTCAATAAACTTTCAAAAATAGAAGTTTCCTGTGGTTTTTATTAAAATTTGAAATGCAGTTGGATTGTACGTAAGTAGGTCGGCCATGGAACATCAGGTGAAATGTCGTGTCTCTCCACATCCACGCCACTTGGGAAGATACACCGCAGGACCTGTGGAAGAGAACAGTTTGAGCTTCCAGATATGGGTAATAGTGTCACCCTGGGACTGGAAAGAAGAGGTACATACAGTCCACACAACACAAGCGGGGAACAGTGGGTCCAAATGCAACCCTCCGGCACTTGCGTCACTACACATCCAAACATTCCCTGACAAGCATTGGTGTATCAGGGAATGTTTGGATGTGCAGTCTTGCAAATGCCGGAGGGCTGCACTTTGGACATGCCGGGGTGATTTTGGACAAGGGAGTTTTGGTCAATACATCTCACCTGAGGGGGGGTTGTCTGCTACATGGCGGAGGGTCAGGTCCACATCACCAGTAGGTCGCCTATGGTAGAGTTGGATAAAAGGGTCAAATATTTGCGGGGACCCAACAACAGGATAAAACAGGGGAACGAACTGTACAAACATGGCCTGGGGATATACATCAACAGGATGTAAAACTCTGAAATACATAAATGAAGAGGTTTTTTTTAAAATATTACAATGTCAGTTTACACGATAATACAAATGTTGTCAGTATACTCACAGGCAACTGCAAAAAAATTTTGGATCAATGTCCGCCGGGAATCCTCTCCTTCGTCCATACCCACCGGTAGAGCAGAAGACCGGTTCCCGCGTCGGAAAGCACTGCGACGAAGAGTCACCGGCAAACGGTTTGCGACACATGTTGTGTAAAATACAACATGCATTTACCATGCCGCAAACCTTCGCCGGTGAGTACAAAAGAGCACCGCCGGAAGTGTCTAAACATCGAAACCGGCTTTTAAGTACACCGAAGGCAGGTTCAATTATTTGCCTCGATGCAATGTGTGTCTCTTGGTAACGTTTTTCTGCTCTACCAACAGGATTAGACAATGGGGTCAACAGCCACGGTTTGTTTGGATAACCCGCATCGCCTATAGAAAATATAAAAAAAATGTTAGGTACTTTTAAAAAATAATAAAATAAAAAAATAATAAAAAAAAATTATTAAAATACATACCTAACAGCCAGCCACCAGGCATGTTTCCTGTTTCGAACTTGTCAAACAGCGATGACAGGCTTAGGATGAAGGAGTCGTGAGATGATCCAGGAAATCCCACAAAAATGTTCAAAAATCTCATGTTTACATCACAGACCGCCTGCACGTTCAGGGAATGGAACTGTTTTCGGTTCCGAAAACATTCCTCCGAATTCCGTGGCGGTCTGATCTGCACGTGGGTACAGTCAATCGCGCCCAGCACATTGGGAAATTTGTATTTGTTGAAAAAGCCTAATTTTATCTCACGACATTCGCTGTCCGTCTCTGGAAATGTGATGTACTGGATCGTCAATTTGCGGAAAGCCCTAATGACCTGGGTTATACAGCGCGACAGTGTCGACTGTGAAAAACCGCATGTTTGAGACAGTGTAGGCTGGAATGTGCCTGACGCCAAAAAATGTAACGTCCCCAGCAGTTTCTGAAAACCGCTGATTGCACGATTTGTCCGTGCCCGAGGTTCCAGGTCGGCCTCCAACAGAGCGTACAGCGAATATATGTCGCGAGTCGATAAGCGATAATTTTGTATCACCTCGAACTCGCTGAGATCCTCCAGTTCACGCCTAGTGCGATACTGGCGTGGACGTGGAAATGAAACCCGCAATACTGGCTCACCCAATGCAGACATTTGCTGACCTGGATCCTGATGTTCATCAGCACTTTCTTCCTCCATCATGCTTGCAGCCAGCATGAACATCACAATCTGGTCAGAAAAAGGCTCCATCATTGTAGTCAGTACAAAAATAGGAATGTGTTTTAAAACGCAGGAATTTTCCTAAAAAAACGATTCCACAAGAGAGCTGACTGTAATGGCTCCGCTCCCTGTAGTCTCAAACCCGGGAGTGAGGAGATAGGAGGGGCTTTGCAGAAGTGTATCCTGGGTAAAACTGTGGAATCATGGGTAAATTTCCCTCAGGAGATTGAAGAAAAAAATATTCCTTTAAAAAATCAATTAAATAATACTTGTGAAGCAAAAAAAGACAAACCAAGTAGATAATCCTTTCAAATATAAATAGATATGCTACTAGCAATCCTCAAATATTAAAAAAAATCATGTACTAAAAAAATTTTTTTAGATCCCGCCGGGCAACTGAGGCGGACTGAAATAGTCGAATTTGCGGTCGAAAAGCACTGCTGTTGAATTTCCAAACTTGAATTGAATATGCTTTGGGCGAATTGCAGCATTTGTACCATTGCAGAAAAGTCGAATGCGAAAAAAGTTGAATTTCCAAAAGTCGAATTTTGAATGTCCGTTTTTTTGCAAAAAGTACTGTACTGCATAGGCAAATTTTTTTGGGGGGCGAAAAAGTTCCGGAATTCGACTATTTATGTAATTCGACTGCAATTGCATATACCCCTATGTCTGCTCTGCCTGAATATTCAGTAAGATTACCAGTTCCCTTTAAGGAGACACAGGGAAAAAGGGGAAAAGATCAGTCTGGTGCTCTCAATTCTGGCTGTTGTTTTCCAAGCCTAAGCAAAGGCAAGTTTAGGAGCTTTCCACGACCCAGCCTCTCTGAGGAAGAAAAGAGACATAGAAGGGATAAGAAGCTCTGTTTTTATTGCGGCAGGTCGGGACATTTTATTCAGTTATGTCCTGCTCGCAAACATAAAAAGAGCTTTCCTCATTCTGCCATAGTGCCAAATTCTGCACTGTGGTGCTCAAATTTTGAAAGGAGGGGTGTCCGGCCAAGCGACCCCAGGAGGGGTGTCCGGCCAAGCGACCCCAGGAGGGGTGTCCGGCCCAGCGACCCCAGGAGGGGTGTCCGGCCCAGCGACCCCAGGAGGGGTGTCCGGCCCAGCGACCTCAGGAGGGGTGTCCGGCCCAGCGACCCCAGGAGTGGTGTCCGGCCCAGCGACCCCAGGAGTGGTGTCCGGCCAAGCGACCCCTGGAGGGGTGTCCGGCCAAGCGACCCCAGGAGGGGTGTCCGGCCCAGCGACCCCAGGAGGGGTGTCCGGCCCAGCGAACCCAGGAGGGGTGTCCGGCCCAGCGAACCCAGGAGGGATGTCCGTCCATGCTGCCCTTGCCTTCGGGCATGAGGTCCCTGCTGCCCTTGCCTCTGGGCACGAGGTCCCTGCTGCCCTTGCCTCACGGCACGAGGTCCCTGCTGCCTTTGCCTCACGGCACGAGGTCCCTGCTGCCCTTGCCTCACGGCATGAGGTCCCTGCTGCCCTTGCCTCACGGCATGAGGTCCCTGTTGCCCTTGCCTCACGGCATGAGGTCCTTGCCTCACGGGTCACTCAGTCATCCAAGTCCGCCTTGCCAGAAGTCCGAGAGGTGTCCGCCTTGCCAGAGGTCCGAGAGGTGTCCACCTTTCCAGAGGTCCGAGAGGTGTCCGCCTTTCCAGAGGTCCGAGAGGTGTCCGCCTTGCCAGAGGTCCGAGAGGTGTCCGCCTTGCCAGAGGTCCGAGGGGTGTCCGCCTTGCCAGAGGTCCGAGAGGTGTCCGCCTTGCCAGAGGTCCGAGAGGTGTCCGCCTTGCCAGAGGTCCGAGAGGTGTCCGCCTTGCCAGAGGTCCGAGAGGTGTCCGCCTTGCCAGAGGTCCGAGAGGTGTCCGCTTTGCCAGAGGTCCGAGAGGTGTCCGCTTTGCCAGAGGTCCGAGAGGTGTCCGCTTTGCCAGAGGTCCGAGAGGTGTCCGCCTTGCCAGAGGTCCGAGAGGTGTCCGCCTTGCCAGAGGTCCGAGAGGTGTCCGCCTTGCCAGAGGTCCGAGAGGTGTCCGCTTTGCCAGAGGTCCGAGAGATGTCCGCCTTGCCAGAGGTCCGGCCAAGGCCTGTCCAGCCCCAGGAGGGGGTTCTGCCTGTCCAGCCCCAGGAGGGGGTTCTGCCTGTCCAGCCCCAGGAGTGGGTTCTGCCTGTCCAGCCCCAGGAGGGGGTTCTGCCTGTCCAGCCCCAGGAGGGGGTTCTGCCTGTCCAGCCCCAGGAGGGGGTTCTGCCTGTCCAGCCCCAGGAGGGGGTTCCGCCTGTCCAGCCCCAGGAGGGGGTTCCGCCTGTCCAGCCCCAGGAGGGGGTTCCGCCTGTCCAGCCCCAGGAGGGGGTTCCGCCTGTCCAGCACCAGATAGAGGTGCCTGCCATGCCCGAGATCCAAGATTTGCCCGAGGTATCTGCCCAGCCGAGGCCATCTGAGACTTCCCTGTCTAAGGTGCAAGAAGAGTCCGTCTTGTCTGAGAGGCCACAGTTGTCTATCCTCCCTGATGTAAAATCTAATTTGGAAAGCCAAGTCGTTGAGGAACTGCCTTACTTTTATGGAAATATCTCTCACTGTTTAGCCCTCTTCAGATATTATCTGAGTTTTGATGACTTGTCCCCTATTGATATCATTGCTAACATATGTATGAGGTTCAGAGGGAGGGCCTTGAAGTGGGTAAATGGTCTTATAGATGACGAAGATCCAGTTTTACAAGATTTGCCCGCTTTCCTCAAGGCAGTGTCCGAAAGATTCAGTCCACCAACTGTCCTCTCTCTCCTAGATGAATCTATTAAAGTGTGCCCGTCTGAGAACCTGCCTTTGCAGTCTGGGAAGCACCCTCAGTTTTTCAGATGTGGGCAGGTATCGCTAGGTGTTCACGCAGATTGCTCGGCAAGTTTGGCATCTACAAGTTTACCATCCGCTCTTGATTCCATCCAGGAAAATAAAAGGTCAGTTCTGCCGCTGGGTTGTGGCTCCGATTCTGAGAGCGAGCTTCTGGTTGATCCTAGACTCATTATTGATGGACCTGTATTGCCAAATAGTGTTTTTGTGACACCTTCAAATAGGTTTAGGCAACCCAGAAAGAGAAGAGGAAAAAAGAAGAGAAGGTGAACTTTGAGGCGTCTGGAATCCGCCTGTTTAAGGGGGGGATAATGTTAGGAATGTCTGTTTGTTTTGCATTGCATTATCTCATTCCTGCCTCTAGGGGTCTCACTTGCTGCCTCAGATCCGAATGGCAGTTGCTCACTGTCTCTGCAGGATAATTACCTGATTGTGAGCACCTGGGGTCCAACACCTGGTGCTGCTATTTAACTCCAGCTCACCAGCATCTAAGTGCAGATCATTGTGGTTCCGTCTGGAGTGCGACTGGGCTCTCTCCTGTATTCCTGTCCTGATTCTGCCTTATCTACATCTTGGAGACATTCCCTGCAGTTTGCTGGTTCATGTGCCTTGCTTCAAGACTTCTAACCCTGTCGGTTCAGCATCTGCATTCCTGGACTATTATTTGCAGTCTGTTTCCACCCCTGACTGATTACTACGTTTTTGGTATGTTATTTTTCCCCTGCTTGATTTAAACCCGGATACCTTCATGTTTATTTCTCATCTGTGTTTAACCTGGATTATACCAATATTCAAGCATAACCTTCCTCCTTGTTTATATTACCAGCCATTACTATTATTTGGAAATATCATGTTCGGTTTCATGTAATCAAGGATCCAGTTTATATTTATTTTTGCTACCATTTTTTCCACAATAAACCTTACTTAATTCTCACCTGGCTTCAGCTGACCTCATTTCAAGTATGCACACACAGAGAACCCTAGTAATCGTTACAAACTTGGGGGTTTAGAGTTACAAAATGCTGATCATGTGCGGAATCTTGGTGTCCTGTATGGTGGAGTGACACTTAGACATCAGTATCTGCCACAATCAGATCCTCATCTGAGGAACATAGCCAGACTCCAGCACTTTATTCCCTCAGAAGATCTTCCTACAGTCATACATTCACTTGTATCATCACACATAGACTACTGCAATGTCCTCTACCTTGGTCTCCCATCAATAGAATTGCACCGCTTGTAGCTTATACAGAATTCAGCAGCCAGTCTGTTACCTAACCAGCCCGTTCCTGCCACATAACACCCATTCTCTGCTCCCTTCACCGGCTACCTGTAAGATGGTGACTCTATTACATAATCTTACTGACTCCCAATCCTACATGACCAGGATCCATGGTACCAGAAGCAGCTTCTGCCTCCTTACTGCCCAGTTACTTCCACCTGCAGATGTAGGACTGTTACCAGCAGTACCAAGAATCCTCAAGCAGTGCTGAGAGGTCAGGGGGAAGACCGGGTGGTGGCACTAGTGCTGTAGTAGGGGCTGCCGGAGGCAGTATCTGTGAGAATCTTGTCCTCCAACAGCGCTAAGGTGTCAAAGGGGAGACAGGGTGGTGGCAGTAGTGGGGGGAGGCGGGGCGGGTGGCAGTTGGGGGAGATGTGGCAGTAGCAGAGATGGGGCAGTGGCAATAGTGGGGGAGACAGGGCAGATGGCCGCAGTGCAGTACCAGGGGCTGCTGGAGGCAGCAAAGAGGTGTATGGGTCCCACACAGAATCAGTTGATAATTAGACCTAATGATGATTATGCTTCCTTATTTCTAATTAATCCCTTGTATGTGTTACTGTTATTTGCTGTCAGCCTTTATGTGTGTTCTGTGTAATAATCCTGAAAGTAGTGCTGCTACCGATCTCATATCATTTGTAGTAACTTGGAAAAGATGAGATATGAGGTGCACTCTGGAAGCTTATAGGGGGTTACTCAGAGATGAACACAGATGTGACATCACGCAGCCCACCGGAAAATGGTCCCGGCCCGCCCGCATTCACCCCTCAGGGATGTGACCGCAATGTGTGTGTCTGTGCGGCCACTGCGCATGTGCATATTGCCACCACCAGCAAACTGCTGCGGGCCGCTATTGCGGCTGGGTCTGAATGACCCCCATAGGGTTTTGGCTCCTGATATGTAGCTGTTTTACTTACCTGCAATACTATAATGTAACTTTAATTGTTTCTGTGATTTAAACAATATTTTATCCATGTTGTGCAGAGTAAAGTATTTTTTAAGTTTAAAATATAGAGAAAAATCTGTGTATTAAAGATATGAAATAAAGTTTGATTTCTGTTGAGTCTTTTTATGTGTCTGTGTATTATCTTATTTCCAAATAATTGTTGCTATAGTGACAGAAACAATTTCCTGTTAATGTGTCACTTGTATTGTTACTTTTGTGTCCAGCGGGTGGGCTCGGAAATGTTATCCTTTTCCTCGCAGCCCCAGTTGCTGGAGAAAATGAAGGAGGAGCTGTTGACGGGTCACGTTCCACTTGAGCTGACAATTTTCTCACCAGCAGGTCTTTCCACCTCTGCAGACTTGTGTCCGGAAAGAGAGATACAACGTAGGCTTTAAACCTAGGATCGAGCACGGTGGCCAAAATGTAGTGCTCTGATTTCAACAGATTGACCACCCTTGAATCCTGGCAAAGCGAATGAAGGGCTCCATCCACAAGTATTTCCAGGGAAGACGTTAAGACCGAGGGACTATGCACAGGCCCAAATGATAATTGTTTTATGATCCTTCTATGTATGAACCAACCGATAGAGGGAATAATCCAAAAGTGTTAATACCAAAGATTAGCTAATCTGGTTGGAGGTGCGCCATTAAGCAAATTGCAATGACTGGTTAGGGGGTTTAGAAAAAAACGCTAGTGGGCTTATATCTAAAGAAGCCTTAATGTGTGGCGCACTCTTTTTCTTTGTTTCATGAATAAATTAAAACATAACTTTTATTTTTATTTAAGATAGATTTTTCAATAGGCATGAAATAAGTACCAACCAAGTATATCATTGTAAAACCCTGTACCAGATCAGAATCCTCAATCACATGTGTTACCCATTCAGTACATATATAAATTGATAATTGACCACATCACAAAGATATGCACATTGAATAAAACAATATTGTTGGTAATAAAAGGTGTTCTCCTGTGACTGAGCATATCATGTGTAACCCTGTAACAGAGAACAGTTCTCTAAGGCATGCATATCCAATTCTACACCTTTGTATCAATTCTGTGACAATATTGTTATTGAGAAGGGATGTTCCCTGTAACAAGGTATACAATATGAAACCCTGTCACAGAGCAAGGTATACATTATATTATCCCAAGGTTAGTGCATAGATAATATCCAGCTTTCTGCCTGTTTCATTCCAAAGGCCTGCTAAGTTGTCCCAACATGTATCTACACAATACTATTGCCAATCACTGAGTGACGCCTGATATAAATATAAATCAGATAACGAGTAGTAACCAGTGACTAGTAATGACGTCTGTATGCAATGACTCCACAAATCAGGAGAACCACCTTTCTGTATCTCCAGCACCCGCTACAGAAATATAACATCTGAAGAATGAATGAGGTTGGGGAGAGAGTAGCAGCCTGTAATAATGATAATATATGCTGTTTTATAAACAGTGCTATAACCATTCTTCTGATAGAGATCGTTCCTCTGATAGATATAAAGAAGCTCTGGTGTATATAGGCTGAATCCCCCTTCTACTTTTATCCCATGTGCCGTGGGGCAGTGACTGGGAACAATGAGAGCAGGGAAAGCACCAACACCAGAGCAGAAGGAAAGATGAAGTGCAGCAGCTTCTGCTGTCCCCGGGATCAGTCGCTCCTGATAATGTCTATTTATCATAAAAGAATTAGGGAGTCTCTGTTGTAATGATATTCAGCATATACAATTTATTATCAAATAAGAGGGCACGCCTATTATTCTGCGCAGAGGAGCGTGACCCAAGACAGACTTCATCAATGATACCTGTGTCTTCAGGACATTTAGGCTTACATATATATATAGTACATGATCATACAATAATTCATAACTGATTAATCAATGGGGTGTGCATCTAGATATCATGGGGAACATGGAATGATTGATGGTGAATATCCGGAAGTGCCAAAGATGGTCAGTTGAGCTAATTGCACTGGCCGATCTTCTCCTGAAGATGGCAGACTGGCTCCATGAGTCTCGGATCTCCCATTCACATCAATTGGACTTCTCAGTAGGCCTTGTCAGCAAAGAGGTCATTCTTGTTCATCATGGCATGTTGTTTTTCCAAAGCAAAGGTCCATCAGATATTCATTATCATGTCCTCTTTCTCCTGACATAAAAACCTCATAAAATGTCATTAAGTTCTGGTTATCTAAATACAAGGGTCTCTATTGATAGATACGAAGTCTCTGTCAGGTGATAGAACACAAAGGTCGAGAAGAAAACATTACTGTCAGGAGAATTACCTCTATATGAGAATTGAGATATTAATTACCGATGCTAAAATGCTATATGTATAAAAGCACAACTTCTGAGGCAATACAGATGTATATTTGATTTTTCTTCATCATTCCTGCCTTTTGTTTAATCTCTAAACACAACATATAATGAATCAAATATTCATCGTATTCAACTTAATTTTCCCCAAATGAGTGTAGTAGTGTGAGATATGAGATAGGAAAAGGAAAACCCGTTCTCTGGATGCAATCGCCGGCAGAAGTCCACTGAGTATCGATGTGAAAAGTCTCAACTCTCCAGAAAACTTGGACAGATGAGGGAAATGAAAGAGGTAGCGACAGAATGTGTTCTTTTCTTCTTCAACCTGGCTATAAGTTGAGGTTCCTTCTCTATGTGTGTGTATTAGGAGCATGACCATGTTAGCACCTATTAAGAGTATATTTCTGATAATTTACCTATGTGTGATAATACTACTATATTGCTATGTGTGATAATACTACTATATTGCTATGTGTGGGCTACTGCAGTGTAGGTAACTGGGGTCATGACCATAAGCCGTGTGAGTATTTTTCTCTAACGTCCTAGTGGATGCTGGGGACTCCGTAAGGACCATGGGGAATAGACGGGCTCCGCAGGAGACTGGGCACTCAAAAGAAAGATTTAGGACTACCTGGTGTGCACTGGCTCCTCCCCCTATGACCCTCCTCCAAGCCTCAGTTAGATTTCTGTGCCCGGCTGAGCTGGATGCACACTAGGGGCTCTCCTGAGCTCCTAGGAAGAAAGTATATGTTAGGTTTTTTATTTTCAGTGAGACCTGCTGGCAACAGGCTCACTGCATCGAGGGACTAAGGGGAGAAAAAGCGAACCTACCTAAGTGGTGGTAGCTTGGGCTTCTTAGGCTACTGGACACCATTAGCTCCAGAGGGATCGAACACAGGACCCGACCTCGTCGTCCGTTCCCGGAGCTGCGCCGCCGTCCCCCTTACAGAGCCAGAAGCAAGAAGAGGTCCAGAAAATTGGCGGCTGAAGACTTCTGTCTTCTCCAAGGTAGCGCACAGCACTGCAGCTGTGCGCCATTGCTCCTCATGCACACCACACACTGCGGTCACTGATGGGTGCAGGGCGCTGGGGGGGGGCGCCCTGAGCAGCAATATTTACACCTTGGCTGGCAAACTAACACCATATATAGCCCCAGGGGCTATATAGGTGTATATTAACCCCTGCCAGATACATTAAAATAGCGGGAGAAAGCCCACCGAAAAAGGGGCGGGGCCTTCTCCCTCAGCACACTGGCGCCATTTTTCCCTCACAGCTCCGCTGGAAGGAAGCTCCCTGGCTCTCCCCTGCAGTCCTGCACTACAGAAAAGGGTAAAAAAGAGAGAGGGGGGGCACAAATTAGGCGCAGTATAACGTTTTTATGCAGCTATAAGGGGAAAACACTTTTATAGGTGATATCCCTGTGATATATAGCGCTCTGGTGTGTGCTGGCATACTCTCCCTCTATCTCCCCAAAGGGCTTTGTGGGGTCCTGTCCTCTGTGTGAGCATTCCCTGTGTGTCTGCTGTGTGTCGGTACTGCGGTGTCGACATGTATGAGGAGGAAAATTATGTGGAGGTGGAGCAAATGCCTGTGAATGTGCTGTCACCCCCTGAGGGGTCGACACCGGTGTGGCTGGACTTATGGAAGGAATTGTGTGAAAGTGTCAACTCCTTACACAAAAGGTTTGACGACATAGGACAGCCGGCTACACAGCTTGTGCTTGTTCCAGCGTCTCAAATGTCATAAGGGGCTTTAAAACGCCCGCTACCTCAGGTGACAGATACAAACGTTGACACGGATACCGACTCCAGTGTCGACGGTGATGAGACCAGTGTACACTCCAATAGGTCCACCCGTTACATGATTGAGGCAATGAAAAATGTTTTACACATTTCTGATAATACCCCAGGTACCACAAAAAAGGGTATTATGTTTGGTGAGAAAAAACTACCTGTAGTTTTTCCTGCATCTGAGGAATTAAATGAGGTGTGTGAGGAAGCGTGGACTTCCCCTGATAAGAAATTGATAATTTCAAAACGATTATTGGCAGCGTACCCTTTCCCGCTAGCGGATAGGTCACGTTGGGAAACACCCCCTAGGGTAGACAAGGCGCTGACACTCTTGTCAAAGAAGGTAGCACTACCGTCTCCGGATACGGCCACTTTGAAGGAACCTGCTGATAGAAAGCAGGAAAATACCCTAAAGGCTATTTACACACACTCAGGCATTATATTGCGACCAGCGATTGTATCAGCTTGGATGTGCAGTGCTGCTGCTGCGTGGTCAGATTCCCTTTTGGATAATATTGATACCATGGATAGGGACAATATTTTGCTGACGCTTGAGCATATAAAAGATGCAGTCTTATACATGCGTGATGCACAGAGGGATATTTGCCGGCTGGCATCAAGAGTAAGCGCTATGTCCATTGCCGCCAGACGGGGGTTATGGACTAGGCAATGGTCAGGTGATGCCGACTCAAAGCGGCACATGGAGGTTTTGCCCTATAAGCTACTGCTGGGAAATCGACCTTTTTGCCACAGGCTGCCCCACAGCACCGTATTATCAGGTACAGTCCTTTCGGCCCCAGAAAAGCAAGAGGCCTAGAGGCTCCTCCTTTCTGCCGAGAGGCAGAGGTAGAGGAAAAAAGCTGCAACACACAGCTAGTTCCCAGGAGCAGAAGTCCTCCCCTGCGTCTGGTAAGTCCACAGCATGACGCTGGGGCTGCTCAGGCGGACCCGGGTACGGTGGGGGCCCGTCTCAAAAGTTTCAGCGCACAGTGGGCTCTCTCACAGGTGGATCCCTGGGTCCTTCAAGTAGTACTTCAGGGGTACAGGCTGGAATTCGAGACGTCCCCCCCCGCCGTTTCCTAAAATCTTCCTTACCGGCAACTCCCTCTGCCAGGGAGGCAGTGTTGGTGGCTATTCAAAAACTGTATTCACAGCAAGTGATTGTCAAGGTACCCCTCCTTCAGCAAGGAAAAGGTTACTATTCCACACTGTTTGTGGTACCGAAACCGGACGGTTCGGTGAGACCCATCTTAAATTTAAAATCCTTGAACACTTATATCAAAAGGTTCAAGTTCAAGTTGGAATCGCTCAGGGCAGTTATTGCGAGCCTGGAGGAGGGGGACTACATGGTCTCCCTGGACATCAAGGATGCGTATCTTCATGTCCCCATTTATCCTCCTCATCAGGAGTACCTCAGATTTGTGGTACAGGACTGTCACTATCAGTTCCAGACGCTGCCATTTGGGTTATCCACGGCGCCGAGGGTCTTTACCAAGGTAATGGCCGAAATGATGATACTCCTTCGCAAGAAAGGTGTTTCATTTTTCCCATACTTTGACGATCTCCTGATAGAGGCGAGGTCCAAGGAACAGTTGGTAGGAAGTGCTACAACAGCACGGCTGGATTCTCAATATTCCAAAGTCACAGCTGGTCCCGACGACACGTCTTCTGTTCCTGGGAATGATTCTGGACACAGACCAGAAAAGAGTGTTTCTTCCAGTGGAAAAAGCAGAGGAGTTGTCAACTCTAATCAGAGACATCCTAAGAACCGGGACAGGTGTTGGTACATCAATGCACACGAGTCCTGGGAAAAATGGTAGCCTCATACGAGGCAATTCCATTCGGAAGGTTCCACGCAAGGACTTTCCAGTGGGACCTGTTGGACAAATGGTCTGGGTCCCATCTCCAGATGCAACAGCGGATAACCCTGTCGGCAAGGACCAGGGTGTCGCTGCTGTGGTGGCTGCAGAGGGCTCATCTACTAGAGGGCCGCAGATTCGGAATACAGGACTGGGTCCTGGTGACCACGGATGCCAGCCTTCGGGGCTGGGGGGCAGTCACACAGGGAAGAAATTTCCAGGGGCTGTGGTCAGCTCAGGAGATATCGCTGCACATAAATATTCTGGAGCTAAGGGCCATTTACAACGCCCTAAGTCAAGCAAGACCCCTGCTTCAGAACCGGCCGGTGCTGATCCAGTCAGACAACATCACAGCGGTCGCCCATGTAAACAGACAGGGCGGCACAAGAAGCAGGAGGGCAATGGCAGAAGCCACAAGAATTCTCAGATGGGCAGAGAATCATGTGCTAGCACTGACAGCAGTATTCATTCCGGGAGTAGACAACTGGGAAGCAGATTTCCTCAGCAGGCACGACCTCCACCCGGGAGAATGGGGACTTCATCCAGAAGTCTTCCAGATGCTGGTAAACCATTGGGAAAAACCACAGGTGGACATGATGGCGTCCCGCCTTAACAAAAAGCTAAAAAGGTATTGTGCCAGGTCAAGGGACCCTCAGGCGATCACTGTGGACGCTCTAGTGACACCGTGGGTGTACCAGTCAGTTTATGTTTCATACCCAAGGTACTGAGAATAATAAGAAGGCGAGGAGTGAGAACTATTCTCGTGGCTCCGGATTGGCCAAGAAGAGCTTGGTACCCGGAACTTCAAGAGATGCTTGCAGGGGACCCTTGGCCTCTGTCGCTCAGACAAGACCTGCTGCAGCAGGGATCCTGTCTGTTTCAAGACTTACCGCGGCTGCGTTTGACGGCATGGCGGTTGAACGCCGGATCCTAAAGGAAAAAGGCATTCCGGAGGAAGTCATCCCTACCCTGATCAAGGCCAGGAAGGATGTCACCGTAAAGCATTATCACCGCATTTGGCGGAAGTATGTTGCTTGGTGTGAGGCCAAGAAGGCCCCAACGGAGGAATATCAACTGGGTCGATTCCTACATTTCCTGCAAGCAGGTGTGACTTTGGGCCTCAAATTGGGGTCCATTAAAGTCCAGATCTCGGCCCTGTCGATTTTCTTCCAGAAAGAACTGGCTTCACTGCCTGAAGTTCAGACTTTTGTCAAGGGAGTTCTGCATATTCAGCCTCCTTTTGTGCCCCCAGTGGCACCTTGGGATCTCAATGTGGTCTTGGATTTTCTAAAATCACATTGGTTTGAGCCACTTAAGACTGTGGATTTAAAATATCTCACATGGAAAGTGGTGATGTTGTTGGCTCTGGCTTCGGCCAGACGTGTGTCAGAATTGGCGGCTTTGTCCTGTAAAAGCCCCTATCTGATTTTCCATATGGATAGGGCAGAATTGAGGACTCGTCCTCAGTTTCTCCCAAAGGTGGTATCAGATTTTCACTTGAACCAACCTATTGTGGTGCCTGCGGCTACTAGGGACTTGGAGGATTCCAAGTTACTGGACGTAGTCAGGGCCGTAAAAATATATGTTTCCAGGACGGCTGGAGTCAGGAAGACTGACTCGCTGTTTATCCTGTATGCACCCAACAAGCTGGGTGCTCCTGCTTCTAAGCAGACTATCGCGCGCTGGATTTGTAGCACTATTCAGCTGGCGCATTCTGCGGTAGGATTACCGCAGCCTAAATCAGTAAAAGCCCATTCCACAAGGAAGGTGGGCTCATCTTGGGCGGCTGCCCAAGGGGTCTCGGCTTTACAACTTTGCCGAGCTGCCACTCTCCCGCCCGTTTGGGAGCTTTGGTATAATCCCCATGGTCCTTACGGAGTCCCCAGCATCCACTAGGACGTTAGAGAAAATAAGAATTTACTCACTGGTAATTCTATTTCTCGTAGTCCGTAGTGGATGCTGGGCGCCCATCCCAAGTGCGGATTGTCTGCAATTCTTGTAAATAGTTATTGTTACACAAATCGGGTTGTTATTGCGAACCATCTATTCAGAGGTTCCATTGTTATCATACTGTTAACCGGGGTTCCTATCACGAGTTATATGGTGTGATTGGTGTGGCTGGTATGAGTCTTACCCGAGATTCAAAATCATTCCTTATTGTGTCAGCTCTTCCGGGCACAGTGTCCTAACTGAGGCTTGGAGGAGGGTCATAGGGGGAGGAGCCAGTGCACACCAGGTAGTCCTAAATCTTTCTTAGAGTGCCCATTCTCCTGCGGAGCCCGTCTATTCCCCATGGTCCTTACGGAGTCCCCAGCATCCACTACGGACTACGAGAAATAGAATTACCGGTGAGTAAATTCTTATTTTTCACACGAGCGTCCAAGGACAGGCAGGCATTTGATTGTTACATAAATTATAAAGATTATAAGAATTATTATAACTGTAATATTTGGTAAAGCAATTTTTGAAATTCTGGCTCCCATCCATCGGAAGGGGTCCCAATCAGCCAATTGGGTCATATGTTCTTGTATATCCTGCAACAACTTAACCTTTTGTTCAATGGGATTATAATTATCTGAGATGTTAAAACAACACATTCCTTTAAATTGTTCACAACCACTTCCTGCTTTAAGTAATAGGTAGTCAATGGCTACTCTATTTGTATCATACCATCTCTTACTTCTCTGAGTTCTTCATTTATAAGAGCAATAGCCGTACTGCTGGCATTTATGGTTTTAGCCAATCCACAAGCCATGCTATTTATCACCCTTGTGTTATACAGGCTAAGTCCTGGGACTCCTATGAGTGAAAAGGCTAATGCTGAGTATTGTGCCTCGCTAAGTAAAGGGCCCTACACACTAAAAGATTATCTGTCCAATCTGGCTGATTGGAAAGAAAATCTGGCAATATATGGGAGCAAATGGCAATTTACTATTTGCTCTCAAAGATTGGAAAACAGACAAAAATGGACTTTAAGACAAATTGGTTAAGTTTGTTTCATAAAACAATTTATCTGAACTGTTTTTGTCCTTTTTTTTTATTTTGGTAGCAAATTGTTGATTGTCATTTGCTCCCAGCCATTGCCAGATTTTCTTTCCAATCAACCAGATTGGACAGATAATCTTTAAGTGTGTAGGGCCTTTAATGGTAAGTCTGATCGGCATTCAGGATCTAATGACCTTTTTTCTTTACTGTGAGAGTCCAAAGTAGTTATGTTTGTGTGAGCTGCTACAAAAGTGAGTCTGCCTAAATAGCAAATACCCATGTGATCTGCTGGGTAATAAGAATATGCAATATCCCCACATACTAAAAATAAGCCCCATGGCATGTATATATCAATTCTAGGGCTGCTTATTGTTACCAAGGAAGTACATTTTGGGGTAACCCCTAAAGACTCCAACTGTGGCTTACCAACAATATCCCAACAGATCTTTTCAGATATACTAGGCTCCAGCTTATATCTGATGGTGTGATACTGCCCGATTTTATCTTCCGGGTTGTTGGTCCCTAATGTTTCCATGTTAATGTCTATAAAGGTGATATTTTTCCTGGTAGCAATTCTATCTTCTGCATTTCTTCTATTGTTATTGGAATACATATAAAGCAGGTCTTATAAGCTTCTCCCACATGTTTGGGTGGTACTACACAGAAAGCATTACTATGGGTGGCAGCTAGGGCCAATTCTAAAAAGGTGTTCCTCTCATATACTCCAGCTTTTCTCACTGGGCCCTCATAGGGGTTGTCCCTTATCTTTGTGTTCTGCTTCGTATTTTCTCCTTCCTCGGGGTGCCATTCCTGATCATGGAGTGCATGGTGTGTGTCTGAGTATTGTGTCTGATTTCACTTCTCACCTTCATAACATCATACTATGCAATCATTCTGGGGGATCCTTCCACAGTGGGTACAGAGACATCTATACACATTTACCATTTTGTGGCATTCTGTCTGTTCTAGGGGGGCTCTGACTGTGCGTGCACCTCCAAAGAGCAATGGGTTATCGTGGTACCAATCTATACATCTTTGCTCAGGGTTCCGTCTACAATATTTACAAATACATCTGGCTATTGGGGGGAGCTGCTGACATCTATTTGGGTATACCTCTTTAGCCTCTCTTTTCTTTCTCTCGTTTCTAGTGTCTAGGGGTGTGATGAGAGGTACATAACTAGGATAATGATGTATTACCTCCTCAAAGGTCATCAGAGACATACCCTCTGGGGAAGCCACCTCGTGCACTTTATCAGACTGACCCTTCCCTGGGCCCTCAGTCATCCTTGTCAATAAGTAGTAAGTCAATAATCCCATCCATATAATTATTCCCCTTCTTACAACCAATACTCCAATCTTGATGGCCCGTCTGGATCTTTTCTTCACCTGATTGGGGTTTAGCAACACTGACTGTCCCACATCATTCTCAACATACATCTTACCAAACCAGGCCATTTTTATTATCTCTTAGTCTCTGGTTACTGGGGTTCCTCAAACAGAGCCTGCAAGTTCAGCGCTTCTGCAGCTTCTTCCTCTGGAGGGTTTTTCTGGGACTCTTCTCTTCCCATCCTCAGTCACTTTCTTGCAATGCGATGCATGTATCCAAGACGATTTCTCTGCAACCTTTACTGCCATGGGCATGGTCAACAGTACTTGGTAGGGTCCCTCCCACCTGTCTACAAATGAATCAGAGCGTAAGAAATTTCTAACCATTACAAATTCTCCTGGTTTCACATCATGGCATTTCAAGTCACTTTGATTAGCACCTTTAGAGAGAATTAGTTCTTTGTATTTGTTTGAATTGTTCATGCAAGTCTAGGACATATTTTGTGGTTAGATCATGTAGGGTGGAGTAGCTTTCTTCTGGGCCTATTATCAGGTTGGGATGTTTTCCAAATAACACCTCGTAATGGAACAGACAGAGGAGGTTTGGGAGTCACTCTAATACCGTGTAGTACGATGGGCAGTGCCTCTACCCAGTTTAGGCTTGTCTCTTCTATGACCTTGGTAAGTTTATTCTTTATGGTATAATTAGCTCTCTCCACGAGTCCATCTGCCTGGGGTCCATAAGGACAATGGAGTTTGGACTCCTTACCCATGATCCTACACATCTCTTGGAAGACCTTACCCGTGAAGTGTGTGCCTTGATCTGACTCAATGATCTCTGGAATACCATATCTAGATATAAACTCTGTACTAGCCTCTTAGCTGTGAAATGTGCTGTGCAGGCTACCGCTGGGTAGGCCTCAGGTCAACCACTGGAGACGTCAACACAAACAAGTACATATTTGAAATTTCTACAGGGTGGTAATTGGATGAAGTCTATCTGTATTGCCTGGAAAGGTCCTCGGGTATGTGGGATATGGGCAATTGGTGCTGGGACAGTCTTACCTGGGTTCTTTCTTAGACAGATAAGGCATGATTGAGCTTTCTTACCTGCATAGGATGAGAAACCAGGGGCAAACCAGTAGGCCCTTAGGGTCTTTACCATACCTTCCTTTCCCAGATGAGTGAGCCCATGGGCTTCTTCAGCCAGGCTTGCAGAATGGCTTTTGGTGCTACCGGTCTTCCTGTCGTGTCCATCCAGATACCAGAGGAGTCTGGATTACACCCTTTGAGCTTCCACGAGGATATTTCCTGCTTTGAACAAGATTGGTACAAATGCATTAATTTTCCAGTGTTACAGGTGAAAATATTTGTAATGAGATGAGACTCCGTATCTCTGGCACGGAGCCATGATTGTTTAATGCCACTGAGGTTGCTGCTTTTGCTGTTTGATCAGCATAGGTATTTCCTTTCTACACCGGGTCTGAGTGGCTTGTGTGAGCTTGACATCTGATGACTGCTACTTCTTTTGGTAGCAATACCACTTCCATGAGGTACTTAACTATCTCTGCGTGAGAGATCGCTGTTCCATTTGATGTTAAAAAATGTCTGTTTCCAAATAGCGGAAAAATTGTGCAGAATGGCAAATCCATATTGTGAGTCAGTATAAATGTTAACAATTCTGTTTCGTGCCAAGTAACATGCTCTCCCCAACGCTATGAGTTCTGCTTTTTGAGCAGAGTGGGGTGGTGGAAGTGGGAGTGCTTCAATGATGTGTATCGTCCACTATGGCGTATCCAGATGTCAGAATGCCCATGTCATTCCGGCGGTGGCAGCTACCATCAACATACAGGTTCAGGTCTGCATTCTGTATCTCAGTGTCTCATATCTAGTCTTGGAGTGTATAAAGTCTGGGTCACCTTTTCACAATCATGATCATCTACCTTCTCCTTACTTTGTGACTGTCCAGTCACACCTGGGAGAAAATTTGCTGGATTCAAAGTTGTGCAGCGCTGCAATATTATGTTAGGGGGCATAAGAAGCGCGAGTTCCCATTTGGTTAACCTGAACGCTGTGATGCTTTGTGGCTGAGCCATTTAATAAAGCAGCAACTGCGTGCGGGACATTCAAGTAGAGTGTGTGTGCCAGAACTATGTCTGCTGTCTTGTCAACAAGTGTAGCTGCTACAGCCACCGTGCACAAGTATTGTGGCAGCCCCCTAGCTACTGTATCCAGCTGTGTGCTGTAATATCCCACTGGGCGGTGCCAGTCCCTATTTTTCTGAGTTAGTACTCCAGCAGCACAGCCGTCGAGCTCTGTACAAAAGAGAAAAAATGGTTTAGTGTAACATGGAAGCCCAGAGCTGGGGTGGCAGTGAGGGCTTCCTTCAACTGGTGAAACGCTAGTAGTGTGGTGTCATCATGGATGGCCGGATCAGGCTTTTTTATGGCTACAAGTTCCTGGAGAGGTAGTGCTATAGCAGCATATCCTGGTATCCTATGTCTACAGAAAGAGGTCATCCCTAGAAAGGTGCGTATTTGCTTTTGGGTGATTGGCAGAGACATATTCTGTATGGCCTGGATGCGTGATGGTAGGAGATGGCGCTGTCCTTGGGAGTGGCAGTGACCTAGGTACTGCACTTTCTGCTGGGACAGCTGTAGTTTGGCTTTGTTGGCCTTCAACCCAACTGAGGCGAGGAAAGTCAACAGAGACACTGAGTCTTCCCACAATTCCTCCTCTGTCTGTGAACACAATAACAAATCGTCAAGATATTGAATAAGCACTGAGTTGTGTGTTGGGTACCAATTCTGCAATATATCATGGAGCGCTTGGCTAAAATAAGTAGGAGCATCCCGTTGCCCCTGGGGCATATGAGACCAGGTATGCTGTTGACCCTTGAATGTAAACGTAAACAGGTACTGACAGTCTCGATGGAATGGAATGGAGAAAAAAGCTGAGCATAGGTCAATAACTGTGAACAACAACGCATCCGACGGGACCTGCGTAAGTATTGTAGCCGGGTTTGGCACCACAGGGTGGCAAGCTTGTATGACTGCATTAAGCACGCACAAATCCTGCACGATACGGTAAGTTAGCACAGGGCCCGGTTTCCGAACTGGAAAGATCGGAGCATTTGCAGCACTGATGCCTTTGTGCAAGACCCCCTGGTGCAGAAGTGAGCAGATGGATGGTTATGCCCCTTCCTCCACTCCCGGTTTTAGCGGGTACTGCATGATGCATGGTGGGGACTTGCTTGCTTGCAGCTTACTTGAAGTAAACCTATCTCATCCTTATACTGTGCCCATAAGGAGCTGGGAACTGCTTGCAGTATGTCTTCACGCATATGGGGGTTGGTTTGCTCAAGGTGCAATGACAGGAGTGGGACTGGTGTGTCTACCAGCACTTGTGCATTGCTTTCTAGTGATTTGGGAATGTCTAAGTAAATACCATCCGCTGTGCAGTAAATGGTGGCTTTGAGTTTACATAGTAGGTCACGGCTAAGCAAGTTTGCTGGTGCGTTGGATGCTAGTAAGAAAGCGTGTGTATCATTCAATGGTCCCATCTGTATATTACTATCAGCTAGTATTGGTAAGTGCTGTAATTGTCCTGAGACTCCGACCGCTAGGACCATGTGCCCTGAAAACGTCTGTGAAGGTAGTGCAGTGGTAAGTAGTGACTTAGCCGCTCCAGTGTCTAGTAAAAAAGAAACAGGTTCATTATTTCCATGCACAGTAACCGTGGGTTCCTCAATGTGTTGGCATTGCACGCTGCATAATGAAGACACTGGATGGATTAAACATCAGTATGGTTGCTGCTGCCAGCGTGACAACTGATTGTGGGGGCCGTTGTGTGGGGCATGAGTGCCCATCTGGGGTCCTTGATTATAATGTTGGTGGTAGGGAGGATGTGTAGGGCCGCTGGGTGTTCCCGCATTTCCATGTGGGTACATCCTGTTCTGAGAAGATACTTGACTTCTGCAATATCTAGCTCTATGGCCATACTTACCACATATGAAACATGCCATTGGGTCTGGGTATCTAGGTCCTTGGTATGTTGGCCCTGTGTTTCTATTTGTGGTGGACTTACCTCCTTGTTGTCCCTGCCATGAATTTCTCTTTTGAAGGTTTTGCACAGGTGGTCCCTGACTGTTTTGGACTCCCTGGGGATTTGTTATATTTGTCAGTTGCTGGGGTTGTGTAGGAGCAATCTGATCTATAACAAGAACTGGAGTTTGACAAGATTAAGGTCATGAGATCTTGCTTCTCCCACTACAGTGTTTATTGGGGCGTCTCTCCATGCTAGTTTAGTACATTACTGCAGGCTTTAGACCTTCCACAAAACATGGAACTAGCCTCATTTGGTTTAACTATCACTTCTCCAGCAGTAAATGTGGGCACCATTAACTTAAATCTACCAAAATATTCATCCACTGTTTCAGTGTTTGCCTGTTTGATTGTGAATAAATCATCCCATTTGGGGACTGGAGGGCATAGGTCACGCAGGTTAGCATTAAGTGCATCTATCTTTCCTTTAGTTGGGTCACCATAATCATTTGCAGAGAGATTAATACTGGTTGTGAGGGATTCTGCTAAATCCTCAGGTAAACAAGTATATAATATCTGTTCTAGATCCCTGCAAGTAAACTTATGTACATAATACTCCTGTGAGAGGTACCTACAAGTGGCATTAGAGTTTTTCCTCGGGTCTGGGAATCCAGCTTTTATACTTAGATAAGTTTTTGATAGTGGGTAACTGACCTCAACTGAGGAGACTGGCACAGCCGGGCTTACAGCAGTATTGCCTTCACCTTTCACTTCTGCCCTACCCGGTAATTTCATTGTGTGCATAGTATTCAGTGCTCTGGTCTCACTGTCAGTATATACAATGGCTTGGTCTGTAGGCACTTGTATGGTGTATGCTGCAAGCTGATCTTGACTGCCTCAATGATTTCTCTTGTCCCTATGCGGTGGAATACACGCTGTCCTGTGTTATTTAACCGCTGAGCAGAAAGTTCCCACCATTGGTTACAATGGAGCGCATAGGCGCTACATTGTAACACTGCCGTGTGCCGCCTGTCAGTCAGTACAGGAGCACACAGCCGATCAGGAGGGTGCTACAACGTGGCGCTCCCTGACTGGCTGAAGAAACCCACTATGACATAAGTCAGAGTGGGTTTCTGGCAGTCGGGGAAAGGGGTCCCATGTGTAAACATGGGGCCCCTTTCAGTGCGAGGATCGGGTGTCCGTTTTTTTATTTTGATCAAGTACGTGGAATACAAATGGATTATCCGAGGAGCCTGGTACCCTGGATCTGGTGAGTATAATTTATTCAACAGGTACACCATGGATTCTACTGGACAAGAGGACCGACCTGCGTGGGGACATAGGTAAGTATGTATGTATGTTTGTGTGGATGGATGTAATAAAACTTTACTGTCAAGGTGTGTGTGTATTGTCTTTTTTTGGGTATTTTTTTAGTAATAGTACTACAGGTACCAGCGGGCCCGTTTTTTCCGCCGCATGCTGGTACTTGTGGTTCTTCAAGTACCAGCATGCGGGGGAGGCTTGCTGGGCCTTGTAGTACTGCTACTAAAAACAATATCTTACACTTTTACAAAAAGGCTATCAGCCCCCCATCCGCAGTCCATTGGATGGGGGGGACAGCCTCGGGCTTCACCCCTGGCCCTTGGGTGGCTGGGGGGGGACCCCTTGATTGAAGGGGTCCCCACTTCCCCAGGATACCCCGGCCAGGGGTGACTAGTTGGAAATTTGATGCCACGGCCGCAGGGCACTGTATAAAAGTGACCCCCGGCTGTGGCATTATCTGTCCAGCTAGTGGAGCCCGGTGCTGGTTTTAAAAATACGGGGGACCCCTACGCTTTTTGTCCCCCGTATTTTTGGAACCAGGACCAGGCGCAGAGCCCGATGCTGGTTGCTTAAATATGGGGGAACCCCTGTCACTTTTCCCCCCATATTTCTGCAACCAGGATTGGCTCAAAGAGCCCAAGGCTGGTTATGTTTAGGAGGGGGGACCCCACGCCATTTTTTTTTTTTTTTTTTACAGTGCTTATTTGAAAAAAAATAAAATAAAATGAACCCCAGCACGGATCACACAGATCCGGCCGTGATTCATTGTGATAAAGTCGGCAGTGTTTTGCTAATCACTGCCATAAAAAAAACGGTAAAAAAACACGAATGACATCGACATCGGAAAAAACGAAAATGCAGAATATGACAGCTTAGTAAATTAGTCGTAATAAATTCAAAAAGTTGCAATTTTACACTTTCGATGTCATTCGTGATTGAAATTTGACCTTTTTCCGAAAATTATGAATGTTAGTAAATATACCCCTAAGTCCTAACCTGACTCCATCCCCTCACATCCTGTAACCCTGAATAACTCTGCTGTTCTATCCTTATATATGTGCAGAAACATGCTATAAACTGAACATAGCAACCAGAATATAGGTCTCAAGATATTGCACTTCTGGTTACCAAGCACTAAGTCCTAACCTTACTCCATCCCCTCACATCCTGTAACCCTGAATAACTCTGCTGTTCTATCCTTATATATGTGCAGAAACATGCTATAAACTGCACATAGCAACCAGAATATAGGTCTCAAGATATTGCACTTCTGGATACCAAGCACTAAGTCCTAACCTTACTCCATCCCCTCACATCCTGTAACCCTGAATAACTCTGCTGTTCTATCCTTATATATGTGCAGAAACATGCTATAAACTGCACATAGCAACCAGAATATAGGTCTCAAGATATTGCACTTCTGGTTACCAAACACTAAGTCCTAACCTTACTCCATCCCCTCACATCCTGTAACCCTGAATAACTCTGCTGTTCTATCCTTATATATGTGCAGAAACATGCTATAAACTGCAAATAGCAACCAGAATATAGGTCTCAAGATATTGCACTTCTGTATACCAAACACTAAGTCCTAACCTTACTCCATCCCCTCACATCCTGTAACCCTGAATAACTCTGCTGTTCTATCCTTATATATGTGCAGAAACATGCTATAAACTGCAAATAGCAACCAGAATATAGGTCTCAAGATATTACACTTCTGGTTACCAAACACTAAGTCCTACCCTTACTCCATCCCCTCACATCCTGTAACCCTGAATAACTCTGCTGTTCTATCATTATATATGTGCAGAAACATGCTATAAACTGCACATAGCAACCAGAATATAGGTCTCAAGATATTGCACTTCTGTATACCAAACACTAAGTCCTACCCTTACTCCATCCCCTCACATCCTGTAACCCTGAATAACTCTGCTGTTCTATCCTTATATATGTGCAGAAACATGCTATAAACTGCAAATAGCAACCAGAATATAGGTCTCAAGATACTGCACTTCTGGTTACCAAACACTTATTCCTAACCTTACTCCATCCCCTCACATCCTGTAACCCTGAATAACTCTGCTGTTCTACCCTTATATATGTGCAGAAACATGCTATAAACTGCACATAGCAACCAGAATATAGGTCTCAAGATATTGCACTTCTGGTTACCAAACACTAAGTCCTAACCTTACTCCATCCCCTCACATCCTGTAACCCTGAATAACTCTGCTGTTCTATCCTTATATATGTGCAGAAACATGCTATAAACTGCAAATAGCAACCAGAATATAGGTCTCAAGATATTACACTTCTGGTTACCAAACACTAAGTCCTAACCTTACTCCATCCCCTCACATCCTGTAACCCTGAATAACTCTGCTGTTCTATCCTTATATATGTGCAGAAACATGCTATAAACTGCAAATAGCAACCAGAATATAGGTCTCAAGATATTACACTTCTGGTTACCAAACACTAAGTCCTAACCTTACTCCATCCCCTCACATCCTGTAACCCTGAATAACTCTGCTGTTCTATCCTTATATATGTGCAGAAACATGCTATATACTGCAAATAGCAACCAGAATATAGGTCTCAATATATTGCACTTCTGGATACCAAGCACTAAGTCCTAACCTTACTCCATCCCCTCACATCCTGTTACCCTGAATAACTCTGCTGCTCTATCCTTATATATGTGCAGAAACATGCTATAAACTGCACATAGCAACCAGAATATAGGTCTCAAGATATTGCACTTCTGGTTACCAAACACTAAGTCCTAACCTTACTCCATCCCCTCACTTCCTGTAACCCTGAATAACTCTGCTGTTCTATCCTTATATATGTGCAGAAACATGCTATAAACTGCAAATAGCAACCAGAATATAGGTCTCAAGATATTGCACTTCTGTATACCAAACACTAAGTCCTAACCTTACTCCATCCCCTCACATCCTGTAACCCTGAATAACTCTGCTGTTCTATCCTTATATATGTGCAGAAACATGCTATAAACTGCAAATAGCAACCAGAATATAGGTCTCAAGATATTGCACTTCTGTATACCAAACACTAAGTCCTAACCTTACTCCATCCCCTCACATCCTGTAACCCTGAATAACTCTGCTGTTCTATCCTTATATATGTGCAGAAACATGCTATAAACTGCAAATAGCAACCAGAATATAGGTCTCAAGATACTGCACTTCTGGATACCAAACACTAAGTCCTAACCTTACTCCATCCCCTCACATCCTGTATCCCTGAATAACTCTGCTGTTCTATCCTTATATATGTGCAGAAACATGCTATAAACTGCACATAGCAACCAGAATATAGGTCTCAAGATATTGCACTTCTGGTTACCAAACACTAAGTCCTAACCTTACTCCATCCCCTCACATCCTGTAACCCTGAATAACTCTGCTGTTCTATCCTTATATATGTGCAGAAACATGCTATAAACTGCAAATAGCAACCAGAATATAGGTCTCAAGATACTGCACTTCTGGTTACCAAACACTTATTCCTAACCTTACTCCATCCCCTCACATCCTGTAACCCTGAATAACTCTGCTGTTCTACCCTTATATATGTGCAGAAACATGCTATAAACTGCACATAGCAACCAGAATATAGGTCTCAAGATATTGCACTTCTGGTTACCAAACACTAAGTCCTAACCTTACTCCATCCCCTCACATCCTGTAACCCTGAATAACTCTGCTGTTCTATCCTTATATATGTGCAGAAACATGCTATAAACTGCAAATAGCAACCAGAATATAGGTCTCAAGATATTACACTTCTGGTTACCAAACACTAAGTCCTAACCTTACTCCATCCCCTCACATCCTGTAACCCTGAATAACTCTGCTGTTCTATCCTTATATATGTGCAGAAACATGCTATAAACTGCAAATAGCAACCAGAATATAGGTCTCAAGATATTACACTTCTGGTTACCAAACACTAAGTCCTAACCTTACTCCATCCCCTCACATCCTGTAACCCTGAATAACTCTGCTGTTCTATCCTTATATATGTGCAGAAACATGCTATATACTGCAAATAGCAACCAGAATATAGGTCTCAATATATTGCACTTCTGGATACCAAGCACTAAGTCCTAACCTTACTCCATCCCCTCACATCCTGTTACCCTGAATAACTCTGCTGCTCTATCCATATATATGTGCAGAAACATGCTATAAACTGCACATAGCAACCAGAATATAGGTCTCAAGATATTGCACTTCTGGTTACCAAACACTAAGTCCTAACCTTACTCCATCCCCTCACTTCCTGTAACCCTGAATAACTCTGCTGTTCTATCCTTATATATGTGCAGAAACATGCTATAAACTGCAAATAG
This sequence comes from Pseudophryne corroboree, assembly GCF_028390025.1. Taxonomy (NCBI): domain Eukaryota; kingdom Metazoa; phylum Chordata; class Amphibia; order Anura; family Myobatrachidae; genus Pseudophryne; species Pseudophryne corroboree. The sequence continues at coordinate 79,511 of NW_026967520.1, read as the reverse complement.
CAACCAGAATATAGGTCTCAAGATATTGCACTTCTGTATACCAAACACTAAGTCCTAACCTTACTCCATCCCCTCACATCCTGTAACCCTGAATAACTCTGCTGTTCTATCCTTATATATGTGCAGAAACATGCTATAAACTGCAAATAGCAACCAGAATATAGGTCTCAAGATATTGCACTTCTGTATACCAAACACTAAGTCCTAACCTTACTCCATCCCCTCACATCCTGTAACCCTGAATAACTCTGCTGTTCTATCCTTATATATGTGCAGAAACATGCTATATACTGCACATAGCAACCAGAATATAGGTCTCAAGATATTGCACTTCTGTATACCAAACACTAAGTCCTAACCTTACTCCATCCCCTCACATCCTGTAACCCTGAATAACTCTGCTGTTCTATCCTTATATATGTGCAGAAACATGCTATATACTGCACATAGCAACCAGAATATAGGTCTCAAGATATTGCACATCTGGATACCAAACACTAAGTCCTAACCTTACTCCATCCCCTCACATCCTGTAACCCTGAATAACTCTGCTGTTCTATCCTTATATATGTGCAGAAACATGCTATAAACTGCACATAGCAACCAGAATATAGGTCTCAAGATATTGCACTTCTAGATACCAAACACTAAGTCCTAACCTTACTCCATCCCTCACATCCTGTAACCCTGAATAACTCTGCTGTTCTATCCTTATATATGTGCAGAAACATGCTATATACTGCACATAGCAACCAGAATATAGGTCTCAAGATATTGCACTTCTGGTTACCAAACACTAAGTCCTAACCTTACTTCATCCCCTCACATCCTGTAACCCTGAATAACTCTGCTGTTCTACCCTTATATATGTGCAGAAACATGCTATAAACTGCAAATAGCAACCAGAATATAGGTCTCAAGATATTGCACTTCTGTATACCAAACACTAAGTCCTAACCTGACTCCATCCCCTCACATCCTGTAACCCTGAATAACTCTGCTGTTCTATCCTTATATATGTGCAGAAACATGCTATAAACTGCAAATAGCAACCAGAATATAGGTCTCAAGATACTGCACATCTGGATACCAAGCACTAAGTCCTAACCTTACTCCATCCCCTCACATCCTGTAACCCTGAATAACTCTGCTGTTCTATCCTTATATATGTGCAGAAACATGCTATAAACTGCAAATAGCAACCAGAATATAGGTCTCAAGATATTACACTTCTGGTTACCAAACACTAAGTCCTAACCTTACTCCATCCCCTCACATCCTGTAACCCTGAATAACTCTGCTGTTCTATCCTTATATATGTGCAGAAACATGCTATAAACTGCACATAGCAACCAGAATATAGGTCTCAAGATATTGCACTTCTGGTTACCAAGCACTAAGTCCTAACCTTACTCCATCCCCTCACATCCTGTAACCCTGAATAACTCTGCTGTTCTATCCTTATATATGTGCAGAAACATGCTATAAACTGCAAATAGCAACCAGAATATAGGTCTCAAGATATTGCACTTCTGGATACCAAACACTAACAGGCCCTACTCACTCGGCGATTCGCCGCCGAGGTGCCCGACGGCCGACGAGCAACCCGGCGGCGGGGGGGCAGTGACGGGGGGAGTGAAGTTTCTTCACTCCCCCCGTCACCCGGCTGCATTGAAGTGCAGGCTAATATGGACGAGATCGTCCATATTGACCTGCATGCACAGCCGACGGGAGATCAGCGATGAACGAGCGCGGGGACGCGCATCGTTCATCGCTGTAGTCTCCACACTGAAAGATATGAACGAGTTCTCGTTCATTTATGAACGAGATCGTTCATATCTTTCAAATTATCGCTAGGTGTGTAGGGCCTATAAGTCCTAACCTTACTCCATCCCCTCACATCCTGTAACCCTGAATAACTCTGCTGTTCTATCCTTATATATGTGCAGAAACATGCTATAAACTGCAAATAGCAAGCAGAATATAGGTCTCAAGATATTGCACTTCTGGATATCAAGCACTAAGTCCTAACCTTACTCCATCCCCTCACATCCTGTAACCCTGAATAACTCTGCTGTTCTATCCTTATATATGTGCAGAAACATGCTATAAACTGCACATAGCAACCAGAATATAGGTCTCAAGATATTGCACTTCTGGTTACCAAACACTAAGTCCTAACCTTACTCCATCCCCTCACATCCTGTAACCCTGAATAACTCTGCTGTTCTATCCTTATATATGTGCAGAAACATGCTATAAACTGCACATAGCAACCAGAATATAGGTCTCAAGATATTGCACTTCTGGTTACCAAACACTAAGTCCTAACCTTACTCCATCCCCTCACATCCTGTAACCCTGAATAACTCTGCTGTTCTATCCTTATATATGTGCAGAAACATGCTATACACTGCAAATAGCAACCAGAATATAGGTCTCAAGATATTGCACTTCTGGTTACCAAGCACTAAGTCCTAACCTTACTTCATCCCCTCACATCCTGTAACCCTGAATAACTCTGCTGTTCTATCCTTATATATGTGCAGAAACATGCTATAAACTGCAAATAGCAACCAGAATATAGGTCTCAAGATACTGCACTTCTGGTTACCAAACACTAAGTCCTAACCTTACTCCATCCCCTCACATCCTGTAACCCTGAATAACTCTGCTGTTCTATCCTTATATATGTGCAGAAACATGCTATATACTGCACATAGCAACCAGAATGTAGGTCTCAAGATATTGCACTTCTGGATACCAAACACTAAGTCCTAACCTTACTCCATCCCCTCACATCCTGTAACCCTGAATAACTCTGCTGTTCTATCCTTATATATGTGCAGAAACATGCTATAAACTGCAAATAGCAACCAGAATATATGTCTCAAGATATTGCACTTCTGTATACCAAACACTAAATCCTAACCTTACTCCATCCCCTCACATCCTGTAACCCTGAATAACTCTGCTGTTCTATCCTTATATATGTGCAGAAACATGCTATAAACTGCAAATAGCAACCAGAATATAGGTCTCAAGATATTGCACTTCTGGTTACCAAACACTAAGTCCTAACCTTACTCCATCCCCTCACATCCTGTAACCCTGAATAACTCTGCTGTTCTATCCTTATATATGTGCAGAAACATGCTATAAACTGCAAATAGCAACCAGAATATAGGTCTCAAGATATTGCACTTCTGGATACCAAACACTAAGTCCTAACCTTACTCCATCCCCTCACATCCTGTAACCCTGAATAACTCTGCTGTTCTATCCTTATATATGTGCAGAAACATGCTATAAACTGCAAATAGCAACCAGAATATAGGTCTCAAGATATTGCACTTCTGGATACCAAGCACTAAGTCCTAACCTTACTCCATCCCCTCACATCCTGTAACCCTGAATAACTCTGCTGTTCTATCCTTATATATGTGCAGAAACATGCTATACACTGCAAATAGCAACCAGAATATAGGTCTCAAGATATTGCACTTCTGGTTACCAAGCACTAAGTCCTAACCTTACTCCATCCCCTCACATCCTGTAACCCTGAATAACTCTGCTGTTCTATCCTTATATATGTGCAGAAACATGCTATAAACTGCAAATAGCAACCAGAATATAGGTCTCAAGATACTGCACTTCTGGTTACCAAACACTAAGTCCTAACCTTACTCCATCCCCTCACATCCTGTAACCCTGAATAACTCTGCTGTTCTATCCTTATATATGTGCAGAAACATGCTATATACTGCACATAGCAACCAGAATGTAGGTCTCAAGATATTGCACTTCTGGATACCAAACACTAAGTCCTAACCTTATGAAGGGTTAATTTCCACCCCTCACATCCTGTAACCCTGAATAACTCTGCTGTTCTATCCTTATATATGTGCAGAAACATGCTATAAACTGCAAATAGCAACCAGAATATAGGTCTCAAGATACTGCACTTCTGGTTACCAAACACTAAGTCCTAACCTTACTCCATCCCCTCACATCCTGTAACCCTGAATAACTCTGCTGTTCTATCCTTATATATGTGCAGAAACATGCTATATACTGCACATAGCAACCAGAATGTAGGTCTCAAGATATTGCACTTCTGGATACCAAACACTAAGTCCTAACCTTATGAAGGGTTAATTTCCACCCCTCACATCCTGTAACCCTGAATAACTCTGCTGTTCTATCCTTATATATGTGCAGAAACATGCTATAAACTGCAAATAGCAACCAGAATATAGGTCTCAAGATACTGCACTTCTGGTTACCAAACACTAAGTCCTAACCTTACTCCATCCCCTCACATCCTGTAACCCTGAATAACTCTGCTGTTCTATCCTTATATATGTGCAGAAACATGCTATATACTGCACATAGCAACCAGAATGTAGGTCTCAAGATATTGCACTTCTGGATACCAAACACTAAGTCCTAACCTTATGAAGGGTTAATTTCCACCCCTCACATCCTGTAACCCTGAATAACTCTGCTGTTCTATCCTTTGAGTATATGTAACTTGCTGGGAATGTGTGTGGAGACTATGTGCAAATTATGCACTATATAAATAGAATATTGAATCTGTATTTCTGGATTTTCTGTGCGAATGCGTATGCTACCGTATATACTCATACCACGTGTCAATACGCAAGGCTCGTGAACCAGTGTACGTAGCGTGCGTGTATGCGTACGCATGGCGACTACACGCACGCACAGAGTCCACTCTGGTGTTTGCATGTGGTGTGTAATATTTCTCTTATGTCCTAGAGGATGCTGGAGACTCCGTAAGGACCATGGGGTATAGACAGGCTCCACAGGAGACATGGGCACTCTAAAGACTTTAGAATGGGTGTGCACTGGCTCCTCCCTCTATGCCCCTCCTCCAGACCTCAGTTAGATCCTGTGCCCAGAGGAGACTGGGTGCATTACAGGGGAGCTCTCCTGAGTTTCTCTGAAATAGACTTTTTGTCAGGTTTTCTATTTTCAGGGAGCACTGCTGGCAACAGGCTCCCTGCATCGTGGGACTGAGGAGAGAGAAGCAGACCTACTTAAAATGATAGGCTCTGCTTCTTAGGCTACCGGACACCATTAGCTCCAGAGGTTCGGAACGCAGGTCTCACCCTCGTCGTTCGTCCCGGAGCCGCGCCGCCATCCTCCTCCTCCGTCCTCACCCGGCGTGAGTATTGAGAAGAAGACTTCAAAGGGGGCAGAAGACTTCAGATCTTGACTGAGGTAACGCTGCGCCATTGCTCCCACACATTCACACACCACGGGCACTGTAAGGGTGCAGGGTGGGTGCCCTGGGCAGCAATAAAAACCTCTAGGGACACTGGCATATAAAGTAGATACTGCAGAGGCAGTATATCAATAAACCCCCGCCAGTATAAATAATTTGAGCGGGACTGAAGCCTGCCAGTGAGGGGGCGGGGCTTGATCCTCCAGCACTAATCAGCGCCATTTTCTCCACAGCACACCGGACTCTCCCCTGCTGAACACGGTTACAGAGGGCAAAAAAGAGGGAGGGGGGCACATTTAATTGGCTCAGTGAGTGTATTTATACATATTTATATAAAAGCGCTATACTAACTGGGATTTTATTCCAGTGTCCGGTGGCGCTGGGTGTGTGCTGGCATATTCTCTCTCTCTGTCTCTCCAAAGGGCTTTATTGGGGGACTGTCTCCATATAGATATATCCCTGAGTGTGTGGGGGTGTCGGTACGTGTGTGTCGGCATGTCTGAAGCGGAAGGCTCATCTAAGGAGGATGTGGAGCAGATGACTGGTGTCTTCGTCGGCAACGCCGACACCTGATTGGTTGGACATGTGGAATGTTTTAAATGCAAGTGTGACTTTATTACATAAAAGATTGGACAGAGCAGAGTCCAGGGATAATACAGGGAGTCAATCCATGGCTTTGACTGTGTCACAGGGCCCTTCAGGGTCTCAGAAACGTCCCCTGTCCCACGTAACAGACACTGATACCGACACGGATTCTGACTCCAGTGTCGACTACAATGATGCGAGGTTACACGCAAGGGTGGCCAAAAGTATTCATTATATGATTATTGCAATAAAGGCTGTTTTGCATATCACTGATGACCCCTCTGTCCCTGACACGAGGGTGCGCATGTATAAGGAAAAGAAACCTGAGGTAACATTTCCCCCATCTCATGAGCTGAACGCGTTATTTGAAAAATCTTGGGAAACTCCAGACAAAAAACTGCAGATTCCCAAGAGAATTCTTATGGCGTATCCTTTCCCTGCACAGGACAGGGTACGGTGGGAATCCTCGCCCAGGGTGGACAAGGCTTTAACGCGCTTGTCCAAGAAGGTGGCGCTACCGTCTCCAGACACGGCAGCCCTCAAGGATCCTGCTGATCGCAGACAGGAAACTACCTTAAAATCTATTTATATACATACGGGTGCTTTGCTCAGACCAGCCGTAGCATCAGCTTGGGTTTGTAGCGCAGTAGCAGCTTGGACAGATACCTTGTCAGCTGACATTGATACCCTAGATAGGGATACCATTTTATTGACCTTAGGTCACATTAAAGACGCAGTCTTATATATGAGAGACGCTCAGAGAGACGTTGGGCTGCTAGGTCCGGGAGCCAACGCCATGGCGATTTCTGCTAGGCGAGCCCTGTAGACCTGTCAATGGACGGGTGATGCTGACTCAAAGAGGCATTTGGAGGTTTTGCCTTACAAGGGTGAGGTTTTATTTGGGGAAGGTCTCGTGGACCTGGTTTCCACAGCTACGGTGGGAAAATCTACTTTTTTGCCTTATGTTCCCCCACAGCAAAAGAAAACTCCACAATATCAGATGCAGTCCTTTCGGTCGCATAAGTCCAGAAGAGGTCGGGGCTCTTCCTTCCTCGGCAGAGGTAAGGGTAGAGGGAAAAGAATGCCTGCTACGGCTAGTTCCCAGGAGCAGAAGTCCTCCCCAGCTTCTACTAAATCCACCGCATGACGCTGGGGCTCCACTGAGGGAGTCCGCGCCAGTGGGAGAACGTCTTTGGCTCTTCAGCCAGGTCTGGGTTCTGTCAGACGTGAATCCTTGGGCGATGGAAATTGTGTCCCAAGGCTACAAATTGGAATTCGAAGAGGTGCCCCCTCGACGATTTTTCAAGTCGGCCTTGCCAGCTTCTCCCCCAGAGAGGGAAATAGATTTAGCTGCAATTCAAAAGCTGTGTCAACAGCAAGTGATTATCAAGGTTGCCCTAGTACAACAGGGGAAAGGGTACTATTCAATGCTGTTTGTGGTCCTGAAACCGGATGGCTCGGTCAGACCCATTCTGAATCTAAAATCCCTAAACCTGTACTTGAAAAAGTTCAAATTCAAGATGGAATCGCTCCGGACAGTGATCTCCAGACTGGAAGGGGGGATTTTATGGTGTCACTAGACATAAAGGATGCATACCTTCATGTCCCCATATTTCCTCCTCATCAGGCGTACCTGAGATTCGCTGTACAGGACTGTCATTACCATTTTCAGACGTTGCCGTTTGGGCTTTCCACGGCCTCGAGGATTTTCACCAAGGTAATGGCGGAAATGATGGTGCTCCTGCGCAGGCAGGGAGTCACAATTATCCCGTACTTGGATGATCTCCTGATAAAAGAGAGATCGAGAGATGAATTGCTGGAAAGTGTGTCACTCTTCCTGAGAGTGCTGCAGCAGCACGGTTGGATTCTAAATCTACCAAAGTCACAATTGATTCCAATGACTCGCTATCATTCTTAGGCATGATTCTGGACACGGAACAGAAGAGGGTTTTTCTCCCAATGGAAAAAGCCCAGGAACTCCAGAACATGGTCAGAGACCTGCAAAAACCAAAAAGAGTGTCAGTTCATCAATGCACTCGAGTTCTGGGGAAAATGGTGGCGGCCTACGAGGCCATCCCCTTCGGTAGGTTCCATGCAAGGACATTTCAGTGGGACCTTCTGGACAAGTGGTCCGGGTCCCATCTACAAATACATCAGAAAATAAGCCTGTCCCCCAGGGCCAGGGTGTCTCTCCTGTGGTGGCTGCAGAGTGCTCACCTTCTAAAGGGTCGCAGGTTCGGCATTCAAGACTGGGTTCTGGTGACCACGGACGCGAGCCTCCGAGGATGGGAGCAGTCACACAAGGAAGACATTTTCAGGGACTATGGTCAAGCCAGGAGGCTTGTCTACACATCAACGTGCTGGAATTGAGGGCCATATACAACGGCTTATGACAAGCAGAGAATCTTCTTCGCGACCTACCAGTTCTGATTCAATCAGACAACGTCACAGCCGTGGCTCATGTAAACCACCAAGGCGGGACAAGGAGGAATGTGGCAATGGTGGAAGCCACCAGGATTCTTCGCTGGGCGGAAAATCACGTAAGCGCTCTGTCAGCAGTCTTTATTACGGGAGTGGACAACTGGGAAGCAGACTTCCTCAGCAGGCACGATCTCCATCCAGGAGAGTGGGGACTTCATCAAGAAGTTTTTGCAGAGATAACAAGTCTTTGGGGAATTCCTCAAATAGACATGATGGCATCATGCCTCAACAAGAAGCTTCGGAGGTATTGTGCCAGGTCAAGGGACCCTCAGGCAGTAGCGGTAGACAACCTGGTGACACCATGGGTGTTTCAGTCGGTCTATGTGTTCCTTCCTCTTCCTCTCAAAAATATTGAGAATTATAAGACGAAAAAGAGTGCAGACAATACTCATTGTTCCAGATTGGCTTCGAAGGGTCTGGTATTCAGATCTTCAGGAAATGCTCATAGAAGATCCGTGGCCTCTTCCTCTCAGGGAGGACCTGTTGCAGCAGGGGCCCTGCGTGTTCCAAGACTTACCGCGGTTATGTTTTGCGGCATGGCGGTTGAACACCGAATCCTAGCTGGGAAAGGTATTCCGGAGGAAGTCATCCCTACTCTGATAAAGGTTAGGAAGGAGGTGACAGCGAAACATTATCACCGTATCTGGAGGAAGTATATATCTTGGTGTGAAGCCAAGAATGCTCCTACGGAAGATTTCCATCTGGGCTGTTTTCTCCACTTTCAACAGACAGGAGTGGATATGGGCCTAAAGTTAGGCTCCATTAAGGTACAGATTTCGGCCCTGTCTATTTTCTTTCAGAAGGAATTGTCTTCTCTCCCAGAAGTCCAGACTTTTGCAAAGGGAGTGCTGCACATCAAACCTCCTTTTGTGCCCCCAGTGGCACCTTAACATGGTGTTACGGTTCCTGAAGTCTCACTGGTTTGAACCTCTTCAAACGGTTTAATTAAAATTTCTCACTTGGAAGGTGGTCATGTTGTTGGCCTTGGCATCTGCAAGGCGGGTGTCCGAATTGGCGGCTTTGTCTCACAAAAGCACCTATCTGATTTTCCATGTGGATAGAGCAGAGTTGAGGACTCGTCCTCAATTTTTGCCTAAGGTGGTTCCATCGTTTCATTGTGGTCCCTGTGGCTACGGGTGACTTGGAGGATTCCAAGTCCCTTGATGTAGTCAGGGCCTTAAAAATGTATGTAGCCAGGAAGGCTCGAGTTAGGAAAACAGAGGCACTGTTTGTCCTGTATGCAGCCAACAAGGGGGTACATTTACTAAGGTGGGAGTTCTATTTAAGATGAGATGTTGCCCATAGCAACCAATCAGATTCCGGGTATTATCTTCCAGAAGGTGCTAGATAAATGAGAAGTAGAATCTGATTGGTTGCTTTCGGCAACATTCCATCCTAAATAGAACTCCCATCTTAGTAAATTTACCCCAAGGTTGGCGCTCCTGCTTCTAAGCAGACTATTGCTCGCTGGATCTGTTAACGATTCAGCAGGCTCATTCTACGGCTGGATTGCTTTTACCAAATTCGGTAAAGGCCCATTCCACTAGGAAGGTGGAAGGTGTCTCGGCTTTACAGCTTTGCCGAGCAGCTACTTGGTCAGGTTCAAACACCTTTGCAAAATTCTACAAGTTTGATACCCTGGCCGATGAGGACCTAGCGTTTGCTCAGTCGGTGCTGCAGAGTCATACGCACTCTCCCGCCCAGTCTGGAGCTTTGGTATAATCCCCATGGTCCTTACGGAGTCCCCAGCATCCTCTAGGACGTAAGAGAAAATAAGATTTTAAACCTACCGGTAAATCTTTTTCTCCTAGTACGTAGAGGATGATGGGCGCCCGTCCCAGTGCGGACTACTTTCTGCAAGGCTTGTATATAGTTATTGCTTACATAAGGGTTATGGTTACAGTTAAGATCAGTCTTTGGCTGATACTGTTTTGTTCATACTGTTAACTGGTTGCGTATATTCCATGTTATACGATGTGGATGGTGTGGGCTGGTATGAATCTTGCTCTTAGATTAACAAAAATCCTTTCCTCGTACTGTCCATCTCCTCTGGCACAGTTTCTCTAACTGAGGTCTGGAGGAGGGTCATAGAGGGAGGAGCCAGTGCACACCCATTATAAAGTCTTTAGAGTGCCCATGTCTCCTGCGGAGCCCGTCTATACCCCATGGTCCTTACGGAGTCCCCAGCATCCTCTACGGACTAGGATAAAAAGATTTACCGGTAGGTTTAAAATCTTATTTTTTGACTTCGACAATACAACAACCCTAATTCACCTACAAGTAAAAATCACAAAAACTGAACCTTTGAACAGACATCATTTAAAAAAAAAGATATCTATACACACCCCACTATTCCCATGAGCTGTCACAATCAGACATAGCCACAATCACAAGTACATACAGTCACTATTGGTGGTTCTGGGCTCCGGCCAGTTCAAGGGGAATTGCACAGTCACAATGGCAGCGTGTGTACCCACCTTTACACACCAGACGGGGTATTTATACACAGCAACACTGATATTATGTGGACACAAAAGTAACAATACAAGTGACACATTAACAGGAAATTGTTTCTGTCACCATAGCGACAATTATCTGGAAATAAGATAATACACAGACACATAAAAAGACTCAACGGAAATCTTTTGTTTTTAAACAACTTTATTTCATATCTTTAATACACATATTTTTGTCTATATTTTAAACTTAAAAATACTTTTCTCTGCACAACAGCCTATGGGGGTCATTCAGACCCAGCCGCAATAGCGGCCCGCAGCAGTTTGCTGGTGGTGGCAATATGCACATGCGCAGCGGCCGCGCAGACACACACATTGCAGTCACATCCCTGAGGGGTGAATGCAGGTGGTCCGGGACCATTTTCCGGGGGGCTGCGTGATGTCACATCTGTGTTCATCTCTATAAGCTTCCAGAGTGCACCTCATATCTCATCTTTTCCAAGTTACTACAAATGATATGAGATCGGTGGCAGCACTACTTTCAGGATTATTACACAGAACACACATAAAGGCTGACACAGCAAATAACAGTAACACATACAAGGGATTAATTAGAAATAAGGAAGCATAATAATCATTAAGTCTAATTATCAACTGGTTCTGTGCGGGACCCATACACCTCTTTACTTCCTCCAGCAGCCCCTGGTACTGCACTGCGGCCATCCGCCCTGTCTACCCCCACTACTGCCTCCATCTACTACTACCTCCCCCCACTACTGCCATCTGCCGTCTCCCCCCACTACTGCCACCGCCCTGTCTTCCCCCACTACTGTCACCGCCCCATCTCCCGCCACTACTGCCATCCGCCTCGTGTCTCACCCCCTCTACTGCCACCCACCTCATCTTCCCACACTACTGCCACTGCCCCATCTCCCGCCACTACTGCCACTCGTCCCGTCTCCACCCCACTACTGCCACACGCCCCATCTCCCCCCACTACTGCCACCCACTCTGTCTTCCTCTCTGACACCTTAGTGCTTCTTGGGGACATGATTACCCACATAGACACTGCCTCCAGCAGCCCATGGTACCGCACTGCAGCCATCCACCCCGTCTCCTTCCACTACTCCCACCGCCCTGGCTCCCCCCACTACTGCCACATGCCCCATCTCCCCCCCACTACTGTCACCCACCCCACTTCCCTGTACTGCCACCCAACCCGTCTCCCCTACTACTGCCACCTGCCCCCCCAAAAAAACTACTGCCACTGCCCCGGCTCCCCCCACTACTGCCACCCGCTCTGGCACCTTACCGCTTCTTGGGGACATGATTACCAACATAGACACTTCTTCCAGCAGCTCCTGGTACCGCACTGCAGCCATCCGCCCTGTCTCCCCTGACACCTCAGCACTGCATGGAGACAATATTTCCTATGTAGACACTGCTCCGGCAGCCCCCGCTACTGCAAAGGTGCCGCCTACCCTGTGTCACCCAACATCTCAGCACTGCTTGGGGAATTATGATACTGCTGGTAACAGTCCTTCATCTGCAGATGGAACCAAACAGGGCACTGCTTCTGGTTCATGGACCCTGGTCATGTAGGGCTGGGAGAGTCAGTAAGATTATGTAATAGGGGCCTACAGTAAGTCAGTAAGGAGGCAGAAGCTGCTTCTGGTACATGGACCCTGGTCATGTAGGGCTGGGAGAGTCAGTAAGATTGTGTAATAGGGGCCTACAGTAAGTCAGTAAGGAGGCAGAAGCTGCTTCTGGTACATGGACCCTGGTCATGTAGGGCTGGGAGAGTCAGTAAGATTGTGTAATAGGGGCCTACAGTAAGTCAGTAAGGAGGCAGAAGCTGCTTCTGGTACATGGACCCTGGTCATGTAGGGCTGGGAGAGTCAGTAAGATTATGTAATAGGGGACTACAGTAAGTCAGTAAGGAGACAGAAGCTGCTTCTGGTACATGGATCCTGGTCATGTAGGGCTGGGAGAGTCAGTAAGATTGTGTAATAGGGGCCTACAGTAAGTCAGTATGGAGGCAGAAGCTGCTTCTGGTACATGGACCCTGGTCATGTAGGGCTGGGAGAGTCAGTAAGATTGTGTAATAGGGGCCTACAGTAAGTCAGTATGGAGGCAGAAGCTGCTTCTGGTACATGGACCCTGGTCATGTAGGGCTGGGAGAGTCAGTAAGATTGTGTAATAGGGGCTTACAGTAAGTCAGTAAGGAGGCAGAAGCTGCTTCTGGTACATGGACCCTGGTCATGTAGGGCTGGGAGAGTCAGTAAGATTCTGTAATAGGGGCCTACAGTAAGTCAGTAAGGGGGCAGAAGATGCATCTGGTACATGGACCCTGGTCATGTAGGGCTGGGAGAGTCAGTAAGATTATGTAATAGGGGCCTACATTAAGTCAGTAAGGAGACAGAAGCTGCTTCTGGTACATGGACCCTGGTCATGTAGGGCTGGGAGAGTCAGTAAGATTCTGTAATAGGGGCCTACAGTAAGTCAGTAAGGAGGCAGAAGCTGCTTCTGGTACATGGACCCTGGTCATGTAGGGCTGGGAGAGTCAGTAAGATTATGTAATAGGGGCCTACAGTAAGTCAGTAAGGAGGCAGAAGCTGCTTCTGGTACATGGACCCTGGTCATGTAGGGCTGGGAGAGTCAGTAAGATTATGTAATAGGGGCCTACATTAAGTCAGTAAGGAGACAGAAGCTGCTTCTGGTACATGGACCCTGGTCATGTAGGGCTGGGAGAGTCAGTAAGATTCTGTAATAGGGGCCTACAGTAAGTCAGTAAGGAGGCAGAAGCTGCTTCTGGTACCATGGACCCTGGTCATGTAGGGCTGGGAGAGTCAGTAAGATTATGTAAGAGTCACCATCTTACAGGCAGCCAGTGGAAGGAGTAGAGAATGGGTGTTATGTGGCAGGAACGGGCTGGTTAGGTAACAGCCTGGCTGCTGCAGTCTGTACAAGCTACAAGCGGTGCAATTCTTTTGCTGGGAGACCCAGGTAGAGGACATTGCAGTAGTCTATGTGTGATGATACAAGTGTATGTATGACTGTAGGTAGATCTTCTGAGGGAAATAAGTGCTGGATTCTGGCTATGTTCCTCAGATGAGGATCTGATTGTGGCTGATACCTGATTGTAAGAGTGAAAGTCAATTGTTTGAAAAGTCGGTTGGGGGTCTGTTAGAGAAAAAACACACACCTAAGTTACCTTTCAAACTGAATACCCCCTAAATGTCTCTCCGCCATCCAGGACACCAAGATTCCGCACATGATCAGCATTTTGTTACTCTGAACCCACAAGCCTAAGTCTGTTGTCAGGATTCTGATTTTGTCTGTTCCTGGAGGGGGCACTAGTGGGTCACTGTTGGAATGAAGTATGAAGCGTGGAGATTGAATAAAGTCCTGCACATATGCACTGATGTTTAATAAACACAAAAGGTCACAGAACAATGATATAATAGATGGTAGTAGCAGAACTGAAATGATAAACGGTAACTAAATCCAAGGTAATAATAAAAATTAGATTTTAAACCTACCTGTAAATCTTTTTCTCCTAGTCCGTAGAGGATGCTGGGGACTCCGTAAGAACCATGGGGTATAGACAGGCTCCACAGGAGACATGGGCACTATAAAGAACTTTAGAATGGGTGTGCACTGGCTCCTCCCTCTATGCCCCTCCTCCAGACCTCAGTTAGAGAACTGTGCCCAGAGGAGATGGACAGAGCGAGGAAAGGATTTTTGTTAATCCAAGGGCAAGATTCATACCAGCCCACACCATCCACACCGTATAACCTGGAATATACGCAACCAGTTAACAGTATGAACAAAAAACCAGTATCAGGCAAAGACTGATTTCAACTGTAACATAACTCTTATGTAAGCAATAACTATATACAAGCCTTGCAGAAAGTAGTCTGCACTGGGACAGGCGCCCAGCATTCTTAAGGACTAGGAGAAAAAGATTTACCGGTAGGTGTAAAATCTTATTTTCTTACGTCCTAGAGGATGCTGTGGACTCCGTAAGGCCCATGGGGTTTATACCAAAGCTCCAGACCGGGCGGGAGAGTGCGGAAGACTGCAGCACCGATTGAGCAAACGCGTGGTCCTCATCGGCCAGGGTGTCAAACTTATCGAACTTTGCAAAAAAGTGTTTGAACCCGACCAAGTAGCTGCTCGGCAAAGCTGTAAAGCCGAGACGCCTCGGGCAGCCGCCCAAGAAGAGCCCACCTTCCTAGTGGAATGGCCCTTTATCGAATTTGGTAATGGCAATCCAGCTGTAGAATGAGCCTGCTAAATCGTGTTACAGATCCAGTGAGCAATAGTCTGCTTCAAAGCAGGAGCACCAACTTTGTTGGCTGCATACAGGACAAACAGTGCTTCTGTTTTCCTAACCCGAGCCGTCCTGGCTACATCCAGGGATTTGGAGTCCTACAAATCACCCGTAGCAACAAGCACCACAATACGTTGGTTCATATGAAATGATGAAACCACCTTAGGCAAAAATTGAGGACGAGTCCTCAACTCCGCTCTATCCACATGGAAAATCAGATAGTGGCTCTTGTGAGACAAGGCCGCCAATTCAGACACCCGCCTTGCAGATGCCAAGGCCAACAACATGACCACCTTCCAAGTGAGAAATTTAAATTCAACCTTTTGAAGAGGTTCAAACAAGTGAGATTTTAGGGACTATAACACCACGTTAAAGTCCCATGGTGCCACAAAAGGAGGCTGGATGTGCAGCACTCCCTTTACAAAAGTCTGGACTTCTGAGAGAGAAGCCAATTCCTTCTGAAAGAATATAGATCGGCTCCATTAAGGTACAGATTTCAGCCCTAACTTCAGGCCCATATCCACTCCTGTTTACAGAAAGTGGAGAAAACGGCCCAGATGGAAATCCTCCGTAAAAGAGCATTCTTGGCTTCACACCAAGATATATACTTCCTCCAGATACAGTGATAATGTTTCGCCGTCACCTCCTTCCTAGCCTTTATCAGCGTAGGGATGATTTCTTCCGGAATACCTTTTCCAGCTAGGATTCGGTGTTCAACCGCCATGCCGTCAAACATAACCGCGGTAGTCTTGGAACACGCCGGGTCCCTGCTGCAACAGGTCCTCCCTGAGAGGAAAAGGCCACGGATCTTCTGTGAGCATTTCCTGAAGATCTGAGTACCAGGCCCTTCGAGGCCAATCTGGAACAGAGTATTGCCTGCACTCTTTTTCGTCTTATGATTCTCAATATTTTTGAGATGAGAGGAAGAGGGAACACATAGACCGACTGAAACACCCATGGTGTCACCAGGGCGTCTACCCCTACTGCCTGAGGGTCCCTTGACCTGGCACAATACCTCCGAAGCTTCTTGTTGAGGCATGATGCCATCATGTCTATTTGAGGAATTCCCCAAAGACTTGTTATCTCTGCAAAAACTTCTTGATGAAGTCCCCACTCTCATGGATGGAGATCGTGCCTGCTGAGGAAGTCTGCTTCCCAGTTGTCCACTCCCGGAATGAAGACTGCTGACAGAGCGTTTACGTGATTTTCCGCCCAGCGAAGAATCCTGGTGGCTTCCGCCATTGCCACTCTGCTCCTTGTCCCACCTTGGCGGTTTACATGAGCCACTGCTGTGACGTTGTCTGACTGAACCAGAATCGGTAGGTCGCAAAGATTCTCCGCTTGACATATGCCGTTGTATCTGGCCCTCAATTTCAGTACGTTGATGTGTAGAAAAGCCTCCTGGCTTGACCATAGTCCCTGAAAATTTCTTCCTTGTGTGACTACTCCCCATCCTTGGAGGCTTGCGTCCGTGGTTATCAGGACCCAGTCTTAAATGCCAAACCTGCGGGATAATTGTGACTCCC
This sequence comes from Pseudophryne corroboree, assembly GCF_028390025.1. Taxonomy (NCBI): domain Eukaryota; kingdom Metazoa; phylum Chordata; class Amphibia; order Anura; family Myobatrachidae; genus Pseudophryne; species Pseudophryne corroboree. Next base: position 62,876 of record NW_026967520.1, on the reverse strand, counting down.
TGCCTGCGCAGGAGCACCATCATCTCCGCCATCACCTTGGTGAAAATCCTCGGGCTGTGGAAAGCCCAAACGGCAATGTCTGAAACTGGTAATGACAGTCCTCTACAGCGAATCTCAGGTATTCCTGATGAGGACGATATATGGGGACATGACGGTATGCATCCTTTATATCTAGTGATACCATAAAATCCCCCCTTCCAGTCTGGAGATCACGGCCCGGAGCGATTCCATCTTGAATTTGAACTTTTTCAAGTACAGGTTTAGGGATTTTAGATTTAAAATGGGTCTGACCGAGCCATCCGGCTTCGGGACCATGAACAGGGTTGAATAGTACCCTTTCCCCTGTTGGACTAGGGGAACCTTGATAATCACTTGCTGTTGACACAGCTTTTAAATTGCAGCTAACACTACTTCCCTCTGGGGGAGAAGCTGGCAAGGCCGACTTGAAAAATCGTCGAGGGGGCACCTCTTCGAATTCCAGTTTGTAGCCTTGGGATACAATTTCCATCGCTCAAGGATCCACATCTGACAGATCCCAGACCTGTCTGAAGAGTCAAAGATGTGCCTCCATCGGTGCGGACTCCCTCAGTGGAGCCCCAGCATCATGCGGTGAATTTAGTAGAAGCCAGTGAGGACTTCTGTTCCTGGGAACTAGCCAAAGCAGGTGTTCTTTTCCCTCTACCCTTACCTCTGGCGAGGAAGGATGAGCCCCGACCTCTTCTGGACTTATGTGACCTAAAGGACTGCATCTGATATTGTGTTTTCTTTTGCTGTGGGGGAACATAAGGTAAAAAAGTAGATTTACCGGCCGTAGCTGTGGAAACCAGGTCCGCGAGAACTTCCCCAAATAAAACTTCACCCTTCTAAGGTAAACCCTCCAAATGCCTCTTTGAGTCAGCATCACTCATCCATTGGCGGGTCCACAGGGCTCGCCTAGCAGAAATCGCCATGCGTTGGCTCTCGGACCTAGCAGCCCAACATCTCTTTGAGCGTCTCTCATATACAAGACTGCGTCTTTAATGTGACCAGGTCAATAAAATGGTATCCCTATCTAGGGAATCAATATCAGCTGACAAGGTATCTGTCCAAGCTGCTACTGCGCTACATACCCATGCCGATGCTATTGCCGGTCTGAGTAAAGCACCCGTATGCGTACAGATTTTAAGGTAGTTTCCTGTCTGCGATCAGCAGGAGCCTTGAGGGCTGCCGTGTCTGGAGACAGTAGTGCCACCTTCTTGGGCAAACGCATTAAAGCCTTGTCCACCCCGGGCAAGGATTCCCACCGTACCCTGTCCTGTGCAGGGAAAGGATATGCCATAAGAATCCTCTTTGGAATCTGCAGTTTTTTGTCTGGAGTTTCCCAAGCTTTTTCAAATAACTCGTTTAGCTCATGAGAAGGGGGAAAGGTTACCTCAGGTATCTTTTCCTTATACATGCGCACCCTCATGTCAGGGACAGAGGGGTCATCTGTGATATGCAAAACATCTTTTATTGCAATAATCATATAATTAATATTTTTGGCCACCCTTGTGTGTAACCTCGCATCATCGTAGTCGACACTGGAGTCAGAATCCGTGTCGGTATCAGTGTCTGCTATTTGGGATAGAGAACATTTTTGAGACCCTGAAGGGCCCTGTGACACAGTAAAAGCCATGGATTGACTCTCTGCTTTTTCCCTGGACTCTGGTTTGTCCATCCTAATATTTAATAAGGTCACATTTGCATTTAAAACATTCCACATGTTCAACCAATCAGGTGTCGGTGTTGCCGACGGAGAGACTACAATCATCTGCTCCAACTCCTCCTTAGATGAGCCTTCCGCTTCAGACATGCCAACACACTCGTACCGACACCCACACACTCAGGGATATATTTATATGGAGACAGTTCCCCAATAAGGCCCTTTGGAGAGACAGAGAGAGAGTATGCCATCACACACCCAGCGCCAACTGACAGTGGAAACAAATTCCCAGATAATAAAGCGCTTTTATATATAATTATCTGTATAATACACTCACTGCTCCTTACAAGTGCCCCCCCCCCCCTCTTTTCTGCCCTGTCACATCGTTCAGCAGGGGAGAGTCCGGGGAGCCAGCTTCTCTGCAGTGCTCTGTGGAGAAAATGGCGCTGGTTAGTGCTGTGGGATCAAGCTCCGCCCCATCCAGCGGCGGGCTTCAGTCCCGCTCAATTTTGTAATACTGGCGGGGGATTTTTATATCTACTGCCTCCGCAGCCTATATATACGTATTTGCCAGTACTAGAGGTTTATATTGCTGCCCAAGGCGCCCCCCACTGCACCCTGCAGTGCCAGCAGTGCGTGTTGTGAGCGGGAGCAATAGCGTGCAGCGTTACCGCTGCGCGCTTACCTCAGGGTAGAGCTGAAGTCTTCTGCCGCCTTTGCAGTCTTCTTTCTTCTTATACTCACCCGGCTTCTATCTTCCGGCTGTGAGGACGGCGGCGCTGCTCTGGGACGAACGGCGGGGTGAGACCTGCGTTCCAACTCCCTTTGGAGTGAATGGTGTCCGGTAGCCTAAGAAGCAGAGCCTATCATTTAAGTAGGTCTGCTTCTCTCTCCTCAGTCCCACGATGCAGGGAGCCTGTTGCCAGCAGTGCTCCCTGAAAATAAAAAACCTGACAAAATTATTTTTTCAGAGAAACTCTGGAGAGCTCCCCTGTAATGCACCCAGTCTCCTCTGGGCACAGGATCTAACTGAGGTCTGGAGGAGGGGCTTAGAGGGAGAAGCCAGTGCACACCCATTCTAAAGTTCTTGATCGTGCCTATGTCTCCTGCAGAGCCCGTCTATACCCCATGGTCCTTACGGAGTCCCCAGCATCCTCTAGGACGTAAGAGAAAAGTCTCTGGCAACACAAATATATATTGATGACAAGTTGATGGCAGAATGCAGGTTTAAAGCAAATAAGGCCACTGGTAACACAAATGTGAAACAACTTGGTAGCTGGATGTAAAGATTTGTAAATAATAACTGAAAAAGAAAAACTCCGGTAACGTGAAATAACTTGATAAATGCAAATGGTTTGGAAAACAGAACTCCGGTAATACTTGCAAAGCACACAGTCTCTGATAACTAAACGTGGAATGACTTGGTAAATAAATGTGAATGGTTTGGAAAACAGAACTCCGGTAATACTTGCAAAGCACACAGTCTCTGATAACTAAACGTGGCATAACTTGGTAAATAAATGTGAATGGCTTAGAAGACAGAACTCCGGTAACACTTGCAAAGCACACAGTCTCTGATAACTAAACGTGGAATGACTTGGTAAATAAATGTGAATGGTTTGGAAAACAGAACTCCGGTAATACTTGCAAAGCACACAGTCTCTGATAACTAAACGTGGAATGACTTGGTAAATAAATGTAAATGGTTTAGAAGACAGAACTCCGGTAATACTTGCAAAGCACACAGTCTCTGATAACTAAACGTGGAATAACTTGGTAAATAAATGTGAATGGTTTGGAAAACAGAACTCCGGTAATACTTGCAAAGCACACAGTCTCTGCTAACTAAACGTGGAATAAATTGGTAAATAAATGTGAATGGCTTAGCAGACAGAACTCCGGTAATACTTGCAAAGCACACAGTCTCTGATAACTAAACGTGGAATAACTTGGTAAATAAATGTAAATGGTTTGGAAAACAGAACTCCGGAAATACTTGCAAAGCACACAGTCTCTGATAACTAAACGTGGAATAAATTGGTAAATAAATGCAAATGGTTTGGAAAATAAGAATTTACTTACCGATAATTCTATTTCTCATAGTCCGTAGTGGATGCTGGGGACTCCGTCAGGACCATGGGGAATAGCGGCTCCGCAGGAGACAGGGCACATCTAAAGAAAGCTTTTAGGATCACATGGTGTGTACTGGCTCCTCCCCCTATGACCCTCCTCCAAGCCTCAGTTAGGTACTGTGCCCGGACGAGCGTACACAATAAGGAAGGATCTTGAATCCCGGGTAAGACTCATACCAGCCACACCAATCACACCGTACAACTTGTGATCTGAACCCAGTTAACAGTATGATAACAAACGAAGTAGCCTCTGAAAAGATGGCTCACAACAATAATAATAACCCGATTTTTGTAACAATAACTATGTACAAATATTGCAGACAATCCGCACTTGGGATGGGCGCCCAGCATCCACTACGGACTATGAGAAATAGAATTATCGGTAAGTAAATTCTTATTTTCTCTAACGTCCTAGTGGATGCTGGGGACTCCGTCAGGACCATGGGGATTATACCAAAGCTCCCAAACGGGCGGGAGAGTGCGGATGACTCTGCAGCACCGAATGAGAGAACTCCAGGTCCTCCTTAGCCAGAGTATCAAATTTGTAAAATTTTACAAACGTGTTCTCCCCTGACCACGTAGCTGCTCGGCAAAGTTGCAATGCCGAGACCCCTCGGGCAGCCGCCCAAGATGAGCCCACCTTCCTTGTGGAGTGGGCCTTTACAGATTTAGGCTGTGGCAGGCCTGCCACAGAATGTGCAAGTTGGATTGTGCTACAGATCCAACGCGCAATCGTCTGCTTAGACGCAGGAGCACCCATCTTGTTGGGTGCATACAATATAAACAATGAGTCAGATTTTCTGACTCCAGCTGTCCTTGAAATATATATTTTTAATGCTCTGACAACGTCCAGTAACTTGGAGTCCTCCAAGTCGCTAGTAGCCGCAGGCACCACAATAGGCTGGTTCAAGTGAAAAGCCGAAACCACCTTAGGGAGAAAATGAGGACGTGTCCGCAGTTCTGCCCTGTCCGAATGGAAAATCAGACATGGGCCTTTGTACGATAAAGCCGCCAACTCTGAAACTCTCCTGGCTGAAGCCAGGGCCAGTAGCATGGTTACTTTCCATGTAAGATACTTCAAATCTACAGATTTGAGAGGCTCAAACCAATGAGATTTGAGCAAATCCAAAACTACGTTTAGATCCCACGGTGCCACTGGGGGCACAATCGGGGGCTGTATATGTAGTACACCCTTGACAAAAGTTTGTACTTCAGGCACTGAAGCCAATTCCTTCTGGAAGAAGATTGATAAAGCCGAAATTTGAACTTTAATAGACCCCAATTTTAGGCCCATAGACAATCCTGCCTGCAGGAAATGTAAGAATCGACCCAATTGAAATTCTTCCGTTGGAGCCTTCTTGGCTTCACACCATGCAACATATTTTCTCCAAATGCGGTGATAATGTTGTGCGGTCACTTTCTTCCTAGCCTTAATCAAGGTAGGAATAACTTCCTCTGGAATGCCCTTTTCTTTTAGAATCCGGCGTTCAACCGCCATGCCGTCAAACGCAGTCGCGGTAAGTCTTGGAACATACAAGGTCCCTGCTGAAGCAGATCCCTTCTTAGAGGTAGAGGCCACGGATCCTCCGTGAGCATCTCTTGAAGTTCCGGATACCAAGTTCTTCTTGGCCAATCCGGAGCAACTAGTAATGTTCTTACTCCCCTTTTCCGAATAATTCTCAGTACCTTTGGTATGAGAGGCAGAGGAGGAAACACATACACTGACTGGTACACCCATGGTGTTACCAGAGCGTCCACAGCTATTGCCTGCGGGTCTCTTGACCTGGCGCAATATCTGTCCAGTTTTTTGTTGAGGCGAGACGCCATCATATCCACCTTTTGGTTTTTCCCAACGGTTCACAATCATGTGGAAAACTTCTGGATGAAGTACCCACTCTCCCGGGTGAAGGTCGTGTCTGCTGAGGAAGTCTGCTTCCCAGTTGTCCACTCCCGGGATGAACACTGCTGACAGTGCTATGACATGATTTTCCGCCCAGCGAAGAATCCTTGCAGCTTCTGTCATTGCTCTTCTGCTTCTCGTGCCGCCTTGTCTGTTTACGTGGGCGACTGCCGTGATGTTGTCCGACTGGATCAACACCGGCTGACCCTGAAGCAGCGGTTTTGCCAAGCTTAGAGCATTGTATATCGCTCTTAGCTCCAGTATATTTATGTGAAGAGACGTCTCCAGGTCTGACCATACACCCAGGAAGTTTCTTCCCTTTGTGACTGCTCCCCAGCCCCGTAGGCTGGCATCCGTAGTCACCAGGACCCAGTCCTGTATGCCGAACCTGCGGCCCTCTAACAGATGGGCACTCTGCAACCACCACAGGAGAGACAACCTTGTTCTTGGTGACAGTGTTATCCCATGATGCATATGCAGATGCGATCCGGACCATTTGTCCAGCAGATCCCACTGAAATGTTCGTGCATGGAATCTGCCGAATGCAATTGCTTCGTAAGAAGCCACCATCTTTTCCAGGACTCTTGTGCATTGATGCACTGACACAGTTCCTGGTTTTAGGAGGTTCCTGACAAGTTCGGATAACTCCCTTGCTTTCTCCTCCGGGAGAAACACCTTTTTCTGAACCGTGTCCAGAATCATTCCCAGGAACAGCAGACGTGTTGTCGGGGTCAATTGAGATTTTGGAAGATTCAGAATCCACCCGTGTTGCTGAAGCACTACTTGGGTTAGTGCTACACCGACTTCCAGCTGTTCTCTGGACTTTGCCCTTATCAGGAGATCGTCCAAGTAAGGGATAATTAATACGCCTTTTCTTCGTAGAAGAACCATCATTTCGGTCATTACCTTGGTAAAGACCCGAGGGGCCGTGGACAAACCAAACGGCAGCGTTTGAAACTGATAATGACAGTCTTGTATCACGAACCTGAGATACCCTTGGTGTGAGGGGTAAATTGGGACATGCAGATAAGCATCTTTTATGTCCAGGGACACCATGAAGTCCCCTTCTTCCAGATTCGCTATCACTGCTCTGAGTGACTCCATCTTGAACTTGAATTTCTGTATGTACAGGTTCAAGGATTTCAGATTTAGAATAGGTCTTACCGAACCGTCCGGCTTCGGTACCACAAATAGTGTGGAATAATACCCCTTTCCCTGTTGTAGGAGGGGTACCTTGACTATCACCTGCTGAGAATACAGCTTGTGAATGGCTTCCAATACCGTCGTCCTTTCTGAGGGAGACGTTGGTAAAGCAGACTTTAGGAACCGGCGAGGGGGAGACCTTTCGAACTCCAACATGTAACCCTGAGATACTATCTGCAGGATCCACGGGTCCACCTGTGAGCGAGCCCACTGATTGCTGAAAATCTTTAGTCGACCCCCCACCGCTCCTGAGTCCGCTTGTAAAGCCCCAACGTCATGCTGATGGCTTTGTAGAACCCGGGGCGGGCTTCTGGTCCTGGGCAGGGGCTGTTTGCTGCCCTCTCTTACCCTTTCCTCTGCCTCGCGGCAGATAAGACTGTCCTTTTGCTCGCTTGTTTTTATAGGAGCGAAAGGACTGCGGCTGAAAAGACGGTGTCTTTTTCTGTTGGGAGGGGGTCTGAGGTAAAAAAGTGGATTTGCCGGCAGTTGCCGTGGCCACCAGATCCGATAGACCGACCCCAAATAATTCCTCTCCTTTATATGGCAATACTTCCATATGCCTTTTGGAATCCGCATCACCTGACCACTGTCGCGTCCATAAACTTCTTCTGGCAGATATGGACATCGCACTTACTCTTGATGCTAGAGTACAAATATCCCTCTGAGCATCTCGCATATAAAGAAACGCATCCTTTAATTGCTCTAGAGTCAATAAAATACTGTCCCTATCCAGGGTATCAATATTTTCAGTCAGGGAATCCAACCACACTACCCCAGCACTGCACATCCAGGCTGAGGCTATTGCCGGTCGCAGTATAACACCAGTATGAGTGTATATACTTTTCAGGGTAGTTTCCAGCCTCCTATCCGCTGGATCCTTGAGGGCGGCCGTATCAGGAGACGGCAACGCCACTTGCTTTGATAAACGTGTGAGCGCCTTATCCACCCTAGGGGGTGTTTCCCAGCGCGTCCTAACCTCTGGTGGGAAAGGGTATAATGCTAATAACTTCTTAGAAATTAGCAGTTTTCTATCTGGGTTAACCCACGCTTCATCACACACGTCATTCAATTCCTATGATTCTGGAAAAGCTACAGGTAGTTTTTTCACACCCCACATAATACCCCTTTTTGAGGTACCTGCAGTATCAGAGATCTGCAAAGCCTCCTTCATTGCCGTGATCATATAACGTGTGGCCCTGTTGGAAAATACGTTTGTTTCTTCACCGTCGACACTAGATTCATCTGTGTTGGTACCCGTGTCGACTGACTGAGGTAAGGGACGTTTTACAGCCCCTGACGGTGTCTGAGACGCCTGAGCCGGTACTAACTGGTTTTCCGGCCGTCTCATTTCATCTACTGACTTTTGTAATGTACTAACATTATCACGTAATTCCATAACTAAAGCCATCCATTCCGGTGTCGACTCCCTAGGGGGTGACATCACCCTTACCGGCAATTGCTCTGCCTCCACACCAACATCGTCCTCATACATGTCGACACACACGTACCGACACACAGCAGCCACACAGGGAATGCTCTAATCGAAGACAGGACCCCCTTAGCCCTTTGGGGAAACAGAGGGAGAGTTTGCCAGCACACACCAAAAGCGCTATAAATGTATATAAACAACCCTAAAAGGTGTTGTTTTTGTTATAAGCGCTTTTAATATATATAATATCGCCAAATTATGCCCCCCTTCTCTTTGTTACCCTGTTTCTGTAGTGCAGTGCAGAGTCCTGGGAGCCTTCCTCACAGCGGAGCTGAGCAGGAAAATGGCGCTGAGTGCTGAGGAGAATAAGCTCCGCCCCATTTTCGGCTGGCTTATCTCCCGGGTTTTGAGAAATCTGGCCTGGGTTAAATACATACATATAGCCTTAATGGCTATATGTGATGTATTCTTTGCCACTAAAGGTATTTAATATTGCTGCCCAGGGAGCCCCCAGCAGCGTCCTGCACCCTCCGTGACTGGTCAGTGAGAAGTGTGAAGCAACAATGGCGCACAGCTGCCGTGCTGTGCGCTACCTTCATGAAGACTGAAGAGTCTTCTGCCGCCTGTTCCGGACCTCCGATCTTCAGCATCTGTAAGGGGGGTCGGCGGCGCGGCTCCGGGACGAACCCCAGGATGACCTGTGTTCCGACTCCCTCTGAAGCTATGTCCAGTAGCCTAAGACTCCAATCCATCCTGCACGCAGGTGAGTTGAAAATCTCTCCCCTAAGTCCCTCGATGCAGTGAGCCTGTTGCCAGCAGGACTCACTGAGATTTAAAACCTAAAAAACTTTTTCTAAGCAGCTCTTTAGGAGAGCCACCTAGATTGCACCCTGCTCGGACGGGCACAAAAACCTAACTGAGGCTTGGAGGAGGGTCATAGGGGGAGGAGCCAGTACACACCATGTGATCCTAAAAGCTTTCTTTAGATGTGCCCTGTCTCCTGCGGAGCCGCTATTCCCCATGGTCCTGACGGAGTCCCCAGCATCCACTAGGACGTTAGAGAAAACAGAACTCCGGTTATACTTGCAAAGCACAGTCTCTGATAACTAAACGTGGAATAACTTGGTAAATAAATGTGAATGGTTTAGAAGACAGAACTCCGGTAATACTTGTAAAAGCACACAGTCTCTGTAACATAAAAGTTCTTTAGCCAAGCAAGGCCCAGGCAGGAGACAGTCCTAACTCAGCATGCTTGATAAGTGCTGGATGCAATGCACAGAATGGAATGCTGGTAATAAGGTGCACAAGTTAGGCAATGAATAACATCTGAGGAGAGTCTATTACTGCTGATGAACTGTGGCAGGCTGTGGCTGGAGTCTGGAACAAGCAGGAGAAATGCAGAATGATGAATGTAATGAAATGATGATAATATCCATGGGGAACTACTGGAGACAGGAACCAGGAGACCTTGACACACCAAATGCGACTCGTCCGAGGCAATGAGACTGAGCCAGGAACTGGAGTTTATACCCCTTGGTCTGTGATGATTGGATGTTGCATCTCTATGAGAACACACCCCTATGGATTGGGTGTTAAGATCAGCTGTGTGTTATCTGAAGTTAACGATTCATCAGGAGAGTAATTCTGCAATGCACTGCTGATTGCTGGCTGGGCTCAGTAGTGCACCGGGAGTAAATGCTGTTAACTAGAAGCACTGTTTAAGCCAGGCTACAGGAGACTGAAGACTGGAACTAAACTGCTGGAACCTGCAGTTCTACAGGTCCAATTCACAGGGGATACTCTCAAGACAGAGGACTGAAGCCAGGAGACGCCTGTTCACAGGAAGTGATGCAAGGGAGAATGCAGATTCCTGACATCTGGTTGGTAGGTAAAGCTGAGCTGTAGCCCTGCCCCTTGTTGGTGAGCTTCTATCAGGACCTGTTTCACTAAAATCGAGTCACAGCCAACTGGCATCACCCACAACTGGAGCTCAGCTAGACAGTTAGGATTGGTACTGGGTTATTTCACCCTGCTGTAGCATGTATATTGCAAAAAGCATATGAGATAAGACAGGATCTTGAGGAACAATACAAGGCAAAGATAAGTATACTCCAGAAGACTAATATGGTCCCTCACCTGAGTGATGTCTATTGTGTGCAACAAGAGCTTATCTCTCAGAGTATGGAAATGGTCTCTCACCTGTGTGACTTTGCTGATGTGTAACAAGATGTGATTTCTGTGTAAAACATTTCCCACACTCAGAGCAAGAAAATGGCTTCTCACCTGTGTGAATTCTGTTATGGCTAACAAGATATGATTTCTGTGCAAAACATTTCCCACACTCAAAACATGGAAATGGCTTCTCACCTGTGTGACATCTCTGATGCACAATAAGATCTGATTTCTGTGCAAAACATTTCCCACACTCAGAACATGGAAATGGCTTCTCACCTGTGTGACTTCGCTGATGTGGAATAAGTTGTGATTTCTGTGTAAAACACTTCCCACACTCAGAGCAAGAAAATGGCTTCTCACCTGTGTGACTTCTCTGATGTGTAACAAGATCTGATTTCTGTGCAAAACATTTCCCACACTCAGAACATGGAAATGGTTTCTCACCTGTGTGACTTCGCTGATGGGTAACAAGTTGTGATTTCTGTGTAAAACATTTCCCACACTCAGAGCAAGAAAATGGCTTCTCACCTGTGTGACTTCTCTGATGCATAACAAGATCTGATTTCCATACAAAACATTTCCCACACTCAGAACATGGAAAAGGCTTCTCACCTGTGTGACTTCTGTTATGTATAACAAGTTGTGATTTGTATGTAAAACATTTCCCACACTCAGAACATATCAGTGGCCTCTCACCTGCCTTACCTGTGTGTGGGTTAATAGGCTTTGTGTTCTGTGTAAAACATTTGGCATCTATAGAACAGGGAAACTCTGTATCTACTGTCAGAGCTGTAACAGATGCACCAATATCAGAGTGATCAGGAGAACATTTCCCAGGATCAGAGGGATCAGCTGATAGAGCTGGATGTATAATTGGGGTAATGGGGTTATCTCCAGGAGAATCCTGTCTACTGTCATTATCTTTTATGCCACAATCCGGGGATAACATTAGATGTCCTTCTGAGATATTCCTGCTTGTGTGTCCATCTGCTGGAAATAAAATACATTAAGGAAATGTGACATTTTCTGTAACAATATTAATCTTGTAAACAATAGGAGAAGACGACTCTCTAGGACATTTAATTGTAAATGTGTGTGTATAATAAAACATAACTTTTAATGAAGGCTTTATAATATTGTCTCAGACTATCATTGTGTCCACCCTCCTAAGAACTCTCACAATAACAAATGTAATATTATAATAAGACTTAGATATATCTCTCTCTTGTACTGGTAACTAACCATGAAGTATAAATGGAGATGTAGTCACTCGCCAAGTCCTATGTCAGCACCAATGTAAAACAATGGATGGGGAACATAGCGTATGAATTGGAGATTCTAGATGAACAATAACATCAGTCATATGAGCTGATGGATCAGAGAAATGTCTCCTAACGTTACTCCTGGAAGCATTGGTAAGGTAGCATTCCTTTATGTGTGTGATCATACGCTGGTAAGCCTGTACATGTGTTACTCACCCTTATATAAGGTATATTGCTACAGCAGAGTAGGTGTGGAACAAGGTACTTTACATGCAATACACCATATGATACCCTGTAATCATCATCTGCTAGGTTATAATGCACTCTTACAATCCCATCATCAGTGTATTACCTCTATTCTCTCAATAGTCATAAGGATGGTGTGTGTACGGTTAGTATGATACAGAGAATTACATATCAGAATCTATACAGCTGCCGCCATACTTCTGCTTCTCATACGTGTGCTACTGGCAGCAGTGAACATCTGAGTGAGAGTGCAGGGAAGACAGCAGAGTCTGATGAGAGATTGGATCTGCCTTTGCAGGGATGTACCACACCTGTCACCCCTGTTAGTATAAAAAAAATAATAAATAAGAGGGCCGAGGCCTGAGTCCATTCAGATGTGCTTTCTGGACCTCTCCTCACTAAGTGGCTTCTTATCTACCCTACCTGATAGCTCTCAGCCGCCACTGGGACCAAAACCCAATCTATTACGTCCCCCACTCCTCCTGCCCTAAAGTCGCTTACCCCAGTGACACTGCTGAGGCCATGGGCTGTATTCTGGGGCTAAGTGCGCCCAGGCTTTCCTGTACGCTCCGGCCACCTGACTAGGAGGCGCTTTTGGCTCAGTCGGGATCACTTGCTCTCCCACTCACATGGGTGCGCAGATTCCACTACTGCTGGGGACAGAACAGGCTGCCCACAGTCACCAGAGCCCGGTGGTGATATTGGGAAGGAAGGTGGCTGCCATTTTGGATCCTGGTGCCCGGCCATCTCATAAGGTTTATAATTGATATAAGCTGCTAAATAAGTGTCCTGGCTGCTGGAACGGGGTCACTACACTAAACTGAGGCATTTGCCTGGAGGTGAAACTACATTCTATTTATATGGTACCACTATAATCTACTTCCTCTCAGTCTACAAGCAGAGCCCAGTATCAACTATCGACTGAGTACAGCTCATTACACTCTGATTACAACCTCACAGTATATTATTTTGTGGATTCATCCACTGAATATATTTTGCCATTTGTGTCTCTCTGTGCTGAGCGCTTCACGTCTGTGATCACGCTGACCTCTAGTGGAATTTATCGGTCATTACCGTGTTATTTGAGTTGTATTACATCAGGTTTACTTGAAATTTTGGCCTCGATACCCCCATCACCCCGACTAAGAATGTAATTTTGAACCGAGTCATCTTGGTGTAACCTCCTGACAGCGTACTACTGCTCCTTTTATTTATAGATCGTTTGTATTTTAGTATCTCTGAGAGGTCAGTCTCTTTGGAGCCGGCTTACCATGCCTCCAAAAAAGGTTAAAATGTACCAAATTGGCCCCACCTGTCCATCCCTTTGGTACCTCAAATTCAGGTGGTCCTTCTGAGACCGCTACATCATCTGCTTCTTCTTGTCAGACGCACAGCCCAGCTGTAATGGCAGAAGACGTCTTAAGACACTCTAGACCAGGCATTCCCAACCACGGTCCTCAAGGCACAACAACAGTGCAGGTTTTAGAGATATCCGGGCTGCAGCACAGATGATAACTGAGCTACTAATTAAGTACCTGTGCTGAAGCCTGGATATCACAAAAACCTGCACTGTAAGTGTGCCTTGAGGACCGTGGTTGGGAATGCCTGCTCTAGATGGTCCTGTTACTCTACGCTCTATACATTCTATGTTATCTGCATTTAAGGACTGAAATAACCTCAGAACTTAACTCTAATATTCAAGCTTTGAGGTCTGATATCAGTGAGATTGGCACTCGTACAGACTAAGATTAGAGAGATTGTTGCATCTCACAAAGATCTGATTTCAGCACATGACACCCTTCAGGAAGACACGGTCTCTATTCGTGATAAAGTCATTGATTTAGAAGACAGGTCTCGGAGAAATAATATCAGAATAATGGGCGTTCTGGATTCTGTTACAAAATGCTGAGCTTTATGATTATGTCACGGTCCTCTTTTCAGAAACTTCCACCGAAGGCTTCTGCAGCGGACCTTCTTTTTGATAGGATCCATATAGACACCCAAAGTCCAAACAGGCCCCTATCCAAGCACCGAGGGACACTCGGCTCAGGGTCCACGTTTTTCATATTAAAGAATGCATTCTACGGGCTGCTTTGTCTTCCTCATCCACAGCTGAGTGCCTGGATAATCTGCAGATATTTCTCATGCGATGCTGGCCAAAAGACGTCTATTCCACCCAAGGGAATGTGCAATACAAATGGGGCTTTCCTACTAAGGTTATTGTAATGCAAAACGGCGCCTTCACAGTGATACCTTCACCTGAGGATGGCCCTACTATTCTGAAAATGAAGGACTATCAACATAAAAAATCCCACAAGACACTATACCTAAAGCAATCCCGCAGGAGTGGTCTTCCATCTTGAAGTAATATGCTAAAGCAGTAAGACTGTTGCAGACACTCAGAGTTTGTTTCCTACTGTAGCATGTGCCATCTGGGACTAAGTGGGCATGGATCTATTTCTGGGCCAGATTTATTTGTTCTCGTTATGGGTTTAAAACGTGTCTATTTCTCTTTATGTCCTGTGCTCTTTAATTGCTATATAGTAGCAATAATATAATAATATAGTATAATATAATAATAATATAGTCTGATATTCTTTCCACTCTTACGTTTCACTATACCTTTCTAGAATGATTGGGTGTTCAGGCAAAGCATGACTGATTCATCTAACATCCTGTTGCCCTTATAACTGTGTTGGTAGTACCTAAATAGTATAAAAGACCAGGTTCTTAGCCTTTACCTCCTCTGGTTACATTGAGATTAAGAATAGTACTATGTTATGCTACATTTGATATTTCTTTCTACAATTGTTACTATGATGACTAGATTTTGCACTCTCGTATGGCAACTTGGGGTAGTCGGTGAGTTTCCCTTTTAGGCCCGACTGCCAGCCTTTTCTACCTTTCTGTCACGGTTCCCTAGTGACGGAATCTCTAGCTCCTTTATGGACGCTATTTCTGTTTGTGTCTCATTTGTGTTCCCTATTTTATTTTTTCTGTGATTTAATAGTTTGAAGTATGCACACGCCCCAAAAGACTCTATTGGACTTTACACAGATGACCCTAGATGTTTCATACCATGATCTGATCTCGCTCTATAACGGCGACATTTTTAAGTCCTAATGTAAAAGGTCTTAATTCTCCTCATAAGAGATGTCTTGCAATAAAATAATTCGCTGACCAGAAGGCGGCGTGGTATCCATTCAGGAATCACATGTTCCATTGCACTCTCCCCCTCAGTTTACCAACATGCTCTATCTCCTGTGGTGTAGCCATCCTTTCCCATAGATCCTGCCCATTTCACCTGGAAAGCAAGTGGGTGGATTGCAATGGTAGATATTGGATTCTAGTTGGAAAGATTCATAATAAATGTGTCACCCTCTATTCTCTCTATGCCCCTCATGCCACACAGCCCCAATTTCTTAAATATTTTTTTTTCAAAAGCTACAAGAAATTGCACTTCTCCTTATGGGAGATGTTACTCTTGCTCCAGACCCTCATCTTGATAGATCCTCCACTACTGATGAACAGACCAGTAATGCCGCCCGTTCCTTAGCTTCCTCATGCTCCCTTTATTAGCTGAATCTGACCTCTATAATACTTGGAGAATTAGACATCAGTTGTGCGTGATTACACTTATTACTCTGCTGTACACAGGTCACATTAGAGAATAGACCTTCTTCTAGGTCGTTACAATTGATTCCTCACATTGATATATTTCTGTATGGGGTGATATTTGTAACTACTTTTTAGATGCCATTTTGTCCATGTATAACTCCATTTTGTATATGTATGACCTCATTGCTTTATATATGTACATTTTATTAGGATTAGTGAGAAGAATATACACAGCTTTTACGCTGGCTGATTATAATAGATATATCTTCCTATTATCAGTATCTCAGATGGAAACTGTCTAGTAAGATGTTTGGGGTATTGTATACATAAGTAGGTGAAAGGGGACAGTTGTCCAGGATGATAAATGATGTTATATTGAGTGACTACTGCACCCAGCATCACAGACCTGAATGTAATATCTGGTAAGACAATGTTAGTGTATCCTTGCAGGGTATAAAGCCTAGAGACTTACACATAGCAGGTTAGTTCCGAGTGAAGCTAGTTCTGTCTGCAGCGGATATAGACTTCTATAAACCCTCCACAGTTTAATAAATTCAGAGTTATTCAAGAGGGACCCTGAGGGCGACTGAACTATATTGTTTAAACTACTTAATCGATGACCATCACCTGGGACAGATCATGAAACATCTGAGATTAGAGCTGAGTATTCTAATTTGTTTTTGCTATTACTGTAACGGAGTATAATAGGATTTTTATAACCTACCGGTAAATCCTTTTCTCGTAAGCCGTAGAGGATGCTGGGGTCCATTTTAGTACCATGGGGTATAGACTTTCGCAGGAGCCTTCGGCACTTAAAGACTTTTTAACAGAGTGAACTGGCTCCTCCCTCTATACTCCTCCTCCAGAACTCAGTATAGGAACTGTGCCCGAGGAGACGGACTTCAAGAGAAAAATTTACATTAACTAGTGGTGAGATTCACACCAGCTCACACCATACAAACATGCCGCCTAACATGGCCATTAACATAACCCATGCGAACGTGCATGCATAACGTAACAGCAACAGCTGCAAAACATCCTAACATGCGAGAACCTGTGTAAAAAGACAAAACTTAATTTTTCAGGAAAAATTTGCCAACATCCTCTACGGACTACAAGAAAAGGATTTACAAGTAGGTTATTAAAATCTTATTTTCTCTTACGTCCTAGAGGATGCTGGGGTCCACATTAGTACCATGGGAATGTTCCAAAGCTCCCAGTACGGGCGGGAAAGTGCTAATGTTCCTACAGAACTGACTGACCAAATTGAAGGTCGTCAGCAGCCAAGGTGTCAAACCTGTAAAACTTAGCAAACATGTTTGCACCTGACCAAGTAGCAGCTCGGCAAATCTGCAATGCTGAGACCCCCCAGGAAGCCACCAAGGACGAACCCACTTTCCTGGTAGAGTGGGCTTTTTCCGAACTCTAACGGCAATCCTGCTGTGGAATGAGCGTGCAGAATGGTACCTCTGATCCAGCGCACAATAGTCTGCTTAGATGCAGGACAGCCAATCTTGTATGGGTCATAGAGGACAAACAAAGCCTCTGTTTTCCTTATCCGAGCCATCCTGGCAACATAAGTCTTCAATGCCCTGATGACATCCAAGGACTTAGAGACGGCTGAGGTGTCAGAAGCCACTGCTGGCACCACCGCCGGTTGGTTGATATGGAAAGAAGACACAAACTTCAGAAGAAAATGCTGACGCGTCCGCAGCTCAGCCCTATCTTCATGAAAAATCAAATAAGGACTCTTGTGAGACAGAGCCCCTAATTCAGACACTCATCTGACCGATGTCAAGGCCAACAGCATGACCACTTTCCAAGTGAGAAACTTCAACTCCACCTCTTGCAGAGGCTCAAACCAGTCCGATTTTAGGAACTGCAACATCACATTAAGATCCCATGGTTCTGCAGGAGGCACAAAGGGAGGTTGGATGCACAGAACACCCTTCGCGAACATCTGAACCTCAGGCAGGGAAGCCAAGTGTTTCTGAAAGAAAATGGACAAAGCATAAATTTGGACCTTGATCGACCCTAATCGCAACCCAGCATACACACCCGCCTGTAGAAATAGGAGAATATGTCCTAATTGAAACTCCACCGCAGGAGAATTCTTGTATTCACACCAAGACACATATTTTCTCCAAATACGATGGTAATGTTTGGTCGTTACCCCTTTCCTGGCCAGAATAAGTGTGGGAATGACTTCCTTGGGAATACCCTTACGGGCTATGATCTGGCATTCAAGAGCCATGCCATCAAACGTAGCCACGGTAAGTCTTGATAAACTAACGGCCCCTGCTGAAGCAGGTCCTCGTGAAGAGGAAGATGCCAAGGATTTTCTAGTAGTAACTCCTGAAGATACCATGCCCGCCTTGGCCAGTCTGGAGCAATGAGAATAGCCCGAACCACTGTTCTTCTGACGATCTTTAGAACTCTTGGTATTAGTGGTAGTGGAAGAAACAGATACACTGACTGGAATACCCACTGGGTCACCAGTGCATCCGCTGTTATTGCTTGTGGGTCTCTCGACCTGGAATATGTCTGAAGCTTCTTGTTGAGACGAGATGCCATCATGTCTACTTGAGGAACGCCCCAACGACTTGTTACCTCCGCAAAGACCTCAGGGTGGAGGCCCCATTCTCCTGGATGGAGATAGTGTCTGCTGAGGAAGTCCGCTTCCAAAATGTCTACTCCCAGAATGAAGATAGCTGACAGAGCTTGTGCATGTCTTTCTGCCCAGAGGAGTATTTTTGTCACCTCTGCCATTGCCGCTCTGCTTTTCGTTCGTCCCTGACGGTTTATGTAAGCTACTGCTGTTACATTGTCTGACTGGATCTCTATGGGACGATCTTGAAGAAGATGCGCCGCTTGCTGAAGGCAGTTGTAAACGGTTCTCAACTCCAGAATGTTTATGTGAAGAAGTGTTTCTTGACTTGACCATCTTCCTTGGAAGTTTTTCCCTTGCGTGACTGCTCCCCAACCTTGGAGACTTGCATCCGTGGTCACTAGGATCCAGGCTTGAATCTCGGACCTGCGTCCTTCCAGGAGGTGAGAAGTTTGTAGCCACCACATGAGTGAAATTCTGGCTTTTGTCAACAGGAATATCCTCTGATGCATGCGTAGATGCGATCCGGACCACTTGTCCAGTAGGTCCCACTGGAACACCCTGGCATGGAATCAGCCAAATTGCAAAGCCTCCTAGGCCACCACCATCTCCCCCAGCAGGCGGATGCATTGATGAACTGACACGCGTGCTGGTTTCAAAACTTGTTTGACCATCTTCTGGATCTCCAGAGCCTATTCCACACGGAAGGAATACTTTCTGTACCTCTGTGTCCAGTAGGGTGCATCAAACGCCCCGACATTCGGAATGCTTGCTGTCCCTATTCTTAAAATGTAACTTTTTTGCATAGAAACTGCAAATTTTTTTTGATGTAGGATTTGACTTAGGTGGCCCACCTCCACACCTAAAAATTGTCTGTATTTTGGTACTAAAGCACGTGTATTGTATTATACAAAATAACTAACTTTAGCAAAATGAAGCCAACTTTTGTACGTGTGTCTTACATTGATGTAAGAACATAAGAACAAAGAAAAGGAACAGCATGAAGCTTCATGGGCCTATCGTGGCTGTTCCCATCCAAATCACAAATCATTAATCAAATCATTATTTATTTTTCAGATAAAATAAAAAATTAGAAAATCTCTAATCTTCAGGGGCATGGTGGGCCACATAAATATCTGATTCTTCAAAATTTGTATGCAATATATCCATAACAATTCTAAAAAATGTAGCATGGGGACAAATCATTTTTCTTTCTTTTAAAAATTCATGGGGCGTTTGATGCACCTAGTGTCCAGTATCATTCCCAGAAATGATAACCTCGTTGTCTGTTCCAATTGTGATTTTGGAAGGTTTATGATCCAACCGTGCTGTTGAAGGATCATCAGGGATAGTGCAATGTTCTGCACTAACGTCTCCCCGGACCTCGCCTTTATGAGATCATCCAGGTAAGGAATTAGGTGGACTCCTTTCTTGCGATCAAGTACCATCATCTCCGCCATCACCTTGGTAAACACCCATGGAACTGTGGAGAGTCCGAAAGGTAACATTTGGAACTGGTAGTGGCAGTCCTGCACCGCAAACCTCAGGTATGCTTTATGCGACACCAGAAATTCCTTTTCTTCCAAGCTGGAGATCTCCGCTCTTAGGGATTCCATCCTGAACTTGAACCGTTTCAAAAACAGATCTAGCGACTTCAGGTTTAGAAATCGGTCTGACCGAGCCATCCGGCTTCGGTACCACAAATAGGCTTGAATAAAAACCACCTTTTTCCTGTTGCATCACGGGAACTAAGGAAATTACCTTGTCTTGACACAATTTCTGTATTGCGTTCAGCACAAAATCGGCATGGGGGAAGATCTTGAAATATCAACCTGTAACCCTGGAACACTATTTGTAATACCCAAGGATTGAGATCTGAGTGAATCCAGACCTGGCTGAAAAACACTAGGCGTGCCCCCACCCGATCGTACTCCCGCATGGGAGCCCCAGCGTCATGCTGAGGGTTTAGCAGCAGCAGCCATTGACTTCTGCTCCTGTGAGCCTGCTGGTGTTGCACGTTTTCTACCCCTTCCTGCAAAGAAGGGGGGGTACCTTTTGCCTTTTTGTACCTGTTATTCTGAAAGTACTGCATGGTATGAGAAGGATACTCGTTCTTAAGGGGGACAGCTGCGGAAGGTAAAAAAACAGACTTGCCTGATGTAGTCGTGGAAATCATGGCATCCAGCTTATCAAAGAGGGCCTCCCCATTGTAAGCGAGCGCCTCAATATTCCTTTGATTCCACATCAGCATTCCATTGGCGAATCCATAATGCCCTGCGGCCTCAAATCGCCATAGCGAAGGCTCTTGAACCCAGGAAACAAATATCCTTCATCTTCTCAACTAAGTAACCTGCAGCATCTTTGATATGACTGAGAATTAGGACCAAGTCATCCTTATCAACTGTGTCTGTATTAACTAGCAAGTTGTCTGCCCATGGTTCCACAGCGTTACCCAGCCACGCACAAGCAATGGTGGGCCTGAGTAACGTACCATTAGCGGTATATATGGATTTTATTGTCGTCTCTAATTTACGGTCAGCAGGATCCTTTAAAGAAGCTGACCCTGGGACAGGCAGACGATTTTCCTAGACAGTCTAGAAACTGAGGTGTCCACCATTGGGGGTGTCTCCCACTTGCGCCTGTCTTCCTCAGGGAAAGTGTACGCTACACGTATCCTTCTGGGAATAGTAAATTTCCTTTCGGGGTTAGACCAGGCGTCCTCAAAGAATGCATTCAGATCCTTTGAGGAATAGTCACCACCTGTTTCTTATTCAATCTTAAATAATCCTTTTGCAATGTTGTATCGGTAGATTTTATAGCGACTATCATACATTGAATGCTCTTTGCTAATTTTGGGTCTACCCCTCTCAAATCCCCAGTGTCGGCTTCCGTGTTGGAATCTGTGTCCCCTTGCATTATCTGGGCCAGAGACCTTTTCTGGGAACTGGATGGGACCCGAGTGGATGATATGGAGGGGTCAGCAAACAGTGCATCCACCACAGACTGCCTCCAATATATCTGTTGCTCAGAGTCAGAGAATTTCTGTGCAATCATGGAAATATAATTTTGCAACTTTCTCACCCACTCCGGCTCCTTCTGATATTACCCTCTTGTGCCTCTAAAATGGGTTCCAGCGGTGAAGACTCCCCCCCCCCCCTTCCCATGTCTGACATGATACACGCGTGTATACACACACACACACACACACACACACAGACCCCTCTCACACCGGAGACCGGAGAGCTATCGGGGACAGACACACACTGATGCCTGTCAGAAAAACACAAAGGGATTTGCCAGTTCACACACTGCTCCCTCTATAATGTGCAATACACACTATTAGCGCATAATCAACCTGATTAGTTACACTCCTTCCCCCCTATAACATCCTGGTACTTGAGGAGAAACTGCGCCTGGAACCCCACAGAGAAAAATGGCGTGCAGTGAGTGAACTGTGTCCTCTGAGAAGCTCCGCCCCCTTGCAATGGCACGCTTCGAACACAGAACGGGAATATTTATCCTGGCCCCGGGGGTAGCACAACCTCATGGACGGGGGGGATGTGTATTATATGCCAGCTAGAGAAAAGGTATTACATGCCGCTCAGAGCGCCCCCGCACTCTTCACCCGTGCTGAGAGACATGGCGAGCAGCGTCCCTGCCGCTGCACTGGTACCTGAAAAGCCGCCAGCGATGATGGAGTACCCTCTCTGCAGGACTCCAGTAATATACTCATCCTTTTTCTGTGTTCTGGCGCTGTTAGGGGGCGGCGGCAGTGCTGCAGGAGTGAACGCTGGCCAGGCTTGAGCTGTGTTCAGTACCCTCAGGATCTAATGGTGTCCTGTCAGCGGAAGCAGAACCATTAACTAATTAAGTTGGTTCTAACGTCCCCCCCACCAAGTCCCACGAAGCAGGGAGGCTGTAAAATAAAAAACCTATCAATGTATTTTCCAGCAAAGCTCTGTAGAGCTCCACTAGACTGCGTCCAGTCTCATGGGTACATTTTCTAAACTGAGGTCTGGAGGAGGGGCATAGAGGGAGGAGTCAGTTCACACTATTAAAAAGTCTTAAAGTGCATAAGGCTCCTGCGGAACCGTATATACCCCATGGTACTAAAATGGACCCCAGCATCCTCTAGGACGTAAGCGAAAATAAGATTTTAAAACCTACCGGTAAATCTTTTTCTCGTAGTCCGTAGAGGATGCTGGGACTCCGTAAGGACCATTGGGAATAGACGGGCTCCGCAGGAGACATGGGCACTTTAAGAAAGACTTTGACTCTGGGTGTTCACTGGGTGTTCACTGGCTCCTCCCTCTATGCCCCTCATCCAGACCTCAGTTAGAGAAACTGCCCAGAGGAGACGGACAGTACGAGGAAAGGAATTTTGTTAATCCAAGGGCAAGATTCATACCAGCCCACACCATCCACACCGTATAACTTGTGATATACTAACCAGTTAACAGTATGAACAAACATAGTCTCGGTCCAAAACCGATGAAACTACAACATAAACAAGAGGTCCTCCTCAGCCAGGGTATCAAACTTATAGAACTTTGCAAAGGTGTTTGACCCCGACCAAGTAGCTGCTCGGCACAACTGTAGTGCCGAGACCCCTCGGGCAGCCGCCCAAGAAGAGCCCACCTTCCTAGTGGAATGGGCCTTAACCGATTTTGGCAACGGCAAACCTTCCGTAGAATGCCGTAGAATGCTGAATCGTGTTACAGATCCAGCGAGCAATAGTCTGCTTTGAAGCAGGAGCGCCAATCTTGTTGGCCGCATATAGAACAAACAAAGCTTCTGTCTTCCTGACCCTAGCTGTTCTGGCCACATCAAGAGACTCGGAATCCTCCAAGTCACGCGTAGCCACAGGCACTACAATAGGTTGGTTCATATGAAAAGATGAGACCACCTGAGGAAGGAAGTGAGGACGAGTCCTCAATTCCGCCCTATCCACATGAAAAACCAGATAGGGACTTTTATGTGACAAAGCCGCCAATTTCGAAACTCGCCTTGCTGAAGCTAAGGCCAGCAACATGACCACCTTCCAAGTGAGGTACTTCAACTCCACCGCGTTGAGTGGTTCAAACCAATGTGACTTAAGGAAACTTACCACGTTTTAGGTCCCAAGGTGCCACCGGAGGTACAAACGGGGGCTGAATATGCAGTACTCCCTTCACAAATGTCTGAACTTCAGGAAGAGAAGCAAATACCTTTTGAAAGAAAATGGATAAAGCCGAAATTTGTACCTTTATGGATCCTAATTTTAGGCCCAAATTCACTCCAGTTTGAAGGAAGTGAAGGAGACGGCCCAAATGGAATTCTTCCGTGGGAGTATTTCTGGCCTCACACCAAGAAACATATTTTCTCCATATGCGGTGATAATGTTTCGATGTCACGTCCTTCCTAGCCTTAATCAGGGTAGGAATGACCTCCTCCGGAATACCTTTTTCCGCTAGGATCCGGCGTTCAACCACCATGCCGTCAAACGCAGCTGCGGTAAGTCTTGGAACATACAGGGCCCCTGTTGCAGAAGGTCCTGTCGTAGAGGAAGAGGCCACGGATCTTCTGTGAGCAACTCCTGCAAATCCGGATACCAAGTCCTTCGTGGCCAATCCGGAGCAACGAAGATTGTTCTCACTTCTCTTCGTCTTATTATTCTCAACACCTTGGGTATGAGAGGAAGAGGAGGGAACACAGACCGACCTGAACACCAAAGGCGTCACCAGGGCGTCTACCGCCACCGCCTGAGGGTCCCTTGACCTGGCCCAATACCGCTTTAGCTTTTTGTTGAGACGGGACGCCATCATGTCTATTTGGGGCAGTCCCCACTGACCCACGATCTGTGCGTAGACTTCCTGATGAAGTCTCCACTCTCCCGGATGCAGATCGTGTCTGCTGAGGAAGTCCGCTTCTCAGTTGTCCACTCCCAGAATGAACACTGCCGACAGTGCGCTTACATGACCTTCCGCCCAGCGAAGAATCCTGGTGGCTTCTGCCATTGCCACCCTGCTCCTTGTGCCACCTTGGCGGTTTACACGAGCCACTGCTGTGACATTGTCTGACTGAATCAGAACTGGCTTGTTGCGAAGTAATGCCTCCGCTTGACGTAGGGCGTTGTATATGGCCCTCAACTCCAGGACGCTGATGTGGAGACAAGTCTCTAGACTTGACCAGAGACCTTAGAAATTTCTTCCCAGTGTGACTGCTCCCCAACCTTGGATGCTTGCGTCCGTGGTCACCAGGATCCAGTCCTGAATGCCGAACCTGCAGCCCTCTAGGAAGGTGAGCACTGTGTAGCCACCATAGGAGAGATACCCTGGCTCTGGGAGACAGAATGATCCTTTGATGCATTTGTAAATGAGACCCAGACCACTTGTCCAGTAGGTCCCATTGAAAAGTCCTCGCATGGAACCTGCCGAAGGGGATGGCCACTGAAACCTTTTTTGGCTTCAATAGGTTCTTGACCAGAGCCATGAGCTCCTGAGCCTTTTCCATCGGAAGAAAAACCTTTTTCTGGTCTGTGTCCAGAATCAGGCCCAAAAAGGTCAGACGCGTTGTCGGAACCAGCTGTGACTTCGGAATATTGAGAATCCAGCCGTGTTGCTGTAACGTCTTCACAGACAGTGATACGCTGTCCAGTAACTTCTCTCGAGATCTCGCCTTTATGAGGAGATCATCCAAGTACGGGATAATTGTGACACCTTGCTTGCGCAGGAGCACCAACATCTCTGCCATTACCTTGTCTCCGCCATTACCTTGGTAAAAAGCCTCGGGGCCATGGAAAGCACAAACTGCAACGTCTGAAATTGGTAATGACAGTCCTGTACCGCAAATCTCAGGAACGCCTGATGAGGAGGAAATATCGGAACATGAAGGTATGCATCCTTTATGTCTAGGGAAACCATCCAATCCCCCCCCCCCCCCCCCTCCAGGCTGGCGATGACCGCTCTGAGCGATTCCATCTTGAACTTGAACTTTTTTAAGTACAGGTTCAGGGATTTTAAATTTAAAATGGGTCTGACCGAACCGTCCGGTTTCGGTACCACAAACAGGGTTGAGTAATACCCCTTTCGTTGTTGCAGAAGGGGAACCTTGACTATCACCTGTTGAAGATACAATTTTTGAATTGCATTTAACACTAACTCCCTCTCTGAAGGAGAAGCTGGCAGAGCAGACTTGAAAAACCGGCGAGGAGGCACCTCTTCGAATCTCCAGCCTGTATCCCTGAGAAACAATCTCTAGTGCCCAGGGATCCACCCGTGAGTGAACCCAGATGTGGCTGAAAAATCGAAGACGTGCCTCCACTTGAGCTGACTCCACCAGGGAAGCCCTAGCGTCATGCGGTGGATTTTGCCGACGCACGGGAAGGACTTCTGCTCCTGGGAACTAGCTATGTGCAGCTTCTTCCCCTTGCTCTTACTCTGGCAAGAAAGGACGATCCCCGTACCTTTTTGCCTTTATTTGAACGAAAGGACTGCATTTCATAATGAGGCGCCTTCTTAGGTTGCGGGGGAACATAAGGCAAAAAATTCGATTTACCTGCCTTAGCAGTAGAGACAAGGTCTGAGAGGCCTTCTCCAAACAACTCTTCCGCCTTGTAAGGCAACAACACCATATGCCGTTTTGAGTCGGCATCCCCTGTCCACTGCCGGGTCCACAAGAGTCGCCTAGCAGAAATATAGCATTTATTCTAGAGCTTAGTAAACAAATGTCTCTTTGAGCATCCCTCATATATAACGCAGCATCTTTTACATGCCCTAGGGTCATGAAAATGGTATCCTTATCCAGAGTTTCAATCTCTGCTGACAGGGAATCAGTCCATGCTGCGACAGCACTACAAACCCAGGCCGATGCCATAGCCGGCCTAATAATAGTACCAGAATGCGTGTGAATGGACTTCATGGTAACTTCCTGCTTGCGATCAGCAGCATCTTTGAGGGTAGCAGTATCTTGTGAAGACAGTGCTACCTTTTTTGATAAGCGCGTTAACGCCTTGTCCACCTTAGGCGAAGATTCCCACCGTATCCCGTCCTTTTGTGGGAAGGGATACGCCATAAGAATCCTGTCTGGAGATTCCAAGCCTTTTCGCACAATTCGCTTAGCTCATATGATGACGGAAAGGTGACCTCAGGCTCTCTCTCTTTATACATGTGTACCGTCGTGTCAGGGACAGGGGGTTCCTCTGTGATATGTAAAACGTCTTTTATAGCAATAATCATATAACGAATACCCTTAGCCACTTTTGGCTGTAATTTTGCATCCTCATAATCGACACTGGAATCTGAATCCGTGTCGGTATCTGTGTCAGTGATTTGGGGTAATGTGCGCTTCTGAGACCCGGAAGGTCCCGGTGCCACTGGGACAGGCATGGTCTGACTACCTGCCTGTTCCCTAGCCTCAGCCTTGTCTAATCTCTTGTGTAATACATTTACATTAGCACAGTCCGGTGTCAGCGCTGCCGACGGCTACCTGACATTCATGCACTCCCCCTTAGGTGAGCCTTCAGCGTCAAACATGTCGACACACACGTACCGACACACTGCACACACACACAGGGAATCTCTTTTCTGAAGACAGGTTCCCCCTAGGCCCTTTGGAGAGACAGAGAGAGTATGCCAGCACACACCCCAGCGCTATAACCCAGGGAGAAAAAAAAAAAAAAAAAAGGATTTTGGTACTTACCGATAAATCCATTTCTCGGAATCCTCTAGGGGACACTGGAGTCCTATACAGTAGGGGGTATGAAGCTTGCAACCGGAGGTGTGGCACAATCTAAAATTAGCATAGTCTGCACAGCCAGTTCCTCCCCCTTCACATCCCTCCTTCCTCAGTTTGGAAAATTTAACTTAGAGAATAGGACATGACACTTGAGCACATGGCGAGGAACCGAACCGTACAACCTACCAAACAGCATCCAATAACTTCTAACTTGAAAATCAACGCTGTTTGGACAAACTTTGTAAAATCCATATTAGGCACAGAGCCACAATGTGATTTGATCCTATGACCTTGTTTGGCAAAGTTCAGGGACTAACTACGTGAGTCACAAGAGTCCTTTGAACAGGAAATGTGAACCCAGTAGACGGACAGCACCGAGGCGGCGTCCAGTGTCCCCTAGAGGATTCAGAGAAATGTATTTATCGGCAAGTACCAAAATCCTCTTTTCTCTTTCATCCACTAGGGGACACTGGAGTCCTATACAGTAGGGGACGTACCAAAGTTTTCCCCCAGGGAGGGAGTGCTGTATGTGGCCTGCTAAACCAAACGTCCGAACTTAGAATCTTCGGACGCAAAGGTATCAAACTTTTAAACTTTCGCGAACGTGTGGACTGAGGACCACGTCGCCGCTCTGCAAGGTTAAGTAGTAGAAAAACCTCTGGCAGCCGCCCCGAAGGCACCCACCGATCGGGTAGTATGAGCAACCGTTTGTACCGGAACCTGTGTACCACAGGAAATATAAGCTTGCCGAATGGCAAATCTAAAGACTGCTTAGAAGCCGGCCAAACCTTCTTTGGCCCATATAAAGGACAAACAAATGTCCGACTTCCTGAAAGATGACGTACCGTGTACGTACACCCGCAAAGCTCGAACAAAATCCAAGGACACGTCCCCATCCGTGAGACAATGGAAAGATGGGACCACAATTTGCTGGTTTACATGAAACCCTGAAACAACCTTAGGAAGGAAATCCGCCCTTGTACGGACTTCCGCTCGATCTTCATGAAAAATAATTAAATACAAAGGACTCTTACACGATAAGGCTCCTAACTTAGAAAGCCGCCCAGCCGAAGCCAAGGCCAGCAACAATGTTACCTTCCAAGAGAGATATTTCAGGTCTGTTCTCGCTAACTGCGCAAACAGTGCTTTTCGTTTTAACACCAAAGTTAGAGCCCATGGTGCAGTGGGAGGACGAAAAAGAGGGCTTTATCCTTAGAACCCCTATAAAAAGGGTTAAATCTCTGGCAAGAATGCCAACCACTGTTGAAAAAGGATGGCAAGAGGCGACACTTGAACCTTCAGAGATCCCAGCCGCAGACCTAACTCTAGGCCGGCCGGAAGGAAAAGTAAAAGCTTAGATAAGTGGAAGTTCGTCGAATTCCACCCATGTTCTTGACACCAGTCCAAGTACCTCTTCCTTGTACGGCTTTGACCGGTTTCCTAGCGGCAATCATCGTATGAATGGCCGTTCTTGGTGTCCCTCTGTCTTAAGATCCGGGTTTCAACCGCCACGCCTTTAAACGCAGCCCGTCCAGGTCTGGGTGTTGAAACGGTCCCTGAGATAGCAGGTTCTCTCTCTGACGGAACCGTCAAGGATCTTCCGCTAGTAACCCTCGCAGGCCTGAGCAGCACTACTGCGGGGGGCCAATCTGGTGCGATTATAATCGCCCACACTCATTCTCATTTAACCCTTTTCAGAACCCTGGGTATGAGTTGGAAAAGTGGGAAAATGTAAACCTTCCTGTAACACCAAGGAAGAGTTAATGCGTTCACTCCTTCTGCTGGATCACTTATCCTGGACACACATCTGGGCAGCTGATGTTATTGCCGAGATGCTATTAGGTCGACTTGAGGTAGACCCCATTTCTTCACCACCATGTCGAAAATCCGTGGATGGAGGCACCACTCTCCCGGATACATGTCCTGGTGATTGAGATAATCTACTTCCAAGTATTCCACACCTGGAATGAACACTGCCGAGAGGATGATCTTTCACCTTTCTGCCCACAAGATGTTTGTGGCTTCCTTTAACGCCATCCCGTTCCTTGTTCATCTTTGACGGTTTATGTATGCCGTCGTCGTGACATTGTCCGACTGCCTTGTTGACCCATGACTTAGTCTTTGGTTAAGGAAAGCGCATTGTAAACTGCTCTCCAGTAGCGTCCATCTGCTCTGAAACGGATACTCCTCTAAGACGGCACCCCAAACTCTGAGACTGGCGTCTGTTGTCAGGATCCTCTAATCCCAAATGCCGAATCCCTTGCCTGTTGCGAGATTCATGTGCAACGACCACCAAAGTAATAAGGTGCGTATGCGCGGTGGACGTCGGATTCTTTGATGTAGAAACCAGTGTGACCCTGCTCACTGAGCAATGAGGTCCCTCTGTAATGGTCGGGAATGAAGTCTGCCGTGCTGGAGAGCTTCGAAAGACGCCACCGTCTTCCCGAGAAATGACACACAGAGGTGTAGAAAAAACGTTTGTGAGCTCAGTACCTGAGCCACTAATCTCTGTAGGTTCTGCACCTTGTTCTCTGGTAGGAATACTCTCAATTGTACAGTGTCCAAGATGAGACCGAGGAACTGAATCCGTTGAGTTGGCATGAGGTTGGATCTTTGGAAATTCATAATCCACCCATGTTGAATGAGAAATGGATGAGATGTCTGAACATCCCTGATCAACTGTTCTCGAGAGGATGCATTGATTAGCATGTCGTCTAGATAAGGCTAATCCTGACCCTCAATAGTCCCGATTCTGCAACGATGATTGCCATGATCTTCGGTAAAGATTCTTGGGGCCGATGAGAGACAGAACTGCAATGGCCCTGAATTGGGAGTGATCCGTCAGCAGTGCGAACCACAAGTAAGTCTGGTTAAGGGCCCCGATTGGGATATGCAGATATGCATGTTCTAAGCCTGCAATGATCGACTGGATTGATTCCAGCTAGAATATGTATACCCTTATAAACCGGTTTAAAACTTTTAAATTGAGTATCGGCCTGACCGTCCCGACTGGTCTTGGCACGACAAAAAGATTGGATTAGAAAACCGTTCCTCTCTGAGAGGCGGGAACCGGAATAATGACCTCTGACTGTAGCAATATTTCAGTTGCTGGCAGTAACGCCTTTGCTTTCTGAGGGCACCGAGGCAATCCCCTTGTAAAAAAACTGACTCTCAGTCTCTGTGGTAAATCCAGTCTGTAGAGAGATTAGGTCGTTTATCCAAAGTTCTGGTGAGGTGTAGACCCAGATGTACCGAAAACCTCCCAGACTTTCGCCCATCAAGGGGGATCCCAGGTGAGACGGGAGACCGTCCTGCCATGGTCTTGTCAGCAGTTTTATCCTGCTTTCTGGCTGCTGCCTGAGAGCAACTTCTACCTCCGCCCCCACGCACTTGTGTACCGAAATTTCTTCCTCGGGCTTGCAAGTACTGCGATCTAAAGGAATTACATGCTGGTCTCAAATAACCTCTCCTAACTTGTGGAGTAGCTCTAGTATAAGGAGTAGACAGAAAAGTGGACGTCCCTACTGTAGTTTGCGAAATCCACTTGTTCAACTCTGGACCGAAAAGCATCTCACCCTCCAAGGGAAAGGATTCTACCGCCCCTTGGTGCCTGAGTCTCACCGCCATTCTCTGTCCGTCTAGTCGATATGGCTGATGCAGAGATGCGCGATGCCATCCTGCGAATATCTTGAATATGCTCCGCCCGTTGGATAATTTCTTCCAAGCCATTTTCCCCCTCAATAGCCTGTACTATATGTCCAGACCATGCTCCCATGGTCTTGTTAACCGAAGCGCAGACAACCGTAGGTTTCAGTGCTGCACCGGCTACAAAAATTGACTTTAAAGCTGTGTCAACCTCTTAAGGTCGTTACATTAGGTAATGGTAAGATTGTCCTTTTCGGCAACCGTCCTAGGAAAACATCCACAACCGGCGGAGTCTCCCACTTATCCATTACACCCTTAGGTAGGGGATAAGTTACTGGAAACCCTGTTGGGAAACTTTAAAGAGTTTGTCAGGTTGCTTCCAAGCCTCCTCCATCTGAGATTGGAGGGATATAGGAATGGGAAACGCTGCTGAAAGCGACTTTTGGGATTCGAGCCATTTGAATGTTCTGGCTCCTTTACTTATTCTACCTTACCATGTAGGATCTCCGTCACTGTTTCGATTAAAAAATCAAGACCTGAGATTGCCGTGTCCTCTTTTGGAAAGTCGGCTTCTAGGTTAGATTCAATTAACTCACCTTCCTTTGTATCAATGAGAAGACCCTCTTCCAGTCCTGCTTACGGTACAAGAGGAAGAGGACCTTAAACCGCCCTGCACACCTTGGTTACTGCTTGTGCGGTAGGCGTTAACCTGATGAGAAATCCCACAGCCCTAATTGTTGCGTGTGGGATTCCTCATCTCATTAAAGATTCCATCTGCAGGGTTATCTTTCCCTGACCTAGACGGAGCACTGCTCCCAGGTGGAGCGTCCTTGTCGAAGCAAGAAGCGCACACCCTGGAGCTGCCATTCGCATGCTCTTTTCGTTACCTTCAAACCTAATGGGTTTTTGGAGGTCTTGGTTGGTGTATTAGACATGTTGACAAAAAAAACCCTTACCAGACTGTGTCGCAGCGCTTTCACCCTTTAAACTAGGTAGAGAAAGACTGGGATATATGGCGGAAACAAAAGATTTATTTATTTTGTCTTTACACCATCCGACTTGTAACCGCCACACACCCAACTGTAAGTCAGCTACGGTGTTAGAGTTGGCTTCACTTGCCTTTTAGTATTTTCTGTAGGCTCTTTGTAATAGAGTACCTTTGAAAATAAATCATAATCCTATTTATATTTCAGGATCCGCATTATAACATTTCACCAGTAGAGGGCGTTGTCTCACTATTTATGTATAACAGGAGAGAGGTTCACTCCATGCTCCACAGTTTTTCTGGCGCCTGCCTCTGAATTTTAAGATGGCCGCCAATTAAAAGTTCTGGACACTTCATTTATGAGGGGGAACTACCTCCGGTGAGCCCCCCTGTCTACACTCCTTTTGCCCTGCTTACGGTACATCAATGCAGAAAGGAGCCCTACTTGCCGTAGTGGCCGCCCTGTCTGCGCGCTATGGAGCCCCTTCCCGCGGCTGAGGGAATCACCTCAGCCGCTTCTCACTGCAGCATCTCTCTGTCTCTCCCCTCCTCCGGCGGCTGAATCCGCTCAGGCACGCGGTTACGATCTCCTGCTGGCCAGCGCGCCGGGACTGCTCTCATCGGGTCCCGTAGCGGCGCCTCTCTCTGTGTGGACTGACAGGGAGGGCTGCGCTGCTGAAGGGATCCCGGCCCGCCTCACACTGCGATCGCTGCCTTAACGCCGCTGTGGGGAGCTAATCTTTCTATCCACATTACGGGGATCAGTCCTCTACACAATGAGGATCTAATAAAGCCCCCTAGGGAAATTAAAGAAAAAAAAAAGAAAAAAAACCTAATGCTACTTCAACTCCTGCGGGGCCATTTTAAAACGACCAGTACTCACGGTTGGTGCTTTTAAAGAGATGCAGACCCCTTCAGCAGGATCATTGTCTCCAATCCAGAACTTTGTCCCCCTTTTATTAGGGGAACGCAGCCTTTTCGCCTGGTAAAGCCTGCACCCCCTTTCATTTAGGTGGGATCGGGCATTTACCATCTTTACGTTTAAAACCTGCACCCTCCCTTTAGTTAGGAGGGATTGGGTCAGTATAAAAGAGAAAAAATAAATAAAAATAAACAAATAAATCTTCATGGGAACAAAAGCTCCCTTCTTGTGCTTGTACCTCTTTGGTACAATTTTCCAAACTGAGGGATTAGGGATGTGAAGGGGGAGGAACCGGCTGTGCAGACCATGCTAATTTTAGATTGTGCCACACCTCCGGTTGCAAGCTTCACACCCCCTACTGTATAGGACGCCAGTGTCCCCTAGTGGATGAAAGAGAAACACAGTATGTTCCTTCCAATAGCGCTGAAACACCTGTATACCGCCAATTATGTGCCCCCCCCCCCTCTTGAAAACCCACCATCACCGTCTGTAAGCAGGGGAGAGTCCGGGAAGAATCCTCTCAGCGCTGTGCTGTGGAGAGAAATGGCGCTGGTGAGTGCTGAGGGAGAAGCACCGCCCCCTCGGCGGTGGGCTTCTGTCCCGCTCAAAATATGTAAAACATGGCGGGGGCTCTTTTATATACATGTACAGTGCCCAACTGTACATGTATATATCTCTTATTGCCATAGGAGAGGTTTATATTGCTGCCCAGGGCGCCCCCCTGCACCCTTACAGTGACCGGAGTGTGTGAGGTGTATGGGAGCAATGGCGCACAGCTGCAATGCTGTGCGTTACCTCAGTGAAGCTCACAAAGTCTTCTGCCGCCTTTGAAGCCTTCTTTCTTGTGCACCCATGGTTGGTTCTATATCGGAGGGGCTGAAGGGACCTTGTGACGTATTGAGGGGAGGAGCTACGTAACCAGGGGGAGGAGCTACGGGCGAACAGGGTACCTGAAAAGTACCCTCGCGCGCTCACCACCTAATTACTAAAGGTAATAGTTGGTGGCGTGGATAGTAGAGGAACTATCCCGCTGGCCTAGCTCCTCCCCCTTGTGTCGTAACTCCTCCCCCTTACGGAAAAGGTCCCTTAGCCCACTTGATTCTAGCATCTACCGTGCACCCATCTCCTCTGGGCACAGTCTCAAACTGAGGTCTGGGGGAGGGGCATAGAGGGAGGAGCCAGTGCACACCCAGAGTCAAAGTCTTTCTTAAAGTGCCCATTTCTCCTGTGGAGCCAGTCTATCCCATGGTCCTTACGGAGTCCCAGCATCCTCTAGTATAGGGGTGGGCAACAGGCGGCCCGATCGTGCCTGGCCCACTGTGCCCCACCAGACTGCAATGACAAGCGGCCCGACAGGCCGCTTGTCATTGCACTGCTCTCAGACGCGGCGCTGCTGAGGAAATCCCGGTCACGTCACAGGGTCAGCTGACCGTGATTTCCTCTGTTACCATGTGCGCGCTGGGCGGCACGGGGGGCGGGCACTGCAGTGAGCAGGAGCGGCGGCTGAGTGAGGAGAAGAAGCGGCGGCCAGCGAGCGGGAGCAGGAGAGGCCACATCAGCAGTGACTCCAGGCAGCAGCAGCGCGGATCATCGGACAGCGGGGATCGTCTGCCACTGTGACAAACAGGTAAACCCCCTGTCCAGCAGGCCCCTCACTGCTTAAGCTGCCATATAGGTTTAGGGGTGGGGAGGCAGCTGAGTTAAAAACTACAATATGGGTTTAGGGGAGGGATAGGGGTGTAGGGACTGTCTGCCGTAATGTGTAAAAAAAAGGGATGCTGTCTGCCGTAATGTGTAAAAAGGGGACGCAGTCTGCCGTAATGTGTAAAAAGGGGGACGATGTGTGCCGTAATGTGTAAAAAGGGGACGCAGTCTGCCGTAATGTGTAAAAAGGGGGACGATGTGTGCCGTAATGTGTAAAAAGGGGACAATGTCTGCCATAATGTGTAAAAACGGGGGCGCTGTCTGCTGTAATGTGTAAAAAGGAGGACGTTGTCTGCCGTAATGTGTAAAAAGCAATAGAGAGGTTGACAAAGGAGAATTACATATAACAGAACGGACAACAATAAAGTTGACACATAACGTGACTGACAAGTAAACAGTTGGCACAATAACCGATAGAACTTGAAACTTGAACCAGTCGGTGAGAATGTGTTACCATACGATTCCCTGTACTTACAGCAAACTAGGTAAAACTGCTCTGGGTGGGCGTCCAGTGCCCCCTATGGATTCAAAGAAAAGGATTTACCTGGTAAGTACCAAAATCCTATTTTCTTTTTTATCCACTAGGGGTCACTGGAGTACTCTTGGGACGTACCAAAGCTTCCGCTGTGGGCGGGAGAGCAGTTTGGCACCTGCAACACTAGGCGGCCAAAGCTAGATGCTGATGCCGCAAACGTATCAAACTTGTAAAAGCGCACAAACGTGTGCACTAATGACCATGTAGCCGCACGGCAATGCTGCGTCGTAGAAGCCCACGACCAGCTGCCCATGAAGTTCCCACAGAACGTGTGGAATGAGCTGTTACTGATGTAGGCGGCTGTAACATAGCATGAAGGTAAGCCTGACCTATGGTCAGTTTAATCCATCTGCATAAGGTCTGCTTAGAAGCTGGCCAACCCATCTTGGCAGCATCATACAGAACAAACAACGTATCCGTCTTACGAACTGTAGACGTTCGGGATACATAAACGCTTAATGCGCGTACCACATCCAAGGTTCCAGAATTTCCTGTCAACACAGGAACCACTATTGGTTGATTGATGTGAAAAGATGACACTACCTTTGGTAGGAAAGCGGGATTCGTCCGAAGTTCCGCTCTGTCATCATGAAACACCAAATACGGTGGCTTGCATGACAAGGCACCCAAATCGGAAACACGCCTTGCCGAAGTCAAGGCTAGTAGGAAAATTGTTTTCCAAGCGAGAAACTTAATATCCACTTGGTGTAAGGGTTCAAAATATGAAGACTGTAAGAAATCTAAAAAAAGATTCAAGTCCCATGGCGCTGTAGGTGGAATGAATGGAAGCTGTACTCTCAGGACACCTTGCAGAAAAGTGTGTACAGACGGCAATAGAGCCAATCATCTTTGAAAGTAAATTGACAAAGTAGATACCTGCACTTTTAGGGTAGATAAACGCAGTCCTCCATCCAGCCCCGTCTGTAGAAATAACAAAAGACGGGATAACTTGAAAGATGATGTCGGAAACTTCCGAGCTTCACCCCAACCTATATAGGCACGCCAAATTCTGTAATAATGAGCTGCCGTAACTGGCTTCCTAGCACGTAACATGGTTGGTATAACAGATTCTGGAATGCCCTCTCTCAAGAGGGCGGTCTCAACAGCAATCCCGTCAAACGCAGCCGCGCTAAATCGGGGTATAGGAACGGACCCTGTTGTAACAGGTCCGGACGAAGTGGGATCGGCCAATGCTAGTCTGCGAGTAGTCCTCGGAGATCTGAGAACCAAGCTCTCCGAGGCCAATGAGGCGCCACTAGTATGACTGTGGCGGACTCTCTTTAGATCTGTTTTAGCAACAGAGGGAGCAGCAGAAACAGTGGAAACAGGTACACGAGGCTGTACGGCCATGCGACGGTGAGAGCATCCACCGCCACAGCCTTTGGATCTCGCGTTCTGGACACATACTGGGGCATTTGAGGATTGTGGCGAGATGCCATCAGGTCCACTTGAGGGTAACCCCACCTCTGGGCCAACATGTGAAACACTTCTGGATGTAATGCCCATTCTCCTGGATGAAAATCCTAACGGCTGAGATAATCCGCCTCCCAGTTGTCCACTCCCGGAATGAACACTGCCGATAACATCACTTGGTGACGCTCGGCCCAATTGAGGATTCGAGCTACTTCCCGCATTGCCATGCGGCTTCTCGTTCCTCCTTGTTTGTTGATGTATGCGACCGCCGTCGCATTGTCCGACTGCACCTGGACAGGCTGAGACCGAAGAATGTGCACTGCTTGTCGCAGCGCATTGTAAATTGCCCAGAGTTCCAGGACATTTATAGACCGCAATCTTTCGTGAGCCGCCCAGAGACCCTGGAGCTGACAATTTTGAACTACAGCTCCCCAACCTCTGAGACTCGCATCCGTCGTTAGAATTATCCAATTCCAGGCGCCGAACTGTTTCCCTGCGGTCAGATTGTGTACATTGAGCCACCAGAGTAGAGATACCCTGGCCCATGGCGACAACCTCACCCTGCGGTAAATCTGCAGATGCGAGCCCGACCACTGTGCGAGCACATCCAGTTGAAAAGGACGTGAGTGAAATCTTCCGAACTGAAGCGCTTCGAAAGCCACCACCATTGTGCCTAAGAGGCGAATGCACAAATGTACCGAGACTGTGCGTGGCTTGAGCACTAATTGTACCAGATGACGAATAATCTGTACTTTCTGTTCTGGTAGGTAAATTCTTAGATTTACCGTATCGAGAATCATACCTAGGAATTGCAGTCCTTGAGACGGAATCAGATGTGATTTCTTGAAGTTGACAATCCAACCGTGCTGAACTAGTACATTGTACGTTAGCAACGCATGTTGGAGAAGCATCTGTTGAGACGGAGCTTTGATGAGCAGATCGTCCAAGTACGGAACTATTATCACTCCCAGGAATCTGAGATGAGCTATCATCACAGACATCACTTTGGTGAATACCCGAGGCGCTGACGAGAGGCCAAACGGTAGAGCCTGAAACTGGTTATGGTTCTGCCGTATTGCAAACCGCAAGAACCTCTGATGAGGTGGCCAAATCGGAATGTGCAAATACGCATCTTTGAGATCCAGCGCAATCATGAATTCCTGTGGCTCTAAACCTGCAATTACTGACCGCAGAGATTCCATCTTGAATCTGTATTAAGTGACGTACTGATTGAGACCCTTTAAGTTCAATATTGGCCTGACCGAGCCATCCGGCTTTGGTACCACAAACAGACTGGAATAATAACCCTGACCTTGTTGTTGTACAGGGACCGGAATCAAAACTGCTGAATCCAGCAGGGATTGAATGGCAAGTTGGAGAACCGCCCGTTTGTCGTCCGACACAGGCAGTACTGTCTTGAAAAACCACAGTGGTGGGAGACAGTCGAACTCTATTTTGTAACCTTTGAGCACTAAATTGCGGATCCACCCATCTGTGGACGTCTGGAACCATGCCAAATGGAACGTCTGAATGCTTGCTCCCACAACTGGAGATCCAAGATGGGCTGGGAGTCCGTCATGCCACTGGCTTGTTGGTGACCTTAGCGTCTTGACGACTGCCGTTGGTTTGTTGGAAACCACGCCCTCGACCTAGTCTACCGGCCGTGGCTGGTCCCCTACCATGACCTCGAAAGGGCTTAGGCCGAAATGATTTGAACGCCGGGCCCGAGTATTTCCGCCTAGGCGCCGTTGGAGGCAATGGTAAGAAAACAGACTTACCACCTGTGGCCTCAGCAATCCATTTGTCCAATTCAGGACCAAACCACTTCTCGCCACCGTAAGGTAACGCCTCTATACCTCTTTTGACCTCCGCTTGCCAAGAGCGCAGCCAGATTGCTCGTCGTGCTGCAACAAGCGACGATGAAAGGCGAGAAGTGAGCTGACAGACGTCAGTAGAAGCTGTACATAGATAATCAGCAGCTTCCCAGATTTGATCAGCGAGAAGTACGAGGTGATCGTCATGTAGGGCAGACTTGAGCTCTGTTATCCATACCATGAGCGCCTTAGTTACCCAAATGCCAACCAACCCAGGTCTAAGCAACACTCCTGCTGCTACATACATGGATTTTAGCATAGCTTCTATTTTACGGTCTGAAGGGTCTTTAAGCGTAGTAGCCGTTGGTACTGGTATAGTTAATTTCTTTGTAAGTTTAGACACAGACAAATCCACCAATGGCGGATTCTCCCATGTAGCTGTCACAGACTCCGGAAACGGGTAACTAGACTTAAATCTGCGAGGTATAGAAAACCGTTTATCCGGATTCTTTCGTGTTTCCAGTAACATCTTATTAAGAGATTCCGAAATAGGAAAACACATCGGAGTCCTCTGTCGTTTAGCAAAGACGACTTCATCATTTGTCAGAGGCTCCTCAGATTCTGTAAACCTCAGAGACTGACGTACCGCTCTGATGAGATTATCAATGCCCGGACTGTCAAAATCTTCACTATCGGACTGCTGGTCCAATTCGCCTTCCTCATGCTCATCTTGCGCAGTGAGGTCTGGCATAGAATCCTCAGAATGCAACATAGCAGAAACTGGTAAATCATAAGACAAAGTAAATTTATCCCTACTACCCAAAATGGATTTAGGCCGTTGGCAAGGCTGAGACCCCTCCGGTAGTCCTAGCGGTCTCACCCTAGACTCAGATCTTGCCGCTTCCCGCTCCTGTCAAGCGGCGGCCAATTCTGATTGCAAACCAGCCATGACATCTGCTAGCATAGCCCATGGAGGGTCCGGGGATGAAACCGGCTTAAACAGCGGAGCAGGGATTGTATCTGTAGCTGAATCCACAAAACATACGGTACATGTGGTAGATCCATCCGGTAACACATTCTGACAGACATGGCAGTGCTTTTTTGGTTTTGCCGGTGCCTTACTCATTATGCAGACAGACAATACAACATACAAAGACAGACAACCTGCACGGCTCAGTAAATAGTACTAAGGTGATATATCTACATATATCTAAATAGATATATATCTATATATATCTATATCTATATACACACACACACACACACACACACACACACACACACACACACACATACACATACAGGTTGAGTAGCCCTTATCCAAAATGCTTGGGACCAGAGGTATTTTGGATTTTCCGTATTTTGGAATAATTGCATACCATAATGAGATATCATGGTGATGGGACCTAAGTCTAAGCACAGAATGCATTTAGGTTTCATATACACCTTATACACATTATATACACACAACCTGAAGGTAATTTTAGCCAATTTTTTTTTATAATTCAACCTGGATATATATTTATATATATATATATATATATATAGCAACGTGTAGTGCACGTGGCCAGGACTATATGAAACTGATCCCAAATTCCCACCAACAGCCCTGCGCCTCCGGTGGAGTAGAGATATGTAGTACAGGAACGTTCTGGAATCACAAACTGGAAGACAGGAAGCAAGATTAAAATGGCCACCATGCCTCACAGTGCAGGGTATATGTAACAAGTGTAGCCAACCCTGTAATATAGGCTTAACAGCCTATTTCATCAATGTCACCCCCCTTATGCAGCCCTCCGCTAATGTCATCGCCCCCCCTCCTGCTCCCTCCCCCGTTGCCCGTGTACCGCTGTCTGAGCGGGAATTACCGGGACGCGGGTATCTCACTCCCAGCGCAATTAGGGTGCAGGGAGCCGGGGAGCGCTGTAATGGAGCGCGGTCCTACAGCGGCGGCCAGCGGTTGTGAGCGGCGGGTGAGAGCAACAGCCGGCGGGTCTCAGCGGTGGAGGCGGCGTTGCTCGGAGCGGTTGCCGGGGCGGCCTGTCAGGAGAGGCGGGTGCGGGCGCAGCGAGAGCTCAGTGAACCTTGTCCCCACACAGTGGGGCGGCAGCGTGCGCTGACCGCCCCATACCCCCAGCATACCTGACTCCAGAAGAAATGGCTGTGACGGGGCTTCTATCTGTAAGCTCCGTCCAGCTGTAGCAGCAGTCAGGGAATGAACTGCGTGTGGCTGTGAGGGTGCTCTTTGTGAGGACCGACACGCCATGCGCTGCTCCGTGCAGCGCCACTATCCCGGACCCAAGTTTTTACAGAAACTGGGAAGGGATGTGCTGTGAGCAAAAAATTTCAAAAGTAGAAGAAAGGAAAAAAGATTAAAAATAAAAATATTCAAAGTAGTGTGGTTAAGCTCCACACAAGACTGTTTCTACGAGAAGCACAGAAAAAATAAGATTTTACTCACCGGTAAATCTATTTCTCGTAGTCCGTAGTGGATGCTGGCGATTCCGTAAGGACCATGGGGAATAGCGGCTCCGCAGGAGACTGGGCACAACTAAGAAAGATTTAGGACTACCTGGTGTGCACTGGCTCCTCCCCCTATGACCCTCCTCCAGACCTCAGTTAGGATACTGTGCCCGGAAGAGTTGACACAATAAGGAAGGATTTGGAATCCCGGGTAAGACTCATGCCAGCCACACCAATCACACCATATAACACGTGATACTATAACCAGTTAACAGTATGAAAAATAACTGAGCCTTTCAACAGATGGCTCTCACCAATAAACCTTTAGTTAAACAATAACTATATACAAGTATTGCAGACAATCCGCACTTGGGATGGGCGCCCAGCATCCACTACGGACTACGAGAAATAGATTTACCGGTGAGTAAAATCTTATTTTCTCTGACGTCTTAGTGGATGCTGGGGACTCCGTAAGGACCATGGGGATTATACCAAAGCTCCCAAACAGGCAGGAGAGTGCGGATGACTCTGCAGCACCGAATGAGCAAACTCTAGGTCCTCCTCAGCCAGGGTATCAAACTTGTAGATTTTGCAAATGTGTTTGACCCCGACCAAGTAGCAGCTCGGCAAAGTTGTAAAGCCGAGACCCCTCGGGCAGCCGCCCAAGAACCCACCTTCCTCGTAGAATGGGCTTTCACGGATCTAGGATGCGGCTGTCCAGCCGCAGAATGTGCAAGCTGAATCGTACTACAGATC
The DNA here is from genome assembly GCF_028390025.1 of Pseudophryne corroboree. Lineage (NCBI taxonomy): Eukaryota > Metazoa > Chordata > Amphibia > Anura > Myobatrachidae > Pseudophryne > Pseudophryne corroboree. The sequence continues at coordinate 21,670 of NW_026967520.1, read as the reverse complement.
CAGCGAGCAATAGTCTGCTTAGAAGCAGGAGCACCCAGCTTGTTGGGTGCATACAGGATAAACAGCGAGTCAGATTTTCTGACTCTAGCCGTTCTGGAAACATATATTTTCAGTGCCCTGACAACGTCTAGCAACTTGGAGTCCTCCAAGTCCCTAGTAGCCGTAGGCACCACAATAGGCTGGTTCAGGTGAAACGCTGACACCACCTTTGGAAGAAACTGGGGACGAGTCCTCAATTCTGCCCTATCCATATGGAAAATCAAATAAGGGCTTTTACAAGACAAAGCCGCCAATTCTGATACTCGCCTGGCAGAAGGCAAGGCCAATAACATAACCACCTTCCACGTGAGATATTTCAGATCCACGGTTTTTAGTGGTTCAAACCAATGTGATTTTAAGAAACTCAACACCACGTTGAAGGAAGTGCAGAAAACGGCCCAGCTGAAATTCCTCCGTTGGGGCCTTCCTGGCCTCACACCACGCCACATATTTTCGCCATATGCGGTTATAATGGTTTGCGGTCACTTCTTTCCTAGCTTTAATCAGCGTAGGGATGACTTCCTCCGGAATGCCCTTTTCCTTCAGGATCCGGCGTTCAACCGCCATGCCGTCAAACGCAGCCGCGGTAAGTCTTGGAACAGACAGGGCCCCTGCTGCAGCAGGTCCTGTCTGAGCGGCAGAGGCCATGGGTCCTCTGAGATAATTTCTTGCAGTTCTGGGTACCAAGCTCTTCTTGGCCAATCTGGAACAATGAGTATAGTTCTTACTCCTCTTCTTATTATCCTCAGTACCTTGGGTATGAGAGGAAGAGGAGGGAACACATAAACCGACTGGTACACCCACGGTGTCACTAGAGCGTCCACAGCTATTGCCTGAGGGTCTCTCGACCTGGCGCAATATATCTTTCTAGCTTTTTGTTGAGGCGGGACGCCATCATGTCCACCTGTGGCCGTTCCCAACGGTTTACAATCAGCTGGAAGACTTCTGGATGAAGTCCCCACTCTCCCGGGTGGAGGTCGTGCCTGCTGAGGAAGTCTGCTTCCCAGTTGTCCACTCCCGGAATGAACACTGCTGACAGTGCTAACACGTGATTTTCCGCCCATCGGAGAATCCTTGTGGCTTCTGCCCTCGCCATCCTGCTTCTTGTGCCGCCCTGTCGGTTTACATGGGCGACCGCCGTGATGTCTGACTGGATCAGTACCGGCTGGTTTTGAAGCAGGGGTCTTGCCTGACTTAGGGCATTGTAAATGGCCCTCAGTTCCAGAATATTTATGTGTAGGGAAGTCTCCTGGCTTGACCATAGTCCTTGGAAGTTTCTTCCCTGTGTGACTGCCCCCCAGCCTCGAAGGCTGGCATCCATGGTCACCAGGACCCAGTCCTGTATGCCGAATCTGCGGCCCTCTTGAAGATGGGCACTCTGCAGCCACCACAGCAGAGACACCCTGGTCCTTGGAGACAGGGTTATCAGCCGATGCATCTGAAGATGCGATCCGGACCACTTGTCCAACAGTTCCCACTGAAAGGTCCTTGCATGGAACCTGCTGAATGGAATTGCTTCGTAGGAACCTACCATTTTTCCCAGGACTCGCGTGCAATGATGCACCGACACCTGTTTTGGTTTCAGGAGGCCTCTGACTAGAGATAACAGCTCCTTGGATTTCTCCTCCGGGAGAAACACTTTTTTCTGTTCTGTGTTCAGAACCATCCCCAGGAACAGTAGACGTGTCGTAGGAACCAGCTGTGACTTTGGAATATTCAGAATCCAACCGTGCTGTTGTAGCACCTTCCGAGATAGTGCTACCCCGACCAAACAACTGCTCCCTGGACCTCGCCTTTATCAGGAGATCGTCCAAGTACGGGATAATTAAAACTCCCTTTTTTCGAAGGAGTATCATCATTTCGGCCATTACCTTGGTAAATACCCTCGGTGCCGTGGACAGACCAAACGGCAACGTCTGGAATTGGTAATGACAATCCTGTACCACAAATCTGAGGTACTCCTGGTGCGGAGGGTAAATGGGGACATGCAGGTAAGCATCCTTGATGTCCAGTGATACCATGTAATCCCCCTCGTCCAGGCTTGAAATAACCACCCTGAGCGATTCCATCTTGAACTTGAATATTTTTATATAAGTGTTCAAGGATTTCAAATTTCAAATTGGTCTCACCAAACCGTCCGGTTTCGGTACCACAAACATTGTGGAATAGTAACCCCGTCCTTGTTGAAGGAGGGGTACCTTGACTATCACCTGCTGGGAATACAGCTTGTGAATTGCCACTATCACTGCCTTGTTGGCAAGGCAGATTTGAGGAAACTGCGAGGGGGAGACGTCTCTAATTACAGCTTGTACCCCTGAGATACCACTTGTAGAATCCTGGGATCCACCCGTGAGCGAGCCCACTGATTGCTGAAGTTCTTGAGACGGGCCCCCACCGTACCTGGCACCGCCTGTGGAGCCCCAGCGTCATGTAGTGGACTTAGAGGAAGCGGGGGAGGACTTTTGTTCCTGGGAACTGGCTGTATGTTGCAGCTTTTTCCCTCTACCTCTGCCTCTGGGCAGAAAGGACGCGCCTCTAACCCGCTTTCCTTTTTGTGTCCGAAAGGACTGTACCTGATAATACGGTGCTTTCTTTGGCTGTGAGGGAACATGGGGTAAAAATGTTGACTTCCCAGCTGTTGCTGTGGAAACTAGGTCAGAGAGACCATCCCCAAACAACTCGTCACCTTTGTAAGGCAAAACTTCCATGTGCCTTTTAGAATCTGCATCCCCTGTCCACTGCCGAGTCCATAATGCTCTCCTGGCAGAAATGGACATTGCACTTATTTTAGATCACAAAGAGAGAGGTACATCTGCACACTTGAATGATCTATGTGAACAATTTAATAGATAAATGAATCAATGAAGCCCCAATAGACGTGTGTCTGAATTAGAATTTAAGCCTCTCTGGAGGTGCAACCCTATTACAACCAAGGTATCAAACATATAAAGAGAACTGGAAAGACGGTTGTTGAGTTGGGTGCACTGTATCAATTAGTTGGGTTGATTGTCAAGATTAAAGCGTAACTTTTGTTACTTTTATTAATATTAAGAAGGTCCTTGTCATGGGACACATACAGCAAAATATAGAGGTTAAAAACATGACATATACAAACACATACGTGAAACTAGAGAGAAAGAAATGTGAGATAGATTCTTAAAAAGTGGGGTCACCACAATGACTCCTGCAACTAGTATAATTATTTATGTGTGAGACAATAGCCACTCAGGATATGGACTGGATGATGTTTGCCAGTCCTAAGTGTAATAAATATCGTATGGGACAATTAAATGTTGCCACGAATGGTGGTGTGTTGTAAGTGGAACACTGCCTCTGGTACGTAGATACCATGGAAAATATAATGCAATAAGAGCCTCTTTCTCTACTGCTAGTGATGTACAAATAAGTTGCTCTTAAATGGAGAGCAATAACTCCAATGATACTGGTGGTTAAAGCATAAACAAAATTGTGTTGTACCACTGGTGCCTTGTAATCCAAAAATGCTTTGTATATCCTTGCGTACTGCGTTCTAGATACGTCCGTAACGCTGCCTTAACATAAGTCCAGGGTTAACAGCATATGCCCCATGTAGTGGGGGAATCAATTGGAAAATATACTAGGATACTACAGTGATGATTATTTTTCAAATATAGGCACAGAGTGAGTATATTGTAGTACACATTTATTTGGAAATAAAAGGAAAGGATGTTGCACAATGTCCTAAGACAAATGTAACACGAGAGGAACACTTGTTGCAACACCAGTTCATACAAAGGAAAGAGGATTTGCAATAATATCGCTTCACTAATATATGTGCTCATGCATCATACACATGTATACCTATTGAGAAAAAATTACTTTTACTCCAGGTCCTCCTTAGCCAGGGTATCAAATTTATAGAATTTTGCAAACGTGTTTGCCCCTGACCAAGTAGCAGCTCGGCAAGTTGTAAAGCCGAGACCCCTCGGGCAGCCGCCCAAGATGAGCCCACCTTCCTTGTGGAATGGGCATTGACAGATTTTGGCTGTGGCAGGCCTGCCACAGAATGTGCAAGCTGAATTGTGCTACAAATCCAACGAGCAATAGTCTGCGTAGAAGCAGGAGCACCCAGCTTGTTGGGTGCATATATGATAAACAGCGAGTCAGATTTTCTGACTCCAGCCGTTCTGGAAACATATTTTCAGGGCCCTGACCACGTCTAACAACTTGGAGTCCTCCAAGTCCCTAGTAGCCGCAGGCACCACAATAGGCTGGTTCAGGTGAAACGCTGACACCACCTTAGGGAGAAACTGGGGACGAGTCCTCAATTCTGCCCTAACCATATGGAAAATCAGATAAGGGCTTTTACATGTTAAAGCCGCCAATTCTGATACTCGCCTGGCCGAAACCAAGGCCAATAACATGACCACTTTCCAAGTGAGATATTACAGATCCACGGTCTTTAGTGGTCCCAAGGTGCCACAGGAGGCACAAACGGGGGCTGAATATGCAGCACTCCTTTTATAAATGTCTGAACTTCATGTACTGAAGCTAGTTCTTTTTGAAGAAAATCGACAGAGCCGAGATCTGTACCTTAATGGAACCTAATTTAAGGCCCATAGTCACTCCTGCTTGCAGGAAATGCAGAAATCGACCTAGTTGAAATTCCTCTGTTGGGGCCCTTTCGGCCTCACACCATGCAACATATTTCCGGCATATGCAGTGATAATGATTTGCTGTAACCTCTTTCCTGGCTTTAGTAAGCGTAGGAATGACTTCCTCCGGAATGCCCTTTTCCTTCAGGATCCGGCGTTCAACCGCCATGCCGTCAAACGCAGCCGCGGTAAGTCTTGGAACAGACAGGTCCTGTCTGAGTGGCAGAGGCCATGGGTCCTCTGATATAAATTCTTGAAGTTCTGGGTACCAATCTCTTCTTGGCCAGCCCGGAACCACGAGTATCGTTCTTACTCCTCGCCGCCTTATTATTCTCAGTACCTTTGGTATGAGAGGCAGAGGGGAGAACACATAAACCGACTGGTACACCCACGGTGTTACCAGAGCGTCCACAGCTATCTCCTGAGGGTCCCTTGACCTGGCGCAATATCTTTTATAGCTTTTGTTGAGGCGGGACGCCATCATGTCCACCTGTGGCCTTTCCCAATGGTGTACAATCCTTTGGAAGACTTCTGGAGGAAGTCCCCACTCTCCCGGGTGGAGGTCGTGTATGTTGAGAAGATCTGCTTCCCAGTTGTCCACTCCGGGAATGAACACTGCTGACAGTGCTAACACATGATTTTCCGCCTATCGGAGAATCCTTGTGGCTTCTGCCATCGCCATCCTGCTTCTTGTGCCGCCCTGTTGGTTTACATGGGCGACTGCCATGATGTTGTCTGATTGGATCAGTACCGGCTGGTTTTGAAGCAGAGGCCTTGCCGGCCTCAGGGCATTGTAAATGGCCCTCAGGTCCAGAATATTTATGTGTAGGGAAATAACCTGACTTGACCTTGGCATTCATGGTCACTAGGACCTAGTCCTGTATGCCGAACCTGCGGCCTTCTTGAAGATGGGCACTCTGCAGCCACCACAGTAGATATACCCTGGTCCTTGGAGACAGGGTTATCAGCCTATGCATCGGAAGATGCGATCCGGACCACTTGTCCAACAGGTCCCTCTGAAAAGTTCTTATATGGAACCTGCCTAATGAGATTGCTTCGTAGGAAGCTACCATTTTTCCCAGGACTCGCGTGCAATGATGCACCGCTACCTGTTTTGGCTTCAGGAGGTCTCTAACTAGAGATGACAACTCCTTGGCTTTCTCCTCCGGGAGAAAACTATTTCTGGTTTATGTCCAGAACCATCCCCAGGAACAGTAGATGTGTCATAGGAACCAGCTGTGACTTTGGACTGTTTAGAATCCAACCGTGCTGTTGTAGCACTTTCCAAAATAGTGCTACCCCGACTACCAACTGCTCCTTGGACCTCGCCCTTATAAAGAGATTGTCCAAGTGCGGAATAATTAAAACTCCCTTTTTTCGAAGGAGTATCATCATTTCGGCCATTACCTTGATAAAACACCCTCGGTGCCATGTATAGTCCAAACGGCAGTGTCTGGACTTGGTAATGGTAATCCTGTACCACAAATCTGAGGTACTCCTGGCGAGGATAGTAAATGGGGACATGCAGGTAAGCATCATTGATGCCCCGGGATACCATGTAATCCCCCTCGTCCAGGCTTGCAATAACCGCCCTGAGCGATTCCATCTTGAACTTGAATTTTTTTATGTATGTGTTCAAGGATTTTAAATATAAGAAGGGTCACACCGAACGATGCGGTTTCGGTACCCCAACCCGTGTGGAAAAGTAACCCCGTCCTTGTTTAAGTAGGGGCACCTTGAGTATTACCTGCTGGGAATACCGCTTATTAATTGCCTCTAGCACAGCCTCCCTGCCTGAGGGAGTTGTCAGCAAGGCATATTTAAGGAAACGGCGGGGGGGGAGACATCTCGAATTCCAGCTTGTACCCCTGAAATACTACTTGAAAGAAACAGGGATCCACCTGTGAGCGAGCCCACTAATTGAGACGGCCCCCCACCGTACCTGGCTACCCCTGTGGAGCACCCGCGTCATGCTGTGGACTCACAGGAAGCGGGGGAAGAATTTTGATTCTGGGAACAGGCTGACTGGTGCAGCTTTTTCCCTCTTCCCTTGTCTCTGTACAGAAAGGAAGCGCCATTTGACCCGCTTGCTTTTCTGAAGCCGACAGGACTGTACCTTTTTCTGTGAGGAAACCTGAGGTAAAAATATTTCTTCCCAGCTGTTGCTGTGGATACGAGGTCTCAGAGACCATCCCCAAATAATTCCTCACCCTTTTAAGGCAGAATCTCTATGCGCTTTTTAAGTCAGCATCACCTGTCCAGTGACAGGTCTCTAATACCCTCCTGACAGAATGGACATTACATTCATTTTGGATGCCAGCCGGCAAAATATCCCTCTGTGCATCCCTCATATATAAGACGACGTCTTTAATATGTTCTCATATTAGCAAACTAGTATGCTTAACAGGGTCACCGACCACGCTGCAGCAGCACGATCTGCAGGTTTCAGTCTAGTACCTGAGTGTGTAAATACAGACTTCAGGATAGCCTCCTGCTTTTTATCAACAGGTACCTTCAAAGTGGCCGTTCCTAAAACGGCAGTGCCACCTTTTTTGACAACCGTGTGAGCGCCTTATCCACCCTAGGGGATATCTCCCAGCGCAACTTATTCTCCTGGCGGGAAAGGATAAGCCATCAGTAACTTTTATAAATTACCAGTTTCTTAACGGGGGAACCCACGCTTTTCACACACTTCATTTATTTATCTGATGGTGGAACAAAACACTTCCTGTTTTTTCTCCCCAAACCTAAAACCCATTTTTAGAGGTGCTTGGGTTAATGTCAGAAATGTATAACACATTTTTTATTGCCGGGATCAAGTCACGGATGTTCCTAGTGGATTGTGTATATGTCTCAACCTTGTCGACACTGGAGTCAGACTCCGTGTCGACATCTGTGTCTGCCATCTGAGGTAGCGGGCGTTTTTTGAGCCCCTGATGGCCTTTGAGACGCCTGGGCAGGCGCGGGCTGAGAAGCCGGCTGTCCCACACCTGTTACGTCATCCACCCTTTTATGTAAAGAGTTGACACTGTCGGTTAATACCTTCCACCTATCCATCCACTCTGGTGTCGGCCCCACAGGGGGCGACATCACATATATCGGCCTCTGTTCCGTCACCATATAAGCCTCCTCATTCAACATGTCGACACAGCCGTACCGACACACCGCAGACACACAGGGAATGCTCTAAACGAGGACAGGACCCACAAAAGCCCTTTGGGGGGACAGAGTGAGAGTATGCCAGCACACACCAGAGCACTATATACTGCAGGGACTAACTGAGTTATGTCCCCTATAGCTGCTGTTTTTATATATAATGTATACTGCGCCTAAATTTAGTGCCCCCCTCTCTTTTTTTTTTTAACCCTTTTCTGTAGTGTAGACTGCAGGGAAGAGCCGGGGAGCTTCCCTTCCAGCGGAGCTGTGAGGGAAAAATGGTGCCAGTGTGCTGAGGAGATAGGCTCCGCCCCTTTTTCGCGGCCTATTCTCCCGCTTTTTATGGACTTCTGGCAGGGGGCTATATATTGAGGTATTTTAGCCAGCCAAGGTGTTTTTATTGCTGCCTCAGGGCGCCCCCCCAAGCACCCTGCACCCTCAGTGACCGAAGTATGAAGTGTGTGAGAGGAGCAATGGCGCACGCTACCTTGGTGAAGACTGAGTCTTCATGCCGCCGATTTTCCGGACCATCTTCTTGCTTCTGGCTCTGTAAGGGGGACGGCAGCGCGGCTCCGGGACCGAACATCAAGGCTGGGCCTGCGGTCGATCCCTCTGGAGCTAATGGTGTCCAGTAGCCTAAGAAGCCCAATCCGGCTGCAAGCAGGTGAGTTCGCTTCTTCTCCCCTTAGTCCCTCGTTGCAGTGAGCCTGTTGCCAGCAGGTCTCACTGAAAATAAAAAAATCTAAGACTATTACTTTCTAAGAGCTCAGGAGAGCCCCTAGTGTGCATCCAACCTCGGCCGGGCACGAAATCTAACTGAGGCTTGGAGGAGGGTCATAGTGGGAGGAGCCAGTGCACACCAGGTAGTCTAAGATCTTTCTAGAGTGCCCAGCCTCCTTCGGAGCCCGCTATTCCCCATGGACCTTACGGAGTTCCCAGCATCCACTAGGACGTCAGAGAAATACACTATTATCTTTACTGATCATACGCGTATACACCTCTTGTCAGGTAAGTCACTTGTATTATATGGGTATACAGATGTGTACTCAATATAAGAAATCCACTGAGGACATCCAGAATATTGAGAGCAAAGAATATAAATTAATAGTAAATGATGTGTAATTAAGCAGTGTTCTTAACACCCTTAGGGTCAATTGTCCCTGTTATGGCGTAATGGCTCCTCTCTATAGGGATTATGATGATAATAAATGCCGTTACTGCTGACTCTGATAACCCCTAACATGTAATATAGCTCCAGACCAATGCTTATAATGCCATGCCTAATTCCTATAGTTTTATTATAAGTGGTACAGTGGTTACTAGGCACAGAGTAATTCTAGCTTCAGTAAGTCCACCAATGTATAATGTTCAGAGAAGCAAGTAATTGCCATCTCCGTTTGCTGAAATAGCACATTTTTTAGGGAGTGTGGTGGCCCACTAACAAGCTGACATGCATGTTTCGCTGTACGAGCAGCTTTATCAAGGACTCCCTAAAAATGTTATGTGCAATGTTGTATTCTGTGTAATAATGATGATGTACCTGCACCAGCACTGATCTCTACTGAGCCATAGCAATTAGCAATCAGGATTTGCTCGGCAGGCTGTGTGTATGAGTTTAGAAATACAGACAAACTACCACTCGAGATAGCAGCACAGGGGATTACCCCAGGCTATGTCAACAAACAGAGATAGCAATTAAGTGACTTACCTGACAAGAGGTGTATACGCGTATGATCAGTAAAGATAATAGTGTATTTTACACTTCTAATAAAAGTAATTTTTTCTCAATAGGTATACATGTGTATGATGCATGAATAGCACATATATTAGTGAAGCGATATTATTGCAAATCCTCTTTCCTTTGTATGAACTGGTGTTGCAACAAGTGTTCCTCTCGTGTTACATTTGTCTTAGGACATTGTGCAACATCCTTTCCTTTTTATTTCCAAATAAATGTGTACTACAATATACTCACTCTGTGCCTATATTTGAAAAATAATCATCACTGTAGTATCCTAGTATATTTTCCAATTGATTCCCCCACTACATGGGGCATATGCTGTTAACCCTTCGCTTATGTTAAGGCAGCGTTACTGACGTATCTAGAACGCAGTACGCAAGGATATACAAAGCATTTTTGGATTACAAGGCACCAGTGGTACAACACAATTTTGTTTATGCTTTAACCACCAGTATCATTGGAGTTATTGCTCTCCATTTAAGAGCAACTTATTTGTACATCACTAGCAGTAGAGAAAGAGGCTCTTATTGCATTATATTTTCCATGGTATCTACGTACCAGAGGCAGTGTTCCACTTACAACACACCACCATTCGTGGCAACATTTAATTGTCCCATACGATATTTATTACACTTAGGACTGGCAAACATCATCCAGTCCATATCCTGAGTGGCTATTGTCTCACACATAAATAATTATACTAGTTGCAGGAGTCATTGTGGTGACCCCACTTTTTAAGAATCTCTCTCACATTTCTTTCTCTCTAGTTTCACATATGTGTTTGTATATGTCATGTTTTTAACCTCTATATTTTGCTGTATGTGTCCCATGACAAGGACCTTCTTAAAATTAAGAAAAGTAATAAAAGTTACGCTTTAATCTTGACAATCAACCCAACTAATTGATATAGTGCACCCAACTCAACAACCGTCTTTACACTTATTTTAGATGCCAGCCGGCAAAGATCCCTCTGTGCATCTCTCATGTATAAGACAGCGTCTTTTATATGCTCTATGGTTATTGATACCTTAGACAGTGTCCCTGTCTAAGGTATCAATATTTTCCGACAGGGAATCTGACCACGCAGCTGCAGCACTGCACATCCATGCTGAAGCAATAGCTGGTCTCAGTATAATACCTGAGTGTGTATACAGACTGCAGTATAGCCTCCTGCTTTCTATCAGCAGGCTCCTTTAGGGCAGTCGTGTCCGGAGACGGTAGTGCCACCTTTTTTGACAGATGCGTGAGCGCTTTATCCACCCTAGGGGGTGTTTCCCAGCGTAACCTGTACCCTGGCGGGAAAGGGTACGCCATTAGTAACCTTTTAGAAATTACCAGTTTCTTATCGGGGGAACATCAGAAATGTGCAACACATTTTTCATTGCCGTAATCATGTAACGTGTGGCCCCATTGGAATGTACACTAGTCTCATCGTCGTCGACACTGGAGTCAGTATCCGTGTCGACATCTGTGTCTGCCATCTGACGTAGCGGGCGTTTTAGAGCCCCTGATGGCTTTTGAGACGCCTGGGCAGGCACGAGCTGAGAAGCCGACTGTCCCACATCTACTAAACCTTTTATGTAAGGAGTTGACACTGTCACGTAATTCCTTCCACATGTCCATCCATTCAGGTGTTGGCCCCGCAGGAGGTGACATCACATTTATCGGCACCTGCTCCGCCTCCACATAAGCCTCCTCATCAAACATGTCGACACAGCCGTACCGACACACCGCACACACACAGGGAATGCTCTGACTGAGGACAGGACCCCACAAAGTCCTTTGGGGAGACAGAGAGAGTATGCCAGCACACACCAGAGCGCTATATAATGTAGGAATTCACACTATACACACAGTGATTTTCCCTTATAGCTGCTAATATTACACAGATTGCGCCTAAATTTTAGTGCCCCCCCCCCTCTCTTTTTTACCCTATGAAGTCTGGAAACTGCAGGGGAGAGCCGTGGGAGCGTCCTTCCAGCGGAGCTGTGAGGAAATGACGCCTGTGTGCTGAGGGAGATAGCCCCGCCCCTTTCCCGGCAGACTTCTCCAGCTTTTTTATGGAATATATGGCAGGGGATTTTACACATATATAGTCTTAATGACTATATTATGTGGTAATTTGCCAGTAAGGTACTCTTATTGCAGCCCAGGGTGCCCCCCCCCCCCCCCCCCCCCCAGCGCCCTGCACCCATCAGTGACCGGAGTGTGAGGTGTGCATGGGGAGCAATGGCGCACTGCTGCAGTGCTGTGCGCTACCTTAATGAAGACCGAAGTCTTCTGACGCCGATTTCCAGGAACATCTTGCTTCTGGCTCTGTAAGGGGGACGGCGGCGCGGCTCTGGGACAGGACGACGGAGGCTGGGCCTGTGTTCGATCCCACTGGAGCTAACGGTGTCCAGTAGCCTAAGAAGCCCAAGCTAGCTGCAAGCAGGTAGGTTCGCAACTTCTCCCCTTAGTCCCTCGTAGCAGTGAGTCTGTTGCCAGCAGATCTCACTGAAAATAGAAAAGAAAGTAATATTTAAGTTTTTTAAGAGCTCAGGAGAGCCCCTAGTGTGCATCCAGCTCGGCCGAGCACCAAATTCTGAGGTCTGGAGGAGGGGCATAGAGGGAGGAGCCAGTGCACACCAGTTAGTCCTAAACCTTTCTTTAGTTGTGCCCAGTCTCCTGCGGAGCCGCTATTCCCCATGGTCCTTACGGAGTCCCCAGCATCCACTTAGGACGTTAGAGAAAACACTGAGGTACTCTGGGATATGGAGGGGAGGAGAGTTCTAAATTTTAATATTCAGTGCCTGGTTGTACGGAAACCGTCCATATCCTAAGAGTACTCCAGTGACCCTTAGTGGATGAAAAAGAAAAATGGTTTATATATAGTCCGGCGTGTGCTAATAGAGACACTCTCAGGGCATGTAATACCATAGGCAGAGGTACTGCTAGCGACACACAGTGACATGATGTGAGGAGGAGAGCAGGAGTATAATAGGGGCTGATGGCTCCTGATGTATGAGATACACCAGAGAGTGTGGGGAGGAGACTGGTCAGATCTCTGGGCTGGTAACACACAGTGACATGATGTGAGGGGAGAGCAGGAGTATAATAGGGGCTGATGGCTCCTGATGTATGAGATACACCAGAGAGTGTGGGGAGGAGACTGGTCAGAACTCTGAGCTGGTAACACACAGTGACATGATGTGAGGGGGGAGCAGGAGTGTAATAGGGTCTGATGTCTCCTGATGTATGAGATACACCAGAGAGTGTGGGGAGGAGACTGGCCAGATCTTTGGGCTGGTAACACACAGTGACATGATGTGAGTGGGAGAGCAGGAGTATAATAGGGGCTGATGTCTCCCAACTCCCCCACTGGGAAAATACGGGTGGTCTTCTGTATACCGGCGGTCGGGCTCCCGGCGCTCAGTATACTGGCGCCGGGAGCCCGACCGCCGGCATACCAACACTTATTTTCCCTCGTGGGGGTCCACGACCCCCATAGAGGGAGAATAAAATAGTGTGGCGCACGTAGCGCGCCACCGTGCCCGTAGCGTGGCGAGCGCAGCGAGCCCGCAAGGGGCTCATTTGCGCTCGCCACACTGTCGGTCAGCCGGCGGTCGGGCTCCCGGCGCCGGTATGCTGGGCGCCGGGAGCCCGACCGCCGGCCAGCCGTAGTGAACCCGGAAAATACATATTCCTCAGTTTTTACTGCCAGAGGAGGGTGTAGTATAAGAGATTGCTGTCGTGACTAGGAGAATATGTGACTTCTGTAATAAGTGTTTATTACTCACCTGTGCTGATATCTGTAGGGATCTCCTCCTCCTTACACTGCTGATCGCCCCTCACATACGTCTCTTCTTCTCCCTCTATATCTTCTGCCTTTATATCAGTCACATACGTCTCTTCTTCTCCCTCTATATCTTCTGCCTTTATATCAGTCACATACGTCTCTTCTTCTCCCTCTGTATCTTCTGCCTTCATATCAGTCACATACGTCTCTTCTTCTCCCTCTATATCTTCTGCCTTTATATCAGTCACATACATCTCTTCTTCTCCCTCTGTATCTTCTGTTTTAATATTAGACAGACGTTCCACCTAAAAAAAAACAATGTCAGTTGCATATAGTCAGATTAAACTGAGGTGAAACAGTATAATATCAGTGTATAATACACACAGCTCCTCTACAGATCATATAGTGACAGTCACTTTGGTATATTGGGGAGACCCTAAATCCCACCTACCTGATCCTCCTGTGGGATCCTGTAATTCTCCTCTGTACAGTCCTGGGAATACAGAGGATGGGGACATCTCTCTGGGGTATCTCTGTTACTGGGCCCATCTGTAGGAGACACACAGTGACTGAGTACAGTGTATATATGTGATTATCAGATGATGTATGTATATAGGGGGCCCCCATACCTGCTCTCCCCTGTACAATACATGACAGTCTCCTCTTACCCAGTGATGCGAGGGGCCGGTGATTCTCCATCATCACGTCCTTGTACAGACCCCTGTGCTCTTCTATATACTCCCCCTCCTGCATGGAGACATAAACAGTGACATCCTGACACCTTATAGGTACCTGACACACACAGTGATACAGTCATCACCCAGACACATCCCCCGGTGTTACTGTATAATGCCACATTCCCAGCAGTCACCTCTCCAGTCATCACCCATACACGTCCCCTGGTGTTACTGTATAATGCCACATTCCCAGCAGTCACCTCTCCAGTCATCACCCAGACACATCCCCTGGTGTTACTGTATAATGTCCCATTCCCAGCAGTCACCTCTCCAGTCATCACCCAGACACATCCCCTGGTGTTACTGTATAATGTCCCATTCCCAGCAGTCACCTCTCCAGTCATCACCCAGACACATCCCCTGGTGTTACTGTATAATGTCCCATTCCCAGCAGTCACCTCTCCAGTCATCACCCAGACACATCCCCTGGTGTTACTGTATAATGTCCCATTCCCAGCAGTCACCTCTCCAGTCATCACCCAGACACATCCCCTGGTGTTCCTGTATAATGCCCCATTCCCAGCAGTCACCTCTCCAGTCATCACCCAGACACATCCCCTGGTGTTACTGTATAATGCCCCATTCCCAGCAGTCACCTCTCCAGTCATCACCCAGACACATCCCCTGGTGTTCCTGTATAATGCCCCATTCCCAGCAGTCACCTCTCCAGTCATCACCCAGACACATCCCCTGGTGTTACTGTATAATGCCCCATTCCCAGCAGTCACCTCTCCAGTCATCACCCAGACACATACCCTGGTGTTACTGTATAATGTCCCATTCCCAGCAGTCACCTCTCCAGTTATCACCCAGACACGTCCCCTGGTGTTACTGTATAATGCCCCATTCCCAGCAGTCACCTCTCCAGTCAGCAGCTGAATGATCTTGTTGGGGAGTTCCAGGATATTCTGGTCAGTGTCAGTGAGTGACGTGTAGGTAGCGGGATGGGGCTCTGGGTCCTGTTCACCGGATGTCTTATTCACTACTGTGTAACCCCGCACAAATGGATGAGACATCACAGTAAAAACACCCAGATCCCCTCACCTCCCCAGTCATGTCCGTGTATTATTAGATATAAGTGTTGTCAGTGACGATTCCAGATTCCCTCACCTCCCCAGTCATGTCCCTGTGTTATTACTATCGTGCCACGGGACACGCTCATCCCAACCCCACAGTGCACCTGTCCTGTAACGGGCACACTTACCTCTGCATTATGGTTACCTCCTTTCTACTCAACGTACCTACCAAACATTCACACCAGGGACGTGCAGTGAGGTACATTTCTCAGGAGGCACTGGCTAGTACCAAAGCCAGATTTACACACAATATATGAGCCCAAGGATTATACATAGGTGCGGCGGTATACACGTGTGGGCGTTCTACACAGGCGCAGCGGTATATACCTGTGGGCATTATACACAGGTGCAGCGGTATATACACAGGAGTAGTAGTATAAATTTGGTGAGTGCGGGTAAGGTAGGTGGAGGGGGGGGGGGGGGGCACTGCCTCACCTACCATATAATTTTTACTTCAGACTTTTGACTACAGAAAGTAGAATAACACAAGATGATATTTCTCATATGTTCTATTTTTCATATAGTGAAAACTGTGGCGTATACCCAAAAAATATTACATATTATATTACATATTATAATTATTATAATAAGAATTTACTCACCGGTAATTCTATTTCTCGTAGTCCGTAGTGGATGCTGGGTACTCCGTAAGGACCACGGGGAATAGACGTGCTCCGCAGGAGACTGGGCACTCTTAAAAGAAAGATTAGGTACTATATCTGGTGTGCACTGGCTCCTCCCTCTATGCCCCTCCTCCAGACCTCAGTTAGGGAAACTGTGCCCGGAAGAGCTGACATTACTAGGAAAGGATTTGGAATCCAGGGTAAGACTCATACCAGCCACACCAATCACACCGTACAACTTGTGATAACTATACCCAGTTAACAGTATGAACAACAATTGAGCCTCATTTAACAGATGGCTCATAATAATAACCCTTTAGTTAAGCAATAACTATACACGTATTGCAGAGAGTCCGCACTTGGGACGGGCTCCCAGCATCCACTACGGACTACGAGAAATAGAATTACCGGTGAGTAAATTCTTATTTTCTCTGACGTCCTAGTGGATACTGGGTACTCCGTAAGGACCATGGGGATTATACCAAAGCTACCAAACGGGCGGGAGAGTGCGGATGACTCTGCAGCACCGAATGAGCAAACTCAAGGTCCTCCTCAGCCAGGGTATCAAACTTGTAGAATTTTGCAAAAGTGTTTGAACCCGACCAAGTAGCAGCTCGGCAAAGTTGTAAAGCCGAGACCCCTCGGCAGCCGCCCAATAAGAGCCCACCTTCCTTGTGGAATGGGCTTTTACTGATTTAGGATGCGGCAGTCCAGCCGCAGAATATGTAAGTTGAATCGTACTACAGATCCAGCGAGCAATAGTCTGCTTTGAAGCAGGAGCACCCAGCTTGTTGGGTGCATGCAGGATTAATAGCGAGTCAGTTTTTCTGACTGTAGCCGTCCTGGAAACATAGATTTTCAGGGCCCGGACTACGTCCAGCAACTTGGAATACTCCAAGTCCCGAGTAGCCGCAGGCACCACAATAGGTTGGTTCAAATGAAACGCCGATACCACCTTTGGGAGAAATTGGGGACGAGTCCTCAATTCTGCCCTGTCCATATGGAAAATCAGATATGGGCTTTTACATGACAAAGCCGCCAATTCTGACACACGCCTAGCTGAGGCCAAGGCCAACAGCATGACTACCTTCCACATGAGATACTTCAACTCCACGGTCTGAAGTGGCTCAAACCAATGTGATTTCAGGAAATCCAACCCACGTTGAAATCCCAAGGTGCCACTGGAGGCACAAAAGGGGGCTGAATATGCAGCACTCCCTTAACAGACGTCTGAACTTCAGGCAGTGAAGGCAGTTATTTATGAAAGAAAATAGACAGGGCCAAAATCTGGACCTTAATGGATCACAATTTTAGGCCCATAGTCACTCCTGGCTGTAGGAAGTGCAGAAATCGACCCAGCTGGAATTCCTCTGTTGGGGCCTTCCTGGCCTCACACCAAGCAACATATTTTCGCCATATGCGGTGATAATGTTTTGCTGTCACATCCTTCCTAGCTTTTATCAGCATAGGAATTACTTTATCTGGAATGCCCTTTTCCGTTAGGATCCGGCGTTCAACCGCCATGCCGTCAAACGCAGCCGCGGTAAGTCTTGGAACAGACAAGGCCCCTGCTGTAGCAGGTCCGGTCTGAGCGGCAGAGGCCATGGGTCCTCCGAGATCAATTCTTGAAGTTCTGGGTACCAAGTTCTTCTTGGCCAATCCAGAACGATGAGTATCGTTCTTACTCCTCTCTACTAATATCCTCAGTACCTTGGGTATGAGAGGAAGAGGAGGGAACACATAAACCGACTGGTACACCCACGGTGTCACTAGAGCGTCCACAGCTATCGCCTGAGGGTCCCTTGACCTGGCGCAATATCTTTTTAGTTTTTTGTTGAGGGGGGATGCCATCATGTCCACCTGTGGTCTTTCCTAACGGTTTACAATCAATTGGAAGACTTCTGAATGAAGTCCCCACTCTCCCGGATGGAGGTCGTGCCTGCTGAGGAAGTCTGCTTCCCAGTTGTCCACTCCCGGAATGAACACTGCTGACAGTGCTAACACGTGATTTTCCGCCCATCGGAGAATCCTTGTGGCTTCTGCCATCGCCATCCTGCTTCTTGTGCTGCCCTGTCTGTTTACATGGGCGACCGTCGTGATGTTGTCTGATTGGATCAGTACCGGCTGGTTTTGAAGCAGGGATCTTGCTTGGCTTAGAGCATTGTAAATGGCTCTTAGCTCCAGAATATTTATGTGTAGTGAAATTTCCTGATTTGACCACGGTCCCTGGAAATTTCTTCCTTGTGTGACTGCTCCCCAGCCCCGAAGGCTGGCATCTGTGGTCACCAGGACCCAGTCCTGTATTCCGAATCTGCGGCCCTCTAGAAGATGAGCACTCTGCAGCCACCAGAGTAGAGACACCCTGGTCCTTGGCGACAGGGTTATCCGCTGATGCATCTGAAGATGCGACCCAGACCACTTATCCAACAGGTCCCACTGGAAAGTTCTTGCGTGGAACCTGCCGAATGGAATTGCTTCGTATGAAGCTACCATCTTTCCCAGGACTCGCGTGCATTGATGCACCGACACCTGTCCTGGTTTTAGGAGGTTTCTGACTAGAGATGACAACTCCTCGGCTTTTTCCACTGGAAGAAACTTTTTTCTGGTCTGTGTCCAGAATCATTCCCAGGAATAGAAGACGTGTCATCGGGACCAGCTGTGACTTTGGGATATTGAGAATCCAGCCGTGCTGTTGCAGCACTTCCCGAGAAAGTGCTACCCCCACCAACAACTGTTCCTTGGATCTCGCCTTTATCAGGAGATCGTCCAAGTACGGGATAATTAAAACCCCCTTCTTCCGAAGGAGTATCATCATTTCGGCCATTACCTTGGTAAAGACTCTCTGTGCCGTGAATAACCCAAACGGCAGCATCTGGAATTGGTAATGACAGTCCTGTACCACAAACCTGAGGTACTCCTGGTGAGGAGGGTAAGTGGGGACATGCAGGTAAGCATCCTTGATGTCCAGGGAGACCATGTAATCCCCCTCGTCCAGGCTTGCAATAACCGTCCTGAACGATTCCATCTTGAACTTGAATCTTTATATATGTGTTCAAGGATTTCAAATTTCAAATTGGTCTCACCGAACCGTCCAGTTTCGGTACCACAAACATTGTGGAATAGTAACCCCTTCCTTGTTGAAGGAGGGGGTACCTTGACAATCACTTGCTGTGAATACAGCTTGTGTATAGCCTCCAACACTGCCTCCCTGGCTGAGGGAGTTTCTGGTAAGGCAGATTTTAGGAAACGGCGGGGGGTGACGTCTCGAATTCCAGCCTGTACCCCTGAGATACTACTTGAAGGATCCAGGGATCCACCTGTGAGCGAGTCCACTGTGTGCTGAAATTTCTGAGACGGGCCCCCACCGTACCCGGGTCCGCCTGTGGAGCCCCAGCGTCATGCGGTGGACTTAGCGGAAGCGGGGGAGGACTTCTGCTCCTGGGAACTGGCTGTATGCTGCAGCTTTTTACCTCTACCTCTGCCTCTCGGTAGAAAGGATGCAACTCTAGCCCTCTTGTTTTTATGGGGCCGAAAGGACTATACTTGATAATACGGTGCTTTCTTTTGCTGTGGGGTAGTCTGTGGCAAAAATGTTGATTTCCCAGCCGTCCCCAAACAGCTCCACCCCTTTATAAGGCAAAACTTCCATGTGCCTTTTTGAATCGGCATCGCCTGACCACTGCCGAGTCCATAACCCTCTCCTGGCGGCAATGGACATTGCACTTATTTTTTATGCCAGCCGGCAAATATCCCTCTATGCATCATAGAACGTCTTTTATATGCTCTGTTGTCAGCAAAATATTGTCCCTATCCAGGGTATCAATATTTTCCGACAGGGAATCTGACCACGCAGCTGCAGCACTGCACATCCATGCTGAGGCAATAGCTGGTCGCAGTAAAAGGCCCGTGTGTGTATATATAGGGGTATATGCAATTAGCGGCGAATTCCCGAAATTGTCGAAAAACTGCACTTTCAAAAAAAATTAGACAACGCAATTCAGTACTTTCCGACAAAAAACGGACTTTCAAAATTCGACTTTTGACAAATTCGACTTTTTTGCAATGTTAAAATGCTGCAATTCGACCAAAGTCTATTCAATTGATGTTTGGAAATTTCGACAACAGTGCTTTTAGACAGTAAATTCGTCATTTTCAATCCGCCACACTTTGGAGGGTGAATTCAATTAAAAAAAATGTAAACATGTTTTTTTTGGTGCTTTTTTTTGGGGTATAAGCATATCTATTTATATTATAAGGGATTAGGTACTTGGTTTGTCTATTTAGGAGGCACAAGTATTATTCATATATTTAAAAAAAACAAAAAACACATATATATATATATATATATATACATATATATATATATATACATACACATATATATACATATATATACATATACACATACACACATATTATATATATATATATATACACATATATATATATATATATATATATACACACATATATATACATATATATATACACACATATATATACATATATATATATATATATATATATACATATATACAGAAAAGAAGAGGTGCAACTCGGAGACTTTGGAGTCCAAAAGTGTATTCAGCAGAGAAACCAACGTTTCGGGGTCAGTTGTACCCCTTTGTCAAGGTGAATGATAAGTGTACAATGCATTTAACGTACCTTAAATAGAGAAGCAACCCTCCGTGATTACCGCTAGCCATTTTTTAAAGACAAGGCTGTTGCTGACAATATCCTCCTGTTCACACGATACATAGATGATCTCTTTATCTTGTGGACAGGGGGTGAGGACCAATTCAATACATTGATGTCTTCGATCAACTCCAGGGCCTCAAGCATCAAGTACACCTACCAGACACACACAAAAACCTTGAATTATCTTGATGTTCAAGTCACTATACGTGATGGAACCTTACATACAAGTCTATTCTGTAAACCCACCGACAGGAACACCCTGCTCAAGGCGAGTAGTCACCACCCTAAGGCTTTAAAAGAGGGATTACCCCGATCTCAGATGATCAGAGTGTCACGGATTACCAGCGACCGCCATACTCTAGAACAAGAATTAGACTGCATGGTTACGAAATTCCTGGAAAGGAGATATGACTATCAACTGCTATTGAAGCACAAAGAAGAAGTAATGCAGATCCACAAGGGAAGCTCTGTTAACCCCTAAGAATCCAGTGCAGAAACCAGTTATCATCTTTCCGACCAAATAAAACACGTCCAGCCCGGTGGTTCAGAGGGCCACTAAAGCCCTATGGCCACTGGTGGCTACGGACCAAGCCCTCCATTCTCTTCGTAGCAAAAGACCTATGGTCTGCTAACAACGGGGCAGGAATATAAAAGAGAGTAGTCCACTCGGATGTGACTGGTTTTCAAACTGAAGCCAATAGACGCAGTCGACCACAAGGAGCTTTTCTAGAAAAGAGACCAGGCTGCTATAAATGCATAAAATGCACGACATGTGAGTACATGATCACGAGCCACAATTTTAAGCATCCTCATAGCGAACGGATCTTCAACATTAAATATGTTTTAACATGCACAACAACCCATATTATTTATATTATCAAATGTCCCTGTAATTTTCATTATGTGGGTAAATCCATCAGATCCTTCCGGGAAAGGATGGCTCTCCATCGTTCGGCCATCAAGCAGGCACTACAAGGTAAATAATCAGATCAACCAGTAGCAAGACACTTCGCAGCAGCTGGACATTCCACGAAGGATTTGCGTTATCTGATCATTGATCATGTCCCCAAATGTATTAGAGGAGGCGACAGGGATGGAAAATGACTACAACTGGAAACCCGGTGGATCTTTAAGTTGGGGACCACTAGTCCAAATGGCCTCAACGAGAAATTGAGCTTTAACATCTTC